>NC_081861.1:111631155-112244505 GCF_963259705.1 Myotis daubentonii
TATCGATTTTTCAAATGTTATGATTGGTTTTTAAATATTGAGTTTTCAATTTTTGCCTAAGTTTAAGGGCCACATTTATACAAAGGGGAAGTAGTCAATTACCCCAATTAATAATCTTCTCCTCTACCAAACCATGCGCCCTACACAAGTAACAATTTTAATGTGATTTGAGATAAACTATAAAGTAAAAATAAAATATTATGATTTTTTAGAAACAGACAAGTATAATATTCTACCAATTCCTGAAACTTTGAGATTTTCTTTCAAGTCTACCACTAGAATGCAATGTTTAATATGTTTGATCCTGATTTCCTCTAAATAACTGCAGTCAGCCATTTGGTTCATTTAGGAACAAATATTAATACTGGATTAATGATACATTTCTGACATTTTTTGTGCCTTATATTGCAATATAACATTTAATAAAATTATAGCAAATATAATTCTCCCTCAGGGAACTTGGGAACCATACATTCACCAATAACTTCAACAAAAGAATTTTTGTTTTCTCAACAATAAATGATATTGTTAAGAAGATACTTCCAAAAGCCTAGACATGCAGTGATTTTAAATACTGAAAATTATCAAACATATATACAACTTTTACATACATACATACAAATTATCAAGCATGCATACAACTTATGGTCTCAACACCAGTATTGTTATGAGGATCTGTTTTCTAAAGCTGATGGAAAGAGAGTTAGTAATTTAAGCAGTACATAAGGTATCATTCTCCATCTTCTCCCACAGCATGTAAATATATGGCAAGATACTTTTCTATTGTGAACTTAAACAGTAATTAAGCATTTTATTATATTTTAATCTCAAGTATATATTGTTGCCATTGTTAAATCTCTAGATGCACAAATATATACATAATGTATAGTTTTAATCAATAATGATGCTTTAAGTAAAAATGAATTTTTTGCTTGAATAGATATTTCTCTTTTGGAAATTAACAGATGCAATAAATTTAGAAATAAAATATGTTAACTATAAAATTTTTAAAATTGAAAGATTTCAAAAAATATACACAAAATTAATAAATTTGATATTACCAGTCTTAGTTTTGTATAGATCAAATAGCATTTCAAGGAAAATTGGTTTACTTTATTAGTTGTTCTATTTTATCTGATAATGCTTACAAATTTATAGCAAAGTAAATACAAAAAAAATTCTGAAAATTGTTCATGTTGAAGAAAATTATTTATTTCCATTAAGATTAGATATAGTTAACTATAATAAAATTACATTAAAACAATAACTTACATGAAGTCACCAGCAGTAGGGAAAGGATTTTGAATGTCCACAGTGATTTTTTTCCATGTATAACATGGGCTTTTGCAATTTATCATTTTCTAAAGTAAAAAATAAATAAATAAATAAAGACATACTAAATGGTAAGAACAAAAAAAGATAACCTGAATCATAAAATAAAAGCTTAAAGCATCTAAAAACCTTTTCATTCAAATATAACAATGATATTAATTCATATAAGTCCCTTTGTCCCAGAAACATTGCACTGAAAAAAAATTTGAGTGGGAAGAAATAAAAACATATTTCATATTTTACCTCATTCCTGATCAATAGTACTTTTGCTACAACTGAACTGTCATAATATTATCTCCCAAATGTATTTCCTTAAAATATTTTTATTAATGACTGAGCATTTTCAAATTAATTATATTAATTTTAAAATTAATTAATTATACATACCTAATAACATGACATAAAGAAGAGGCATGTGTGTGTGTATGCACACAGGTGTGTGAGTATATGAATACCTATCTGTGTATGTGTGTGAGTGTGATATGCCTGTGTTTATAAGATGGTGGCTTATACTGACATATTTTTAACATAATAAACGTACAAACATAAAATTTATAATGCAAATTACCCAATGGCTTTCCATAGAGGAAAAGATTCTAGGAATTCTACATTTTCATACTGATAGTGTTCTTACCTTCTTTTATTTCTCCATTATTACCCGCTCTACCTCCTGGTAACTAAGACCATGAGTATTCAGATGGAGCAGTAAACCGAGACCACATGAGTTTCAAGTGTCAGCATTTCTGCCCTGTAGCCATGTTAATGACAGGCTAAAACCATCCATGTCTCTTAGATACATGTGGCATAGCAACGTTTTGTTTCAGAAAATTGGTGTGAAAGGACTGGGAAGTGTTAAGAGTTCATTATTCAGGAGAAAATCAGATGATCATAATACATATCTCAGTGACAATCAAATGCCTGCTTCCTACTCTAGGTGTCATTATCTAATAAGCCAGTCTGTCCATGTGAACATCTTAATGCTCTCCTTACAAAACTGACCATCATTGGAGTCCTTCTACTTACTTCCTACTCATGCCACTGCACACCTAAAATTCTCTATACTCCATATGGAAATATGGCACAATAACAAATTTACTTCTTCTTTACCATATGTCCATGGTAGGACATAATATTTAACCAGAATACTGACTATAAAAAGTCAATCATAGCAATGTCACATTTATGTTACAGAAAACTTAAAAATCCTTCTCCCTCTGGAACATCATCACTTCTCAATAAATCCCAGCCTTAGCATTATCTTTATAATGCCTTTGATACACAGGACACTCAAGAGAAATTAAAGAATGTTCTTTGCTGTGTAAACCACCAACCCTTAATTCAAATAAAAGCAGACACAGGCCCAGGAAAAAGAGCTATGCTTGGGATGCCCAATGGCATGAGAAGAGAAGCAAAGACATACAAAATAGGTAAAATTTACTTACCGTGGAATTAAATTTGCGGACTTCACCCTTAAGAGCAAAAATCATTGTAGTGCCTCCCACTACCATATCAGGTGCTGAAATTAGTATCAGTGAAGCTTTGGCAGGATGGAGGAAGCGACTGCTGAATTCCACAGTAATATCGATTGTGTCTCTATTTAATAAAAGATAAAAGAAAAATATTTTATTGAAAAAAGACAACTAACAACCTCTGCAATGCAATATAATCATTTATAGAATAAAATTCAAGACTGTTGCAGATCTCAGGAAGTCTATAATCTAGTTATTGTTATCAGTTAAAACATCTTGATCCATCCTTGTGTCCTCTTTGGAGAAGTGTCTATTCAGGTCCTCTGCACATATTTTTCATCAGATTATTTGCTCTTTTTGGTGTTGAGTTGTATGAGTTCCTTATATATCCTATATAATAAAAGGCTAATATGAAAATAGAAAAAACAGCAGGACAACCAAACAACCGAACAACTTGTCGCTATGACATGCGCTGACCACCAGGGGGAATGTGCGGAACATGGCGGGCATCAGCAGCAGGCGGTAGAGCACAGAACATGGCAGGCATCGGCCATGGCAGGATGGTGGAGCAGGTGAGCAGGGGCGCCAGACCAAGGAGGGGCGCCAGTCACTGTCATCAGGACAAGCCTCTGGTGGTTACTGAAAATTCTCTGCTCCCACATGCTGTGGTCCCACACAGCACTTGCACCTGCTGCCAGCACCAGCCCCGCTTGCGCCTGGTGCCGGTGCCAGAACCACCACTCACACCCGCTGCCTACACCTAAAACCAGCCCTGATCGCTCGGTGCCATCAGTGGGTGCAAGCGATGGCTTCCATCCCCAATCACCCCTCAGGGCTTCTCCATCTTCCCCAGCTCCTGAGGGGTGATCGAAGCTGGCAGCCACCGCTCGTACCCACTGCCAGCACCGGAGCGGCCACTCGCACCCATTGCCAGTGCCAACCCAACTCATACCTGCAGCTGGAGCCACTGCTCGCACCCGCTGCCGGCGCTTGGCACCACTCCCAATCGCTCAGCACCTTCAGTGGGTGCGAGCAGTGGCTGCTGGCCCCTATCACCCCTGAGGGCTTCCCCACCTCTCCCTGCTCCTGAGGGGCAATCGGGGCAGCAGTTACCACTAGCACTCGCTGACGGTGCTGAACCTGCTTGCATGCTGCTGGTGCTGGCCCCAATTGCTCCGCGCCATCAGCAGTTGCAAACGGGGTTGGTGCTGTCAGCATGTGGGAGTGTGGAGGCAGAAGCAGGGCTTCTGGCAGACAGGGGAATGGAGGCCATGGCAGGAGGGGCCAAGTGGGGGCATGAAGGATGGTCCGAGACCTGCCCCAGTGCCCACCACGTCCTCACAGCCCACAGTTCCTTTCAAGGTGCATGAATTCGTGCACTGGGCCCCTAGATTTTATATAAATCCCTTATCAACAGACATGAAAAGATACTCAACATAACTAAGCATCAGGGAAATGCAAATTAAAACCACAGTGAGATATCACCTCATACTTTTCAGAATGGGTATCATCAATAAATCAACAAATAAAAGCATTAGTGAGGATTTAAAGAAAAGGGAACACTCATCCACTATTGCTAGGATTGCAAATTGGTTTAGCCACTATGGAAAACATTATGTAGGTTCCTCAAAAAATTAAAAATAGAGCTACCAAATGACCCAGAAATTCCACTTCTGGTTATTTAACTGAAGAAATACAAAACACTAATTTAAAAAGATATATGCCCCCCCATGTTCATTGCAGCATTAACTATAGCCAATATATAAAATCAATCTAAGTGTCCATAGATAGTTGAATAGCTAAAAAGGAGTTGGTACACACACACACACACACACACACACACACACACACACACACACACATACCCAATGGAATATTACTAAGCCATAAAAAAGAATGAAATCTTGCCATTTGAGACAACATGGATGGATGTGGGAGATATTATGCTAAGTGAAGTAAGTTTTTCAGAGAAAGCTAAATGCCATACAATTTCACTTATATGTGGAATCTGAAAAACAAACAAACAAAAAAAATAGGAACAAACTCATAGATACAAAGAACAAACTGATAGTCACCAGATAGGAGGGGGATTGGAGGACTGGGTAAAAAAGGTGAAAGGGATTAAGTACAAATTGCCAGTTACAAAAACAGTCATGGGTATGTAAAGTACAGCATAGAGAATAAAGTCAATAATATTGTAATAACTATGTATGATTTAAGATGAGTACTAGACTTATTGGGTGATCACTTTGCAAGTTATATAAATGTCTAACCACTATCTTGTCTTCCTGAAACTAACATAACATTGTATGTCAACTGCAATTGGAAAATAAATAAATTAAAAAAGAAAACATCTTGATCCAGTCTGTCAAATCTAAAGTTAACTTCAAAATATAAGTAAAATCTACCAAATATTAAATTTTCTAACAGCTAGCCAAAGAAAAATATACATTTTTGGGTGAATTTCATAGTACATTCTGTGCTACTGTTTAAGCAAAAATTTAGTCATGTCATTGGTTTTTAGTCACATGGAGAGAAAAATGAGAAAGACTAAGAATTAAAAAAAATAATTAAAACTGTGGTTGAAAATAAAATTAAAATCTCAAAAGAAACTAATGATATATAAGTAGCATGGCTTTTATTTGTAAGATATATGTAATTAAAAAAGCAAAGAAAACATGTCCATTCCCCTTAATCTTCAACTTCCTAATCTAAAACCTAGTAAAGAGTTAGAGTCTGTAGCCTTGGAGATTTCACTTCCTATACCCTGTAGGGTATTGACTGAGCCATGGCATCCTGACAACCCTGCATGATAACACAAAGGCCACATGTTGTGTCTTGGCAGAAAGTTCTATGATCTTCTCATAACGTAAGAGCATAGAAACTCATGAAATGCTGTTCACTTGCCTCCCAATCTCTCCTGAGGTCTGAGGCTTGCTACCTAGCCCCTTCAGGGTAGAGTTACAGGCTATAAAAGTACTTAGTTGCAGCAAGAAACTGACTGTCAGCACAGGGTGTTTTACTGGTGCATGATGCTGTCATCTGGACCCTTTGTTTTTTGTATTATTATTTTTTAAATTTTTTTACTAGAGGTCCAGTGCACGAAATTCATGCATGGGTGGGGTTCCTAGGCCTGGCCAGCAATCAGGGCCATCAGGTTCCCCGCCTCCCCACCTCGCCACCTCATCCTTCCCTTGCTGCCCGCGCGCCACCACCATGTGGTTCCCTGCCTCCCTGCTTCCTCCTTCCCTCGCTGCCCACGCACAGCCACCACGCGGTTCCCCGCCTACCCACATCCCCCGCCCCTCTTCCTTCCTTTGCCACCCGCATCCACCACCACCCACCCCTGGTTCGCTGTCCCAGCCTGGGGGCCGGGACTGATTGGTGATAGAGACCTGCCAGCTGGGGGGAGGGACTGGGAGGTTGGCCAGCAGGTCCCAATTGAGGCCGGTGAAGGGCAGGCTGATCAGGGCCTGCTGGCTCAGGAGAGGGATGTGGGGAGGGACCTGGGAAGTTGGCTAGCAGGCCCTATCAGCAATCAGGGCCTGCAGGCTGGGGCCAGCTCCTGCATTAAACTGGATCTATTTTTGTTCATGAGTTTATATTTGTTAAGCGTCTTCCCTGGTGGTCAATGTGCATCATAGCAACTGCTCATTCCGGTCATTCCGGTTATTCTGTTGTAATGGTCACTTACGCTTTTATATATATAGATTACAGTAAAAATATATATCATAAAAAGAAAACAACAATAATATATAACAGAAAAATTATCACCATAATAATTTTTAATTGTTCACTACAATACTATTATCTATATGCACATTGTTGTATGACATGCCTAGAACTTCATCATCTTACAAGACTAAAACTCTATACCTATTAAGAAATAACTCCCATTTCCTCCCCCATCCTACCCTTCCCCTGGCAACCATAATTGTACTTTCTGTTTCTATGAATCTGAGTGCTTTAAATACCTCTTTTAGCAAAATCATGCAGTATTTTGTTTTTGTGACTGGCTTATTTCATATAGCATAATGTCCTCAAGTTTCATTCATGTTCTAGCCTGTGGCAGGATTCCCTTCCTTTTTAAGGTGGAATAATATTTCTTTTTTTAAAAAATCTTTATTGTTGAAATTATTACATATGTCTATTCCCCTCTCCCCCACTGACCCCATCTAGCGCGCCCCCGCCTCCCACCCCAGGCCTTCACCACACTATTGTCTGTGTCCATGGGTTATGCATATATATATATATGCATACAATGTCTTTGGTTGATCTCTTTCCACCCACCCACCCCCACCTTCCCTCTGAGATTTACAGTCTGTTCCATGCTTCATGTCTCTGGATTTATTTTTGTTCATTAGTTTATATTTGTTCATTAGATTCCACATATGAGTGAGATCATGTGATACTTGTCTTTCTCTGTCTGGCTTATTTCACTTAGCATAATACTCTACAGGTCCCTCCATGCTGTCTCAAAGGGTAAAATATCTCTTTTTTATCGCTGCATAGTATTCCATGGTGTAGATATACCACAGCTTTTTTATCTACTCATCTACTGATGGACACTTGGGCTGTTTCCAGATCTTAGCTATTGTAAATTGTGCTGCTATGAACATAGAGTGCATATATTCTTTCTGATTGGTATTTCAGGTCTCTTAGGATATATTCCTAGAAGTGAGATCACTAGGTCAAATGGCAGCTCCATTTTTAATTTTCTGAGGAAACTCCAAACTGTTTTCCATAGTGGTTGTATCAGTCTGCATTCCCAACAACAGTGTATGAGGGTTCTTTCTCCACATCCTTGCCAGCACCTGTTTGTAGATTTATTGATGGCAGCCATTCTGACAGGTGGAAGGTGATACCTAATTGTCATTTCATTTTAATTTGCATCTCTCTCATGATTAGTGACACTGAGCATTTAATTTGCATATCTCTCATGATTAGTGACATTGGCCATTTGTATGTCTGCTTTGGAGAATGTCCATTTAGGTCCTCTGTCCATTTTTTTATTGGGTTGTCTTCCTTTTGTTGATTAATATGAGTACTTTATATATTTTTTATATTAACCCCTTATCAGATGTATCATTGGAAAATATGTTCTCCCATACAGTGGATTCTCTTTTCATGTTGATGCTGTTTTCTTTTGCTGTGCAGAAGCTTTTTACTTGATGTAGTCCCATTTATTTTTTCCTTTGTTACTCTTGCACTAGGCATTGTATCAATTAAATTTTTGCTACATTAGATGTCTGATATTTTGCTGCCTATGCCTTCTTCAATAATTTTTATGGTTTCACAACTTATATTTAAATATTTTATCCATTTTAGTTGATTATGGTATATGGTGAAAGTTGATGGTCTAGTTTCGTTTTTTAACATGTGCAACACCATTTACTGAAGAGATTGTCTTTATTAAAGTATGCTCTTGCCTCCTTTATCAAAGATTTAGTGTAATGGCTTGTTTCCATTCATGGGCTCTCTATTCTGTTCTATTCATCTCTATGCCTGATCTTATGCCAGTACCAGGATGTTTTGATTACAGTGGCCTTGTAGTATAGCTTAATATCCTGTATTGTGATTGCTCCAACTTTTTTCTTTCTCAAGACTGATGCAGCTATTCGGGGGGTAGGGGTGTTTGTTTTGATTCCATATAAATTTTGAGAGTATTAGTTGTAGATCTGTGAAATATGCCATTGATATTTTAATAGGAATTGTGTAGAATCTATAGATTGCTTTTGGTAGTATGGACATTTTGATGACATTAATTCTACCAATCCATGAATGCATTATATCCTTCCACTTGTTTATATCCTCATCTATCTCTTTTTTCAACGTTCTATAATTTTCCAAGTACTGGTCTTTTACCTCTTTTGTTACATTTATTCCTAAGTATCTTAATTTTTTTGTTATGATGGTAAATGGGATTGCTTTTCTAGTTTCTATTTCTGAGAGTTCATTATATATAATAATAAAAGCGTAATATACATCCTTCTGGACAACCTTCTGGATGAAGCCGGGGCTGTGAGGGAAGCCCAGGTCCCAGGTGCCTGCCTGCGACCAGAGGGAAGCCTGGGTCCCGGGTGCTGGAGGGAAGCCGGTGCCAGTAGCCAGAGGAAGAAAGGCCTACTCTTGCACAAATTTCATGCATCGGGCCTCTAGTTGGTGTATAAAAATGCCATCAATTTCTGGGTGTTAATCTTGTATCCTGCTATGTTGCCAAATTCCTTTATTAAATATAGTAGTTTTTTGGTGGAGTCTTTAGGGTTTTCTATGTAGAATATCATGTCATCGTAAATAATGATAATTTTACTTCCTCCTTTTCAATTTGGATTCCTTGTATTTCTTCTTTTTGTCTGATCACTGTGGCTAGGACTTCCAATAAGTACTATCCTATATAATAAAGAGCTAATATGCTAATTAGACTGAACAGCAGAATGACCGTATGGATGATCTTCCAGACCAAGCCAGGTCTGCAAGGGCCGGCCAAGGCTGCAAGGGGCTCCAAGGGCCGGCCGAGGCTACAAGGGGCTCCAAGGGATGGCAGAGGCTGTGAGGGGCTGCGAGGGCCAGCTGAGGCTGTGAGGGCCAGCCAAGGTAGCCAGGGCTGTGAGGGCCAGATGGGGCTGCGAGGGCTGAGCCCCTTGCACGAATTTCGTGCATCGGGCCTCTAGTCTATATATATAAAGCCTAAGCGACTGTTATGACCAATCAACTGGAAGCATCGGTTGACCAGTCACTATGATGGGCACTGACCACCAGGGGGTAGATGCTCAATGCAGGAGCTTCCCCCTGGTGGTCAGTGCGCTCCCATAGCCAACCTCCTGCCACCCATTCCCCCCCATCCAGCCAGCTAACCTCCCATGGCCTCTTCCCCAGGCTGGCTGGCCCTGATCGCCATAGGCCCTCCCCCTAGCCGGCCAACCTCCCGCACCCCTCCCCCCATCCGGCTGGCCAGCCCCGATCACCTCAATTGGGTCCTCCTATGGCTCCTCCCCCCTGGCTGGCCAACCTCCCACAGCCCCTCCTCCTAGCCGGCCAACCTCCGTGACCCCTCCCCCCAGTGGCCAGTCCTGATTGCCCCCATCAGAACCTCCCATGGCCCCTCCCCGCAGCTCGCTGGCCAACATCTGCAGCCCCTACCCCCCCGAATCGGCCACCACCCATGCACAAATTCGTGCACCAGGCCTCTAGTGTTTAACAAGAATGGTGAAAGCAGACATCCCTGTCTTGTTCCTATTCTTAGAGGAAGTGGTTTTCGATTTTGCCCATTGAGTATGATGCTATAGGTTTCTCATATATTTCCTTTATTATGTTGAGGTATGATCCCTCTATTCCCGCTTTGCTGAGAGTTTTTATCAAAAATGGGTATTAGATTTTGTTGAATGCTTTTTCTGCCTCTATGGCAGGGCAGGCTTGTGGCTCTGCTCACAGAAGGGTTGTGTCAGACTGAGCACTGGATGCTGATGATGTGGGGCATCCTAGCTCTCCCCTTTGGAGGATGTGGGGCTGATTGTTTGCTAGCTCCACTGGGCACTCCACTGTTGGGACTGGGATGAGCTGGGTGCCCAGTTCACCAGTATGGCGGGGCAGGCCCTGAGGAGGTTGCCTCAGCCAGCCAATCCTCCACGGCACACAGTTCAGACTAACTGAGTCTCCATGACTCATCTGTGTGCATGGGGACTTTGGATCTCAGCAGTGGGGTTTTGAGCACCTGTCAGTGTCCTAGGGGCCCTGGGGCAGGGTCGTTTTCCAAAGTCTCCTGTCATGGGGACCCTGTGGCTCCCTCACAATGGCCTCCATTGAAGTGGAGAGAAGTGCCCAGCAGAGCAACACACTGCAGTGGCAGATCCTCTGCCTGGAGCGCCCCAGTTGCCTCCCTAAGCTCCTGCTCCCACAAACAGATGCTCTCCCACTCTCACACCCACACATACTCTTCTTCTCACACACTCACCCTCATCCAGGCCTACCTGCCACCATGTCTACAATGGGAGACCCTTTGGTTTTGGTGTTGTGCTGCACAAGGGACAGGAGATCTAGCCCCATTTGATTATTTTTGCTTTCACTGTTTATGTAAACAAAGAACTCTCCTAGTAAAAATGATTTTCATTGTTTCTTTACTGGCTGAATATTTCAGCCTTCCCTTGACTGGCCACACCTGTGGCTGATAAACTTGGGGAAATTTTACCTTTTCTTTTACTCTGGCTTTTAACATATTTAGCATTATACATCATATCACAATTATTCTTTGTATGAAACTTTCACCTTCCCTTAGGATACACATATTTGGGGATGAAGATGGGAATGATTCTCTGGGTGTCAAACTTTGGCTTAATTTCCCTAGAACAGTTGTGAAATTACTGTTAAATGGGTGAGTTTAGGGAGCAGCAGAGTAAAGTGTGAATGCAGGACTTTCAAATCAACAGAAATATTCTCAGAATTGCTTTATAGGGAAAATTATAGCTCACATCTAGCAAGAGCAGAAATGATTTTTCCAGATATGTCATCACTAATCTCCTCAATTTGTGCAAAAGCACATTTTCTTAAATATTATTAAAAGATCTTGGACTTGAATTTAATTGAGAACAAAGAATATTTGACCTTGTGGTCTTTTTCTGGATATAATAGGCTCAAAGTCCATGTTAGGTAACTGTGAGTGGTTTAGCATTTTTCTAGATATTCTAAAATTCATTGTTAGATAAAACCACTCATTAATTCAATTGATATCTATAGAAATTTATAATATTACAAGAACTGTTTTAAGTTTTGGGGACACACTAATTAGAAAAATACACTATTGCTGATCTCCTGGATCTTACATTTTATAGGACATGACAAACAATATGTTGTCACAAAATAAATGTGAAAACTACAAGTTCTGTGTGCGCTGTGAAGTGGTATGAGATCACATAATAGGGAGTGTGATACCATCTAAAAGGTTATCTATATTAAGTGGGATATAAAGGCTGAAAATGAGTCGCTAGAATGAGCAGGTGTGGAAAGAAGGCATCCAAGAAGGAATTATGTGTTTTAAGAACTTACCAAAGGCCAGTGGTACTGAATCTTAGAAAGCAAAAGTTTTTGTGCTTTCCAGGAGCCTGCCATGAAAGCTATGTGGACCATGCTGAGATGTTCAGTTTATATCATAATAGGGATGTGAAGTTACAGGAATATTTTAAGTAGAAGAGTAACATGACCAAATTTGCATTTTAAACAATCCTTGCCAATCTGATGTTGGGAATAGATTGAAAAAAAAATCTTTTAGGAGTCCCTTGTAGCAACCCAAGTTAAAGATAATGGTACATTAAATTAGAATGGAAGAGGTAGGTAAGAGGAAAAGATGACAAATATAAGATACATTTGGTAAAATCAAAAGCACAAAGTCATGGATTGGATCTCCATGGAAGTTGATGGAAAAAGGTGTTCAAGGGAAAGGTCAATGGGGGAAAAAGGAGACATATGTAATACTTTAAACAATAAAGAATTTAAATTAAAAAAATAAAATAAAAATGATTATAAGTGTTAAAAAAAAAGAAACAAAAAGATGTTCAAGAATGACCACGTTCTAAAGAGCATGTGCTTAGTAAATGAATTTATGGACCTATACTTAAGTTCTATGTAACACATTTTAAAATACAGTATCCTTTCCATGAGGTAATTGCTGGTTTTAGGACCATGAAGAGCTGAGCTTCTCTTGAGTATAGGTATTTCTTTTATAAAAAGATGAAAGAAGGTAAAGGGATTAGCCAAAGAACATATATGCATAACCCATAGAAACAGACAACAGTGTGGTAATGGAGGGTGTGGGGTCTGGTTGGAGGTGGGCAAATGCAGGCGGAAATAGGGACGTCCATATAGTATCAACAATAAAAGTAAAGAAGAAAAAGTTTTGTAGTTATATAGATGTATATAAATTACCAGGATTCCTTCCTGAATGTGTTAGAAAGTTCAGAATCAAATGGGTAGTCTACCTCCAGTCATGTATTAGATCCGCAGGCATGTATATCACAAATATAGGTTTTATACTCCTTCATATTACATGAACCTCATAAGCTACTGCAACTTGGCTTTCGGAAAAGATGGAGAAGAAATATATAACATATCAATGTCAGTGCCCATTTGGCTCAATGAGAATCATGAAGGAAAAAGAAACAGAATGGTTTTCTAAAAATATACTTACACTTTTACAACACTTTATGGTTATACCTAAATTTAGACATGAAGTTAGATGCAGAAATAAACATGTTTGTTTATATGCTGGCATAGCTGTTTAATCTTTCTATATAAATTATATCTCTGGGAATTTAAATCCACAGCTGGTAGAAATAGCTATTACTAATCGTGATTGAGACAGAATCTAAATCAGGATGTGGTATACATAGATAATTATACAATACCTGATAATGATAAATCCACAGGTGGGGTTTTTTTGTTTGTTTGTTTGCTTGCTTGCTTAATAAAACAAAAGCTATTTTGTTTCATTAAAATCCTATTAGTAAAAACCAAAGACCATGACATTATTTAGTCTCACTAAAGAGATACTTAAAGAACCACCTGATAATAGTATTCAAGCCTACAAAATAAAATGTATCCAGAAAAGTGAGTAATTGTTTTCCATACACATGGAGAATTACGCATTACATCTTCTGAGGTTCTTGTGGCTTCCCCAAGAACACTTAGGTGACTTCTTTTTTCCATTTTCCTCTGTTTCTATACACACATCACAAATAAAACAATTATTCAAATTATATCCTTATAGTATATTTGCTTCTATGGCACTGTGCTAGACTGTAAACACTGTGAAGAGTGTTGATGTTTTCATCTATGAATCACCAGTACTTTGAATGGCGGAGGGGGATGCTTATTGATTGCTTCCTGTAAGTTCCAGTTACAGTACTAGATGTTTTGCCTATAGAAGTACATTTATTACTGACAACACTGGGAATAAATACCCTGATCCACATTTTCCAAGTAACAAAATGAAGCTGAATCATAGAGCCTGTACATGTCAGTATCAAAGCCCAGCATTTAATTGTTAAATGACATGATAGAAGCATTCTAGGCCACAATGGCATCTGAAACTGAAATTCATTGCCTAGAAGAAAAATCTTATCAAAATTACAATAAAGGGATTTTTTTTAAGCTGCTAATTAGAGAGAGCTGTTGATGAGCATCTCCACAGAGGCTAATAGAGGAAACAAAACTGCCCTATTGCCTCGTTTCAGAGAAGGCAAAATGCGGTACAGACAGCCCTTCCCAAGGCCAGTATAGAATGCCAGGCAACTGGGCATAAAAGCAGAATGTTGCCCTAACCGGTTTGGATCAATGGATAGAGCGCCGGCCTGCGGACTGAAGGGTTCCAGGTTTGATTCCAGTCAAGGGCATGTACCTTGGTTGTGGGCACATCCCTAGTACGGGGTGTGCAGGAGGCAGCTGAATCAATATTTCTCTCTCATTGATGTTTCTAACTCTCTATCCCTCTCCTTTCCTCTCTGTTAAAAATCAATAAAATATATTTTTTTAAAAAAGCAGAATGCTTTCACCCTGAAGAGAAATCTGTCGATTAACAAACCTGTGCATATACAAACTCACAATTTACTTTTCTATTGCCATATTATTACATGTGAATGGATCATCAAGTATCACAAGTCATTAGAATAAATCCTTCAATGTGAAACACCGAGACCAAGAGAAACAACATACCAACTGACCTCAAGAAGATAAATATACAGGGAATAGATGAAAAAGTAAGTCAGAGACATTTATGAAACTATTGTGACCCCAAATTAAGAACATGATGCTATGAAATAGAGATATTCTAAGAAAAAGAAAGTGTTCTTATAAGTATATGAGACTATCTATCATCTATCTATCTATCTTTAAGTTACAATGACTAGGGATAGAGAAAAATGGCAACATTGGGGTATCTTTCATGTATGATTATTAGTCTTCTACTTTTTTTTCTTTATACTTGCATAGTTTCTAAATTTTCTACAATGAGCACATATTGCTTTTATAATCAGAGACTTCACACACTGCTTTGAGTTTTTGGCAGAAAACAACAGTACTACATAAACAATTTGTTGTCTAATTTCTATGGCCAATGTACATGAAAAAATAAACTGAAATTAAATGTATACATAAAATGCAGCTGCTTTATACTGTTAGAATGTTTAAACAAAATTGATGCGGAATCTCAGCAACACATGAATTATTCATCTATGTGTGAGTGATGGTCTTTTCATTTGTATATATCCACTAAAAACAAATCCAGGTCACTTTTTAATAATTATAGTGCACATTAAATTTCTAGGGCTGATACGTTTAATGAAGTAAAATTTAAAAAAACAAAGCACTTACTTTGGAGGAACTGTCACAGTACTCTCTGTGGGGAAGAGGGTGAAGTCAGCGGCATCTCTTCCAATGATTGTAGCATTATACACTATACTTTTCGAGGTTGAATTTTTCACTAGAACCTACATTGCAGAACAAGAGAGTAAAAATAAGATCATGAATTTTTAAAAATATACAACTTAACATTTCTTATTTTTTAAAATATATTTTTATTGATTTTTTACAGAGAGGAAGGGAGAGGGATAGAGAGTTAGAAACATCAATGAGAGAGAAATGTCGATTAGCTGCCTCCTGCACGCCCTCTACTGGGGATTGTACCTGCAACCAAGGTATATGCACTTGACTGGAATCTAACCCAGCACCTTTCAGTTCATGGCCTGATGCTCTATCCACTGAGCCAAACTGATCAGGGCTTAACATTTCTTATTTTAATCAAAGAGTTTTACATTTTAATCATGAAAATATTTGTTCCTTATGTGCACTAACTGAGGGAAAGCAGACTTTGTATTTGAAGATCGCATATATACAGTTTAGCAAGAGTAGGCAGGGAAAAGGATCTCTCAAGCAAGGAAATGACATGAAGATTTGAAGTCCACAGTGAGCAACTTGGATTTTATTCTTATTACAAAGGGAAATCTTCAGAGAATTTTAAACATAGAACTTAAATAATCCAATTTACAGAAAAAGGATACTCCAGGTGCTCAGCGTGGGAAGTTATAAAGATTCTAGGTTTAAAATCAGAGGTCCAGGCTGGAAATGATGGTAGCCTCATCGAGAAGCAATAGTATAGCTAGGGTTTGACTGTCCCGTCCTTCCTGAGGCTTAGAGATGGAAAGTATTAGAGAATAAGCTACTTTATTTTTAGAGAGTATTTCATGAAAACTTGACTACACAAGTCTTTATGTAGAATATAATAGAGATTTTTAAAAAAAACAAACAACACGTTAGGAAGACACAAGGTTATCATGGAAAGTACTGAGCCAAAAGAGGAATAAGACCTGGGACAAATGTGGGATTGGCCAAATTACAGTAAAGAAAAGGTAACTGCAGTTAGGTGGTCCAGAAACCACAGACAGAGATATTTCAAGAGTTAATAATTAACTCTATATGTGGTTATAGTGAATCGTAAGGAATATGGTAGAGATTTGTTAAAAGGTTAAATAAACTACTTTTATATTGCAGCGAAAACTTTGGTAACTACCAGGACAAGTATATTGCTGCTGAAAAGTTTCTACAGTCAGTTACCCCAAGGATTTTGGGATCTCATGTAGCTTGCCTACTTATAGATATCAGTACCTAAAGAATTAATTAACAGACCAAGTGATTTTAAGTCCCAGAGAGTTCATTTCCATTCTCTGGAAGGAATAGTTAAAAGTAATAATAAATTCATTACCTAATGTTATTGGTTTATAGTCCTAGAAGTTCTATAACTATCCCTGAGATCTTAAGGAAGACATTCATTCTTATTGTCATATCATATGTATAATACAAAGCCCATTGGGCTCATCTATGGCCAGGGTATTCCACCTAACTAATTTTATGTAGGGGTGGTAATTGATTCATGGGGAAAGAGGAAAGCTGTTGAGGGAAGGAAAAACAGCTTTGGAACCTGGATTCCTGTTTTGTAATGACAGTCTTTATCTATTGAGCTCTGCGTAAAGTTTGTTTTTAAAAAAGTGTGTGTGGGGGCGGGGCAGGGGGAGGGGGGAACCCCACCAGTGTTTTTCAGTGGTTTTGTGTCAACCTATGAGCCAGGAGATCACAGTTTGATTCCTGATCAGGGCACATGCCCAGGTTGTAGGCTAAATCCCCAGTGGTAGATGTGCAGGAGGAAGCTGATTAATTATTGTCTCTCATCATTGATGTTTCTTTCTCTCCCTCTCCCTTCCACTCTGTAATCAATAAGAATATATTTAAAAGGGGAGGGAAGGTCAATAGCTTTAAAATTGTCTCAGAAAAACCACTGCAACCTACATTTTTTTCATTGATAACCATATGGTTTAATGGTTCCAATATTCTATGTTTCCACTTGAGACATATAGCTACAGAAATATCTTTTTAATTATAGTAGCCATTTCCTGAGATTTTTCTTTATTCTGGAAGATTGAAAAGGTTGTGAATGGATGTGAAGAGTTAATAATTACCACTATGCATGGTTATAGTGAATCGTAAGGAATATGGGTTGATGTAGGGGGCAAACTGTGTCTAAGTTTCCCAGCAACTTCCAAATTAACCATTTCTCTTAAATGAAATTTAAAATAAAAGCTTGCTGTGATTGATGTTTAATTTATCATTTATATTTAATTTTTGTTGTTTCCTTCAAAAAATGTTTCTTACATTTTTGAAAAACAAAAGCCTTACGTGTACAATATCATCAATAATCTTCAGTTGTGAACAATATTTCTAATAAATAATTAAATTGGAAAGAAATCATTAAAACATTAAAATGTTTCCATTTTAATATGCTTTAATTTGATTTTTAACATAATGATTAAAATTTGTTTAAATATGAGCTAGTGTCATTAACTAATTTTTTAAAATAACAATTAAATGCCATAAGGAAATACAAACCTGGTCAGAGTTTAAAAATTATTAATCATACCGAACTGTAATAAATCACTGCTTAATCTAATTCAGACTCCTTCTATCTTGTGCAGGCTTAAGCAATAATATTTCTAATTCATGAAAATTTTTAGTTTGAAGTCAGAAGTCCTCCCCAATATAATTATAGTTCTAGGCTAGCTAGTACCCAAATCCCTTAAATATCAATGCAGTTAGGGAATTATCAGAGTAAATACTGTTGAAAAATTCTCTAAAGTATTTTATTTCTCTTTTTCTGACAAAAAGAGAAAAAAATAAAATTACATAAAAGGGATTGTATCTTAATATTTTCTAACAAAATAAAATCAAAAGGAATGACTCTCCTTTCCATAAATTGAGCCCTTTACAATTTGAGACAAGAACCTGAGTTTTTCCCGATTTTTTAAACTGAATCTTACCAATCATTGCTCATAGTGTCACAGATATTTTTTCAAAGAGGTTACAACTACAAATCAAACATCACTAGGACATACACTGTGAAGACCAAATATGGATGAGTTTTGCATCAAAAGTGTAAAATTGACCCCACACCCAAAAATATGGGGAGGAATAAATAAAATAGATGAGAAAAAGAAATAGATGTGATCTGACCAAAGCACTAAAATAACTTTTTTACAAAATAAGATTTTATCAGCCTATAGTGTCCTGAGAAAAAAACCAAGGACCCACCTATAAATCTGGTTACAGGTTTTATAAAAACAATCTTACATAAATGCAAATGATTTAAAACTGCATGATAGAAGATACTTTACAAGTGTTCATGTGAAACAAATTATCTGAAATTGAGGTCAATAACACCTGACAAGATATTTCTCAAAGAGAACAATTGTAAAATATGGACCTATTTATATAGATTTGTTATCATAGGACTGGAAATTTTGTTTCCATTGTTTTTCTTAAATTTGAAAAATTCACTGTTAACACATTTAGTGCATCCAGATTACATAATATCATTTAGAGAAAATTAGGTAACCCAGGTCAAGAGCACATCCATTATTACTTCCCTTTCTATATCCTCAATTAAACAACAACAAAAAATCCATCTGGTAAAGAAGAAATTAAAAACACCCTGGAAAACCAATGACAATGAAAACCTAACAATCCAAAACCCATGGGACACAGTGAACGCAGTCCTGAGAGAGAAGTTTATAGCTCTATAGGCCTACATCAAGAAAACAAAACAAGAAAAAATGGTAATAAATCATGTAACTCTACAACTTAAAGAATTAGAAAGAGAACAACAAGAAAAGCCCAGAGTGAGCAGAAGGAAGGAGATAATAGAGATCAGAGCAGAGCCCTAACCAGTTTGGCTCAGTGAATAGAGCGTCAGCCTGTGGACTGAAGGGTCCCAGATTTGATTCCAGCCAAGGGCACATGCCTGGGTTGTGGGCTTGATCCCCAATGGGGGGCATGCAGGAGGCAGCCGATCAATGATTCTCTCTCATCATTAATGTTTCTATCTCTTTCTCCCTCACCCTCCCTCTCTGAAATCAATAAAATATATATAAAAAAATAAGTAAACTCAAAATGGATAAAAGACAAACATAAGACAGGGAACCATAAAAATATTAGAGGAATCGACAGGCAGCAAAATCTCAGATATATGTTGAAGCAATATCTTTACTGATACAGCTTCTAAGGCAATGGAGACTAAAGAGAAAATAAACAAATGGAATTACATCAAAATAAAAAGCTTCTGTACAACAAAAGAAACCATCAACAAAACAACAAGAAAGCTCACTGCATGAGAGAACGTATTTGCCAATGTTATCACTGATAAGGGTTTAATCTCAAACATTTAAAGGGAACTCATACAAGTTAAAAAAAAAAGGAAGATAAACAACCTAATCAAAAAATGGGCAAAGGACCTAAATAGACACTTTTCAAAAGAGGACATTCAGAAAGCCAAGAGACACGTGAAAACATGCTCAAAGTCACTAATCATCCAAGAGATATAAATCAAAACAATAATGAGGTATCATCTCACACCTGTGAGAATGGCTATCATCAACAAATCAACAAAGGACAAATGCTGGAGAGGAGGCAGATAAGAAGGAACCCTCGTGCACTGCTGGTAGGAATGCAGACTGCTGCAGCCACTATGGAGAACAGTATGGAGTTTCCTCAAAAAGTTAAAAATGGAACTCCCATTTGACCCAGTGATCCCACTTCTAGGAATATATCCCAAGAAACTAGAAACACCAATCAGAAAGGATATATGCACCCCTATGTTCATAGATGCACAATTTACCATAGCTAAGATTTAGAAACAGCCTAAGTGCCCATCAGCAGATGAGTGGATTAAACAACTGAGGTACATCTACACAATGGAATACTACTCTGTGGTAAAAAGTAGGAATTCTTACCATTTGCAACAGCATGGATGGAACTGGAGAGCATTATGCTAAGTGAAATAAGTCAGTCAGAGAAAGATAAATATCACATGATCTCACTCATTTGTGGGATATAATGAACAACATAAACTGATGAACAAAAACAGATCCAGAGGCAGAGAAGCATTGATCAGCCCATCGAACCTCAGAGGGAAGGTAGGGGAGGGGGAGAGATCAACCAAAGGACTTGTATGCATGCATCTAAGCCTAACCAATGGACACAGACACCAGGGGGGTGAGGGCATGACAGGGGGGTGGGGGGCAATGGAGGGATAAGGACACATATGTAATACCTTAATCAATAAAGAAAAAAAAAATCCATCTGGATGTGTAAACTGCTCCCCCTAAAGGAAAGTGAAGCACATTCAGATCAAAACTTTCTATTTAGTCAAAAGTTTCTATTTAGTGAGCCAGTCAGAGAAAGATAAATACCACATGATCTCACTCATTTGTGGATTATAGAGAACAACATAGACTGATGAAAAGGGACAGACCCAAAGACTGAGAAACAGCGATCAGGCTATCAATCCCCAGAAGGAAAGTAGGGGAGGGCGGTGGTAAGGGGAAGAGATCAACCGAAGGACTTGTATACATGTATATAAGCCAAACCAATGGACATGGACAACGGGGGGATGGGAGCATGAGTTTGTGTGTGGGGGGGAGGTTGGGGGTTAATGGGGGGGGATGAGGACACATTTGTAATACCTTAACTAATAATAAAAAAAGTTTCTATTTAGTGTATCAGTCCTTTTGTATATGAAATGAATTTAAAGTTTCCTAATAGGATTTGACCTTCAACGTATATAACTTTCATTTTCCATGTCCCCAACCCCCATTCCTCAACTGCATGAAAGAGTCATCATCTCTTTGCAGGTGATGATTATTATTAAGCAAAACCTGTCCCTTATATTCTGCTATACTTTTGGTTTTGAAGGAGTAACATTTGCTAAGGCTTATTGTATCATATTGATAATTCTGTTAATTTGCGGTTGACAAAAATATCTAAAACCCCTCTTAAGTGTTTAACTCTATATATTCTTTGGCCCTAAGTACATCCTTACCTTTTTCTTCACAGTGTCATGTAAAGTACACTGAAAGGTCACCAACATCTTGGGGAGATATGTAGGGAGTCTTTCATACATGTAGACACAAAGCATGAGCATCAGAATTGGATTATAGTCACAGATGTCACAGGCCTAGTTTTAAAGAAGAGAAATATAAATAAGAGGATATACAGATAAAATATATAACTAGAACTAAAGCATAGTACATCAATTGCTGAAATACTTGAAAACTTTTTTAAATGTTACTGATGGGCAATGATACTGAAATATAGACACAACAAACAAAGTATTGCTTTGAATCGGAAGAGCTCAACCTAAATATTAAAAGATGAATGAGAAATGTTGTATCACAATGATCTCAGAAGCTGAAAGACTCCGTAAAGGCTAGTCAGAGGTCAGAAAAATATTATACACTAAAAATACTGACTAATGTGACTAAGATACCATCCCTGAGTTATTAAATATCATAGCATGCAGTACAAGAAAAATTGAGAAGTAGACAAACTATTTATGTAAAAGATGGCAAAAGAGTTTCAAGCAAAAGCCCAAGGGAGGAGGTAATACATGAGATGACCTTGAAGGCTGGATTTTAAATAGGCTGTATTTAATTGGAAGTAACGGGTATATTCTATCAGAAACACAAAGAAATATAGGGAAAGGATATAGGAAAGTACAGTGTTCATTTGGAAGAAGAAGTACAACTTGAATCATGCATAATATAAGAAAGGAGAGGTAGTGGAAGAAAAGACTAAGGAGTACAAAGACCACATTGTGGAGGGCATGAATGCCAGGATGAAGGACTTAATTTCTGAACAAGAAATAACACAAGAGCAACAATTCAAGCAGATCAAGCAGCAGATGGTTGGGGAAATACTTTTCCCAGAACAGACAAATTATAGTAAGCCAGAAAATGCAATTATAGTGATAAACAACATAAAATAGTGATGGTAGTTGGAATAGATTTGAGATAAAATCCAGACTAGAGAGGAAAAACAGCAGAGACAATGAATATAGCCAGAATGCATACTGAAGCTAAAAGGTAGAGTCAGCAGCAGCAGAAGGAAGGATTCCTTCTATCAGTTTATGTAGTGCCTTTGATCTCCTAGAACAAGGTGGAGGCAGTGGGAGAGAATTATTCATAGCAAAAAGGAATTAGGATTGGTCTGAGATGATGATTCAAAGACATAAAATACTACTGATAAACAAGCAACTCTGTCATTTTCAATATACAGGGAGCTCTCTACACATACAGGGAGATCTTCCATAAAAGGAAGATCATAGTATGATTTAATGGCACACATCCAGGCTAGCAACTCAAAATGATCTGGGCCTAGCCTGCAAATGCATATAGTGTGAGAGCTACGGAAATATAGTGTTACAGTAAGCACCCCCTTACCCTCCATTTCACTTTCCACAGTTTCAGTTACCCATGGTCTAGTGCAGTCCAAAAATATTAAAAGGAAAATTCCAGAGTAATTCGTAAGTTGTAAATTGTGCACTATTCTCACTAGTGTAACAAAATCTCACTCAATCCTGCCCCAGATGTGAGTAACCCCTTTGTCCAGTGTCTCCACGTTGTGTTTACCACCCACCCTTTAGTCAGGTGGTACGCATCTTGGTCACCAGATCAGCTGTCACAGTATCACAGTGCTTATGTCACCCTTATTTTACCTTATAATGTCCCCAAAGCACAAGAGTACTGATGCTGACAATTTAAATATGCCAAAAAGAAGCTGTAAAGTGCTTCCTTTAAGTGAAAAGGTAAGTGTTCTCAACTTTATAAAGAAAGAAAAATACCTTTTACTGAGGCTACTTAGATCTCCCATAAAAGTGAATCTATCCATGAAATTGTTAAGAAGGAATAAATCTGTGCTAGTTTGCTAAGAGAGAACATATTTATATAATTTTATTACAATATATTAAAACTGTTCTTTTTTATTAGTAGTTATTGTTGTCAATATCTTTGTACCTAAACCATATGTTAAATTTTATCATAAGTATGTATGTAAAGGAAAAAACATAGTATTTAGTATACAGAATGTTCAGGCATCCATGGTCTCAGGCACCCACTGGGAGTCTTGGACCTATCTCCAGTGGATAAGGGGGGGACTACTCACTCTATGTGGAGCTAAGACACTTGACTCTAAAATTTGGCAGCAGTAACCAGAGAATAATTTTTATAGCCCATCTGATCATTGCCGGGGTCCAGCCCCAGCAGGTCCAGGGGTCCCCAAAGGTGTGGACGGAGTCGGCGAAGAAGGAAGGGCACGGAGACAGCGTTCAGTTGATCAGCAACCTAGCCAGGATCTCTAGCCCGGATCTCCAGAGAGGTTCTGCTTCGGATCTCCAGCGAGGTTCTGTAGCCATGTTCCCTCGCTAGGTTCTCCAGCCAGGTTCTGTCCAGGCTCTCCAGTCAGGTTCAGTGTCCAGGTTCCAGTCAGGTTCTCCTGCCAATCTCTGTAGTCAGGTTCAGTCCAGGATCCCTTGCCATGTTCTCCCGCTAGGCTCTGTCTCTAGGCTCCGAGGCCAGTCCCTCTCCAGGATCCTCCGGCATGCTCTCTCCAGCAAAGTTCTTCTGTCTCTAGGCTCCGTGTAGGTTCTGTCTTCTTGATTCTGTTCTAAGTTCTGCGTCTTTCTGTCTTCTGAATTCTGTCTCCTGATTTCTGTGTTCTGAGTTCTGTGTGTTTCTGTCTTGTTACAACTGTATTTATACCAGTTGATTCAATCCTATCAATCTCTATTACAAAGGTTAGGGCGTTTCTTATCTCCATTCCAGGGAGAAAAGATTATGTAGTTTAAGCATGATTGTTCGTAGTTAAAGGGATTAATTACCCGCCTGGCACTTAGTTGAGGGGTTTTATTCCCTCCCTAACTTCAGGGGAAAATCCCTACCTGGGGATTCAACCTTTCTCAGAGGTGACTTTGGTTAAAACACAGCGCCAAGAAGGTGAGCAAACATATTAAGAACCGTATGCCATATATGCCAGGTCCCTTGAAACAGCAAGGATGGACCGGCTCCCGGCAGATCATCTGTTAATTCGCATTTTCAAAAACATTCTTTTCCTTTTTTTTGGAAGGAGAGAAGAGTTTATTCTTTCTTGTTTTGTCAATAAGCGGTAAGGTCTACCAATAAAGGTAACCTGGGAGGGGATTGTTAGTAAAAAAAATAAGAGAACTGGCCTTCCTCAGCAGGGTAGAAAGCTGCTAGTGAGTATGACCTGAGAGGAACTAAGAAAGATGCCAAAACTCCAAGGTTTCTCATCAGTGTTCTGTGGCCCCACATTTCTTCAATAAAGACAATCGTAGTCAACAGATGTAGCGAAGTTATTTAAGATAAGAACAAACTAAATAATTAATTACAGAGTTTAATCCCCACAAGTGAAGAATATGGTTCTGCTGGGCCCTATGAGATGGACCAGACTATGGGTGTGATCCAAAGAAGGTTGTTTAGGGGGATGGAAAATGTATCTGTTGGGAAAAGGAGAACACTCGTGGCAAAACACTCTGGGCTCAAGTCTGAGGTCAATAAAAGTATTCTGAACAGTGTTTTAGTGACTACAACATAAAAGATATACATAGAAATATAAAAATTATTCCAAAAGCTTGTATTTCAAAATTTGAAATAAAAAATATATTTGATAATGAAGATATTAAACTGGAAAACCAGAGAAAAGAGCATTCTTACCTTTCTTCATGATAAATTTCAATTAAAATAAGCTAAATAACAATTTGCACTTTAGTGTAAATTAACTACAGTCCTAGACTTAAAAGGCCACATGTTAATTTAAGTTAGGTTTCCTTAACACAAGATTTTCATGTGAATGAAGTATCTTTCAAATACATAATCATTATTTTCTCCATATAGGTCAAACCTAGAAGAGCTTTGATTATACTGATCCATTTTTACACATGATGACAATATTTCTTATTGGACTAACAAATGATAGGGCATTAAACCAAAAAAAATCATAATAGAGAAAATGCTAGAGTAGAAATCTGGTATCACCAGCTTTCAAACTAGACACCAGCCATAACTATCACTATCCACTGACATACTGTGATATCACAGAGGACATTGTTCATTGCCTTCCCAACAGCAATGATCTCCTTTCTTCCTTACTAAAAGTCCCAATTTTTGTGGGTGTTCGATTATCTTTATCAAACATTGCTTTAGCTGTAAGTATGGGATGCAATTTTGACCAATGATATGCAATGGGAAATATGTTGTGGGACCACTGAGAAAGGTTTAACTTAAGGAAAAAGAGAAGCACAATAAAAGGGTACTACTCAACCAGCCCCAAGCAGAGCTGTGAGATGGTATTACATGAGAATTTCAGTAGGGATTTCGTGGGTGTTAGTGCACATATAAGCTGGGAAGCTGAGAAGCCCTGAGCTAAATGAATCTCTGAAAACTTCGTTGAAAAACTGAATAACTATCCCTATAATATTCTACTCCCTGATTTCATCTTATGTAAAATATTGAATTTCTTTTTAAACCACTTTTACTCATAAATTCTGTTATTTAAGGCTGAAATATCTTAGTTGATAAAATCAAACAAAATTTAAAAGTCAGATCAATTACTCACCATTAGCTCTCCTACTACTCAGTGAATTATATGTAGTATAACCTCTATAAATGTTTATTATATTTATTTTGATATCCATCTATCTCCATATGGAAATGAAAATACCTTCTACACTGAGTCCAAACAATTCCCAGAATATTTTTGCTTAACATAAAAAGCATGTCATGAAAGGGAAACTATGTAACAACTGTATAGTCCAACTCCCAAGATTCCACAACAGGAAAAGACAATGGCTCAGAAACTTATCTAGCTGATTCAACAGTTGCAAAGGACATGAAAAATAAGAAACATAAAGACTAATAAATAAATCCAGTGCTAAATTTCATAGGATTCAAATCTGGATCAGTACTAAGCATCAGTATTAATTCATTATAGCTACGTTAATAAAGGTGATAATTTTACACTCTGACACTTAATGTGACTGGTAAATCCAGGCTGATTAAAAGTTAGTGAATTAGCCCTAGCTGTTTTTGCTCAGTGGATAGAGCATCGGCCTACAGACTGAAGGGTCCCAGGTTAGATTCTGGTCAAGGGCACATGCCTGGGTTACGGTCTTGGTCCAATGTGCAGGAGGCAGCCAATCAATGATTCCCTCTCATCACTGATGTTTCTATCTCTCTCTTCCTCTCCCTTCCTCTCTGAAATAAAAAATATATTTAAAATAAAATAAAAGTTAGTGAATTAGAACTGGCTGGGAAAAGCCTGGTAATTATCTACTTAAGTTAATTGTCAATTTCTCTAGTCATCAGATTTTGGATATCTTTACGTTTATAAGCAGATAGATATTTTTTAATGTCTTTACCTATATAATTAAAATAAATATTTTGAGTCAACATATCTGAGGAAATCAAAAAGGAGAGAATCATAACATGATGAATTATATTTTCTAAATAAACATATTTTAAGATTCTTATGAACCTCCAGTAAATTCTCAAGGACTATGTCAAACACCAATGTCCCATGCAACTTTTCCTGGTTTCCTTATTATAATGACTTCTCTCCCCTTTGACTCCCATAGAATATTGTTTCTGTCTATTATGGCATTCACTGTCTGCTCTGCATCAGCTCTTGTTCATGTATTTGTCACTCTTAGTAGGTTAATATCTTTGAAGGCATAAGTCAAGTTTAACCATATCTGTACCCCTTGCAGGGTCTATCCAGTGACTTTCATTAAGGAGATTCAATAATTTGTTCAACTGATGGGAATTATATTTTTATTCTTCCAAACCAAAATCTTTTATTAGAGTTCGTCTTTAAACTCTCTTATACAAAAACTCTGACCAAAATCTTGATTACACTTTAGCTTTACAACTCTACCAACATAAAAGAATATAAACGTCACACGTGGGAAAAGGTGACTTTAACTACTTTATATCAAACGCACATTTAGTACCCGAATGTGGGTTGATATAAAGTGGTTCCTTACACCTGCTAGAAAGAAAATACTTTTGTCCTTGACCAATTGAAATTGGATTTTTATTGCTCTGTGTTCTCTGTCTCCAGTCCATCTCCTCTCAGTCCATCTTCAACATTATTATAAGAGTAAATGCATTTATTCCCATAATACCCACGAAGTAAACTGCTGACTTGTATGCTGATTCAAGATCCCAATATAGCCCATGTCTATTTCTAACCCCAAATTTCAACCCAGGAAACCTAGTCATATATGTGACTTGTTCACATTTGTTAGAGAGAAGAGGGGAGAGGAAGAAGGAGAGGGAAGAGGTGAGGAAGGGAAAGAGGGACAATAGGCCCAAAATAGAATCAGTTGTGCTAAGTCCATGTCACCAAACTGAGACTTAATAGTAACCTAATTGCAGTTTCAGCCTCTCCCAAAAATATAATCCTAACCAGTCAGTCTGGAATTTCCTGGTCAGCACTAGTGAGGACATCTACCTGGTAGACCTCACTACTGCCCCCCAAAGAAAGGTGACCTTGCCTCAAACAATCCACTCTTTCCCAGTCACTTCCTTGTCCCACCTCCTCCTTTCTGCCTATAAAACCCTCCATTTTATACAGCTCCATGGAGCTCCTCTTTAGTTGCTAAATGGGATGTTGCCTGATTCATGAATAAAGATAAACAGATCTTTAAATTTACTCAGTTTAATCTCGTTCATTCTATATTTTGTTTAGGCCGTATCCTGTGAGTAAACACCTTCTTATCATTTCCAATCAAAATCCAATCCATCCTTCAAGAACCCAAATAACTCCTGCCCCCTCCACAGGGTCTAGAACACATTGATCTCTTCCCTTATCTGAACTCTAAACTTTAATTTTTACACACATTGACAGTTAAAGGAATAGAATATTATTTATCCTTTAACATGTATATATCTTGATAATTCAATAAATTTGTATATTCTTCAAGTCTGGAATAATTTATACTATTTCATTATTCTAAAGTAACAAAGTGCCCCAAAATGTTAAGCATACAATATATTTTGGATTATTACTATTGAGGACTTAATGTGAAAAGCTAGATGGAATTATAACTTGGAGGTCCAAATGTAATTAAAATGTATGTTGCCATTATGATCTCTACATGAATACTTATTTTAAAACCAAAGTGAAATATTTTTATTTTTTGTTACTAAATTAGAAGATGATAATACAATATCTATATTCAAACAACTCTGCTCTTTGAATTCATTCTTAGAGCTCAGTAAGGTTAATAAAACATTCTTGTAGTTTAAGAAAACTGGACCTATCACTAAAACTTTCTTTTCATGTATACTTGGGTGTACATAATTACACATATTTTAAAATATCCAGTAGAATTCTATAAAGTCATATTTCAATTTTCACATTTTAACAATATCCCATGAAAAGACTGTTTCAATTTAGATTTAAAATTTGTAAAGAAAGGAACATTAGATAGGAGTCAACTAACATTTTTCCAAAGAAGATATACTAATGTCCAACAGATATATAAAAAGGTACTCAACATCACCAATCTTGAGGGAAATGTAAGCCAAAACCACAATGAGATAGATATCACCTCACATCTGACATTATGGCTACTATCAAAAATATAAGAAATAATAAGTGTTGGAAAGGATGCGGAGAAAAGGAAACCCTTCCTTATGTACTGTTGGAAGGAATGGTGCATCCACTATGGAAAACTGTATGGAGGTTCCTAAAAAAATTAAAAACAGAACTACCATATGGCCCAACAATTCCACTTCTGGGTATATATCCAAAGGAAATGAGATTGGTATCATAAAGAAACCAGTACCCCCATATTCAACTGCAGATTCCTAATAGTTAAGATATGGAAAGAGATAAGTGTCTATGGACAGATGAATGGATAAAAAATGTGGTACATACTTACAATGAAATATTATGTAGTCATTAAAAACAAATTCCTGCCATTTGTGACAACATGGATGAACTTGGAGGACATTATGCTAAGTGAAATAAGCCAGACACAGAAAGGCAAGTATTGTTTGATTTCAATTATACGTGGAATCTGAAAACTCAATCTCATAGAAGCAGAGAGTAGAATGAGTGTTTGCTGGGGGGTGAGTATGGGGGAAATGGAGATATGTTTGTCAGAGGGTATAAACTTTCAGTTATAATATGAATAAGTTCTGGGAATGTAATATAAAGCATGGTTGTTATGGTTGTTAAAAGTGAATTGCATACTTAAAATCTGCTAAGAAAGTAATCTTAAGTGTTCTCACCATGCACACACAAAAATGGTAACTATGTGAGGTGATGAATGTTTTAATTAACTTGATTGTGGTAATCATTTCTCTCTATATATAAAACACCATGATGTTGCACACCTAGAAAAATCACATCATACAAACTAAATATATATAATTTTATTTGCCAATCATACCTAACAAAGCTTGGAAATAAATAAGGAAAGAAGACCCTCATAAAATACTTATAGAATGTATGATATAAAGGTACTCACCTGTATGCCAACGCTAAATCCAATTTCACGAAGACTATCCACAATAATAGCACAATTGTGAAAATACTGTTCAGGACCTTTTGGTTGTGTGTACATATTTATAAAATAAGGCTCAACCTGGAAAAGACAACAATAAAACCTTTCAGTTATGGAATAAAATTATTGCTTTTTAACTATTCTCTGTAATTCAACAAAGAACCATTTAAATATGAACATTTGTCTGTAGTATACTACTGTAATATAAGAATAAACAAAAAGGTAATGCTGGCCATGCAGGTTTAGGTGTTAAATAAAATAAAAACATTTAAAAGAATCAGTTTGCAGAAAATAATTGGGATGTAAATTATTAAGTTCTCTCAACTAATAGAAGACCATTCTGCATAAAAATAACTCTTACCAGAAATGGACAATAGGCTCCCAACACTGTGGCAAAAACAAGGCCATCTGAAAGGTGTTTGTCAAAATTTAGTATCCATCTCTCAGAGGGAATACCTGTTCCAAAAAAAAAGAGTAAATATAACAATAGTTTTACTTCTCTAAAAAGATATCTTATGGAAATTTGAGCAGTAGTCAAAGAGATATTTGCCTTTGCTTGGAAAAAAAATTGTTATTATTTTGGAAATAAAAACAAAACTTAAACCTCACTTAATATCAGGAAATATAGCTGTGGGATTTTATAAGCAATTGCAAAAGCTGTCTCCTTTATGTTTGAATCGCTTTGAAGAATACACTACCATATAGTAATAGAAGAAAAATCCAGAATTTTAAAATTACTCATTCTGTACAGTAACTTGGAATTCAAATGTTTGATCGTGATCATCAACATGGATAAAGAGGCTCAGAAGATCTGGGGTTACTTGTAACTCTAAATTTTAGTGCCAGCTTTCCTATTTGTTGCAGAAATTCCTCCACATGTAGGGTATGTGGAAGGAGTTGGAAACTTATGGTTTAAAGAAACCAAAATCTATACAGTGGGGCCTTGACTAACGAGTTTTTCGAGATACGAGCCGTTTCTCAGCCGATTTTTTGCTTTGAGTTGCGAGCTAAAATTCGGGTTGCGAGCCAGCTTCAGATACCCCACCACTAGTTGGCGCAGCGAACGTCACAGTGAACACCACACTGATTAATGGCATTTCAATTCATTGTAATGGTGAAAATTGATTTGACATACGAGTAATTTGAGTTATGAGCTCCGTCACGGAACGAATTAAACTCGTAAGTCAAGGCCCCACTGTACTAATAATAGCCTAGGTCAGTGGTTCTCAACCTTCCTAATGCTGCGACCCTTTAATACAGTTCCTCATGTTGTGGTGACCCCCAATTTCATTGTTACAAATTGAACATAATTAAAGCATAGTGATTAATCACAAAAACAATATGTAATTATATATGTGTTTTCCGATGGTCTTAGGTGACCCCTGTGAAAGGGTCGTTCGACCCCTAAAGGGGTCGCAACTCACAGGTTGAGGACCGCTGGCCTAGGTGGTTGTTGCCCTAACGTCATCACAAGATGGCCGTCACAAGATGCCCACATGCACAGCGGAGGCGGGCCCCAGAGAAGAGGTGGGTCACAGCAGGGAAGGGCAGTAGTGGGCGATCAGGCTGGCAGGGGAGGGCAGTTGGGGGTGATCAGGCTGGCAGGGGAGCAGTTAGGGGGTTATCAGGCTGGCAGGCAGAAGCGGTTAGGGGCAATCAGGCAGGTAGGCAGGCAAGCAGTTAGGAGCCAGCAGTCCCAGATTGGAGAGGGTGCAGGCCAGGCTGAGGGACACAACCCCCAGGCCTCTAGTTGAACTATAAAAGATAACACAAGGAGGAGGAGTAATAAAAGGACTTCAAAGTTGAAACTAGAACAAAAGACAAAGTATATGGATATTTAGTAAATATCTGAAAGATTGTCCTATATTAGGGAGAGAGGGGGTGATTCAAACATTGGAAATCATTGCTATGTTGGATATGACATTTCCTTTTTTAAAATGCTTCTAGAGGAGAAACCAAGATGGCGGCATAGGTAAACACCAGAAATTGCTGCCTTGCACAACCACTTCACTTCAAAAGTACAATTAAAAGACAAAACGTACATCATCCAGAACCACAGGAAGGCTGGCTGAGTGGAAATTCTACAACTAGAAGGAAAGAGAAAAGCACACTGAGACTCAGAGGAGGTGCGGTGTGGAAGTACAGGAAGAGACTGGACAAAAATCGTACACCTATGGATGAGGACAGTGGCGGGGGGGGGGGGGTAAGGGCAGAGGGTGGGGTGGGAACCGGGTGGAGGGGAGCTATGGGGGGAAAAAAGAGGAACAACTATAATAATCTGAACAATAAAGATTTAATTTAAAAAATAAAAATAAAATGCTTCTAGAAGAGCCCTGGTTATTTATTACTGGTTTGAGACGATTCCTTGTATGAAAATAAGAAGAAAAACTGGTGACCTTCATAAATTCTCTCAAATCTCTTAATTTCCATTTTCTGTGAAGAACAAACCATGACAAGATATTCATGACATGCATTCTAATTCCACAAACCAGGACTACTTTACATCTTAACTGGAAAATTTCATTTCTCTGAAACCACAGATGTCCTGGATACTTCAGAGAAAGAGTGCTGAGTACTTTTTCACCTGAGATGCTGCAACATTGAATGTTTCTATAGGATTCTATAGAATACTATTTCAAAATCCACCTAGCGAACAAAGATCACTAGGAATTTTTGATTAATACATAGCAAACAACACTCTGCACTGTATTTTTCAAAGTATTTTTCCTGATAAAATCTCTAAATAACTATATTTGATATAAGATGAGATACATCAAAGTAATGATTTTAAAATGTACATTTCTAGTTGGTTGTATAATTATAACCTCACTGTGCTTCTCTTAATGTGCTCCTCATGTCTTCCAATAAAAGCAAAGGGTCTCACTTTTGTGGCCAATATTCATTTTTCGACGAACTAGGAGCAATTCTAACTTTAATCTGAAAGGGGCAATTTACTAGCTTTTTAAGTTTATGGTGAATCAGTCAGTTAGCAGGGTATATAGACCATGTACTCTAAATACCCCATCCACATCTTGTACCAACATTAGAGAAGGGGTAGAAATTTCCCTGAAGGAGCTTAATATCTTGTGGAGGAAAGATCACACCCATAAAGAGAAACAACTAACGAAAAATCTCCTAACTAGAAACTAATGAATAGATAAAAACATATAAAAAAAACTAAGTGTTATACTGTTACTATCAATTCCACAACTTCAACCCAGTGATCCATTATGATGTTCCCCATTTCCTTATTTCTAACTTCTTTCTTCAACAATTAAAAATCTGGCTCTCATAATCTACAATAAATTTATTTATTCAACACTAGTATACATATACAGTACTATCAGAATTGCAAACCCATACCCCTGCAAGAAAGTAATGTGTATGTATAGTGTTTTTGTCTTTAGTTCTACAGTATGCAGTAATATTGTTTTCAAAAGATAACTAAGTCAAGCTCCTTTCTTCTCCATTACATTGAGTGAGGTTGTCAAACATATATAATGCTGTTACATTTGTTATTTGTCACAGTCTACATTCCATCCTGGATTACTTCCATGTCTTGGTTGGTTAAAAAATAGATATACTAATATTCATTCACTCTTTAGGGTGTAGCCTCTAGGATTCTAACATATAAATTGTCATGTATTTACCACCACAATCCAAACAGAAAAGTTTTATCACCCACCCCCAAACATTCCCATCTGCATTTCAGAGTCAACATAAAAACTGTGGTGGGATTTTCGTTGGAGTTACACCATTTTCATATCTTAACATAGTCTTCAAGTCCATGTGCATAATTGATATATTTCTCTACTTAGTTCTTTACAAGACACTGATTTCTTTCATCAGCACTTTGTAATGTTCAGCATGTATATCCTCCACATGTTTTGCTAGGTTTATACTTAAGCATTTTATTCTATGGCAAATTATATGCATATAATTTCTAATTTCAATTGTTTATTGCCATTATATAGAAATATAATTTACTTTTGTATACTGCTCATATATCCTCCATCCTTGATAAACTCATATACTACTCATACACTAGTTCTAGGAACTTTTTATAGAAAGTTGAGGATTTTCTACTTAACTGTCATGTCAAATCCCAGCCCCTTTCCCAGGGTTAGACATGGTGTGTGTGTTTCTTTATGCAGCTGCAATGTGTTTTCACCATAGCCCTAAGGTGTGACCCCCAGAGACTTCATGCTCTCTCACTAGTGTATAGTTGACCTCTACCAATTCACTAATCACCTTATCTCAACTCTTCTCATCAGTGTCTAGTTGTCTCTACCACAAGGAGACAATTGATAATATCCCATTTCTTCCTGTAAGCACCTATTCCTTGTTGGACTTTGGGTCACTTTGTTGACCTACAGCCTCAGCTTCCTAGGGGAGCTTTAAAACACTGAGAATTTACTGTTGGTATGGCTTCTGCTATGCAAAATCAAAATAGGTTGCAACAAAGCAAAACCATGAAAACCTCAGAACTTATAATATTAGTCATATATTTCTTCTTTTAAATTTGAGACATGTTTTAGGAAACAGTATTTCTTGTGGTGGACAAATATTATCTTACTAGTGGCCTGGTGCACGAAATTCGTGCACGGGGCGGGAGGGGAATCTCCTCAGCCTAGCCTGCACCCTCTCCAACCGGGTTTCCCATGGGGGATGTCTGACTGCCAGTTTGGGCCCGATCAAACTGGCAGTCAGACATCCCTCTCACAATCTGGTACTGCTAGCTCCCAACCACTCACCTACCTGCCTGCCTGATCGCCCCTAACTGCTCTCCCCTGCTGGCCTGATCTCACCCACAACTGCCTCTGCCTGTCTGATCACCCCTAACTGCCCTCCCCTGCCGGCCTGATCTCACCAGTCTCTATCTCTCTTTGTTTTTCTCAGCAGTCCTCCAGGCCCCCCTGCCTCTCTGTCTCCCTCATCCTCTTTCCAGGCTGAGAGGGGGCAGAGTCAGTAGGGACTGCTCCACCCTCTGCCCACCCTCCCTTCCATCCAGGCCTCTTCAGGCCCAGTCTGTTTTGTTTCCTCATTCTGAGAAAGGCTCTGAGCTGGGAGGGAGGGAAAGAAGGGGAGAAAAGGCTGTGAGCTGATGGGCGCTGTGTGTGTCTGTGCATGTGTACGGTTTTGAGTGAGTGTGAGTGCCGGCCCCGCCTCCCTCATACCTGTCTCTGCTGCCACAAGTCCCCACCCACCAGAGCCTACTGCATGTGCAGCCTGGTCATTAGGTCGAGTCTCCGTTCATTGTGGATGTGATGGAACCAGGGTTTTTATATATTAGGATATGGTATCTCTGCACTATGTAATATTATTCTCTATTTCTATATTCGCATACATTAGAGTTTTTAACCTTCACACTGTGCATCAGAACCATCTAAAGAGCCTTTAAAAGTTGCATGTATACAGGCAACATCCCAGGGATTGTTTTGTTTTTTTAATATTTATTTTTTTATTTTTTATTTTTATTTTTTTGTTAATTCTCACCTGAGGATATTTTTCCATTGATTTTTAGAGATAGTGGAAGGTAGGGGGGAGACAGAGAGAGAGAAACATCGATGTGAGAGAGACGCACTGATTGGTTGCCTCCTGCATGCACCCCAACCAGGTCTCAGGCCAGGGAGGAGCCTACAACTAAGGTACATGCCCTTGACTGGAATCGACCCTGGGACCATTGGGTCCGCAAGCCAATGCTCTAACCACTGAGCAAAACCATCTAGGGCCAGGGACTGACTTTCAATTTGTCTGGAGTGGAGCATAAGTTTTTTGTTTTTGTTTTTGTTTTGTCTTTTCATTTTCCATGTGATTGCAGTGGGCATCCAGATTTGGAAAACCGCTGTGGTGAACAAGAAAATAAATATGACATCTCTCTGAATATCAGAAAAGAATTCACAAGAATTACACAGATCTAACTTAAAGAAGAATTAATGTTTTGAAGAAACATCACATAATGATACATAACATTAGCCCTAGAGTGAAACTGCTTGAATTCAAATGCCAGCCATAGCCTTTCCTAGGAAAATAAATTAACCTCTCAGCATTAGGTTTTCTGTTAATAACAATAACAGTTATCTGATCATGCTGCTTGTTTTGAGGATTAAATAAACAAATATATGTAAAATTTTTAGTCCTTTAATTGGCATACCACATATGTTGGCTATTATTATTATTAATCATCATTTTAGTCAATGTCCAATTAGAATTGTGGTCTACTATATTGAAGAGATAACTGAATCTATTCTTCATTTAGTCATATTCTAGACATGCTTTTCTTTCACAAAGCTGAAAGTTTCTTACTAGTTATTTGGAAATATCTTGAGTTTCCCTCCTTTCAAAAAACTGAATAATATTTGTGGATCTTTTTAAAGCATTTTGAAAGAAAGCAAAATATTAGAAAAATTCATGTAGGATGCTAAATGTCTGAGACAGCCTGAAGGTCACTATAATGCTACATCCCAAATTATATGCAATTTTAGATAATACATTAAAAAGATAAGAACTTTCCAAAATGAATTCTCTATACAATAACTCTAGGCATTATATAATATGATGGTTGGCTGCCTGCCTCATTCCTTAATTTCCTGTTTACAGTGCTATCATAAGCACTGAGACTTCTTGGATCATTAGAAATGGTGACAGTTTGTCCTGTGAGCTTGCCGGGTATTATTAGCTAAGTTTTCCTACTGGTAGGGGCACATAACAGCTAGGTCATGTTATTCTCTTATTGGACATAAACAGTCTCACAGAACACCAGTATCATACAAGGTCACTCTGCCACTGTGATGAAATGAGACAAAACAAGAACATTTCATAATCTAATCTAAGCATAGACAAATACAAGCTCATTGTGTAAAACACAAAATACCAAACATTTCCCTCTTCTGTCTAATATGAGTGACTACTACTTATTTACCAATTAAACAATTAGCCTCACTATAGTCCTCTTTCCTCCAGACAAGATTTACTAAATTACTCACTCCTAGGATTACCACTGTCCCTAAGAGCATGCAACCAAGGTGAATATATTTCCTTAAACCTTTCCCAAATTTACATAGTCAATGCACAATTCATATAACTGTTACCAGCATTGGGATTCTTGAGTTCCCCAAAATAGAAATGAGAGGAAACCCCAAAGAAGTTTCCAGACAGATTTTATTAAGTTTATACCTGAGCATAAGGGAGGCAGGACAGAGGAAAGGAGGCCCTCTAAATTGGTTCAGGGGCTGGTTCTGCTTGGCTGCTTTGATAAGCCAGGACTAGGCAGGCTTGCTTGAAAAGACAGGCTTTTTGAAAATGGCTTGTGGAAATTTTCATGTCAGGATAGGAAAAGCAAGCAGTTAGTTATAAGGTAGATTAAATTCTGTATTTTTTTTATTTTTTTTTTAAGCAGGGAATGGACATATGGCGACATTCTTGCCACCTGGTCTTAACCTGGCTTCCAAGCCACCCTATATTTTTCCATTTCCAGGCCCAAGTGCCTGTACTGTCTCATAATCCTATATAATAAAAGCCTAATATGCAAATTGTCCCCTCAGGCGGTCATTTGACCGAGAGCTCGACAGCTCGCTATGACGTGCGCTGACTGCCAGGGCCGGCGCAGGACATGGTGGGTGTCGGTGACATGGTGCTGACCGCAGGTGACAGTGAAGGCACTGCTGACCCCGATGGGCCCTGACCATGGCGGGATGATGGAGCAGGTGAGCGTGCAGTGCCAGGTCAAGGCAGGTACAAGTGGGGGCCCAACTGCCCCACCAATCGCTCCACAGACAGCAACCAGTGGTGGCGTCAGGGGGTGGGTCCACCATCAGCTCCCAGGTGCTGAGGGAGTGGGGGGGAGGGGGGAGGGGCAGCCCCAACCAATCACCCTGCAGGCAGGATTGTGGAGCAGGTGAGGGGGCAGTGCCAGGCCAAGGCGAGGTGTCAGGCGGGGCTGCAGGGCTGCAAGGCTAGGGGCACAAGCTGGGGCCCAATCTCCATAGGTCCCCCTGAGGGACCCCACCCGTGCACAAATTCATACACTGGGCCTCCAGTATCTTTCATAATAACGATCACTGTGAGATAGCCCATAGACCAGGGGTGGGCAAACTTTTTGACTCAAGGGCCACAATGGGTTCTTAAACTGGACCAGAGGGCCAGAACAAAAGCATGGATGGAGTTTGTGTGAACTAATATAAATTCAAAGTAAACATCATTACATAAAAGGGTATGGTCTTTTTTTTTTTTTTTTTTTTTTTTTTTTTTTTTTTTTTTTTTTTTTTTTTTTAGTTTTATTCATTTCAAAGGGCCGGATCCGGCCCGCGGGCTGTAGTTTGCCCACGGCTGCCATACAGAGTCAATGTGCATTGACCATAATGTGTGGTCTCCCTTTTGGTAATGAGCACTAAAAGGAATCTGGTGAACTACAGATGTGTTCCCAGTGATCTGTGACTGGAAGGCATTGCCACTGAGTAGGTATGAATATAAAAGAAAGAAAAAAATGTGGTCTGGCTTGGGGGGAATTTTTACATTCTCTATTTTCCATCACGCATGGCTACTGCCTTGGTTCACCCTGATTTATTAAACCACACTGCTAATCCATTGGAAATGGTTTACCTTTCAGTTATCACATTTGTTTGACTGCTTGGCATTTCTCACAATTTAGTTCTGAGCTTTACACTATTCATGACTTCTACATATTGACTGACAGTCACCTTCCCAAAGTAAAACTTCGATGTAACATTAATATGTCAGATTATGCCATTATTGTTTACATTTCAGTCTTGCAACACTGATGGTAAATATTTAATGCTAACCATTAAAAGGCTAATTTGGAACTTCTGGAGAAAATATAATGCGCTTTGTAAATAATGACTATTATGTGCTTTAATAAAGTTGAAAATTAGACACATTTGAAGTAAGCAATGCATGCAAATGTAAGACCTCAACACCACATTAGTTTTAAGAATAGATACCAAATTAACAGGCCAATACAATCTCCCAAATGTATACTCAATAGTGTTTACATGAACAAACTCTTACATAGTAAATTAAATCAGGGGCACCTTTAAATACTACCTAATATAAAAGATAAATTTTCCAAACATACTTCTAACTCCACTCCATTAAAGGAAATTGAATAAAAAACTATTTATTTTTCATTCATAAGAACTACAATTGTTACTTCATGAAAAAAAATGTTGAAATAAGTATAAGCTAAAAAGACATTATTTGTAGAACAGAGCTCTTTTGAACAGGCAGTTCAAAATGTTCCCATTTGAAGATTTTTTTTAAAGTGTACTCAAATGAAAGTACTTAGTCTTGTCAGGAATTACATTTACATTACAAAATGGTCTGCTGCTGCTCTCAAAATTACCAGGTGATTACAGGATGATAAAATTTCCATTAGCAAGGAAAATGTAGCCTTTGAAGCAAAGGGTGCAGAGGAATGACATAACTGGTACTTTATCACAGGCATGATCTACTGAAGAAGATACTGTCACTAAGAGGTAAAATGGTTCATCAGTGAAAAAATATTAACTATAGTGTTAATGATAAAAGAACATAAGCACATATAATAAAAGAGCTACTGGGAACAGAAGGATGAATGTGTAAAAGCAAATGGACCTCCTGGCAAGCACTAAAAAGGTCCCTTATTTACATGGCACAGCTGTCCACTTATCATAAGAAAATTCCTTTTTGACTTCCACATTTACAAATAAATCCCCACTTGTTATGTGTTTTGTTTTGTTTTGATTCAAACAAAGAATGAGTGTTGCCATTGTTGTTTTTTACCCGTGGCTCCCAGCAACCATCTATATTTAGGAATTGTAACTTTATCAAACTGTGACTGCCTGGCACCACATACGTATGCTTGGGCTAATGCATAGGAAGTCCAGCGTTAAGATACCTCAGTCTGCTCTGAGGGCTAAATTCAAGTGTGTTGATTAAAAACATGTGACCTCTCTGCACTTCAATCCATGCACTTGCTGCTGACAGACCAAATGCCCATTTTATCATAGCAGTCACCAGCTCAGCCATCTCTTCTGACTCTCCAAGGGCAACAGAATAAAGTTCTAAAACACTAATTCAAAGTCCCCTGTGGCTGGACCTCTAAGCCAACTGCTAACAGCTTTACTACTTGATACTCTGCAACATCCTTTCCTCTATCAAGAGCAAGGCTCCCTCATTTGTCACATCCTTCATAGTTCCATCATTGAAAAGACATTCTAATGAGAGAAATGTATCAGACCTGTCCTAACTGAGGTGGAGGTGCTGATACAAAGCCTCAGCAGATATGTAATACGTAAACAACCCATCTTGCTGACTCCACTGCTAAACTCTCAATAGTTTCTCAGAAATCCATAAACAACTAAAAAATTCTTATTTCTTGCCCCATCAGGGTAATCAAAATAGGCTGTCCACAGGGATGACACTGCAGGCTGCCAACTGATCAGTTTATCCAGAAAATGTGAAAGCAAGGCCCTCTCTCTGTTCTCTGCAATATTGTCTCATTCACCATTGAAAGATAATTTCACAGGGTATAGAATTCTAGGTGTTTGTGTGTTTTTTTCCTCTTAACACTTTATGTATTTCACTCCACTCTGCTCCTCATTGCATGTTTGCTGAGAAGTTGGATATAATAGTTATCTTTGCTCCTCTGTAGGTAAGATGGGTGTTTTTTTGCTTCCCTTTGGCTTCTTTTTAAAATATTTTTTTCTTTATCTTAGATTTTCTGTAGTTGAATATAATATGCCTAGGTATAAAGTTTTTCTGACATTTTTTCCTGATTGGTATTCTCTGAACTTCCTGGATCTGTCGTTTGATGTCTGACATTAATTTGGGGAAATTCTCAGCCATTATTCTTTCAAAGGAATTATTGTTTAAAGGGGGGATTTTTGGGGGGAAATGTAGTTGGCGAACAAATAAATTCTGTGAACAACTTAAAAGCACTAGTGAAAGCCCTTTTTTGTGATACTATAGTCTGTTTCATATGTTAGTATGCATCAGAATCAAATAAAATACAGATTACTAGGCCTCACACTCAGCGTTTCTCAATTTAACAGTTTGGGGTACAATCCAATCCATCTACCCGCCACAACAACACTGCACCAAGTTGTAAGCATTGTCAGGCCTTACCAATGAAGTGGCGGTAAGTAGAGCCAAGTGCCAATGTTGAGAGTTTAAAATCTGGGGTAATGAGTATGACTTTTTCTCAGTCCAAGTAAACCTAAGTGAAATATTTCACAGAGCTTCTCCTCAGGGACCTCCACAGTTACTAACCATGAACACCTGTACTCAGGTACATACTGAAGATGAAAAGTGCCTCCCTCCCACCTCAACCACTCCACCTATCTCTCATACTTGTACCAGAAGGTACACATACATGTTCCATTATCTGGAAAAGGATATAAAAAATGTATAAGACCTGAATGTCTCTTCATTCATTCATTCATTCATTCACTCAGACAATATTTGATATCTATTATTTTTGAGGCACTGTTCTAGACTGAGAATACAGCAGTGAACAATAAAACAGATAACATTGTTCCTGTTCAGAAGCTCACATTCTACTGGAAGACAGACTATATATATTATTTTTGGAAAGTGATATTGAGAAAAAAAGAACAAGAAAGAGAAAGACTGAAGTATATGCTATTTTAGGGAGGTTATTGGGAAAGTTTCTCAAATAAAGTGAAGTGGGAAAAGGAATCATAAAGAAAACAGTCCCATTTCTGACTATATCAAAAAGAATAAAATACCTAGGAATAAATTTAACCAAGAAGGTGAAAGACCTGTAGTTTGAAAATGATGACACTGAAGAAAGAAATTGAAGAGGATACAAATAAATGGAAAGATATACCATGTTATTGATTAGAAGGACCAATATTGTTAAAATGTCCATACTACCCAAAGCAATATACAATTCAATGCATTCTCTATCAAAATTCCAATGGAATTCTTCTCAGAACTAGAACAAAACCCTAAAATTTATATAGAACCACAAAAGACCCTAAAGAGCCAAGGTAATCTTGAGAGAAGAAAGAACAAAAGTGGAGGTATCATGCTGCCTGATTTCAAACTATACTATAAGTCAACAATAATCAAAACAGTATGATACAGGCACAAAAACAGACACATAGATCAATGGAACAGAATAGAATCCGGAAATAAAGCTTTGTTTATGTGGTCAATTAATAATTGACAAAGGAGGCAAGAATAAACAGTGGGGAAATCCAATTTAAAAATGTACAAAGGACCTGAATAAATACTTCTCCAAAGAAGATATACAAATGGCCAACAGACATATGAAAGGATACTCAACATCATTAATCATCATGAAACTGCAAATCAAAACCACAATGTGATAACACCTTAGAATGGTTATCATCAAAAAGCCAACAAATAATTAGTGCTGGTGAGGATGTGGAGAAAAGGGAACCCTTCATACGTATGCTGTTTGTAGGATTGTAAATTGGTACAGCTACAATGGAAAACAGTACAAAGACTCCTCAAAGATTTAAAAATGGCACTGCCTTATGACCTGACCCAGTGACCTTCTGAAAATATGTCCTTAGGAACCCGAAACACTGATTCAAAAGCATATATGCACCTCTATGTTCATTGCAGTATTATTTGCAGTAGCCAAAGAAACAGCCCAAGTGTCCAGCAGTAGATGATGCATCCTGTTTTTTATAGATTTAATGAGCCAAATACATTTTATAAGATATAAATCTTATTAAATTATATTTTCAAGTCAAACTGTTTGATGTAAACAGCACCTCAATTAGAAGGTAATACAATATTCTACACTTACTGTTCTCTAATAACAATATATCAATATATCTCTTTCAAACTCGATGTCACATGTTTGCTTCACTAATGGTTTTAAGTTCAGAGCAACTGTAATTGAAAGTCTCATTTTAAATCATACTCTTAACTTTTTCCTACTTCTAAAGTTTAGATTAAACTCCAAGGGTCCAGTATAAAATATAAACTTAATTATTGTATGTTAAAACACAATCCATTCTCAAGATAGCAGGGTTGTATGTGCTTGGAAAAGGGGAGCTGAATTGAAGCGAAAGAAACAACCAACATGAATAATGTCCTCCTCAATCAATCAATGCTTATGCTAAATAAATAAAAAATTTAGTTATACTAACAAATTGAATCTTTTTCAAAGAGTTTAATACTCTCAATAGAGCTTCATTCCTCCTAATGGGAGAGCCTGCCTGAACACTGGAGCAGGTCTGTCTATAAACACAACTCTTTTCTCAGTATATGGAATGGAACAAAAGTAGATTTATAGTTGTTCATATAGAAAATAATACCTGCAATACAAGAAACTCTGTGTTTTGAGTACTCACAACTATAAACTTACTTTTGTCCCACCCTATATGTAATAAATATGACCTACCCCTCCTCCTAAATTCATGAAGCATTATTGCACTTAGTGATTCCCAATGTGACTGTCAAAACAAAATGTAAGTTCTTGTCTAGTCAATTTTCACTTGATCTCAACTAATTATATACAACGTTTGAGCAGTGTCACTTACATTTAATACTCTATAGAGTTGAAAATTTCATCAATTACATTAAGGCTATCTTTCATATCTGGAGCACCTATACATAATTTTTATCAATTATTCTTCAAAATAAATTGGAGAAGCATCTTTAATTACTTCTATTTTACATGTAAAGGAAACTGATCTTGAAGATGTTAAGGAATACTATTTTTGCAGAACAGAGCACAAATGCTGCAGTCAAGTATAAAATCCATGAATTTTGAGACCAATTCTGCAGCTCTTTCTACACTGTCAGACTACAAATTATAATGATTTATTTAAAGGAAAAAAAACTCTTACCTTTTGGACACTTTTTCCATACAATATGTCGGGCATTCTCATAATTTGTGTTCAACCAACTAAGCACAAGTCTTTCAGAATCAGAATATACGTTGCTGTCTATAAAACAAGGATTGACTTTTGGTGACTTCTTAGTATGAATGGAGGGCATATCATCTGGGGAATGTGGTAGAATCTGGGATAATACCAGAACCTAAAATTGAATAAAAGAGAGAAAAAAAAAACTTGTATTAGACCTGAATGGCAAAATAAAAATCAAGAGTAGATAAAAGAATGACAGGTAGAAAAATAAAGTCCATCAGTATTTTCTGCTTAGCTACATTCACTCAAGAGTGAAAGAATAGTTAAGATAACCTCTAATGCCCATTTTAAATTCCCAACTTTTTGCCTTTATAGCATCTAGTCTGTAAAGTACCATGCTATGTAATTTACAAGAAGCAGCTTATTACCTAAGGATTCTGGTCACCAATTTTCCAGTGTGTGTGTGAAGGTGGAGGATAGAATCCCCGTCCCCACCAATTATCAAACACCAGCAGAACCTCCAACAATTTAACTCAATTCTGACACTATTTACCCAGAGATGGTATCAGATTCCACAGGTTGAAGGTTCAGTCATACAAGACTACTATTTCAGATGCAAATCAAAAGCCCAGGTTGTCAGTATGCTTTCTAACTCCCCACTATCCATTGGAGTTTCCAAGGACCCCCTCCTTGGCAACTAAATTCAGACACCAGTCTCAAGTTCAGCTTGTTACCTATACTTTTGACCAACTAGCTATAAATCAGAAGTTTTGATGACCTCTTATTGGGTTCTATTAGACCTCTGCCATTCCAGATCTGGGGATAAAACAAAGTTCTAACCCTCTAATCACATGGTTGATTCCTCTGATAATCAGCCCCCATACTAAGGTGCTTTCAAAAAGCCAACTAATTAACATAACAAAGACACCTTTTTCAGTCTTATCACTTAGAAATTCCAAAAGGTTTAAGAAGTTCTGTGCCAGTTTGGTTCAGTGGATAGAGCTTTGGCCTGTGGACTGAAGGGTCCTGGGTTCAATTCTGGTCAGGGGCACATGCCTGGGTTGCGGGCTCAAGCCCAGTAGGGTGCGTGCAGGAGGCAGCCAATCAATGATTCTCATCATTGATGTTTCTATCTCTCCCTCTCCCTTCCTCTCTGAAAGCAATAAAAATATATTTTTTTAAAAAAAGCTCTGTGTCAGAAATGAGAATGAACACCAAATATATATTTGTCATAAATCATAATATCACAGTATAAATACATATAGTGTTATCCAATCATTATCATATGCACTACCAGTTCCACATTAATTTTGCAAAACTTCTGATTTATAGCTATTATATTTGGCTTATTCATTTTCAATGTCAGATTTTTAAAGTTATAAATTATTTTAATCTATTTTTCCAATTGGCATAGAAAGCATAATTAATTTAAGTAGTAATCAGCAAAGCTCAGACTAAATTTAATTTTCAGAAGCTTACATTTCCATTGATCAGACTGTTTAAGTGGAAGGATATAACTAATAAACATTGTTCAAATATACCATAAATGTTTATCACCATAACAAAACTTCTTACAGTCATTTATGTCTAAATATTATCAATGCCACCAATTTGTTGTAAAGAGAATCTAATTTAATTCCATAGGGTAAGAATTATAAAAAGGAAAAAAATAAGAAAAGAAAAGATAGCAAAACTGAAAAGAAACATTCATGCATATTCATCAACAGTCCCTGTTAAAGAGGACCACAAGGAAACAGATTTTGGGGTGAAGATACAAGCTTCAGTTAAGACAGGAGATGGAGAGAAAGCTCCAGGAAGAGACTAAGCCACAGGGGAGTTTTCTGGTAGTAAAAGATATAACATCAATCTGAATGCCCATCACAGACAAGTAGATAAAAAAGCTGTGGTACATAAATACAATGAAATATTTCTCAGCCATAAAGAAGAATGAAATCTTACTGTTAGACAGCCCCCCAGAATGTTAGACCTCCCAGAGAAAGGAAGATGGGCCAGGCATAGAAACTCACTAGGGCAGAAAGCCCCAGATGCCTAGCAAGGGGCAAAACTGGGAATACAAGAACCTGGCCCCCAGGGTAACCATTCCTCCCCTAGCATATCACTGGTCATGTGGTTTAGACCCCCTGACCTCCTTAAGGCTTCAATTGTATTCCAGCTCCAGGCCCAGAAAATCAGCAAAACCAGACAAGTGATGTAGCTGCCTCTGGACCAGCTACATTGACTAATGACCCCCTGCCCTGGCACTAACCAATCAATGGAGACCATGACCCTGAAAGAGCACACCTGGAAAGCTGATGAATATTCTATTGGACCCTGCCCTGGGAGTACTCCCCTAAGACATCCCCTAAGATTTCCACCTGCAAGAAAGATAAATATGCTCAGGACAAAGGACCCAGTGTGTATTTGCCCTCCCAGGAGCACACCCATGCCATTACCCCACTGGCACGTATCCCCCAACCTCTAAGGGACCCCATGAGACTTGCAACCAGGGGAGCAATGGGCAGTGGAAGCTCGTCCTGGGCTAACTCCCTGAACCTGTCTCCAAGGCCCCCTTTTCTCTGACATTTCAGTGAGCCAAAGCAGCCCAGCCTAGGCTCTCCTGTGGCTTCTTCAATGCCCTTCCTTGTTTCATTGTCCCAAGTATACTTTGGCTGCCATCATTGACCCAATGTCTCCTTGGCTCGATGCTATGCAGTCCTTCCCTTTGGATATCTCATCCCCCCACCCCTTTCCTTAAATAAATTTAATTTTCTTTCATCAATGTCTGAGATAGCTATTTAGCATGCCCGCATATCACCATGTTCACTTTTCACTTACCATTTGCAACAGCATTTATGTATCTAGAGCAGTGGTCGGCAAACTCATTAGTCAACAGAGCCAAATAGCAACAGTACAACAATTGAAATTTCTTTTGAGAGCCACATTTTTTAAACTTAAACTATAGAGGAAGGTACATTGTTATTAACTTAATTAGGGTACTCCTAAGCTGGCTTTTGCTAAAAACCTCCTCAATCTGATTGAGGTACGTTCACTGAGGTCGACCCCTTCCAACTCTCCCATCCACACTCATCTTGTATACTTGAGTGTGGATGGGAGAGTTAGAAAGGTCGACCTCAGTACCTCAAAACAATGTACCTCCCCCACGCTGTGTATCCTGCAGCCCGCCAGAGCTGCGTTTCCTGTCGCCCGACCGACTGACACACCCCACTTGTTCTAACATCACTTCTTCAAAATAGACTTGCCCAGGCCGAAAACCAACTTCTGCGCATGGGCCACGAAGTTTCAATCGCACTGTACATGCGTGCCTGCACGTGGTATTTTGTGGAAGAGCCACACTCAAGGGGCCAAAGAGCTGCGGTTTGCCAACCACTGATCTAGAGGGTATTAAGCTAAATGAAATAAGTCATTCAGAGAAAGACAAATACCATATTATATCTTTTATATGTGGAATCTAAAGAATAAAATAAGTGAACAAACAAAAGAGATTCATAGATACAGAGAGCAGACTGATGGCGGTCAGAGGGGAGGGCGTTTGGGAGACTGGGTAAAAAAGGTTAAGGGATTGAGAAGTATAGATTGGTAGTTACAAAATAGTCATGGGGATATAAAGAACAGCACAGGAAATATAGTCAATAATATTGTAATCTATGTATGGTGCCAGGTGGGTACTAGAAATATCAAGAACACTTTGTAAAGTATATGGCTGTCTAACAACTATGTGATGCCCCTGAAACTAATACAAAATAATACTGAATGTAAGCTGTAATTGAAAAATATAAAAATGTTTCAAACAACAGCAGCAACAAAAATCTGATCATAGTCCTGAAGCACTGCACATATCACCCATGGGGATCATTGCCAGGGTTTCCAGGAAACCTGAGAGGTACCTGTTCCAAATTTAAAGATAAAGTTTGCAGGCCCAGAATTCTGTTTTTCCTTGTCTTCTCACTCCCACTATTCATGGCTCCTGGCTTCTTCTTTTTTTTTTTTTCTTTTGTTAATCCTCACCTGAGGGTGTTTTCTCCATTGATTTTTAGAGAGAGTAGAAGGGAGGGATAGTGACACAGAGAGAGAAACATCAATGTGAGAGACAAATGGACTGGTTGCCTCCCTCACATGCCCCAACCTCGGCAATCAAGGAAATGAACCCATGACCCTTCAGTCCATGGGCCGATGCACTATCCACTGAGCAAAACTGGCTAAGGTGACTCCTGGCTTCTTAATCATCTTTATCAACCCTCCCTCCTGTTCAGCCTATATGATAGTTTTTCTCAGAACTTCAAAGAGCAAAGTGATGATATCTTAAGGAGAACACTGCAGCGTCCTACCACATATCCAAAAGCTCTTGCATCTGCACTCACTTTTCTTCCTTCTCTCCAGCTGCAATAGCTGAGCAATCCCTTATCCCTTCTCTTATACTAGATGCCAGGCCTTCTCATCTTAGGAATAGTACCGCATCAGTTGTCTTTTTTACCATTTGGATCTTTAACGTCTCCCTCCTGACCAATTCTTTTTCAGCTATATCAAAACATGCTCACTAGGCATCCATCCAGGAACCAAGAGGTCACCAGTTGCATTCCAGGCCATCACTTTCTTTCATTCCTTTAGCTCATTAAACCAAGGCCCACCTAGTGACCTTCCCTGACTCATCATTACCATCTCAAACAACCCCTCAATTTCACCTGATACTGTTAACCATTTCGTTCCTCAAAGGCTCTATTTCCTCTGTGTTCATAATATAAAATGTCACTGTGATCTTTTTGCCTATTTGAAGCTCATTTGCAGGATTCTCTTCCTTTTCCTATTTAAATATTTGGTTTGTTCAATACTGGGTTTCTGACCTATGTGATTTTTTCACTCTATAGCTTTTTTCTCCCTATTTTATTCCCTATAAACCACTAAAGGTGCATTAGGAAACTACATAGACCACCACTAATAAAGAGAATAAAATGTCATCATATACTTTGTTCCTATTTATCACACACATGCAAAGAGTTATTCATATGTTCCCTATCCATGGTTATATCCAATCAAAACATGCAATACTTGTTGTCATGTGTGAGAATAACTGTGTTTCCACATCGATGTCACTGACATTATGGGACATACCGCAAAGCCATTTAATTAAAGAGATTCACCAATTCTGCTTCACTCCAATCATACTTTATTGCTTTTAAATATTCCTCAGAAAATATGACCCCTTGTACCATTTTTGTTTTCTACATAGGCACGCAATTCTGAATAATGCGTAGTTAGAACTGAATTCTTGCTGACGTTTAGCAACAAATACCCCAATTTTATTATAGAGAGAACTGAAGTGGTTCAGGAAAAATGTGTTTAATTAACCAGAAAGATCACTGCTCTTTGTTTAAAAATTTCAAAATATTTGACAGAATTGTGCCACAATTCTAAAAAAAAACTTTATGATAGACAGAATACTGGGAACAAATGAATAAACAGTTAATTAAAATTATTCAGATATTTATCACCTTTTTCTTTTCCAGATTCTTCTGTAAAAACATCACATTCACTTCTTTCAGTATATACAGATTCATCCTTTATATTCACATAAGATCCCTATTTATAATTTACACTTAGAACAGCATTCTGAGTTTGAGTGTTTCTGTTATTGTCTTTCACCACTCATGCTTCAATGACCCACTTTTTAGCCATTTTTGTGAACATTTTTGTGAATTGGGAATGTAATACAAGGAAAGAGCAACAATTAACCATGCAAATTTAACAAGCAAAAATAACCTAATGACACAAAATTAAATTGAATAAGACAAGCTATATTCTGTTATCTAAACAATTAGCCAAGAAGAACTGACAAAGGCGGTCTTGCATTGCATGCGTGACCTCTGAGAATTCAACAATAAGAACCCAAAGGGATTTGTGTGAAAATCACAATCTTTTATTTCTAACTTGTGAATTCATCTCAACAATATTGCTTGCTTTTTCAAGTGAAATTGCCAATCCACTTCTGATTTAATGGAGCACCTAGAGCTACCCACGCTTTAGCCACAATACATTAAGTCACAGCTCTGTAGATCATCTAACTGGGCTATCTTATACACTCCTATCACTTTATCATGGCATCGAAAGAACTCCAAATGTGTGTTGCCACCCAGGTCCCTTTCCTGACTCAAGGATACACCCACCAGTAATCATACCAGACACTGTAATATAGCAAAACTAAAATTAATTTATCATGTTCTCTTACTCAGTTCCACCCTCTGCCCCCAATAAAAATGCTATTACCCTTGTCTTCTATTTCAGTGACTGGAATCAAATTTTACTCAGTCACCCAACAAGAAACCCACTGTCATCTTTGACCCCTCTGTCTCTTTTACATGTCCCCCACCCCCTCCCCGCCACCCCAAAGATCAAGTCATTCACCAAGCCTGAGTTCTCCTAATATTTATGAATGCTGTCCATTTCTCATCTTTCCTACTACCACCAACATTCCTAGAACCACAAATTAAAATGCATTCCTGAACAGTTTCTATAATGTACCACAGTGATTTCTGTAAAATGCAAACCTGATTATGTCAAGCTTATGTTTACAACCCTTCAATACCTCTGTACTGATCTCGTGCTAGGGTCTATGAAGTCCAGATCCCTTAGTTTGGCTTATGAAGTCATCCAATTGCTGTCTGGGATCACAGTCCACTTTTCCCCACCCCCACTCCTAATACTGCGTTTATTCCTCAAAATGTACCATGTTCCATCTGACCTCAGGCATTTCCACATTGAATTTTCTTTGTCTTGAAAAATGCTATCTGCTGCCCCCCATCACTTTCCTCAATAAAAGTCATCTACTGCCTCCTTCACACAAACAATACTCTCTTTCTCTCAACTATGCCCCACCTTGCCTGGCAAACACCTATCATTCCTCAGGACTCAGTTTATTTTATTTATTTATTTATTTATTTATTTATTTATTTATTTATTCATTCATTCATTCATTCATTTATTTATCTACCTACCTACCTACCTACCTACCTATTTATTTATTTATTGTTAATCATCACCTGAGGACATTTTTCCATTGATATCTTTTTTTTTAGAGAGAGAGAGTAGAAGGGAGGGGGAGAGACAGAGACACAGCAATTGGTTGCCTCCTGCATAGACTCCCACTGGAGGCTGGGAATCAAGCCTGCAACCAAGGTACATGCCCTTCACTGGAATTGAACTTGAGACCCTTCAGTCCATGGGCCGATGCTCTAACCACTGTGCACCAGCTAGGGCACATTTCTCAGGACTCAGTTTAAATTGATCTTCTTCCTGGAAACTTTCCCCGAGACAGGGAAGTCAGGATCCTCTCCATGGGCACTCATCCTTAGTTATTTGGGCTTGCCTTGTCATAGCATTTGTCATGCTTCCTTGTAATTATATATACTTACTTGCTAATATATTCCAAGACACAAAATTATTGAGGATATAGGATATATCAAGTTAACTCTTATCCTCATAGAGCCTGAAACATAATAGTGGTTGAATAAATTCATTAAACAAATATTTGCTGAGCATCCACTACGTAGGTGACACACTATTAAGTTTACAAGTGAAATTTGGTTTCTAAATTCATAGATTCATAGATAGGGAAGACAGATTAAATGAACTAAGCATATCTATGAATGCTGCAAAAATGAATAAATAATAAGTGTATGAATCAAATCCACAAAGCAAGATTAGGACTAGTTTGTCCCTAAATTAGAACATGTGCTGATCTTCTGTTTTGGAGTTGCTCCTATCACTGGGCAAAATGACAGATCATGCAGACTAGAGTTAATAAAAGAAGAACATGTCTTTCCTAATTATAAGTTTGGCTGAGAGTCACAAACATCCTAATACATTCTTCTCAGAATTAATCAAGAAAAAATAGGATTTCTTCTCTTGACATCCAGCAAGGAAGACAGGACAGGTTGAGGTGGAAAGAAGAGAAGAGGAGTAAATGGGAATATGTAACAGAAGGAGCTTTCCAGAAGGTAGGTCTGGCTCACTGGCTGCCATGAAGGTTTTAGATTGCCAGAGAGCAGCAGAGAACTGGAAAAGCAGATCTTGGAAGGAAGTAGGTATGCCTATAAACTCTAATCTCCTCTTCTCTAAACTAGGGATTATTGGTTGTGAAGATTAAACAAGAGGACATTTAAAAAGCAATTTGTGACATATAATGCTATTTAGCTTTTAATTCTGTCTTTTCTTTTGAGTGACTAACTGCTGCTTTTATTTAACTTAACCTTTTTGTTTTAACTCCCTGTCCTATAGCTCACCCTATTCATGAGTGAGGATAGAACAGAAGCCTCCATTGGCTTTAGTGAGCAAAATGTATAGTGCCATATTTCCTTGGGACCCTAGGAAATTATTCCAGAACTGAAACCAGTGCTTGTTTAAGCAATAAAGATACAGTAGTGAAGGCACAATTTATACATTAATTTACCTACACATGCACCTTAGCATGAAGTTAATTGGAGAATCTCATCAACACCTGATCTTGCCTACAGTTATATGATTCCTAGTGAATGTCTCCACAATAACTTTACAAGAGAATATTATGCATTACAGGTGGAGACCATAATTTTCACAAATATCCATTTTTAATCCTTAATTTTAATATTGGAAAATGCCTATAGCTACCAATTTTAGAGACTATACTTCTCAACTTCCCTTAAAGCTAGATGCGGTCACATGACTAAATTCACCCCAATGGAATGTGAAAGGGAAATGATGCATTTTCCACAAAATATCCTTAAAAGGAATTTACTTGTCTTCTATTCCTTTATCTGTTCTTCCTTATTCTAAGAAATCGACCCAGGATGAAAGCCCAGTACTGAGGATAGAAGAGACACCCCACTGCCTCTAGACCACTTACTTCTCCACAGTTCCATGAGACAAAATTCTATCTTATTTGAGCCACTAGGATATTAAATCTTTTACAGCAATATTGCCTAAACCTGAACTAATACACTATCTATGTAAAGTAACCAAAAACTCTAGCAATGAACAGGAAGAGAAATGATACCTTGTATATCTGAAGGAGGACATCTGTCCATGCCCGTTGACTCCAGGTTTCAAACTCAGTCATATCTATAACAATATATCCCTTTTCCTTAAGTAAAGAGGAACATGATGGATTTTCCTTAGGTAAAGAGGAACATACTGACAAGGCTTTAGTCTTTAATAAAAAAAAAAAATCACAACATTAATTAAAATGCAAGGCAAATATAAGTTCAAAATTGTAACTACTTAGCATATATATATATATATATATATATATATATATATATATATATATATATATTGTCTTTTAATAAAACCTTTACATGTCCCCTTCATACATTAATCAAGATCTCTTGCCCTAGCTGGTTTTGCTCAGTGGATAGAGCATCGGCCTACAGACCGAAGGGTCCCAGGTTCAATTCTAGTCAAGGGCACATGCCCAGGTTGCAGGCTCGATCTGCAGTAGAGGGCGTGCAGGAGGCAGCCGATCAATGATTCTCTCTCATCATTGATGTTTCTATCTCTCTCTCTGCCTCTCCCTTCCTGTCTGAAATCAATAAAAATACATTTTTTTTAAAAAAGATCTTTTCTAATTCTCCTTGCGCCAGTCATAGAAACAATCAACACAGGTAACTTTCTGGAACTCATAGCCCTTTATTGAGGTCATAGATTTACTAGTATTCATTCAGTGCACTCACTAGTTCTGGGGCAAAAATAGCAGAATGAAATGCAAAGTTATTCTGAACTCAGAACCCCTGGGAGCCACATTCTTTAAATTAAGCCACAGAGACTCAGGAGAGTGGCAAAGAAAAGGCCATTGGCTCTACTACTAATGTCATGTGGTGACTATAGTAACAGTACCACAACTAGAGTTGCCTCAAAGCCTGCAGACATCTCAGAACAATACCCCTTCTCAATAGATTTCCATAAAATGAATTGAATAATTCAAAAAAACTATGCATATCTTATTTAAATTCCCCATATCCTCCTGTAAAATTGAAAAAAGGAAGTGGCAAGTGGTGGAGAAGTTAAAGCAGTATTGTGTTTGGAAGACATATAATCTAAAAATTCATTTTAAGAAAAAATTTACATAAGCAGACTCCATTCTTCATTTCTAAATCACTTAAAAGAAGCAATTATTTATAGATTTAAGAAAACCATGTGTTGCCCTAACCGGTTTGGTTCAGTGGATAGAGCGTCGGCCTGCAGACTGAGGGGTCCCAGGTTCGATTCCAGTCAAGGGCATGTACCTTGGTTGCAAGCACATCCCCAGTAGTGGGTGTGCAGGAGGCAGCTGATCGATGTTTTTATATTTCTCTCTATCCCTCTCCCTTCCTCTCTGTAAAAAATTAATAAAATATATTTTTAAAAAGAAAAAAAAGAAAAAGAAAACCATGTGATCATTTCTGCCTCGGCTCTACAGAGGTTTTTAGACAAATACAAAAATATATATATACTAGCATATGTCACCCACAGAGGCATAATCCTTAGGATATTTCATAAATAAAAAATCAAGGATTCTGAAATGAAACCTTCAAGCAAATACCAAAAATCAGTAAATTCAATATCTGAGCAGTTGTTCCAAGAAATTATATTCCCTTACTCTCATTTCAACCCATTTCTTGTAATCTTCTGGTTCAAACAGAAATTCTGGCTGTATATAAGAAAGATATGCTCCTCGAGCTCTAAAATTAAAAAAGAAAAATTCAAATTATTATAGTATAACACTCAGGATTTGTATATCACTTGCATTTCAACTTTGATTAAATGATTTCAATGTCATATAATTTGTTTATTAAATTTTAATTTTTAACAATTATTTAATTTAAAAATTTTCCCTTAATAAAATGAGTATATGTTTCCTTTACAGAGCTGATTAATGAGAAAGATCTTACTAAGTGCCTTTAATCATCCATGTCAATCCTTATATGTTAATGGGATATAGGAAGTCCTGATTTAGCCCCTATTATCAAACCAGTAACCAATAAAAATAAAAACCACATTTTATTTACATTGAAATAAAACTATACAAAGTTGACTTTCTTCACCCAAAATAACAGTAAGTATTTTCTATATTATTCCTAGATAACCACTACTGGTAAACACATTTTTGTAGGCTTTCCAGATTTTGCTTGTAAATCATGATGAGATAGTAGATGTAGTCATGGAAAAAGAGATCTTATCTAATAAAGAGGGGATATGCAAATGGACTATTATGCTGTAACAGTCAAGATGGCTGTGCCCACAGCAGAGGCCGAGTTCCCATAACGAGCTTCAACAAGCAAACAGCAGGGACCTGAAGCTGCATGGCACTGGGCCAGGGCAGGGGACCTGAGGCTGCACCCCCTTCCTGGTGGGGCTAGACGGGGGAACTCAGGCCACGTCCCCTGCCTTGGCGCCAGGCTGGGGGACCTCAGGCCATGCCCCCTGCCCTGGCACCAGGCTGGGGGACCTCAGGCCATCCCCCCTGCCCTGGCACCAGGCTGGGGGACCTCAGGCCATGCCCCCTGCCCTGGCACCAGGCTGGGGGACCTCAGGCCATGCCCTCTGCCCTGGCACCAGGCTGGGGGACCTCAGGCCATGCCCTCTGCCCTGGCACCAGGCTGGGGGACCTCAGGCTGCATCCCCCGCCCAGCAGGGCTTGACGAGGAACCTCAAGGCGCACCCCACCAGCCCGGGCCAGGGGACCTCAGGCCATGCCCCCCACCTGGAAGGGCTTGACGGGGTGGGGCCGGCTGGGTCTGGATCCAATGGGGTTGGGGCCAGCCAGGTCTGGGTCTCGGCGCAATTTTGAGGCACACGTGGGTGGGTGGGGACTTGACTCTGGTTCCTATGGCATGCCCTAGACTCTGACAGGAGGAAGATTTTCATATACATCTTACTAATTTTCTTTCATCTCTGACACTTCTATTATAGAGAAAGGGCAAATAGCAATATTAAAATATTTCCTCTAATTCCCTTTTTTTTACATTTTTTAATTAAGTTATTACATTTAATTCCCTTTTTATGTGCATGAATTTCAGGCACCGGGTCACTAGTAACATTATAAAATTTTAAAATGTTTACTTTTTGGTTACCATTAGAAAATTAAGGTTTCTAAGAGCTAAAAATTCTAATTAAATGGAAAATTTGTATGGTTTTGGTAATAGAAGGCATGGGGTATAGAGATGAATTTTGAAGAAAAAATAAAGTGAGTTCTAAAGCCTGTTATTTTGATAACCAGAATGGTGAGCCGAGGTGTTTTCCCTGGGGTCGTGTCTAGCGACGCCAAAGAATGAGCTTCACGGACCAGAAGATTTAAGCAAAAGTGTGGAAAATTTATTACAAGCAAATTCCAACTCCCCACAAGGGGAGGGGTCCAAAGAATGGGTTGCCAACAAAGCAAGTCGTTCTAGGAGTATATATGTGCAACAAGCCTGCTCCATATCTAGTTGTGTCACCATCTGATTGATTTCCCCATTGTTTTTGCCCAGCAACGGACCTGAACTTTATTTCTATGTGTATGTACACCTTGTTTATTGCAGGCCCTCTCTTGGTTTCCCATGCTTCCACTCTGTATCCAAAACATTGTATTTGTTTTGGCATGGTTGGCTTCTGTTATCAGGCTTGCTCAAACTGCCATGTCTGCTCCTGTCCATTTTCTACCTGCCTTTGTTTCCCACTGGACCCCTGCCCTATCTGGCTGCATTTCAAGCTAACTTCTCTCAATTTCTGAAAGCTGTAAGAAGGTGAGGGGATTAACTTGAAACGCAGGTAGACAGGGCAGGGGAGCAGGGGTCCAGTGGAAAACAGAGGCAGGTGGAAAATGGACAGGGGCAGACACGGCAGTTTGAGCAGCCTAATCACAGGAACCAACCAAGCAGAAATAATAAACTGTTTCTGGACACAAAGCAGAAGGCATGGGAAAACAAGGGAGGGCCTGCAGTCACAAGGTATACAAACGCATAGAAACACAAAAAGTTCAGCATGGGGACAGAGAAAGAACACACAGAAACAGGGAAAGTTCAGGGCAAGAACAATTAAAGGAATTGTTGGGCAAGAACAATTGCTGGGCAAGAACAATTAAAGGAATCAATCAGGTGACGACACAGGTAGACACAGAGCAGGCTTGTAGCAAATATATATCCCTGTACTACAAAACTTTAAGGGGCAGACCATTATTGGGTCCCCCTCCCCTTGCGGAGAGTCTGAATCTGCTTGTAATAAATTTTCCACGCTTTTGCTTAGATCTTCTGGTCTGCGAAGCTCATTCTTTGGCATCATGAGACACGACCCCGGAAAAACACCTCGGCTCACCATTCCAGTTATCAAAAGTTGGTGACAGTTGCAGAAAGGTTTGTGAAAGTTATAGAAGGTTTGTAAGGAGAAATTTTTAAAAGGAAGTTATATAAATGACACAGGCCAGCAAGCCAGGACAAGCAGAATAGGGAAACTGGGCTAGTTAAACAGCAATTTGCAGCCATCTAGCAAATCTAGATACCAAGCAATCTGCAGCCATCTAGTAAATCCTATGGTCCCTAAACCAAGGACACTTAAGAGTAAATTATTTGCACTATTCCTCCCCAGGCAGAGGGTAAATAGCTTAAATCAACCTACTCAGGGAGAGAGACAGCAGAAATCCAATTATGCCATTTGCCAACCATACACAAGGACAAATGAACTTAAGAGAATAAACCTAATTTGGGTATATTAGACCACAACCCTCCAGACTGTTTCTTTCCTTCCACCAGACTTATTTGTCATAATTCTTGATGCTCTAGCTTTTTCTCTAATAATACTAAAATTTATAAAGCAGTCTGTCTCCACCAAGTTACAAGCCCTACTTGTACTCAGAAAATAGCACTCCTAGACACCATCACAACCTCCTTTTGTGCCCAGGTCTCATTGTCCCTCTGAAAGAGAGCAAGGATTTTTAGCTTTGAAGGAAAACCTTACTGCTTTTCAGCAGGAAGCAGTTATAGAAGAGACCCTACACCCCTTTTGCTCTGGAAGTATTCAGTGCTTAAAATCCTTGAGGAAGAAAATGTTAGACCCTCAGCTTACAGGGAAAATAACAAAACAAATGGCTGGACTATTCGGCATAGTCTCTACCTTTTCCCTGCACTCCATTATGCCCATCCTGGGGCTCTCACCCTCTCGGAGGTTTTCCTATTAGAGTGGGGCCTTGACCTACGAGTTTAATTCATTCCGTGACTGAGCTCGTAACTCAAATTATTCGTATGTCAAATCAAAAGTGAACAAGTGAGACACATGATGCTGGGCTGATGTTGTGGCCTTCACTGTGATGTTCGCTGCGCCAACTAGCGGTGGGGTATCTGAAGCTGGCTGGTAACCCGAACTTTAGCTCGCAACTCAAAGCAAAAAATCGGCTGAGGGCTCGTATCTCGAAAAACTCGTTAGTCGGGACACTCATAAGTCAAGGCCCCACTATATTCTCATTACAGGTTTTGCAAGATATGAAAACTGCTTTCAGTTTCCATTAAACTGCCTAACCCAGTTTTCAGTGGACTGACTACACCCAGACTCCTGCCCACCAGTTACTCTGACCGCCATAGGAGAATACAGTATATCTCCCACTCCTCCTAATCTGGCTCACTGGAACCATTTTGGGAGTCAGCCCATCTGGTTTCCAGAGGATCTAATACATTTATAATTCTTTACCACTTTCGGCCTTGTGTACTCCTCCTTTGGCAACCCTAACACATATAAGCCTGAATATAGAAAACTCCCAAATATTACATAATCCATCCATTATTTTTACAAAGAGAACACCCCAAATTTGTGGCCTCTTTGATGGAATAAAGTAGTATAGGTTAAGCAGCAATTATCTATTTATATTACTTTATATATTTAAAAACATTTATCATATTTAAGACTTTATTATTTTTTCACTGTCAAATTCCTTGAAATATTTTAAGCCAAACTCTTCATATGCATATCCATCACCACCAGAACCTATAGGCATCTAATAGTTTTGGCAGGAGCGTTCCCTAGAAGGGATTTGGATGTTGAGGTATATATCTCATTGAGTAAGCATAGAATTCCACTCACCATAAGCATTTACCAGAGAAGAATGCCTCATCTAGTACTCAACTCTGGAACACCCTCAGCAGTTTGCAGTCCTATAGCTACTGAAATGTGAAATGCAGAAAAAGCAGAAAGGAGCCTTAAGTTGATTCTGAAAGCCCAAACCTTGAAGAAAGCACAGATGAATAAAAGAGAGAAGTGGGGGTGGAAGCATCTACATTGTTTTTATGAATCTTCATTATATTCAAATCACTATAGGTTTAAATAAAATCTAATTTTAATTGGACACCACTTCTTAGCAAAAGGAGCCAACCTAAAGCCTATATAAGAACTCAATGAGCCCCATTAAGCTGAAATCCTAGAAAGTGAAAGACAGACATATGAAGAAATTGGAATACTTCCTTGCATCCAAAGCCAAGACAGGATCTCAGGAAGAAATGACCACTTCTATAAAATGCTATTGGGAGACTAAGGAAAACTATCAGAGTCATTAAACTGAGAGCTTCTTGAGAAGGGAGGCCACATGATATTCATTTGAGTATTCCATAGTGTCCAGCAGAGAGTAAGTCCTCAGTAAAAAATTAAGAATGTAAGAAGGCAGTTTTGCATTGGTAAGGACAAGACAACAGGCCCGAAATGAAGTTGCATATGCTAAGCCCCACATCACCAAACCAAGACTGACTTACAGTTTGACCTCACCCAGAATGGAATTTTAAACCATTCAATCGGAATTGCCCAATCAGCATTAGCTAGGTAATCTCCCTGATAGTACAGCCTTGCCATCCCCTAAAGCAGCGGTTCTCAACCTTCCTAATGCCGCGACCCTTTAATACAGTTCCTCATGTTGTGATGACCCCCAAACCATAAAATTATTTTCGTTGCTACTTCATAACTGTAATTTTGCTACTGTTATGAATCGTAATGTAAATATCTGATATGCAGGATCTATTTTCATTGTTACAAATGGAACATAATTAAAGCATAGTGATTAATCACAAAAACAATATGTAATTATATATGTGTTTTCCGGTGGTCTTCGGCGACCCCAATGGGGTCGCGACCCACAGGTTAAGAACCGCTGCAATAACCAATCTACTTTTTGTGGAGTAGGGGTGGAAAATGTTTTCCTTCTTTCTTTCTAGGCTCTCTGCTTGGTCTAATAATCAAATTGACACAAGACAGATTAACAGAGGAAAAACAAAGTAAATATTCATCCATGAGAGCCCATAAAGAAGTGAAATTCCAAGGCAGGCAGGTAATTGAGGAAAAGGGGGTAAAGATCTGGGGTTTCAAAAGGGAGACAGACAATTCATCGTAAAATGAGATGAGTAGATGTTTGGTCAACAAATGGTTGCCCTGCCATGCAGATAAGCTTTTCTGATATAAAAAGTTCTCTCTGGTAATAGCTTTTTCAGGGTACAGGCTCTCTATCTAAATTCTTTTAGGCAGTTAAGGGAGAAGAAAGCTTTTCCTGAGTCTGCTGAATCACAACTGCCTTCAACTCAAAATAATCCACATGCCAAAGTGGCACATTTTGGGGTGGCTCATTCTGAGAGAAGTTAGCTTGAAATGCTGGCAGATAGGGCAGGGGTCCAGTGGGAAACAAAGGCCAGTAGAACACAGGCAGGGGCAGACACGGCAGTTTGAGCAAGTCTAATAACAGAAACCAACCATGCTGAAATAATAAAATGTTTTTGGACACAAAGCCAGAGGCATGGGAAAACAAGGAGGGCCTGCAGCAACAAGGTGTATGAACACATAGAAACAGAGAAAGTTCAACATAGGAACAGAGAAAAAACACATAGAAACAGGGAAAGTTCAGGTCCATTTCTGGGCAAGAACAATTGAGGGAATCAATCAGGTGACCACAGGGAGAGATTATCGGGCTCCCCTCCCCCGTGCAGAGAGTCGGAATCTGCTTATCTGCTTGTAATAAATTTTCCACACTTTTGCTTAAATCTTCTGGGCCACGGAGCTTATTCTTCGGCATGGAGAGCAGAACCCTGGGGGGAAAAACCTCATCTCACAGTTCCAGTTATCAATTCCACGCTCCCCTACAATGCCTCATAAAACTTCCTTTTTCATACTCCCTTCTGCTTATAAAATATCTTGCTTTGGATAGTAGCTCTTTGGAGCTCCTTCTCTCTGCTAGAAGGGATGCTGTCTGATTTATAAATTTTGGAACAAAGTCAATAAGATCTTTAAAATTTACTCACTTGAATTTTGTTCTTTAGCAGCATTTTACAGATGCTGTTATGAAGAGAAGAATAGGCCACCCCAAAATATGCTCTTTGGAGAAAACACAGACACAGGAGAAGCTTAGAAAATAGAGAAGTTACCCTTTGTAATGAAAATCTGCATTTATAAAGGAAATTTACGTTAGAAAAGAAGCTTTACTAGGAAGAGAGCTATTACTAGCAATGACATTTCACTTGAGAGACCTGCCTGGCAGGATAACTCTTGTTTAAAACAAAGACTTCTTCCTCGCCCAGTCAGACTCCCCCACAGCCCCTGCCCTTGTCCCCACTCCAATCCACAAAGGTTGAAGCCCTAGACTCCTCTAACTCTTTCCTTTGCTCAGAATCTACACTAATAAAAGACAAAGATGCTAACTGACCGTACCTTTGCTATGCCCATCAGCCAATCAGAAGAGTATGCAAATTCACCCAACAAAGATGGATGTTAAATTTGCATACTGCAGGCGGGGCAGGACAGCGCAATCTGCTGCCTGCCCGCTGCCATCCAGGCCTCCCGTGTGTGACCCAGGGCAGCGGGGCGGGGCAGCGTGATTGGCCGTCCACCCTGCCGCCATCCGGGCCTGCCATCTGCAACCTGGAGAGGCGGGGCAGGCACCGTGGGATCAGGCCTGCCATCTGCCACCTGGAGGTGAGACTAAGCCAGCAGGTGGTTATCTCCTGAGGGGTCCCAGACTATGAGAGGGCCCAGGTCGGGCTGAGGGACACCCCACCCTCCGCCCCCGCCAGTGCACAAATTTTTGTGCACCGGGCCTGTAGTAATATATAAGCCTCAATCTTCTGGCTGCCTCCCAGTCTCACATCTCTATAAGACTACCATATGTATGTACATAATTAAACTGTGTTCTTTCTCCCTCCTATTAATGCATTTTATTACAGCCAAGAACCTAGAAGGGAAAAGAAAACATTATTTTTCATCCCCTACAAGAGGCCTGTTTCTTTCTGTTTATCTTCCATCTATGTGAAGACCTAACTTTATCAATCCCCAAGAAGGAATTTACAATTATGTTTTGTCAATATTTAGGCTTTGGGTGGTAGACACACAATACAGTGTACAGATGGTGTGTTGTAAATTGTGCACCTGAAACCTGTATAATTTTGCTGTGCCAATAAATTCAATAAAAAGGAAAAATTTTTAAAATAGTTTATGTCTGGTCAGTAGTGTTATAGTGTTAACTTTCATAACTGATTGGATTACACTTTTACATTCTAGGCTTTCTATTTGCATATTTCTTCCAAGCTTACCCTGAGTAGAACAAAATAAAATTAGGTGTAATGAGTTATTAAATTCTAAACTTCAGCTCCAAAAATTATAGTTTCCCATTAATTGCACAAAATAAATATAATTTCACTTGTATAAAAGTCCTCACCTGCTGTCACTAAATTCAAATGGGGAAGCTAATAACATTTATTATCATTTTATATACTTATTTCCATGCTGAAACATATGCACATATTTTGGATTAATGACCCAATTTTATTAATCCTACTGCCACATTCTGAATGTTGAGGAATTTTATCAAAGCTAGCATATCCTCATAGGCATATATTTGCTTATGAAAGAGCAATGAATTTGAATGGCTTGGCATTAATGCAAAAATCATTCTTCTATACCTGAATCCTCATACCACAAAATGTCAAAACAGAAACCTCCCACGTTAATGTCAACACTACTGGATTTGTGCCAAAAATAATGCTACAAGAATATCATGGCAATCACAAGTACCATAGAGTTTAATGATGCTATCAGAAAACTATTTGATTTTTATATTGCAAAAACAATAAAGACCTAGTTAAGTATCGAAACCTCCTACTTTTATTGACAGTTAATATTCCATAAGATTTTAAAAGCACAACTAATTTTTTTAAAAATAAGAATGGCAGGAGAAACTAAGATGGCAGCATAGATAAACACCAGGAAAGTGCCGCCTCCCACAACAATTGAAAAATACCGCGAAGGACAGAGCGGACATCATCCAGAAAAACAGGAAGGCTGGCTGAGTGTAAATTCTACAACTAGAAGGAAAGAAAAGCACACGGAGAGCCAGAGGAGCTGTGGAGGTGAAGTGCAGAGGTACGGTGGCTCGCGCACACGCGGAAAGGGGGTGGCACCTGAGGACGCGGCTGTCTTTTGGAATCACAAGCTCCCGACTGCTCTGAACTCCGGTTCCGGGAAGTCTCTGGGGACCCAGGACTCATACGGGAAGCTGGACTGTCGGGCAGCGGGCGAACTTGAGTGTGGCTTTCCCTCAGAGGTGCTTGCAGCAACTATCGGGTCACTGAGACCCGAGACTCCTTAGGGCTGGGCGGAGAATCAGCCATAGCTCTTTGCTCCACCCTTTGATTCCCTGAGACCCTGCCCCACCCAGGCTGCTGCAGAGGCTTTTGCATGTGAATGTACCTAACTGCAGCCGAGCCAGGCAGACCCGAAACTTCCAAGAGAAGGCTCAAGGCCCCGCAGTGGCTTGCATTGCTTCACAGCTGAGCCTCTTCCTGGTTCCTGCTGTGTGGCCTCAGGCAGAGGCTGAATTAGCACCTCCTTAGATCCAGGAGCCACTGTACCCAGTGGTCAGAGGGGGACCATCAGATTGCAACTCCTCAGATCCATAAGGGACACGCTCAGGGAGCAGACTCAGTGAGCACCAAAGCCCCACTGAAGCAAGTCTTGCCCCAGAAAGGTGTCTTCAGCACAGAAGTTCTCCCACTTCAGACACAGCTGATTCTCACAGCCAATTGGCCTGGAGGTCAATTCCTCCCAGTGCTCCTACAACAACCAAGGCACCAAGAGTGCACCAAGAGTGTCCACCTCAGGTAACTGGGGAGGCTGAGCCACTGGGCCCTACAGGACACCTGGCGCGCAGGGCCACTCTATCAACACAGGGAAGCAGCCAAAATGTGGAGACAAAGAAACAGGTCACAAATGGCAGAAATGGAGGAAAGCAAACGACTGGATATAGAGTTCAAGGCCACGTTTATAAGGTTTTTCAAGAATTTTATGGAAACCGCCGATAAATTTAATGAATCCCTCAATAAGTATAGTGAGACCATGGAGGACATGAAAAAGGACCAACTAGAAATTAAGCATACACTGACTGAAATAAAGAATAATTTACAGAGATCCAACAGCAGACAAGAGGATCCCAAGAATCAAGTCAAAGATTTGAAATACAAAGAAACAAAAAATACCCAACCAAAAAAGAAAAAAGAAAATAGATTCCAAAAATATGAAGATAGTGTAAGGAACCTCTGGGACAACTTCAAGCGTACCAACATCAGAATTATAGGGGTACCAGAAGGAGAGAGAGGGCAAGATATTGAAAACCTATTTGAAGAAATAATGACAGAAAACTTCCCCTACCTGGTGAAAGAAATGGACTTACAAGTCCAGGAAGCGCAGAGAACCCCAAACAAAAGGAATCCAAAGAGGACCACACCAAGACACATCATCATTAAAATGCCAAGAGCAAAAGATAAAGAGAGAATCTTAAAGCAGCAAGAGAAAGATAGTCATTTACCTACAAGGGAGTACCCATACGACTGTCAGCTGATTTCTCAACAGAAACCATGCAGGCCAGAAGAGAGTGGCAAGAAATATTCAAAGTGATGAATAGCAAGAACCTGCAACTAAGATTACTTTATCCAGCAAAGCTATCATTCAGGATAGAAGGTCAGATAAAGAGCTTCACGGATAAGAAAAAGCTAAAGGAGTTCATCACCACCAAACCAGCATTATATGAAATGCTGAAAGGTATTCTTTAAGAAGAGGAAGAAGAAAAAGGAACTCTTACCATTTGCCACAGCATGGATGGAACTGGAGAGTGGATAAATACCACAGGATCTCACTCATTTGTGGGATATAATGAACAACATAAACTGATGAACAAGGGCTGATCCAGAGACGGAGAGGCATTGATTGGACTGTCGGGCCTTGGAGGGAAGGTAGGGGAGGGTAGGGGTAAGGGGGAAAGATCAACCAAAGGACTTATATGCAAGCATATCGGCCTAACCAATGGACACGGACAACGGGGGGGGGGGTGAGGGCATGAGCGGGGGGGGGGGGGTAGAGGGTAACGTGGGGACAAGGACACATATGTAATATCTTAATCAAAAAAAAAAAACTCAAAAAAAAATAAGAAAGGCTTTACAATTTTTGCCTTATTGAATTAAAGCATTTACTTTATTGAGTTAATCAATGACCAAGGGTATGAAGTGGTAAAATTAAGAGAAAAGTCATGTGCTTTTGGTTTTAAATTTATAAAAATTTAAATAAAGGTTTTATTTATCTTATAAATATACAGACAGTTGATAAACACTGGTTCTCTGGTATTCTTTATGTGAACAGACATTTAGGTCTAATAGGATCATAGATTTTTAAAAATATTTTATTTCAATGACAGTGATGTCAAAAGAATCAGTGGTCAGTATGCACTAATGGTAACTGTATTGGAAGAATTTAAGAAAACATTTTAGCCCATGAAAGCCATTAATAATCATTTATTACACTTCATCATCATCACTGTCATCTACTATGCATCATGCATTACACATTTTATTCTATCTATTCTATTATCAAGATTGCGAATTATAACCCTCAGTTTTACAGATATTGAAATTGGGGCTTAAACAGGGTAAGTAACTTGTGCAAAGTCACAGGAGTATAAAAGATAGAATTTAAGACTTCTACCCAATTCAAAAGCCATGCTCTTTTACCTCACTTATCCAGAATCATTTATTCCCTTTGAAATATTTTCATTCTTAGATGCAATTCCATTAAATAAGATATCATAGTGACCATGCATAAGAATGTACAGGTTTTTTGTTGTTGTTCATGTTTTCTTTTAACTGATTTTGAGAGACAGGGAGAGGGAGAGAAAAGCATCCATGTGAGAGCAAAACATCACTCAGCTACCTCATGCACAACCCCTACCAGGGATTGAGATTGTGTGCTGGGAATGAATCTGGCAATCTTTCAGTAGACAGGACAACGGCCCACCAACTGAGCCACTCTGGCCAGTATAGTTTTTTGTTGTTTTGTTTTTTTTAAATTCTAACCAAGGATATTTTTCCATTGATTTTTAGACAGAGTGAAAGAGCAAGGGAAAGACAGACAAAAATATCAATGTGAGAGAAACACATCAATTGTTTGTCTCCTGTAGGAGCCCAGCCCAGGGCCCGGCCCAGGAGGAGCCTGCAACTGAGTTATGTGTCCTTGACTAGAATCGAACCCGGGAACCTTTGGTCCACAGGCCGACGCTCTATCCACTGAGCCAAATTGATGAGGAAAATAGGACATTTGAGGGGTGGGTGGGGGGTGCTGGCAGCCTGACAGTATCCCTAATGCACATTCCTGTTAGTCTATAGTCTAGTCACTGCCCCTTCCTTAATTATCTGGTCTTGCAAGACCTGTTTACCTAAATACTCCCATTTTACAGAGGCCATAAACCATGAACAATACACAACCCCCAGAGGGGTTATCAGTGCTGGTGCCAGGCCAGGCCTTTAGGTATGGTCTCACAGCCCCCATCCCAACACATGGGGCTTTTTGCAAAGCCCGAAAAAGGTCTGGAAATCTGATCCTTGTTTGGGGGACAAAGAAACCAAGGGGTATAAAGATAAAGTTTCCTCCATATTGGCTTGCTCAGGATTTGGAGAGAAACAGTCTCCCCTGAGTCCTATACTACTACATGTGAAACATCTGAAAATAAATGGGTTTTTCCTATATCTCCAAATACTCCTGTGTATTTTTCAGTCACCTGGTAATTTCTGTAACAAAACAGGCTAGGCTGGCCAGTATATTAGTAGTTTTTAAAGCTAAAAGAAATAAAATCACACCTGGAATTGAATCTACACTAATAAAAGAGAAACATGGTAATTGGCGTACGACTGCTACCCTTCCCATTGGCTAATCAGCAAGATATGCAAATTAACTGTCAGCCAAGATGGCGGCCGGCAGCCAGGCAGCTTGAAACTATCATGAGGCTTGCTTGCTTCAGTGACAGAGGAAACCAACGTTCCCCGCCTGCCTTGCCGGCCTCTGAGCCTGCAGTTTCAAACATTGTAACAGATACCGCGGGACTTCAGCCAGCAGATTCGAAACATTGTATGCAAAGGCCAGAAACCTACTTTCAGCCGAGGCCTAAGAGCTGGAGCCAAGCCTCAAGCTAAAGCTGGCCCAGAATAAAAAAAGAAAAAAAGAAAAAAAGGAGCAGTTGGGAACTTCAGTCACTCCCAGCCTGAAAACAGCCCTCAGCCCCTCACCCAGACTGGCCAGGCACCCCACTGGGGACCCCCGCCCTGAAGGCTGTGTGACCAGCTGCAAACAGCCATCATCCCCTCACCCAGGCTGGCCAGGCACCCCACTGGGGACCCCCACCCTGATCCAGGACACCATTCAGGGCAAACCAGCTGGCCCCCACCCATGCACCAGGCCTCTACCCTATATAGTAAAAGGGTAATATGCCTCCCGGCACCGGGATCAGCGTGACAGGGGGCAGCACCCAAACCCCCTGATCGCCCTGTGGCTCTGTGTGTGACAGGGGGCGGGGCCACAACCTCCCTATCCGCCCTGCTCTGTTCATGACAGGGGAAGGCGTCCCAACCCCCTGAGCAGCCCTGCTCTGTGCCTGATAGGGGGGAGCTCCCCAACCCCCCCCCCCACAGGCCCTGCTCTGTGTGTGACAGGTAGAGCCATAACCTCCCCATCGTCCCTGCCCTGAGTGTGAGAGTGGCGGCGCCCCAACCCCCTGATCCGCCCTGCTATGTGTGTGACAGGGGGCGGTGCCCCAACTCCCCTATCGCCCCTACTCTGTGCGTGACAGGGGGCAGTGCCCCAACCTCCTGATTGGCCCTGCTCTGTGCGTGACAGGGAGCAGTGCCCCAACCCCCTGATTGGCCCTACCCTGAGCGTGACTGAGGGTGGCATCACAACCTCCCAATCTCCCTGCTCTGTGCATGACGGGGCAGCGCCCCAACTCCCCAATCAGCCCTGCTCTGAGCCCCACCAGGGGCTGCACCTAGGGATTGGGCCTGCTCTCTGCCACCCGGGAGCAGGCCTAAGCCAGCAGGTCGTTATCTCCCAAGGGGTCCCACACTGCGAGAGGGCACAGGCCGGGCTGAGGGACCCCCCCCTCCCCCCCGAGTGCACAAATTTTTGTGCACCGGGCCTCTAGCTTACTTATAAAGGAAAGTAAGCTTTTTCTTCTTGAGTGTATTTATTTTGGTAAATGAAAACTTTTTAAAAAATATCAAAGGAATTAGAAATTAGTAATAAAGAAAATGCAGAAAGTCAGAGGACTGGTGGTGTGAGAGAACCCTTTGTTTTCTCCCCCTGAAATTTCAACAAGTTGACCAACTATAATTGGACAAAGAAATCCCTGCTCAACACAGATGAATACCTTAAACACCTGTGCATTGAAACATCTAAAGGTGGGCAACAAATTTAAGAAGATTGAAATTATACCAAGCATATTCTCTGACCATGATGCCTTTAAATTAAAAATAACTGCAAAAAGGAAGCAAAGAAACCCACAAATGCGTAGAGATTAAACAACATACCACTAAAAAATGACTGGACAAAGAAGAAATAACAGATTAGATCAAAATATATAGAGAGACAAATGAGAATAACAATATAACACATTAAGACTTCTGGGATGCAGGAAAAGCAGTAATAAGAGGGAAGATTATATTGTTACGGGCCTATCTCAAAAAGCAAGAGAAATCCCAAGTAAACAACCTAACATTACATCTTAAGGAATTAGAGAAAGAACAAAAGCAACACAAAGTCAACAGAAGAAAGGAAATAATAAAAATGAGAACAGAATTGAATGAAATAGAGAACAAAAAGGTTATCCAAAAATTAATAAAACAAAGAGATGGTTCTTTGAAAAGATTAATAAAATTGACAAAACCCTAGCTAGACTCCCTAAGGAAAGAAGCGGAGAGAAATAAGAGAAGTCACCAGAGGTAGTATCATAGATATACAAAGGATCATACTAGAATATTATGAGAGATTATACGCCATTAAATTCAATAACCTAGAAGAAATAGATAAGTTCCTAGAATTATATAACTTTCCTAGTCTATATCATGAAGAATTGGAAAATCAAAATAGACTGATCAATAGTGAGGAAATTGAAACAACTATCAAAAACCTCCCAAAAAACAACAGTCCAGGACCAGATGGCTTCACCAGTGAATTCTACCAAATATTTAAAGAAGATTTAAAACCTATCCTTTTCAAACTTTTCCAAAAATTGAAGAAGAGGCAATACTTCCTACCACATTCTACAAGGCCAATATAACCCTGATACTAAAACCTCGAAAAGATAGCACTAAGAAATAAAACTACAGACCAATATCTCTAATAAATACAGATGCAAAATCCTAAACAAAATAGTAGCAAATTGAATACAACAGAGCATCAAAAATACATCACAATCAAGTGCACTTCATTCCAGGGACACAAGGATGGTTCAACATATGCAAATCAATCAATGTAATACATCACATTAACAAAAGAAAGGACAAAAATCATATGATCTTAGCAATAGATGCAGAAAAGCATTTAATAAGATACAACATCCATTTATGATTAAAACACTCAATAAAATAGGAAAAGAAGGAAAGTACCTCTACATAATAAAAGCCAACTATGACAAACCCTCAGCTAATTTCATATTTAATGGTGAAAAACTGAAAGCTTTTCCTTTAAGATCAGGACAAGATAAGGACATCTACTCTCACCATTCTTATTCAACATAGTGCTGGAAGTACTACCCAAAGCAATAAGACAAGAGAAAGAAATAAAAGGCACCCAGATAGGGAAGGAAGAAGTAAAATTATCACTTTTTTTGACGACATGATTCTGTATATAGAAAACCATAAAGACTCAATAAACAAATAGAGTAAAGTTGCAGGATACAAAAATCAATGTGCAAAAATACATTGCCTTCCTGTAGATTAACAACAAAACTGCAAAAAAAGAAATGAAAAAAACCAAACAATTCTTTTTGCAAATGCAACCAAAACAATAAAATACCTAGGAATAAACACCAAAGAATGTGAGACATATATTCTTAAAATTACAAAGCATTATTAATAGAGATTGAGAAAGACACAACAAAATAGAAAAATATCCCGTGTTCATGGATTGGAAGAATTAACAAAGTTAAAATGTCCATATTACCCAGAGTAATGTAAAGTTTCAATGCAATGTCCATTAAAATCCAAGTCATTTTTTAAAGAAATAGAACAAGAAATCATCAGATTTGTATGGAATCACCAAAGACACCGAATAGCCAAAGCAATCCCGAGAAAAAAATAACAAAGCTGGAGGTATCACACTACCTGACTTTAAATTACACTACAGAGATAAGATAATCTAAACAGCATAGTATTGCCAGAGAAGCTGACACACAGATCAATCGAACAGAACAGAGAGCCAAGCTATAATACTACATGTATTTGGAGAGAGAATTTTTAACAAAGAAGCCAGAAACACACAATGGAGTAAATATAGTCCCTTTAATAAATGGTGCTGGGAAAACTGGAAAGCCCCATGCAATAGAATGAAACTGGATTACAGATTTTCACATGTAAAAAAACTAACTCAAAATGGATCAAAGACCTAAATATAAAGCCTAAACTAATAAGTTACAAAGAAGAAAATATAGGTACCAAACTCATGGACCTTGGCTTTAGAGAACATTTCATGAACTTGACCCCAATGGCAAGGGAAGTAAAGGCAAAAATAAATGAATAGGACTATATCAAAGTAAAAAGCTTCTGCACAGCAAAAGAAACTGACAACAAAAGACAGCAATCCAGATAGGAGATGATATTTGGAAACAGTAGCTCCGACAAAGGTTTAATTTCCAAAATATATAAAGAACTCATAAAACCCAATCAAAATGTGGGCAGAGGACCTGAAAATACACCTCCCCCAAGAAGACATACAAACAGCTAATAGATATATGAAACGATGTTGAACCTCACTGTCAATTAGGGAAATGCAAATCAAAACGACAATGAGATACCACCTCACACCTATTAGAATGGCCATTACCTACAAGACAAGCAATAACAAGTGTTGGAAGAGGTTGTAGGAACAAGGGAACCTCATTCACTGCTGGTGGGAATGTAGACTGGTACAACCACTAGGGAAAACAGTCTGGGGATTCCTCAAAAAATTAAGAATATGGCCTAGCAATTCATCTCCTGGGTATATACACGAAAAACTCGAAATCACGTATTCACAAAGATATATGCACCCCTGTGTTCATTGCACCATTATTCAGGGTGGCCGAGACAAGGAAACAACCAAAGTGTCCTATGCTAGAGGACTGGGTTAAAGGAGATGTGGTACATATACACAATGGAATACTACTCAGCCACAGAAAGGATGAAATAGCACCATTTGCAACAACATGGATGGACATTGAGAACATTATGCTAAGTGAAATAAGTCAGTCAGAAAAAGCTAAGAACCATATGATTTCACTCATACCTGAGACATAAAACTGAAATGCGTGATCACAAACAGTAGTGTGGTGGTTGTCCAAGGGAAGGGGGTTAGGGGAGAATGAGGTCTTAATATATGGTCACAGGAAAAGATTTGACTTCGGGTAGTGAACATATGGTGAAATATACATATCTTGTAACACAGAAACCCACACCTGAAACCTATATGATCATCTTGAACAATGTCACTCCAATAAATTTAAAGAAAACCTAAAAGAAATGGGTTATAGTAGCTTTATATTATGTAATATCCTACTTTATATTTTTATTAATATACTAGAGGCCTGATGCACGAAATTCGTGCAAGGGTCTTGGCACTCGCAGCCCTGGCTACATTCAGAAGGATGTTCGGAAGGTCGTTCAGCTGTTCAGTCTAATTAGCATATTAGCTCTTTATTATATAGGATTTTTATTGATTTCAGAGAGGAAGGGAGAGGGAGAAAGAGACACAGAAACATCAATGATGAGAGAGAATCATTGATCAGCTGCCTCCTGCACGCCCCCTAATGGGGATCAAGCCTACAACACAGGCATGTGCCCTTGATTGGAATTGAACCCGAGACCCTTCAGTCCATAGGCCAATGCTCTATCCACTGAACCAAACCAGCTAGAGCTCTTACTTTATATTTTTAACCTAGGGTATACAGTGTTTATATTGTTTCTGTTTTAGTCTTATATAGGGTGTCCCAAAATTCACGCAAGATTTGAATTTTGCGTGAGCATTAACAACAACAACAAAAATAAATAAAAGCCTAATTTTACTTGGCTTATTGAATTAGATTCTAATATCTGTTTCCCTTTGATTTCAATCCCTTCAATTTGATAAGCATTACCAAGTACCAATTATGGCCCAGGAGCAGGCACAATGAAGACCATGGCTTTGCATACGTGCCAGCAAAGCCGTGGAGGCCATTTACCCAATGTGCTATTCCATACATAACCCTATACTGTATACTTTATGAATCAATAAAAAATTTACAATTTTTAATTATAAACCTGTGTTTTCCATCAAAATTACTTCTTGCGTGAATTTTGGGACACCCTATATTATGGAATTATAAATCAAAAAGGTTTTTTTTTCAATGAAAATTAACCACATCACAAAAATTACTGTTGGTTATAAACAAATGATATTATATAAGGGGATTTTAAGGGATTTTAGATAATTAATATTAGATAATATTAATCTGCTCAGGCTGCCATAGTAGGTTAAACAAGAGAAATTTATTTGCTCACAGTTCTGGAGCCAAAACGTCCAAGAACAAAATTTGGTTTCTGGTGAAACCTTTCCTCTAGGTTTGCAGATAGCCACTTTCTGCTGTGTCCTTACATAACCTTTTCTCTGTGCTCCCACAAAAAGAAAGAGGGGAAGAGAGATCTCTGGTGCCTCTTCCTCTTTTTATAAATGTACCAGTCTTATCGGCTCAGCAATCAACCTTTATGACACCATTAACGTAATTACATCCCTAAAGGTGCTATTTCCAAATGGAGTCACACCAAAGGTTAGGACTTCAACATTCGAACTTTGGGAAAACAAAATCCAGTCCATAACAGGCACAAACGACAAGAAACATCATGCATATTATTTCGCATTTAGCAATAAAAATTTATTGGAAAATATAACAGCAAGTTCATATTTTTATAATACAACACATATGACACTGTCTCCCTAAAAAGTCCTATGTTGAAACAACCCTCAGTACTTCAGAATATGACTCTTCAGAGTTAAGGCCTTTCAGGTGGTGATTAAGATAAAATGAGGCCGTTAGTGTGGTCCCTAATCCAATCTGACTAGTGCTTATAAGATGAAATTTGAATACACAGAGAGACACCAAGTGTATGCACACTCAGAGGAAAGGCTATGTGAGGACAAGAGTGAAGGTGGCCATCTGCAAGCCAAGCAGAGAGGCCTCAAAAGAAACCAATCTACCTGCACCTTGATCTTGTATTTCCAACCTCCAACTGTGAAAAAAATAAATCTGCATTGTTTAGACCAGCCAGTCTGAGGTATTTTGTTATGGTAGCCCTAGAAAAGTAATATAGGTATGGTGGGATAAATGTCTTCATAATTAAAGTCATTTTTAAGAGATCATAGTTTAGTATTATAAATAAAGTTCATTGTATAACATTCATAGTACCCACCCTAATTTTCTCCAACTTGATTCTCATTGGTTATATAGTCCCTCCTGGAATGCAAATGCTTTACTTTTTTTTCCTTTACCCCTTAGTTTTATATTTCACATTTTTTTTGTCTTTCTTATTAGACTGTCTGAGACTCAATTTCAAAGTTTTATTCCTTTTAGTACAGAAGCTCAAAAAGCAAAGCTCTGTGAAAGAAAATGTTAATAAATATTGAAAGACCACTGGACCCATTCAGGGCTATCAATGACCGTGGGTGGTAAGAGATGCCAGATGAAATGTGGCTCCTGCCCTCATATACTCACACACTCACAAACTAGTGGGGTATACAGAATCATGAATGAGTCAGTGGTGTGCTATTTTCCTTAAATGGTAGAATATTTCTCATTATCCCACCCAGATTGGGTATAGAGGAATAGAAAATGCAGACTTGAATCTTCACATACCTTAGTCTCTTCTCACCTGAACAGTCTCTTTATGATAATTCTGTTCTTTGGGATAAACAATGAAAATTTCCGACCTCCTCTACCCACTGCAGGATAGCATCTGGGAGGAGGTAGATTTATTGCCAAGTGAACAAAGCTTTAACTTCAGGTTTCCTCACTTTCATGAGTCGCTTCTAATTTTTGTATTTTATATTATTTTATAAAGGAGTAACCTCCAAATTCTAGAAGGCGTCTCAGGACATGGATCATGGATTTGGGCTTACATGGAATAGGTAGAGAGACTCTTTCTTGTATCTGTACATAAACGTCTCTGACTACTTTTCTGGATGCTCAGTCTCTTTGGCAATGTCCCCTCTCTACGTGAAGCCCAGTTGCCATGTGGGTATCTGCTGCTGAGGCCTGAGTTGGGGATCCTGTATCTCCCCTCTTAACTTCTTCAAGGACCAAGAGGTCCCTCCTAACTGACTTAGCCACTCCCCTGTCATCATACATATATCGTTCATATTGTGGCTTCAGAGCCAGCCATCCTTCTGCCTCTTTATTTGCCAACCCAGCATCTCCTATAACAGGCTGCCCAGGTCTTCCCTCAGTTCCTAGCAATATTATGGTCTTAATTAGAAATGGTACCATTTCTAATTAAGACCATAATATTGCTAGGAACTGAAAAAGTCTGATCTAGAAATTTAAAAAATTGAACACCAAATCTTTCATTTCCATTCCTGCTATAATTGTCCTCTTCTTATCTACATCCCCATTCCTGCTAAGGTAAATAAATATCTCTGGCCAACTATGGGGTAGATTCCATACACAAATATGCCAAATATAAGAACATAGTAATATGTCTTAAAATACATTAACCCCAATGCATAAATAATTGCAAGTAAAAATATTATTTTAGTGATATAGGAACATGGAAGAGGGAGTAATAACACTACCCATGAACATGGGGAGTCCCTCGTGAACATTGATACTGCAAATGTAGGCAAAAGAAGTGCTAGATATTCACAAACACTCCCCTTATAGTTTTAATGAGCACTGATTTTTCTATTTCTTTGCCACTTGCCATTTAATCTTTGCAGAGAAACATACACATTATGATGACAAATATTTTTCCTATGATTTCTATTAATAATTTATGGAAAATTTCACCTGTACATTAACTTAATATTAAAAGATTTTAACTATGCAGACTAAAAATTCACAGTGCCCATAACTTGAGATTATATTAACAGTAATCTGAAGAATAATTATTGGTTACACCTGTTTTTTGTTCAATGGCTTTTATAGTTGACTTAAATGAGGATTCTCAAAATGAGGTCATGGAAACAAGTACCAGTATCACTTGAATCTTGCTATAAATGCAAATTAGCATTATAACTCTGTTGGTAAGGGCCAGTAACATGTTTACTATGCCATCCCAATGATTTGGATGCATCCTAAAGTTTGAAAATTATTGCATTAGATTATAAATTCAGTAAGTCATGAAATGCTTATTTGCTATCATTTTTCCAAGGTATATATTACAAGGTTCTGTATATTGTGGAAACTTAGCCAATATTTTCTAAAAACACAAATAATATCAAAATCTATCTAGCTATCTACCTGCCCATCTACTTACTTATCTATCTATCCAAGCCATAATTATATTTTTTGTTTGTTTGAATCTTCACCCGAGGATATTTTTTCCATTTGATTTTTAGAGAGAGTGGAAGGGAGGGGAAGAAGAGGAGAGGGAGGGAGGGAGGAAGGAAGTGATGAAGGGAGGAAGAGAGAGGGAGGGAGGGTGGGAGGAAGGGAAAGAGAGAGAGAGAGAGAAAGAGAGAGAGAGAAACATCTATGTGAGACAGACACAGCAATCAGCTGCCTCCAGCACTAGAGTCAACCACGCCTCGGATCAAACCTCAAGAATCAAACCCACAACCTTTCCGTAGGAGGACTGATGCTCTAACCACTGAGAAAAACATGTCAGGGCATACTTACATTTTTAAATTAGCACATCCCTGCTCTTACCTGAGAAAGTCAAGAACCAAAGAATGTTGGAAATGAAGCTGAATGAGCCTTTCAATGTAATCCACAGGTAAAGACTGACTAGGATTAATCCCATCAGGCATTACTCCACTCAAGTGGCGTATCACATCATAAATGGTTTTAGTGTATCTTAAAAAGCTATTTGCTTTGGCATGTTTTTGATCTAATGAGATTGATCCGAAGGCTTGCACTTTATTCACATCCCTATGGAAAAACAATTTTAAAAATGTATTTAAATATCAAAACGTTATGTTATGGAAAAAATGTATCCAATGACTAAATAAAGTTCTATTCCAAATCAAATAAAAAAGAAATGACAAAACTCATTTATTCAGATACCATTGTTGGTAAAAATTGAATTTTTTAATAACCCCAGAGCTTTCCAGGATCTTTTTAAAAATATATATCATTATCTAATGTTGCAATTGTCAAGTCTAAAAGATTAGATTGTGATTAGAAAATATAAGTGCCTTGGCTAAACAGTATAGGGATTAAATCCTGGACCTATCACCTACTAGCCGTGTAATTCACTGAACTCAATTTGTATGCTATAAATTAAAAATAATAATGCCTATAATGGTTTGAGATATATTTCAAACATTCATCACACATGTTTAAACTAAGTCCAATTTACATACATTTTCTCAATATTTTTTTTTTAATACTTAGAAAGGCACATCTTGCACACTGGCTCATGAGTTAGAAATTCGTATTTTTAAGATGAAGTCCAGAGATCTATTGTTCCCATGCATTTCTCTGTTCTTTAAATAAGACAATGCAATCTCTATTTCCTGACAACTCCTGCACCAAGATGTGATATACGCTAATTTTCAATTGGATTAAAAAATTTCAACCAGTTTTGCTGACTACAGTTTATCCAATATCTAATACTATACTATTTGTTTGATAGTAATCAGTCAAAAATGTATCATTAGCTTAGACTGACAAATAAAATGTGCCCAAGGGGCCATTTTGAAAGGCAGTTCACCAGTTTGCTAGGTTGTAGATTTATATCACATACTAGAGGCCCAGTGCACGAATTTGTGCAACAGTGGGTCCCCTTGGTCTGGCCTGCGGGATTGGGCTAAAACCGGCTCTCTGACATACCCTGAGGGGTCCTGGATTGTGACAGGGTGAGGCCAGGCTGAGGGACCCACACCAGTGCACTATCAGGGCCAGGGAGGGACAGCAGGAAGGCTCCAGGGAGTGTCTGGCCCATCTCGCTCAGTCCCGATTGCCTGAACCCCAGCAGCAAGCCAACCTACCAGTTGGAGCGCCTGCCCCCTGGTGGTCAGTGCACATCATAGCAACTGGTCAACCAGTCAACTGTCTGCCATTTGGTGGTCAGTGCATGTCATAGCGACTGGTCGACCGGTTGACTGTCTGCCCCCTGGTGGTCAGTGCACGTCATAGCAAGCAATTAAGCAGCCTTAGCATACAATTAGCATATTACTCTTTGATTGGTTGAATGAACGACTGGACGACTGGATGACCGGACACTTAGCATATTAGGCTTTTATTGTATAGAATTACAGGACAAACAACATTGATTTAGGTAAGGGTTTGACTACAATTGCTCAGACCCTGGCTCTGCCACTTGCTCTGTGACTTTATGGAAGTTACCAGACCTTTATTTCCTCAGCTTCATTATAAGTAATGTATGTAAAAGAGCCAGTATATCCTGAAGTTACCAATAAAGAAAACAAATATTTCATGGAGAAAATTGATACCAGCATAGACCTTATAATATTTATACAAAAAATTATGAAAATATAAATGGTCTAAACAGAATTAAAATACAAACATACAACAATTAAATAAGAAAGAGACAAAGCAACAAGAGAATGCAAATGGGAGGAAACAGTAAACAATATAAACAGACACAATGTAAATAGTAAATAATACAAACTATATAAATGAACAGGCTCAGATATTATATTTGTGAGAAACAGATTTTAAACTAACTGTATGTACCATGTTTAAGACTGAGGATTTTTATCACTGAACTATCCTATCTAATAATAGACAAACATGGTAATTGACCATACCTTCACTACACCTCCCATTGGCTAATCAGCGCGATATGCAAATTAACTACCAACAAAGATGGTGGATAATTTGCATACTGCAGGCAGGGTGGGACAGCACCATCCCGCCTGCCCCGCTGCCATCCGGGCCTGCTATTTGCAACCCGGGGCAGAAGGCATCCTGTGTGTGGCCCAACCCGGGGCAGCCGGGAGGGGCAGCAGCAATCCGCCAGCCTGCCCAGGCGTCCTGTGTGCGACCTGACCTGGGGCGGCCAGGTGGGGCAGCAGCGATCTGCCGGCCCGCCCGGGCATCCTGTGTGCGACCCGACCTGGGGCAGACGGGAAGGGCAGCAGCGATCTGCTGGTCCACCCGTCTGCTGTCCGGGGGTCCTGTGTGCGACCTGATCCAGGGCGGCACCCCAACCCCCCCGATCAGCCCTGCCATGTGACCCAGGGAGGCAGGGCAGGCACCAAGGGATCAGGCCTGCCATCTGCCACCCGGGAGTGGGCCTAAGCCAGCAGGTGGTTATCTCCCAAGGGATCCCAGACTGTGAGAGGGCACAAGTGGGGCTGAGGGACACTCCCCTTCCCCCGCCAGTGCACAAATTTTTGTGCACCGGGCCTCTAGTAAATTATATAAAAATTAACCAAACAGAAAATTTAGAAATGAACAAATCCCATAAGTAAAATTAAGAGAGCAATGAATGAGCTTAACAGCAGACTAAATCAAATGAAAAGAAAATTAATGCACTGGATATAGGCCATAGGAAAGTTTCCATATTGCAATATAGAGGGGAAAAAAGATGAGAAATACAAAATAGTGAATAAAGAAGGAGAGGAACCCAAAAGAATGGGAAGGTCACATAATTGGAAAGGATATTGCTGAAAACTCTACAAAATTGACAGTTTAAAAAAATGAAACCACAAAAAAAAATACTAAATACTATGAACTCCAATAATAACTATAAAGAAAACTTTTCTAGGCATATCACAGTGAAGCTGTTAAAAACCAAACATAAAGATAAAGTTTTCAAAGTGCTCCAAAGATAATACTTGCAAAGCATTAGAAGACAAAAGAAAATAATATAGCTTAAATCTGAAAAAAAATAACTGCCAATCTAGGATTCAACACAAATCAAAATGATACAATTAGAATAAAAGTGAAAAATATATTTATTTTTAGAAACAAATCAGAAATTTGTTACCAAATGGCCTTAATTAAAAGATCTAAAGAAAATTATTTGAAAAGAAGAAAATTGTTTTACATTGAAGATCAAAAATAAAAAAATAATAATGAAGAACAATAAAATTTGTAGATGTTATTCATTAATTAAAAATAATACTGCCTGGGAGATTATATATATATATATATATATATATATATATATATATATATATATATATATATATTTACAATGCACAACAATAGTAGCATATGACAGTTAAAAAGATAATAGTTAAAATGCCATATATCCCTGCCACATCAAGAAAGAAGATTAAATTATTAATCAGTAGATGACATCCCCCAAGGGGTCCCGGATTGTGAGAGGGTGCAGGAGGGACCGCAGAAGGGCTCCAGGTTAAGACTGTATGCTGTATGGTCTGAGGTAATCATTAAAATAATTTTAAAAGTATATTTAATTTCTAAGCTATTAGAAGATGAAACAAGAACATTTAATCAATCCAAAAGAAGGCAAAATAGGAGAGAAAAGGAACACGGAATTGACAGAAATAGAGCTTTAAAATATTGTAGATTTAAATCCAAATTACAGTAATTTTGTTACTTTTGTATGAACCATAAACTCAAATTAAAAGACAACTGAGGAAAAATTATGAAACAAGCTAAAGATAGGGTATAAAAAGACATTAAAAAACATAGGAACCAGAAAGATCTATGTAAAAGATACTGAAAAAAAAAAGCTATGTAAATACTAACCAGAAGTGATGTACCTATGTTAATATAAGATAGCTTAGTATTTAAGGGACAAAGCATCACTAAGTATAAAGAAAAGACATTCTATAGGCATAAGTTTCAATCCACGACAAAGGTGTTACAATTGTACATTTGAATGCAGTTGGTACAGCTCAAAACTTCTTAAGGAATATTGATTGAATTTTTTTTTAAGTAGCCAATTATACAAATGTAAGTAAAGATTTTACAACTTTATCCTAGTAATTAATAATTTAAAAATCACCCTGGATGGTGTTGCTCAGTTGTTAGAGTATCGGCCAGTGCGCCAAAGGGTCACGGGTTCAATTGCTGGTCAAGGGCACATACCTGGGTTACAGTTCACTCCCTGCCCTGTCCAGGGTGTGTGTGGGAGGTAACCAGTCAAAGTGTCTCTCTCACATCAATATTTCTCTCTCTTTCCCTCCCTCCCTTCCTTCCACTCTGAAAAGCAATGGAAAAATATCCCCAGGTGAGGATAAAAATAAAATTAGTAAGCATATATATTATTAAGAGTATAATAAGCAATCTTAGTGTAAATGTACAGACATAGAAAACAGATTTCAATAAGTACAAAAAAATACAATATTTTCAAATTGATTTCTATAAAAACTCAATAAATCATGGCCAATAAACAAATGTCAAAAAATTTCAAAGAGGATGGGGATGCCAGCAAGTTTCTAGTGTTTGGTCTAAGTCAGTGGTTCTCAACCTTGGCTGCACATTAGAATCACCTGGGAATCTTTTTAAAATCCTGATTTCTGGGCCTCATCCTCCAGAAATTCTGTTTCTTTGTTATGGGGTGGGGCCACAACATTAGTAACAAAGAAACAGAATTTCTGGAGGATGAGGCCCAGAAATCAGGATTTTAAAAAGATTCCCAGGTATGGGGGTTTAATGCGGGGGATGAGGACACATTTGTAATACCTTAACTAATAAAGAATTAAAAAAAAAAAAAGATTCCCAGGTGATTCTAATGTGCAGCCAAAGTTGAGAACCACTGGTCTAAGTGGTGGCTACACATGTATTCACGTGTTTATAATTCTGTCTGTATGTTACATGGCAATAAAATTATCAAAATTCAAACAAACTTTAAACTCTGTAGTTTATAGATGTATGCTTGGGTGGCAAAACAAAATGCAAGGAAATAATTAGCATAAAAGTTGGGTCAATAGTTTCATATCAGGTGTAGAAATTTGGTAGTGTTGTGATGGCCACAAGAGGCGTTGCGGGTGCCGGTAAAATCATACCTGCACAGGGGTTTGCTCTAGGTGCACATTGAGGGGTTGCATTTGGTCTTGAACCTTTTTCTTTTTTTAAAATATATTTTATTGATTTTTCACAGAGAGGAAGGGAGAGAGATAGCTAGAAACATCGATGAGAGAGAAACACCGATCAGTTGCCTCCCGCACATCTCCCACTGGTGATGCGCCTGCAACCCAGGTACATGCCCTTGACTGGTATCGAACATGGGACCCTTTAGTCCGCAGGCCGATGCTCTATCCACTGAGCCAAACCGGTTTCGGCTTGAACCTTTTTCAATGTGTGTTTTATTTCATGATTTGAAAAGTCAAGATGGAACACCTTGGGTTTTCAAAATTCCTCTAGCATATGAATACTGAAATTAACTAATTAAAATTAATGTCCAGAGGTTTGTTAGAAGACAACATGTATGCCCATTGGGAGCACACATTATGTAAAAATGTGTCTTTTTAACTATCTACATACTTTGCATCAATTTAAAACTTGGTAAGTTTTAACCATATTCCTTCTCCCCTTTTTTTAAATATTAAGCTATTAAATGAGTTTAAGTTCCTTTTTCAATTATGAGAGTCTCCATACTTTGGAGATTGAAAATATGCTCAAGGAAAAGGCTCAGTGTACTTATGTCCACGTGAAGGAACTGTCCACCACTTACCACAATCATCAGCAAGCAAGTAGTAAAATGGTTAAGGAAGGAAACTATTTTGAAAATAAAAATTATCAAATGTTTCATTATTCTTACAGTAGTGTGTAGAAGTGAAAATAACTCAATGAACTCAACTCTCATCAGTTATTATAACCACATAATTTTAACACTTTGTCTCAAACTAAAGTTTTTGTTTGTTACTTTCTCAGACATGGTTGGCAGTATGACTAGGCAGCCTACCCAGAAATGGTAGTGATACTTATGTTTATATTATTAAATTCATCAATGATCTTGCCAACAGCTTAAAGTTGCAAAGAGAAGTGCAGGTATATATCTGTTTAAATGTCAAAATTTCTTATATCAAGCTGGGGGAATTCCTGCTAGGAAGAAGTATTTTCAATAACATTTGGATAAGTGCTTAGATAGGATGGGTTTTAAATTTACCTTCCATTGCTAAATAGAAGAGTTGGTGAATATGGTTAATGAAATCAGAAATGCGTAACACTATTAACATAATTCCAATTTAATTTAATAAGAATAACTAACATTTACTGAATATTTACTAGGTCCTAAGTTCTGTTCTAATACAATTTAAAGGCATTACCTCTTTTAAATATCACAGCAACACTAGAAAGTATTATCATTATCTCCTTTTTACAAATGAGGAAATGGAGGCATAGAGAAAATATTTTCCTTATTTTTATATGCTCTCATTATATTTGGTAGAACATTCCACTGATTAACTTGATTTATGGTAAGATTCTATATAGTTATACAAAATGAGAGCTTCTGGGATGGAATGTTCAAATTCTGGCTCTGCTGTTTATCAACTGAGTGACCTTGGAAAAATTACTTATTCTCTCTATGCCTCAGATTCTCATCAGTATAATGATGATAACAATATTACTTACATCATAGGGTAAAAAGTAAATGAATTATTACCCACAAAGCTATATAATAATTCCTGGACTTTTATTTCACAGTAAAAGTCCAAAATATATTAATCATTATTGTTAATAAAATATTATCATAAAATTATATTTAAAGAAATAAGGTAAATGGGGGGATAAGAACACATACGTAATAACTTAATAAAGAAAAAAAAGAAAGTAAGAGAGATATTGCAAAGCAAGTTCAGAAGGGCATGGATTATTAGGCAGCAATAATGAAATCAATAATAGAAACGATAAGTCATTAAGTCAGAACTATAGGAAGATAAATGAAAGAGTAAAACTGCAGAAAATTATAAGGAAAGGCAACTTCCTATTGAGGATAATAAACTAAACATATGTGCTTACCTTTTCTCTCTCTCAAAATATACCTGAAATGTCAGAAAAATTGGAGAAAGGGAATAAACCTGTAACAACACTGAAATTGGGGAAAGGATCATTATGCAAGAAACTTTAAGAATATCTGTAAGACAGACAATGGATGGAATTTTATTGAAGAATAAGTCAAAATGATGGGTGGTATAGCAGTAAGCCACAGGGGGAAAGGAAGCCATTTTCCTAAAGGACCATAAGAGAGGCATCAAGTTTAGAGTTGGCTTATCCAGAGGGAGGAGGTGACCTATAGTATGGTAATAAGGATAATTAATAGAAATACTATATGTGGAAGAGATATTTGAGAAGGCATGCATCCATAACACAAAAATAGGGTATTATGAAATTAAAAGACAGAAAAGTGGAAAGAAGAAAGAGAGGGAGGGTGGAGAAAAGAAAGGAAGGAAGAAATAAAGAATAACACTGAATTCTTAGAAAACAAAACAAATTTTTTATAGAAGACTGAAAGAGGACATGAAGGTGATCTATAAGTATAAGGAAGTAAAAGATAGAAAAAGATGAAAATCAGAAAATATAATTGAGCAATATAAAGGATCAGTCATGCAGGTCCACGATCATTCTAAAAGGAGATTTAGGAACAGAAAATAGAGAAATAGCAGAAAAGAAATAGCAGAAAAAAACAATAAGTTTTCTAACTGAAAGGGCCTACTGAATGCCAAGTATCTATCCTACATAATAAAAGCCTAATATGCTAAATGTCCAGTTGTCCAGTTGTATATTCAACCAATCAAAGCATAATATGCTAATGATATGCTAAGCTGCTCAACCACTCGCTATGACATGCACTGACCACCAGGGGACAGACATTTGACTGGTTGAGCAGCTGCTATGATGTCCACTGACTACCAGGGGGCAGGCACTACAACTGGTAGGTGAGCTTGCTACTGGGGTCCAGCCGATCAGGAGTGAGCAAGATGGGCTGGACATGCCCTGAAGCCCTCCCATGGTCCCTCCCCAGCTGGCCAATCTCCCACATCCCTCCCCGACCCCGATCGTGCATTAGTGGGTTCCCTCAGCCTGGCCTGTGCCCTCTCGCAATCCAGGACCCCTTGGGGGATGTTGGAGAGCAGGTTTCAGCCTGATCCCACAGGCCAGGCCGAGGGACCCCACTGGTGCACGAATTCGTGCCTCTTTTATATATGTAAAATCCTAAGCGACCAGTCGACCGTTTGACCGGTCACTATGACATGCACTGACCACCAAGGGGCAGAGACTCAATGCAGGAGTTGCCCCCTGGTGGTCAGTGCACTCCCACAGTGGGAGCTCCGCTCAGCTGACCAACAGGCACCAGACGCCAGGCTCATGGTTGGCAAGTGCAGCTGCGCCAGCACGAGTCTCTCCTGCCTCTGCAGGAGCACTACCAAGTGGAGGCAGCAGCAGGTGCAGTGGGGCCAGGATGAGCAGGAGGGGCCAGGATGAGTGTGAGTGGCACGGCGCCCAGCCCAGGCTTGAGTTCCTCCTAGCCGCCTGCCGTTTCACACACTATTACATTCCTTGGGGGATGTCGGAATGCCAATTTCGTCCAACATCCCCCAAGGGGTCCTGGATTGAGAGAGGGTGCAGGCCAGCCTGAGGGACCCTGCCAGTGCACGAATGCATGCACTGGGCCTCTAGTATTAAATGATATAAAATATTCTCATGCTCAGATTTTATTCCAGTGAACTACAGAATAGGAGATTAACAGAGAAATACAAATCCTAAAATAATTCTGGGAGAATGAACACAGTACTAACAAATATGATATCAGTCTTATCAAAACCACTAAATAACTCCAGATGATGTAGGAGATATTGAGGAAGAGGTTCAAACATTCATCACACATGTTTATACAAAGACCAATTTACATATATTTTCTCAACATTTGTCTTTTAATACTTAGAAAGGCACATTTTGCACATTGGCCTCATGAGTAGAAATTCTCACTTTTAAGATAAAGTCCAGAGATCTATTGTTCCCATGTATTTATCTGTTATTGTTTTTTTAAAATATATTTTTATTGATTTCAGAGAGGAAGGGAGAGGGAGAGAGAGATAGAAACATCAATGATGGGAGAGAATCATTGATTGGCTGCCTCCTGCATGCCCCTACTGGGGATCAGCCCTCAAAATGAACATATGCCCTGACCAGGAATGAAACCATGACCTCCTGGTTCATAAATCAACACCCAACCACTGAGCCACACTGGCCAGGCTCTCTGTTCTTTAAATAGGACAATGCAATCTCTATTTCCTGACATTGCCTGCACCAAATTGTGATATATGCCCAAGAATAAGGTCAGCTGAGAAGACAGCAAGGATAAGAGATAGCCTGGCCAGTATTGCTCAGTGATTGAGCATTGACCTATGAACCAGGAGGTCACTGTTCGATTCCTGGTCAGGGCACATGCCTGGGTTTCCCAGGTTACCAGGCTCAATGCCCATCAATGATTCCCTCTCCTCATTGACGTTTCTATATCTCAGTCCTCTCTCTCCAAAATTAATAAAACCATATTTTTAAAAAAGATTTACTCAAAATAGATAAAATTTTCAGTAGAACAAACACCAAAGCAAAATAATGAAAAGTTATAACAGAATAGCTTCTCTTAAAAATTCCCTGGAATTAGATAATTTTATGATTAGGCTGGCAAATTTTCAGGTTATCTGCTACATTCATTTTCTCTCACCATAAACAAATATGAAATATTAGTGAAATCATTCTACGTAGCTTACACTGTTCTATTAATTTAAAAAACACTGAAAAAGTTAAATTGAAAGATAACTATAGACCCAATGTAACCTAGCTCACTCCTAAATACAGAAGCAAAAATTATAATATAGATCTTCTAGCTACATATTAGTACTTGACCCCATGGGGCCAGCAAGTTACACCAGTTCTGAGAAGGGAGTTCCAAGAGTTTGAGAACCACGACACCAGCAACATAATAACAAGGGAGGTGGCCTGACTTCCTATGTAAATTAATAACAGAATTAAGTGGCCTAATGTAACCGATGCAGTTTAACTATTTTAGACATGTTCAGTAATAAATAAATAAAAACCATGAAGAGTGAGGTAAATGTATTGTCAAAGAGGAGGTAGTGTCGCAGAAATTGACACTTCCTGTTTACTAGTACCACTGCTTATCTGACTATAGTCTAGATCTAGGACTGTTAGGTCATTTGTAGAGTAATGTGGAGTTTCCATTTTTTTCAAGGTTAAAAGAGCTTTTCCTACTCATAGACTCCCCTTTGTTTGACAAATGAGGGAACTGTGCTTCAGAGATTTTCATGGCTGCCTAAAATCATTGGATATTTAGAAGGAATAGAAATGTAAGTGTATACTAAAGAATTTATATTTGCATTTTTTAGCTTTCCTTAATAGTCTCCTCAAAATTTATCAGTTAAGAATAAATTATTTAATAATGTATTTCACTTAAAACAACCCCAATTAATAGATTATATTTTATTATATGATAAAAAGCAAAGGATTTAGAGAATAATGTAACTGTCACCTTCTTATACTGTCTGGAACAGAAAGACAATGTGGTCCGTCAGGCCAGCCGAAAAGGCTGAACCAGGTCTGAACTGCATTTACAATTTTCTGAATGAAGTCATATGCCTTTGTTCCTGGATCAGGACAGAATTTCTTATTTTCCTCCTGCTTTTCCACTGATTTAACTCCTTTCTTCTTCAGCTTTTCACTTTTGGGCAACTTCACTTTTCCAGGTGTTTCTTCTATTCCTAAAATTCACGTGAGTTTTTTTTGCAAAAAGGGTTATTTGACCATAGAGTAAAATATTCTGTCAGCTATTGCAATTTGTAGGTAGACAAATAGATATCATTCTACAAATTATTCTATGCAATCAAAGAAAGTCTGATCCAACTTACTGCTATCTATACTAATAAAAAGATAATATGCTAATTAGACTGGATGTCTTCTGGACAAAGCCACAGCTGCTGTGAGGGCTGAGGGCCGGCAGCAATGGTGGCTGGGAGGGCCGAGGGCCAGCGGTGTAGGAGAGGCCTCGGCGCGGGCCGGTCCAGCGCCACGGCCCCTTCCACAGAGGCAGTGGGAGAGGGGGCTGTGAGGTCCCGGTCCCAGTGCTGCTCCTTCTGCAGAGGCAGCCACAGAGGCAGCAGGACGGGCCTGGTCCTGGTGCCACGCCTCCGCAGAAGCTAGATGGGGTGCAACCTGCTGTGCTTTAACCTCCCACAGCTCCTCCCCTAGCTGGCCTGGCCCCAGATTGCCCCTCACCCACCAGTGGGTGGGGGGTGGGACTAGTGCTAAGCAGGGAAGGCGGAGGGCTGGCAGCCGCGGTGGTCAGCAGTAGCAGGAGCAGCAGCAGCAGGGTGATGGGGGTGGCACCTTCCCCTAATCAGCCTGGTCGGCTCACGCAGAGGGAGGCCAGAGGCAGCAGAAGCTGTGGGGTAATGGGGGCAGCACCTTCCCCTGATCAGCCCGGTTGCCTCCTGCAGAGGGAGGTCAGGCTGCGGCTTAGGCCCGTTCCCCCTCTGCCCCTCCCATCAGTAGGACATCCCCTGAGGGCTCCCAGACTGTGAGAGGGGGTAGGCCAGGCTGAAGAATACCCCCCCTCCCCAGTGCACGGATTTTCATGCACCGGGGCTCTAGTCTTAAAATAAAAAAGGAAAATCATTTATTTTTAAATTCCAACAGAAATACTTTAAAAATAGATGAATTACAATAAAAAACATTAAATTTTTTTCCTTTCCATAATTGTATAGGAAAACACTCCTCAAAATGGAACCTTTCATTTTCAATTATATATGTAAAATATTTTAACCATTATTAGGTTTATTTGTCAGACAGAATTAAACCTTAGCTGAAAAACTTACAGAAACAAAATACCAGCTTTAGATTCAAAGTGACTTTCTATCCAAGTGAAACCCACTTCAATAAGCCAAAACATTTTTAGTTAATTCTTGAGAAATTTTCAATAATATAAAATGGTATGATCATACTTAAAAAAAAAACCTGACTATGTAAGGGTACAAGCACAATTCATTCAAAAACCCCACAATAATTCATTTGGTTTGGTTCATTCAATAAAACAAAAATTTTTCAATACTACCCATATTCAGAGACAGGAATATTTAAATAGATAATTGCAAGTTTGCATATTTTTCTGTGCTCACCTCTTTCCAAGATAGGCAACATTAAATCCCAGCTAGGTAATTAGCAGACAAACCCTAGTTCAACAGTTCCCAAACTGGGGACAGAGGGTACCTGGGATGCCATAGCAAATTCACAGGGGCTTTGCAGGATATTTAGCATCTCAATTAACATTTGTTGGCTATCACATATACTACTACTCAGAGGTTTTTGGATCAAACCACTTAATAAACGGAACTTCCTAGCACATCTTTTGGCCTATGGGAAAATTCTGAGCTACTAAGTGTACTGTGAAGCAAAAACATTAGAGAATCTCTTCTTGAGACCATTGGCGAGAGCTCCCAAAGCAGATGACCCACTTAGAACTAACGACAATTCATGATTTTCTTCTTGTATTTCTTATTCCCTGATAAAAACCAAAGCTGTAAATCACATAATATTAAAGAGATCATGTTACAGAATGGGTCTGAGTGGTACACTATATATTTGCCACATACCGATGAAGAATCTCTTTGCAGGATCAATCTCCTCACATTTAGATGGAGCAGGAGAAGATAATCCATCTTTTTCATAGGGAAGCGAAACATGTTTTGAAGTCTTCACAAGGCTGGGATCCTTATCTGCAAATGCCACATTGCATCATAGTAAGCCAAACAAGCGTTTGTAAATTCATTATTGAATTTAATTTCAAATTACTGGACCTAAATATCATAATTTCATATATACAATACATAAATATGTATATATGTATATGTATATATACATATATATTATATATACACAGTACAAAATAAAAGAAATAAGCCTAAATGTCCATTATGTAAAATGTCAAATAAGATGTCAAATGTCCAAGATGTAAGATGTCAAATAAGAAAAAAATAACATAAAAGGCGATATGGTTGTCTGAATCAATAAACTTTGCTTCATAAGGAAATTATTATGGTATATCAATGATTTTGGAGAATGAACAATGCTCAACTTTAGCATAAACTAGGATATACAAAACATTTAAGTGTTTTTACACCAAAAGTTTTGAAATTGTGATATATGGTGCTCAAAAACAAATATAAAGAAAGTGTGTCACTAACACATGTAATTTCTTCCCAGCTATTTTTCTGAAATGAAATCACTGCTCCCTTACGAGCTGACACCATTTTGCACAGCCTTCAATATCTAATTCCAGTTAGATTTGCTGTATATATGAAAGAATTTGCGACCATGGTAATCTGAACCCAACCAAAGGCAATGCTGACCAAGAAAAAAGCAGTAGATGTGACTTACGGTAGATTATGTATGTATGTATGTATGTATGTATCTATCTATCTAACTGTCTGTCCATCCATCCACATGTGTCTGTATGTATGTGTATCTATAGATATACATATATTCATAATATAATTCTATCAGACAAGCATAGCCTGTACAGTTACAAAGATCTAATTTGAAAGCTTGATACTATAACTCCTGAGCTGTTAAACCATGAGTATATTATACACGTTCTCTGCAACATATGTTTTTATTCATAAAATAAAACCAATGGTTCTGAGCTCATGAATCTGTTTTGGGAATTATTTTATGAGCAATAACACATACAAATATGCTAACATATACTATGTTCCTTCCACTTTTTCAGTACAAAGACAGTTTAGAATTTGCCAGAGAACCTTTATCCAGTAAGTGTGCATAGCTCCAGAATGCTACACAACTATAAACCACAGAAGTGAGTCTGAGGGAATTTAAGGATAGAATGAATCATCGTGTATGCATTTGACAGTGTCCTTTCTACTTACCAACTCACTTATAAAAAGTTCCTACTTGAATACAAACCCACATCTGTATCCTTCAAATTATGTTAGTGATTCTTATAATAGTTTTTATTTAGCATATTAGCTCTAACAAGTAAATCATACTGCTTTACTTTCGGATGTACTTAATATGTTTTAAGATTTCACCTTTACTGAACATAATGTACTCTAGAGCACTGTAGCTACAAAGTGTGAAGCCTCTGAGGTCTCACAAATTTGGTTAGTATTCCCTGGGGCAAGTTGCTCAACCTTTTATGAGTCATTTTCCTAATCTGTAAAGTGAGATTAATAAGAGTATTGAACTCAGAGTTGTTGAAAGGACTAAATGAAATAAATATAAGGCCTTTAGCAAAGCACCATATGCCTGAAAAGCACTAAATATATATTATAAATTATTATTATAAATATAGAATACCCCCCAAATGTATATAAACAATGTCTGTAGGTTCTATTATATTTTGAAAATGAAATGTATTTTAATAAACACTGCCTTTATAATTATTCAAAGTATATATACATTTTTGGGACACCATATACTTATAAAGATACATTAGAAGATTTAAGAATCATGATGTCTTTCTAGAATAATAATTACCCAAATAAATGCAGTATTTTAACCAATATACTTCATACTCAATCATCCTGCAAACACAAGGATATGATTTTTTTTTCTTTTAAAGAGATAGCAATATTTTGTATAATAATTCTTCATTATTTTGGGGAAGACATTATTAAAAGTATAAAAGAGTAATAAAACAATAAAATAATAAGTTGTAATAGCAATAATAATGAAATAATAATAATATTTCCAGGTATTTATAGTCTCTGAGTCCTCAGAAAAGCCTTTTGAAATAAGCACATATTTTTAGTACACTGCTTCTCCCTCACCATGCACGTTTTGTTCAATACAGATGTTTGAGGATATGAGAATTAAAGATAAATTCATATGGCAAGCCCTGGCCAGTGTCGCTCAGTGGTTGGGCATTGTTCCATGCACCAAGAGGTTGGCGGTTCTATTCCAGGTCAGGGCCCATACCTGGGTTGCAGGCTTGATCCCTGGTATGGGATTGTGCAGGAGTCAGCCAATGTTTTGCTCTCACATCAATGTTTCTCTCTCTTTCTCCCTCTCCCTTCCTCTCTCTCTAAAAGTCAATAAGAATACTGAAAAAAAATTTGGCAAAATGGTAGGTTAACTCACAAAATAGAATTTCCACCCAGGTCTATGCCTTCATCCATTGCTCCTTCTATGGTGTGTTATCTAAAATCTCTGCCCAGTGTATTAGAAAAATATAAAAAAGTAACATCAGGACTAGGCAGAGAGAGAAAATAGTCAACAGTAGAAACTGCTGCTGAGTAGTGAAGGTACAACAGTGTAATGGAAGAACACTTTCTTCCTCACCCCGGACATTTCCTTCCTGTTAAAGGAGCTGAGGTACTCTAAAAGCCTACTTTCCTTTGCTATTTTTTCTCCCTCTCCCTGAGAAATTGAGTGGTTCATCTGATTGGTAAGTTTGGAAAGACTAAATCAAGCATGTGTGGCCTGAATTCACCCTTTTCCCTTTGTGAATGAGCCAGTTCCCTGAGAGAATGTCATCTCCTTTCCTCCCAGTTGTCATCCTGCACACTCCCCCAAAGCAGCTAAGAGGGAGGCAGAAGTTGAAGGGCAAGAGTAAGCCAGGTTAGTTGATTAAGCAAGATCATCAATGGCCTAAGTCAGGAGAGAGTCTTGACTCTGAGCTTTGTGACGAAGAGATAATGGGTTCTGATGCATGCAAGGCATTTGGAAGTTCAGAGTGTTCCTGCCTGATGGTCTCTATTTCTTCTGTAAAGTCAGAGAAAAGGTCATTTCCTGTGACTGAGGAAGAACAGTATTGAATGTTCATAGAAATGATAAACATTTGAAGAAGCAAGTGAAGAATATGAGAAAATTTGTTAAAAACACAGAAAAGACCTCCAACTCATTACTGAAACTTAAGGCCTTGACAATCTATTATACAGAGTGAATTTTTCCCATTCTCCATCCTTTCTCATCCCCTTAGATTTACTCCATCCATCATTCTCTTCTGTGCCTTGTATTTCACATCTCTCCCAGCTCAGCAGTTTCTCATCCAATTGTTTTTATATTTTCTCAACATTTCCTCTGCAGTAACTCCCAATGAGTCTACTGACCACTCTCCTTCTTGCTGGAAGTCGGTCCATCCTTGCTGCTTGACATAGTCACTGTAGGAAAAAAACATCTGTACAGCATATGTTTCAAAGGATCTGGCGTATATGGCATACTGTTCTTAATATGTTTGCTCCCCTTCTTAGAGCTATGTGTTTTAACCAAGGTCACCTCTCTGAAAAAGGTTGTTTCCCCAGGTGGGGATTTTTTCCCTGGAGTTAGGGATTAACAGGACTAAGGAAGAGAATAAATCAGTGAAACCCCCTAGTGTTACAGAAATACCATGTACTACTTATAAAGAACTTGGACTAAGACTGTCGGCAATAAATTTGGGACTTGTTGGGCCCACATCCCCAGGGTCTGCCCACCAGGGAAAGCACCAAAGCCTATACCCCTGGAGACCCACTGACACAGGGCAGTCCCAGGGAAGGCAAGCAGCGAGGCTGGGAGGACATAACCTTTACTGGGTAGGATAATCTCCTTCAGTCACTTCCTTGTAGCTTATCAGTAGAGCAGTGACCTTGGAATAGCCCTTATAATGGAACACAGAGATTAACCTAGACAGGATTAAACTCAACAGAACTAGATTAACAAACTCCCTAACCTTTGGAATAGAATGGATAGGATTAAAATCAACTGGTATAAATACAGATGTAACAGGACAATAAAGACCGAACCTGGCTGGAGAACCTGGCTAGAACCTGGCTAGAGAACCTGGCTGGAGAACCAACTATGCTGATCAACTGAACACTGTCTCCGTGTCATTCCTTCTTCGCCGACTCCATCCACACCTTTGGGAACCCCTGGACCTGTTGGAGTTGGACCCCAACACCTTCTCAGTCTGATTCATTTTGTATCCCAACACCTGTTCCCTTTCCAAATCACTGATACTCAAAATCACAGATGGTTCCCACTATAAGAGAAGAAACGGAGTAGTGGTGTGGCTCTGCCCCTACAGTGCCTGCCTTATATCTCCTATCACACCCCAATGCTTTTGCTATATAGTCCTTTGCCTCAATCATCCTGTTCAAGATCATTATTTGTGAAGCTCTACACAAACATCATCTCTTCTATAACGTCACCCTAGACCCCCAACATCTGCATTAACCTCTGCACCACCCTCACATTCCTAGTATTTCAATTCACTCATGCACTCAGCTCTTAATTCTATCCTGTTTGTATTAATTTATTTATGTACCCCTCACTAAATTGTCAACTTTTGGAATTAAGAGTCACTATCTGCCCTAGCCGGTTTGGCTCAGTGGATAGAGCATCAGCCTGTGGACCAAAGGGTCTCTGGTTTGATTCTGGTCAAGGGCACATAACTAGGTTGCAGGGTCCTCCCCGGCCTGGGCAGTGGTCAGGGCTCATGCAGGAGACTATCAGTTGATGTGTTTCCCGCACATCGATATTTCTCTCTGTCTATCCCTCTCTCTTTCACTCCCTCTAAAAATCAATGGAGCCCTAGCTGGTTTGGCTCAGTGGATAGAGTGTCGGCCAGCGGACCGAAAGGTCCCAGGTTCCATTCTGATCAAGGGCACATGCCTGGGTTGTGGGCTCAATCCCTAGTGGGGGGCATGCAGGAGGCAGCCGATCAATGATTCTCTCTCATCATTGATGTTTCTATCTCTCTCTCCCTCTCCCTTCCTAAAATCAATAAAAAACATTTTTTTAAAAATCAGTGGAAAATATCCTCAAGTGAGGAAAAAAAAAAAAAAGAGAGAGAAACACTGCCATATTCAACTCTCAATACTAAATATGGCTCCTGGTAATAGCAGGAGTTTATTAAACATGCGTTAATTTTAATTTTTTTATTTCCTTTTTTAAAATATGTTTTTATTGATTTTTCTGAGAGAAGGGAAGGGAGAGGGAGAAAGAAAGAGAAACATTGATCATTTGCCTCCCCTATAGATCCCGACCAGGGACCTAACCTGCAACCAGGGCATATGCCCTGTCTGGGAATCGAACTGGTGACCTTTTGGTGTATGCGATGATGCCCAACCAACTAAGCCACAACAGCCAGGATAATATCTGTTAATATTTAAAGTCACTTTCCTTCTAGATGTTAGCCTTGGGTAACAAGAACCAACACAGTGATAGAGAGAAAACAGTCACATGCAACTTACCATTCCTTACAGTAATGTTTTCCTCATCAATATGAAATGCCATATATGGGTAAGTAGTAAGAATGCAGTTTTCTGCTGTTGCAATAACTGGAAGTGAAAACCTAAAAATGAAAATATTGCATTTCAATAAAATAAAATGTCCAGATGCAGTAAATGCACTAAAATACTTTAAATATCCTGGATACCTTTAAGAGTCAAGACATGAATCAGTGATTATTTTTCTTTCCACCTACTTTGCTTTTCTTAACCACCTACCATACCTATTTTAATGGTTTAAAATTTTTTTACTTTTAAGCTTCTAACAGAGAAGGTAAAGTTCATGTCTAGTGTGCTCTACAACACAGCCAGTAACTATTCAGGTTCATAATGAGATTCAAGAAATGTTAAGAGTTGAAGGAGCCTAAGAGTTCATTTACATAACTTCTTCTTCTATAACATCCCTGACAAATGGTGTCTAGTCTCCGATGACACTAGTAGGGAGACACTACTAGAGTGACACTCATGACTCGGAGACGACCCATTTTCTATCTGGAGAGCTGTAGCTGGAGACATTCTGTTTCCGAACAACAAGGAACAAAATCTACCATCTAACTCCCATTACATTTCTTCAAATATTTAAACACAGTATATCTTCTCTAAGGTTTCTCTTCGTAAGATTGCCAACATTTAGAATGGTCAAGGATTATTTGAACTGCAATGTCGCCAAATAGTTCTCAAACTGTTTAACTTGTTTAGATGAATTTTTGCTTTGTGTTTGTCCTACTTTAACTGTGTCTGATAACTTAAACAATACTGAAAAAGTAATTAAACAAGTGGAGAGTACTATTACCTTCTATAACCTTCACTCTAGTTTATGAAAGCATTGCGAAAGTGCCTTGTTATTTTTACCAGCCACAAAACACTCAGGGTATATTGGGCCTAACTTACGTAGCAACTCTATCTTGTACAACTGATTTTCCATAGAAGTACTATATTTAATACCTTACCACTGTTACATTGCCTTATTGGTTTCAGTTCTGCATTACAATAGTATATCAAGATAATTTTACACTTGAATCAGTCATGTACACAAACACACACACACACACACACACACACATACACACACACCATATATCTTCCTCCACATCCGAACAGCCATCACTGACTGAGTCCTATTTGATCATTCTCCACACTACTGGATTCTAGATATGAACCTAGTATATGCTAGAAAAGGTAAAACCAACAGAAATCTAAGTTATAAAAAAAGTCAAGTAAGAACATTATGTCTGCAGTAGAGAATAACCAATAAAATGCAAATTATATTTTTACAAACCATAATTTTTATATTGAATCGCATGTTGACCACATATAATTCATTAAATAAGGTGTGCAAAGTCTCATCATTCATCTCTCTGGTCATTAGCTGGTGAAGAATTAATACTCTAATTACACATCTCTAATTCTGTCGCTATCAATAGCGAAGATTTAAGAGACTCTTTGCTTGTCATCCCAAATCACTTTAGGGATGAAACTTTGAAGCTTCATGTTAATTCTATGTGATGAATGGCCTGGTAATTACAGTATTTTATCATTTTCCAACAGTGTATGAAGTACAGTGATGGCCTGTCAACAATATGTCAAACACCATGAGAAATATTATGATGTTATTTATAACTTTCTCATTTTAACCTGGGCTCTCCTCCCTGGCTGTACTATATAAAGGCAGATCTTACATTCTAAAAGCAGTGCTATTGAACATGGTTTGAATTCATAGAGAATTAAGCACAGCAAAAAGAAGCGGCAGGGCTGCAGGGTATGGCATTGGAAGCTTGTCTCTTTAGCCTTAATGTGCTTTTCTGTTCAAACCTTTCTCCACAAAACAGCTAGAAAATTATAAAATTACATGTTGGAAAAACTGGCAGTGGCTATGAAGAATTGCAGAAGAGCTTATAGCTGACACTACTTTGGATTAATGATCTAGATTTCTATTTACAGGACTGAAAAAAGTGAGAAATGGGAGAAAAAAATATCTGGGTCAACCCTTTGAAAGTACTTCTCATTGTAAAAACCCATCATCTCCACCATCACTAGCAAAAACAAGTGCTATGGCCATCCACACAGTATTTAAATAGAGACTTACAAATCCTATATAATAAAACCCTAATATGCAAACAGACCGAACAGCAGAATGACCGGCGGGATGACCAATCACTAAGATGTGCACTGACCACCAGGGGGCAGATGCTCAGTGCAGGAGCTGCCCCCTGGTGGTCAGTGAGCTCCCACAGGGGGAGGGCCACTCAGCCAGAAGCTGGGCTCATGGCTGGCAAGCGCAGTGGTGGTGGCAGGAGTCTCTCCCGCCTCTGCGGCAGCACTAAGGAGCAGCAAGCAGGTGGGCAGTAAGGAGTGAGGGTTCTCGGACTGTGAGAGGGATCCCAAACTGTGACAGGGATGTCCGCTGCTTAAGTCAGCAGGTGGACATCCCCCGAGGGGTCCCAGACTGCAAGAGGATGCAGGCTGGGCTGAGGGATGCCCCCCCCCCTCACAGTGCACAAATTTCATGCACTGGGCCTCTATTAATAGAATAACTTGGATGACTGTATTTGTTTTAGGGGATTTTATTACACAAAACAAACATCCTTGAGGAAGCTTTCCAAAGCAGCTAATCCACACCTATTCACAATGTTTCTCAATTCAATAATTGCTAGCAAAATAATTCTCATGTAACTTTACACACAAAAGGTTAAATTGAAATGTTTATTTAAATACTGAATGTTTACTATAGCTAGCACTTTTATGGAAGTTAGGTCAATCAATGGAATTTAATCTACTGCTGTAATGTGTATTTGTGACAATCGAGGGCATCCATGATGTGGCCAGACAATATCTCTATCACAAGTGAGAACGTCAAATGTCATTTTGTTAATCAGCAATAAAGTTACAGAGTTTTATTTATTTTTAATAGATCAAAATAGACTGAAAATATTCCTCATGATACTGTGATTCTCACCCATTTGTTTTTCAATATTCTTTCTTGAGTGGACGGAAAAGGAGTACAGTTATAGTTGTTTTTGTGGGCATTGCAATAACCCATAATATGTTATCTGCAGTCCATAAAGACACAGTTACTTATGAACATTAATAATTCTGGCAAATATGTGGCTATTAACCAATTTAGTGACCTTTAAAAGAGTTTAGGCTTGATCGAAATGTGCATAAATCCATAGACATATGTTTCACATGTGAATGTATTTCATTGATTTGTATCACAGCAAAGAAAGGTAAGGGCAGAGAATTCTTCCTTAGACACATGAGAAATCGATAGATAGTCATCAAGTCTAGAAATATATGCCCACTGCACATTATTTTATACACATATCAATTCTTTTTACAAGAAACATCTCATTTTTAGTCAGCCCAACAACCTGGAAATAATTCTGTAATCAATGTAAACCATTTTTTAAATCTCAAAATCTCTCTTTAGGGGCTCTTTCACAATTTTAAATCACTAATGCTGCTTAATATGTGTGTGTGTGTAAATATATATATATATATATATAAAATTTTTAACTCAGCATTCTTATGAGGAAATACTATAGTTGTTAGCACAGTTGAAAGTAGGGTTTCCAGGGAGGAATTCCAGCAGCCGACTGCGTGGGCATGTAACTTTAGGAGCTCTGTGAGGACCAGCCTTCAGGCAGGTGCCTGGAGAGACTGGGGGTGAAGAGAAGAAAAAGGAGGAAAAACCCTAGCTGGATTGGCTCAGTGGATAGAGTGTCAGCCTGTGGACTGAAAGGTCCCAGGTTTGATTCCAGTTGAGGGTACATGCCCGGGGTTACAGGCTCGATCCCCAGTAAGGGGGCGTGCAAGAGGCAGTCAATCGATGATTCTCTATCATGGATGTTTCTATCTTTCCCTATCTCTTCCTCTCTGAATTCAATAAAAATATATTTAAAAAAATAAAAATGAGAAAAAGAGAGAAATCACATCATCGATTGTTAACTTCTCTTTTTTTGCAACCTGCTATGATTTTAATAATCTCAGAAGACAGGGTAAATATTATCTTGGAATTCCCTTTCTGTGCTTTTGTAGTTTCTTTACAAATTTTAAACACCCCCATTTCGCTACAAGCAAATGAGCAAATCACAATTATTAGTATTATTTTGTATATAGTTAATTATGATTCATGGGTATCATATGTTTTGGTTAAATATAAATAAACATTCTACTTTGGAAAAGACAGTGCTACAATCCTGAGACTTAGTTTAAAAGATCTACCATGAAAATAATGTTCTTCATAGAATGAAGGTATCTTTATAGCCTTGCATGGGGCTAGGAAAGGAATAAGGAACAGATGCTTATGTCAGAACAAAGCATGGCCCCTTAAGAATTCTACCCCCGCTCACTACCTATTCTACCTACACATACAATACCAAGAAAGGTGGAAAAATACATTGTGTTATGAAAAACCCAGTCCCCCAAAATACAACAAATGTTTTGGGCCAATATTCTAACACTGCCTTCAGTTATGATCATTAGATGATTATTAAAATACTCTTGAGTTTTCCCTTTCAGTGGCCACAATGCTAAAATTCTAGATGGCTCATTTGCAGCAGGTCTGTGCTAAGAATGGTCTCCAAAAGATGAACACATCCTAAATACTGCTCTCCTTAATATATAAGAGAAGCTTTGAATACCTTAAAAGTTGCTTCTATCTATATGGCAGTGTCCCTTAGAGGTTCTTGACTCACTTTACTTATTTTCAAACTAGAGGCCCGGTGACGAAATTCCTGCACAGGTAGGGTCCCTAGGCCTGGCCAGCAATCAGGGTCAATCTGTGGGGTGACCAGCAGGGCGATGGGGGGGGGGACGGCTGGCACCCGCCTTGGCTGGCCTGATGCCACCCACTTGCCGGCCCTGCCCCCTGCTACCGCCACTGGTCTGGGCCTGCAGGCTGGGGGCAGCTCCTGTGTTGAGCGTCTGCCCCAGAGTGGTCAGTGCGCGTCATAGCGACTGGTTGTTTTGCCATTTGGTTGATTTGCATATTAGAGTTTTATTATATAGGATATCCTAGGAAGACTCATAAAGAGCAGATATTAATTTACACTAGAGTTACTATGGTCGTGTTGCCAATCTGAATACTCTAGCACACACATGGTTGGACTCTGGGTCTGATTCATGTTCTGCTAATCTCCATTATGTTATGTGAGTTCCTGCCCTTCCCAAAACAGTATGGTGTCTGGAAGGAGCATGTTAAAAATACTTTTAAAAATAATAGAAATAGCCCAGCCAGTCTATGGTTGAGTGTCAACCTATGAACCAGGAGGTCAGGGTTCAATTCCCACATCAGGGCACATGCCTGCGTTGTATACTCAATCCCTGGTGGGGAGCATGCAAGAGGCAGCCGATCAATGATTCTCCTTCATCATTGATGTTTCTCTCTTCCTCTCATTTCCTCTCTCTGAAATCAATAAAAATCATTTAAAAAAATAATAATAGAAACAGACCCCAATTTGAGTACCCTACACAATTATGTACTGAGAAAAACATTTCTCTTCATTTTGCTTTTAGGTATTAAATTCTTTTAAAAATAATATTTCAATTTAAGTGCTTGCCCTATTATTTTAATGAGAGTAAGCATAATATGTTTTATTATGTATCAAAATGTTTTTGAATCCATAACAAGGTTGATAAAATGCTACCCTATATAGAAAACAGTGATATAATTCTTAAACAATAAATCTACTTGCTTTTCCTTTCCTTTGCTTTAACTCTCACTCTTATGCTTTAAATTCACTAATCAAGAATCAACATGTGAAACCCTAGGCATCCCACCCTTGACCCCAATAAAGAAAGAAACCCAGGCGCTCTCTCTCTCTTTCTCTCTCTCTCTGCAACCTCACTGTGCAGCTCCAGGTGGCCTCAGGCTTGTCTTTACCCTCCTGGACTTTCAGTAATAAACCTTGCTTTTCAAAGTTCCCCATAGCTGTTACTGAGGTGCATTTTGCAATCATAACAAAAACTTCAAGGGCCAGTCCAGACATAACAATGGCTCTGAAAGGAAAAATATCTTTGGGGGCTGTGACAAGTAGTACAGTGGGGCCTTGACTTACTTTTGTCCTAACGAGTTTTTTGAGATACCAGCTGTCTCTCCACCGATTTTTTGCATTGAGTTGATAGAGTAATTTGAGTTAACGAGCTCCTTAACAAGCTCAGTCTCAGAACGAATTAAACTCATAAGTCAAGGCCCCACTGTATAGCCCAGATGAGTGTCCCAGGCATTTCTCAGCAATAGCATCACTGTATATATATATATATATATATATATATATATATATATATATATATATATATATATATATATAGACTGAGACCCATCCAAAACAAAATAGTGTAGGATCCTTAGATCTAATTGATCTCTCATTTAGAACATAGTATGTAGTTTAACTTGCATTAAAACATCAAAATCTTCCTATTCACAGTGGATTATATGCTATATAACACAACAAAACTTAAAAGTAATATCATTGTTTTCTTACCAAACCGACCATGTTATAGTAATAAAATCCTAGGACTTGAACAGTTAAAGGGAAGCAAAATTATGTGATAGAGATAATGGGACTTGATCTCAAATCTAGGTTCTTTCCCTCTATAGTTGGTAAGGGTCCAAAAGACAAAAGAAAACACAGTAGTACTTCAATTTTCTCTGCTGTAAATTTGGAATTATACTTTACAATGTAAACCTCTTAACTGGATTAAGTAAGATAAAATATCAGTAAACTAAACCAAACCTATTCTAAAAGAAAGTTGGGTATACAGTCCAAGGATTCTCACAGCAACAATCTTCTTTCTTTTTTTAAAATATATTTTTATTTATTTCAGAGAGGAAGAGAGAGGGAGAGACAGAAGCATCAATGATGAGAGAATCATTCATTGGCTGCCTCCTGCACACCCCACACTGGGGATCAAGCCCACAACCCAGGCATGTGCCCTTGACCAGAATCGAACCCGGGACCCTTCAGTCCACAGGCCGATGCTCTATCCACTGAGCCAAACTGGCTAGGATATTTTTCTAGTAGTTATATTTCCTGCCAAATATTTAACAGTGTTCCACTGTTTAATCTATTCCCTTTTGATGGTATTTTCCCTTATTCAGTCTTTTTAGATCTAGTGTTTCACAAACTTTACTGTGCACCAAATCACCTGGGAATAGTTTTAAAATCCAGATGCTACTGATTCCTTAGATTGGGACTGGGACTGGAAATTCTGCCTTTCAAACATGCTCAAAGTCTGTGCCCGGGCTAGCAACCTCAGCATTGAATGGGAACTTGTTAGATTTGCAAAAGCGCAGGTCCTACCCAAGATTTACTCATTCAGGAACTCTGGGGATGTGGCTTGAAATCTGTTGCAACCAGCCCTCCAGGTGAGTCCTCTGCAGGGGAAAGTTTAAGAACCACTGTTCTAGAGCCAAGGTTCTCAACACTGCGTTCCCATTTGAATCAAACAAGGAGCTCTTTAAATTTGCAATGCCTACCTCGGTCACCCTACAGACAAATTATATCCTAGTCCAGTGGTCGGCAAACTCATTAGTCAACAGAGCCAAATATCAACAGTACAACGACTGAAATTTCTTTTGAGAGTCAAATTTTTTAAACGTAAACTATATAGGTAGGGACACCGTTACTAAGTTAATTAGGGTACTCCTAAGGCTTAGGAAGAGCCACACTCAAGGGGCCAAAGAGCCGCATGTGGCTCGCGAGCTACAGTTTGCCAACCACTGTACCTAGTCTATGGATTGGACTGAGGCATGTGTATGTTTTAACATTCCCAGGTAATTTCAGTATCCAGCCACAAGAACCACACTCTAAAGAGAAAGCAGCTGATATTTGAATAGCACCCCATATCTATTTGATAAATGAGTCATTTGGATTTCTTTCATTTTGCTTAAATTTTAATTTCCAATTACTCATGTTAGCTCTCTTATAAAACAGCGGATTTTTTCATTTGCTGTAAAGTTATTCAAATTAAATTTGAGTACTAAAAACCTAGATAAGATATAAACAGTTTTGAGTATAATGGATATGTGTTAAATACTGGTGAACTGAAAAAAAAAATGTATGGAGGATCTCAGAGCTTTGGAATGCCACATTCCTAATTATGCACTCTCAATTTTGTTTGCAGCTTGACAGAGGCACTGTTAACTCAAGCTAACCTTCTGATAACCTTAAACATGCAGTTGAAATCAACTTATTGGAAAATATTAAACTGTCTTTGGCAATCTTAGAATTTCTATGAAATAAATCAACCAAAGCCATAACTTTCATATTTTTGCAAGGTCTAGGTAAAGTACTAGTCAGATAGTAAACATAAAGCAAGAGCAAGTGGCAAGACTTCATTCTCATAATTACAAGTTCCTTCAAGATATAATATTTTATTCTCTTCAACCTAGAGTGAAAAATGCGATAGAAAATAGGGGATTACAACACTTTCGCAACTCTTAATCAATAGATCCATGTCTAACATGGAATCTTCATTAATATGTGTGACCTCTGTGTGAATTCCCACATAATATACATATGTAAATATAAAAACAAATATCAACTCTGAAACACAATGTAAATGATTTGGAGATTATCAAAAGCAATCACACCCTCATGACAACGGAATTCCTGCCCCTACATTGTAACCTTATATACCAAAAAGTAAAAATAAGAAAAGTCAGAAAGAAAAAAGCTGTTGAATAAGGCCACAAAACCATAATTTACCCTAGAATAGAGGTTGTTTCATAAAGCAGCAATGAGAGGAATTATATTTTACTATTGTATTCCTTGACTCCCTCAAAAAGCATTCTTCATATTATTTCAACTATCTTATTAACAAACACAAAAATCCCTCATAAGCCATCCATGTTTAAATTAAGATATATTTTGTTTCAATAATAAGTACATTTCTTAAATTTTTGTAGGAAAAGAAAATATTTTAATTTTTTATAAGAAAAATGCCCTGACCAGATTGGCTCAGTGGATAGAGCGTCGGCCTGTGGACTGAAGGGTCCCAGGTTCGATTCCGGTCAAGGGCATAAACCTTGGTTGCGGGCACATCCCCAATGGGGGGTGTGCAGGAGGCAGCTAATCGATGTCTCTCTCTCATCGATGTTTCTAACTCTCTGTCCCTCTCCCTTCCTCTCTGTAAAAAATCAATAAAAATTTTAAAAAAAGAAATATGCATTTTCCACTTTGAAATCTTATTGATGTGAAATGTATAATTTCAAAAAAGTACTTTAGCAGTTGTTTTGTTACTGGATTTCATTTTAATACATTGATTTGAAGCCTTTTGCAAACAATATTAATTTAAAGCATCTAAAAGAGTTGTATGATATCTTATAAGTACTTACATATAATCAATTTATTTTTAAGTAAAAATTGTCTTCTGTAGGTTTGACTGGCAGTAGTTGTAACACAGGCTTTTTTAGTGAAACTATAAACATTCACTTATTTATGCTGTATCATGGAGATAATTGATGAGTTTTTGTCTCATCGATAAACTAATCTACACTAATACAAGACAAAGATGCTAATTGACCGTACCTTCGCTATGGCCATCAGCCAATCAGAAGAGTATGCAACTTAACCCAACAAATATGGCCATTAAATTTGCATACTGCAGGTGGGGCAGGACAGCGCAATCTGCCACCCACCTGCCGCCATCCGGGCCTCCTGTGTGTGACCCGGGGCAGCGGGGTGGGGAAGCACAATCCACCGCCCACCCTGCTGCCATCCGGGCCTCCCATGTGCAAACCGGGATGGTGGGGCAGGGCAGCGTGATCCACCGTCCACCCTGCCACCATCCGGGCCTCCTGTGTGCAACCTGGGGCGGTGGGGCGGGGCAGCACTATCCACCGCCAGCCCCACTGCCATCCGGGCCTGCCGTCTGCAACCCAGCGTGGGATCCAGGTCTGCCATCTGCGACCCGGGGAGGCAGGGCAGGCACCGCAGGATCGGGCCTGCCATCTGCCACCCGGGGAGCGGGCCTAAGCCAGCAGGTGGTTATCTCCCGAGGGGTCCCAGACCGAGAGAGAGGGCACAGGTTGGGCTGAGGGACACCCCCCTGCCAGTGCACAAATTTTTGTGCACCAGGCCTCTAGTATATCCATAAAAATAAAAAAATAACCCAGTTTTTTGGGGGTAGACTTTAATTACTACCATTACTATATGTCAAACATAGAATCTTCATTAATGTGTGTGTGTGTGTGTGTGTGTGTGTGTGTATGTATTAGTGTGTGAGAGAAAGACAGACAGACATGCAAAGGAGCAGAAGAGAAAAATATACCATTCCTTTTTCTTATTCTTTGGAAAGTTTGTATATGACATATGACAGTGTTACTCTCAAAAAAGTATAGCTATAGTAAATTTTTCCAAATGATTCTAAACAATCTAAATAATGTTAAAATAAGGTGACTAAGTGCCTAATCTTTGGAAACAAAACTTCAGTTCAAATTCCTGGCTCCTCCACTTAACTGAGTGAACTTGGACAAACTGTATCATACTATGGGCCTTAGATTTCTCTTCTGTAACATAGAGATGAAGATCTAAAAACATCCACCTTCCAGGCTGCCTTGTGGATTCCATGATATCTAGACTAGGACTGAGGACCTGACCTGTGTTAACTAATAGCTGTTTACCTCCTGCTTCCTGTATTTATCCAAGTTTTCATTTCCATAATCAATCCTGGTCTCCCCCTATGCCTCAATCATGGACACCAAAGCAAAACATGCAAGACTGTCATCATCTCCTACTGCTGTCCTTTCAACGTCATCTCTCAGTCCTGCACTGCCGGTAACCATCAACCCCCCAAATTATCTTGCAAAAATGAGACTTCTTCAGCTTACAAACCTAGTTTTGTTTTGTTTTTTGTTTGTTTTTGTTTGTTTTTTTACCACTTGTAATACTCTGCCCATATCAATAACCCTCTTCAGATTTGGGGGGAATTGTAAAACACAAGCAGGGTGTGCAAGCACGAGCTGAGGGGACCTGAGTGTGGAGTGGACTGCTATCAATAGCATCAGACATATTAGCAGGTACAATAGTGACTATAATTTATAGTTTGTGCTAGTTCAGCCAATCCAAATATGACAAAGTCTAAAGAAGGAAACAAAATTAAAAGCCAAACATGTTAATCCCCAAGGGACCTGCAGTATGAAATGGCCATATATAAGAAAAAGAAAGCAAAGGAATGAGTGTTTTATTCTTTACTGAACCCATGCACTTCCATATGGACAAAGGGATGCAAAAAAAGGCTTCCATTGAAGATAAACACTGGCCAACATAATTTGTCCTTTCAGATTTTACTCAGAAGCCTATGCAGCCTTCCCAGATTCTCCCACCACCCAGGACATTATTAGTAATTCCTTTTGTGTTACATACTCAATTTACTTCTACGGGCACCAAATCTACAATAATAAAAGTGTGATATGCTAATTAGACCGGACAGCCGAACGACCTTCCATACATCATTCCGGACAAAGCCATGGCAGCGGGGGCCAAGGCAGAGGTGATTAGGGGCAATCAGGCAGGTGGGTGAGCAGTTAGGGGTGACCAGACAGACAGGCAAAGTGGTTAGGGGCAATCAGGCAGGCAGGCAGAGTGGTTAGGAGCAATCAGGCAGGCAGGCAAGCAGTTAGGGGCGATCAGACAAGCAGGCAGGAGAGTGGTTGGGGCGATCAGGCAGGCAGGCAGAGCAGTTATGGGCGATCAGGCAGGCAGGCAAGCAGTTAGGGGCGATCAGACAAGCAGGCAGGAGAGTGGTTGGGGCGATCAGGCAGGCAGGCAGAGCAGTTATGGGCAATCAGGCAGGCAGGCAAGCAGTTAGGGGCGATCAGACAAGCAGGCAGGAGAGTGGTTGGGGCGATCAGGCAGGCAGGCAGAGCAGTTATGGGCAATCAGGCAGGCAGGCAAGCTGTTAGGGGTAATCAGGCAGACAGATAGGCAGAGGAGTTAGGGGAGATCAGGCAGGCAGGCAGAGTTGTTAGGGGTGATCAAGCCGGCAGGCAGAGTGGTTAAGGGCAATCAGACAGGTAGGCAGGTGAGCAGTTAGGAGCCAGTGGTCCCAGATTGCACAAGGATCAGGCCTAAACCAAACCAGCCGTAGGACATCTCCTGAGGGGTCCCGGATTGCAAGAAGGTGAAGGCCAGGCTGAGGGACCCCCCCCGACACCCATGCACAAATTTTATGTACCAGGCCTCTAGTAGTTTATAAAAAACTTGGTTAAAGTCTACCTTCCCTACTACACTGACCTCCATAAAACAAGGGCCCCTTTCTATTTCATCTTTGCTTACCCAAATCTTGGGAAGAGCACACAAGTATTACTGACAATGAAAGATTCCTTCCAAAGAAAACTTCTGAGGTAAAAGGAAAGCAGTTGAGGAATTTCTTGTTAAAAGATCTCATTTATCTCAATGGGATCAGAGGTGGAGTGTCTAGAAAGAGAAAGGCAATGGCAGCTTTGGGGAGTTCAGAGAAGGAAGCTCTGATTATACACTGTGGGGAAACTAAATAAGGAGTTAAAAAGGCAGCGGTAAAATAATTTGCCTGTATTAAGGTTCTGAAAAGTGCTCATGATTTGTTGCCTTTTTCAACTGGGTGCATGGAAAACCCTTTTGTAGCTCATCTATGATTTTCAAAGTTTCTAAATTAGTTCCAATAGCTCTACTTTATCCTAAACCTGCTGAGGGTTGAAATGGAGTTTAGTGGAAAGTAAAGTAATATGGGTGGGAAATTCAGGAAAGAGCAAACAAGTATTGAGGCTAAAAGGAAACAAAATGACAAAGAGATAAGACGAGAAAATCATCAAATACAACATCCCTCTACCTCCTGGAGACTGTTTCAGGTTTCCATCCCATCCCATTTGCTGACCAGACCTCAAGACATTGGCACAGTAAAGTCCATTCATGCCTATCTAAGAGGCATTTATACCCCTGTCTCAGAAGCCATCTAGCTCACACAGTATTTAGGGGAAACTATTTCCTTCCCACTGTGTTAATGTGGCCTGAGTCTTCATTAGCTTTAAGAAATTCACGGATTTGTATTGGTGAGCTCCATGGTATACCTTACGTAGTACTTAAGGCAAAGTGTGAATTTAAGAACTAGAGCAAACTGAAGTTAAACTTTTATGAACAAGGTTAGTAATATACAAAAAGGACACAATGCTTCCTAGGACAGCGTCACAGAGTAAGTGCTTGATAGGAGCCAAAAGCACCGCAATTAATTGTCTTTTAATGTCAACAAAAGATTGACTATTAGCATCAAAAGAGAAAAATTGGAGTCAGAGAGGTGTAATTTAGAAGATTTTTATCTATCAACGTATGCAAGAAAGAGACATGGAAGCTGGAGTTCAGGATACAGCCATACTTCACCTTGGATACAACATCACGTTAAGATCTGTTTCCCTCCCTTCTATATCCTAATAAATCAATTCTTTGACTAGAAAAGAATATACTATATGAGATATAATACAGTATATTATAGACTACTAGCAACCTGGTGCATGAATTTGTGCATGGGTGGGGTCTTCCTGGCCTGCCCTGATTGGGGCCAATTGGGGCCGGCTGGCTGAGGGGAGGTGCTGCGGAAGGTTGGTTGGCAGCCTCGCCACCCCCCCCCCATCAGGCTGATTGGCCAACCACAGTGCACGTCATAGCGACCAGTTATTCTGGTTGTTCCAATCATTCCAGTCGCTTGGCTTTTATATATATAGTATATATAGATAATGGTAATATATTAGTAGAGCCCGAAGCATTTGTGCAAGAGTAGACCTTCCTTCCCCCAGCTGCTGGCACCGGCTTCCCTCTGGCACTCGGGACCCAGGCTTCCCTCACAGGGCTGAGGCACAGGCGGTTAGGGGCAATCAGTTGAACATCTCCCAAGGGGTCCCATATTGGAGAGAGTGCAGGCTGGGCTGAGGGACACCCCCCGTCCATGAATTTCATGCATCAGGCCACTAGTCTATACTAATAAAAGGGTAATATGCTAATTAGACTGGGTGACCGGCCATCTTCCAGACATCTGACTTCCTTCCGGACAAAGCCACAGTGGTGGGGGCCGAGGCAGAGGTGGTTAGGGGCAATCAGGCCGGCAGGGGAGGGCAGTGGGGGTGATCAGCCCAGCAGGGAAGGGCAGTTGGGAGCCATCAAGCCGGCAGAGAAGCAGTTAAGTGGTGATCTCGTAGGCAGGCAGGCAAGTGGTTAGGAGTCAGCAGTCCCAGGGATCAGGCCTAAACCGGCAGTCGGACCTTCCCCGAAGGACCCCAGATTGGAGAGGGTGCAGGCCGGGCTCAGGGACACCAATCCCCATGCACGAATTTCATGCACTGGGCCTCTAATCCTATATAATAAAAGCCCAATATGCTAAGTGTCCGACCATAGGTTCAACCGTTTGACCAGTTGTTATGATGCGCACTGACCACCAGGGGGCAGGCACTCTGACTGGTAGGTTAGCTTGCTGCTGGGATCCAGCTGATTGGGACTGAGAGAGACAGGCCGGCCATGCCCTAGTGCCCTTCCTCGGTCTTTCTCTGGCCCAGATCGTGCACCCGTGGGGGTCCCTCAGCCTGGCCTGCACCCTCTTGCAATCCAGAACCCCTTGGGGGATATAGGACAGCCGGGTGTGGCCTGATCCCCACAAGCCAGGCCGAGGGACCTCACTGGTGCACCAATCCATGCACTGGGCCTCTGGTATTATATGTTACATAGTATACGAATCCTATCTAATAAAGAGGGTATACGCTAATTGACCTTCATGCCGTCGCAAAAATGGTGTTTGCCACAGCCAATAGAAGGAATATGCTAACTGACTACCCCGCCCTCAAAGATGGTGGTGCCCACAGCCAATAAAGAGGGAATATGCAAATTGACTGTCCCACCCTCAAAGATTGCAGTTCCCATAGCCAATAAGGAGGGAATATGCTAACTGTCACTCCCTCAAAGATGGCAGCACCCACAGCCAATAAGGAGGGAATATGCTAATCGACTGCTATGCCCTCAGAGATGGCGGCACCCACAGCCACAAGATGGTGGCACCCAGTCCCCTCAGCCCTGCCAGGGTGGCAGGCCTTGGCGCACGCCTGCCTCCAGAGTTCCCCAGTCCCCTCAGCCCCCCAGCCACCCAGGGCCAGCCCGAGGCACAGGCAAGCCTCAGATGGTGGCTGCTCAGGCACCCAGGGCTGGCCTGAGGTGCAAGCAAGCCTTGGACGAGGCCCCCCGAGGCTAAGGTAACCAGGGCCGGCTGAGACTTGCACTGCCGGCAGTGGCAGCAGCAGAGGTGTCATGGGGTGACCCCTTCCCCTGATTGCCGGGTCACCTCCCACCCCTGAGGGCTCCTGGACTGTGAGAGGGGGCAGGCCAGGCTGAGGGACCCCCCCCCCCTCCAGTGCATGAATTTTCGTGCATCGGGCCTCTAGTAATATATATTATGATATAGTAATAATCCCACTGAAAGTTTAAAAAGTATCACATAGAATAAGAATATTGACATAAATCTTTAGTGTACAATTCACTCTAATGCTACTTCTCACAACAAACATTTTTAACAAATTTTACTGCTGTACACATTAGCCTTTTTTCACTGGTAAATGAAATCATCTCAGGGTATAATGTAAAAGGGGGATTTCTCGTCCTAAAAGGTAAGAAATTAAAAAATATGATTCCACCAAGTTGTATTTGACTTTCTCTGAGCCTTTAAAAGCAACATGAAATAACATTTTAGAAACTCATTATACTGATGTTTCCTCTTTCATTTAATACTTATTTAACATTTGCTTTGTGCCAATTCCTGTCCAATTACTCAATAAGTATTAACTTAATAAATTTTTCATGAGTAAGGATGAGATTGGTTATCCTCATTTTATAGATGAGGAAACTGAGAGCCGCAGAAGACTAAGTAACTTCACCAAAATTAACAGAGCCAGGATTCAAACCCACGCAGCCTAGTTGTATACATTACACTGGTGACCACTAGTTTCTCATGAGAGCAACGCTGCACTTGGAACTTTTAAAATATTGTTATGTCCAAAATCATTATTTTAGTTGTCTCTCCTTGACTGTTTTACAATAGCGTAAAATAGTATAACCCTTTTCTTCTTTACTGTCAGAAACAAAATAATCTACAATTAAATATCTTACCTGCAATCTCTGTCATCACAGAAAAGAACATTGGTGACAATTGTCAGAGGTTTAGATGATTTGAAGCTAAAGCGGCAGATGAGCTCACTGTTAATTCCATCGAGAGAGGCTTCAATGACTGTGCCTTTTGGAAAACTCACAGTAAGAGGGTGATCCTCTTCATCAATACCAAGAAGCTTTGCTGGGGGAATCACAACCTTTATACTTGATTCTCTGTTTGAAATTAAAAAAAAAAAATTAGCTCAATGCATGCAAGTAATTAGCTTTATATGTGTTTTCCTCTGTTTGGGGATTATTAGAGAAATTAAAACAAATATTTATAATAATATGTACACTTATTAAAGATATTTTGTATAATCTTTTATTTTCTGGTCATAATATCATTTATAATGTTATTTTAATAAAGAACCACATAAGATGATCAAAAGTTCCTTTTGTTCTCTAAAGATTAAAAAGAGAGGGTTAAAACACCGGATTAAATACAATGTGTTTTTCACCACAGCCATGATATAAGTAGTATTGCCCTTAAATATATCCTGACAAAAATTTACCAAAAATTACTTTAATAGCTAGAGCTTTCTCACATGTAGACTAAATATTAACAGATTAATATACACACATAATTTCTTTTTAAATATGGATACTCTTAAGCACTATATACATATATAATGAATATTTTTAAATCATTACTAAAAAATGTCACTTAATGTTCACATATTTCACTATATATCTCTAAATTATTCAGCCAATCTAAAATGTTTGTAATTTTGAATAACATAGCATTTAGTATTCACTTTTAAATCTAATTAATGCTTGATAACTTTTGGTGATCTATATTATTTAACCATATTAGTTTGTTTTATTTTATTATATGTGTAGACTCCTATAGCAAATATGAAGTGTTAACAAATGGGAATCATATTTGTAATGTTTTAATTAGAATGAAGATTATTCAGATAATTAACTGGCAAAAGTAAAGAAAGATCTCAACTTGACAAAGTTAAACCAATGTGGTTAATTGCATAAAACATGAAAAAGTAATTTATAAATCAGGCTTGAATCATATTCTGTCGCTAATTATCTAAGTGTCACTGGATAAGTTATTAATGCTGTTGATTTTATTGTACCATATTTGGCTCAACTTTTGACTTGAGATCATTTTAAATTGATACACTTTTACATTAATTCCAAAGTTGAAAGACTAAAAATATTAATTCATATATTAGATAAAGTTTTGTTATAAATAATGCATTTTAGCACAGAATAATTTTTTTCAATATATTTTTATTGATTTTAGAGAGGAAGAGAGAGATAGAGAGATGGAAACATCAATGATGAGAGAGAATCACTGATCAGCTGCCTCCTGCACGCCCCCTACTGGGGATCGAGCCCGCAACCCAGGCATGTGCCCTTGGCCAGAATCAAACCTGGGACCCTTCAGTCCGCAGGCCAACACTCTATCCACTGAGCCAAACCAGCTATGGCAGCACAAAATAATTTAAGCCACTTCTATTTCCTATTTGAGCAACCAAGGTCAGTTTCTACTTAAAGGTAGGGTCTTGAAAGAACACCAAATCCTAAAGTTGTCAAGTTAAAGTTTAACTATACTCTCTCATGAAATGGCATTTAGACCAAGCTCCATGGCATAAGTAAGCACTCATTATATCTTGCAGGCCAAGCTGAGAAACTAAAAGTTGTCCTATGCTTTCCAACTTGAATAATTTTCATTTATTGTCAACCATTACATCTCTGTCATCATTGATGCTCTATCTCTCTCTCCCTCTTCCTTCCTCTCTGAAATCATTGATATATATATATATATATATATATATATATATATATATATATATATATATATATATATTTTTTTTTTTTTTTTTTTTTTAAAGAGCTGAGAGTGATCCCTGACAACAGCCAGCAAGAAAATGGTATCTTAGTCCTACAACTACAAGGATAAATTCTGCCAACAACCAGGGAGCTTGGAAGAGGACTGAGCCTCAGATGAAGATTGTCGCCCATCCCATGATTTCTGTCTATTGAGACCATGAGCAGTGGACACAGTCAAACTGACCCGGCCTCCTGACCCAAAGAAATTCTGAGATAACAAATTCATGTTTGAAGGCACTACATTTGTGTAAATTTGTCACACAGCAATAGAAAACTAATGCCCTGAGTTTTTAAGCTTGTTTCTTACACCATAAAGACAGGCATAACAATAATTCTTACCAAAAAATTAAATGACTGTGAGGTAACTAAGTGGGCTTTTTTGTAATTTAACTTAAATGTACAATTAAATATTTTAATAGTTCCAACTATAGAAACAAGTTAGACATTGTCATGACTCATAACAAATACAAACAAAAAAGCACACGAAGGAAGTATGGTAAATTCACATGAAGCATTTACCTGTAATAACTCTGAGGTAAAATGTTGACATCCATCACACTTGCTACATCCAAAGGAACAGGGATGAAATACATGAATTCACGGTCAAGTGATAACTTGGGCAATTTTAGCTCTCCAGTCAGATGTAACATTTGGTAGCAAACTGGACTGTTATTTAAACGTACAGGTACATTAGCTGTGTATTTTACAGCATGAGCTAATGAAAAAAATTAAATATTTTAGACTAGTTCACACATACACAAAAAAAACACATTTAAATAGTTTAAGCCTTACTAAATATTAAAATGTACTATGAAGTTACAGCTCAATTGGGCAGAATAGATTATCCAGAAACTGGATTTCTTCTGCCAAGGAACTTAAGACATGTAATGAGGAGCTGTTGAAACAAAAATCTTCCAAAGTGAACTCTGTCTAAAAATAGACCAAATCTCCTTAAAGTAGATTTTCATTATTATGGGAAAACACATCTAACTGAGGAAACAGTGCATGAGAGAGAATCTTTTTTCACTGTTTTCTATGCCTTAATAGGAGCTACCCTTTAGTACATGCATTATGAAAATGAGGTCAGACAATTGCTATAAGGATTTCAGGGGACTACTGGGAAATGGTTGTGCTGAGATGAAAGGAATGTGCTTTCTCCCACATTTTAAGTTTATGAAAGGCTGCCAGGGTCGACTGCCTAATTTCATTTGGTAGGAAAACAGAAAATTCCCATGTGGCAGCTCACTATGAGGAACGGCAATCTGTGTTGGAGAAAAGGGATCAGCATAGGAGGCTGTAGGTTAGTCCTGGAGGACAGGTTCCATCACAGCAAGTTGCCAATGCCCTTTAGACCTAAACCCCCAAATATAGGTCTCAAAGTATTAGTGTAAGCAGATAGTTAGATATTAATGAAAGAGAAGGGAGCAGATATCTAATTAAACAAGATTAACTAGGAAGCTAGAGTTTCCAGATACCCCAGGGGATTGCAGCATTGCCCTGCCAAGGGGATCAACATCTTGTTTCCCTCAGTGGGCAGGAAGCACTGACTTTCCAATCTCCCCAGGGGACAATGGCCCATTCTGATAGATTGCCAGGTGGAAGGAGAACAAGTAAAGGGGAAATTCCTCTGTTGCGGGATGCCCAGTAGAGACCAAGATGGCATAGAGGGAAGTCCTTCTACTATAAGGCATGTGCAATAGAAGCGAAGATGGCACAGGGGAGAGCCCAGCATAAGCCCACAAAGAGCCAGGAAAGAGTCTGTTTAGTTTGAAAGAAAACCTGCTTTTTCCAAACCTGGAGATAATATAATTAAAGCTTAACCAAGGCCTGGGTTTTGTTTGTTTGCCCACTCATTCATACACTCTCTCTTCACAGCAACTGTGCGGGCTTAGCAGCCATGCTGAGCTCAAGTGCAGCACAGGTTGTGACCCAAATGCAGACTTGGGGTGGATGTGCCGATGGGGAAAATGAGACACAGAGAAGTTCTGCATCTCTGGGCCCTGATCCTCGTGGGCTTGGTGAGGACAAGAGCATGTTTGTGGCCCAAGAGACTGGAGTTATTCCATAGTGAGACATTTCTGAGCCATCTGGTTGTGGATGAGACACCAGGCACCTAGGGTCAGTCCTGTATTTTTCTCCAATAAATCTTACCACTATACCTCATCCTTCAATGCATGGATCCCTGAAATGCTTCTCTCGTTACTCCGTGTAAGAAATGGCATCATCAGGAGGAAAATGTGATCTGGTGAGTATGATTTCAATATATAATCTTAGAATTCAAGAACTGGACACCAGAGTGGCCTGGCAGGGATCGGGGCCATTAAGGGTATCACCAGGGCAGAGAATGAGAGTGTTCTGGATGATGCAGACCTATGTTCAAAAGTGACATCATTGTGAACCATAATCAAAAGCAATGGACTCACTGAACTGATCAAACCCACTAGTTTTCAATGCACTGGATGCCTTTATGTGTTCAAATAAGCCATTTACATGTCCAAATAGACTGGAGTCCTTGGAAAGTAGGAAGTGGCTGAAATGGGTCGGGAATAGGGACTTCCTTTTAACAATGACAGACGACTACTAGTAAAGACTTTGTGCAAATATAAGAGATTGTATCAGCACCTTGAGTTTATAAAATAAGTTTTAAAATTTTATGCATTTAAAGCATTATAAATCTATAAGAAAGGATAGTATCATTTAATGAACCTGATATTGTTAAAATTATTTTGGAGGGAACTAACATTAATTTTAGAGTTAGGTAAGGTTTTAAGGCTTATTGAATTCTGAATTTTAAATGGGCTATTTTGAGATTATTTCTAGGTTTCAGACCTGTTAAAGGTTTTCTGGGGTAATAGAGAAGGGGCTCCATTTGTAACCTAAAACTACTGGGGATTCAATGACACTTTTTTTGAGCACAGATATGCCTTTTCTCCCATCCGAGATGTAAATTATATAAACTTGTTACAGGCATGTTTGTTTGTTTGTTAACAATTAAGTTGGGATCCTAACAGGGGAACCCCAGATTTGATTGGGCTCAGCTCCATACAGAAGGAAAAGTCAAATGGAAATGTTTCCTATTTCCTTCTCGATTGTCCAATCTATTACATCTTGATATAAATGTTGATACGGAAATAGAGGGAAAGTTCTGTATATAAATACAAATAGAAGCTTTAGCTGAACTAGCTATTTCTTTCAAGACCAGACACAGTAGAAACTGAGAAGACAGAAATATATAATGATACCTCATTAAAAATAAACTTCAGAAAGCAGAAAATATTTGATGTTTTCTATTATATTTTCAGAGTTCTAAGCAGAGGTAATAAATGATGAAACATTTTTTAGACCTACTAATCACAGAATCCTATGTACTTTTTCTCACACATAAAACTGAAGCCATTATGCAATGCCATGCTAACAAATATAAGCGAGACATCAAGTTAATGCAACACAGTGCTAACAGGATATTATTTTTTTTAATATATTTTATTGATTTTTTACAGAGAAGAAGGGAGAGGGATAGAGAGCCAGAAACATCGATGGGAGAAAAACACCGATCAGCTGCCTCCTGCACACTCCCTACTGGTATGTGCCTGCAACCAAGGTACATGCCCTAGACCGGAATCGAACCTGGGATCCTTGAGTCCACAGGCCGACGTTCCATCCACTGAGCCAAACCGGCTAGGGCCTAACAGGATATTATTGAGAGAAAATACATAGCTCAAGGAACTCTCTATAAAAGCTATAATAGGTTCTTATCCTGCCTTTTTATTGATCACATAGCCAGTTGTGGGTATTTTATTTAGATTTCAACATGTGTAAAACATAGTGTGCTGAAATTTCTGAAGCAAGTGATTTACTGAGAAAGTGTGCTCAGGGGGAACGTGTAGGCAAAGGGGGAAGCAGAACAGGGCCAGGCAAGAGGCTATGAAAAGTTGTGGTTTTAGAATCCAGATTTAACCTGATCATACAGAGAGCTCTGAGATGTGAATTCAACAGAGAGATTGTCACACAGGAGGGAGGGGGCTGGGCCACCTGAGGTAGTGGTGGTGATAAAGCTTAAATTCCTGGCATCTTCCTTCAGCCAGGGGGACAGACATAACCTATTAGGAGTCAACACCCACAACTGAGAAATGGATAGAAAAGCCCAGTCATGAGAATCTGCATAGGCTCAAACAGCATATACAACAGGATACAATCTAATGTTGATTCATAAGTAAGAATAATAAGGAAGAATAAAAGGTAAGTTACAGTAACACATTAAAAAAAGAAATATAGTTTGGAAACGGCATTTGCTATGCTTTAGTTATGGCATTATAAACTAAATAAACATATGCTGTAAATTAGAGACAAATACCAATACAGATTTTCTCAAAAACAGGAAAAAAATCTATATAGCTTATTATTTTTAAGCACTTAACCGCTGCTCCTTTGTTCTGGTCTGTTTAAAAAAGCTAGCTGTTGCCGGATCAGTGTGGCTCAGTTGTTGAGCGTCGAACAAGGCACCAAGAAGTTGAAGATTTGATTCCTGATCAGGGCACATACCCAAGTTGCTGGCTCGATCCCCAGTAGGAGGTGTGCAGGAGGCAAGTGATCCATGTTTCTCTCTAATCAATGTTTCTATTTCTCTCTCCTTCTCCCTTCTTCTCTCTCTAAAAGTCAATATAAAAAAGAAGAAACCTCTTGTCAATACCCTTACTTCATTAATCTCATTATCAGGAAAGTTCTGTGTTGTTATGCAGCAGGGATTCTCATGCAGATAATTCTTTTTTGTTTTTTAGCACCTTTAAACTAATTTCTTTTTGTAATTTATTGATTTTTATTAAATCTTTATTGTTAAAAGTATTACATATGTCCTTCTCTTTTCCACAATTGACCTCTTCTAACCCATCCCCTCCCTCTACCCCAGACCTTCACCACTCTATTGTCTGAATATATGCATACAATTCCTGATTGATCTCTTCCCACCCAACCACCCTCTCTCTGAGATTCCCCAGTCTATTCCATGCTTCTATGTCTCTGGATCTATTTTGTTCATCAATTTATTTTGTTCATTAGATTCCACTTTAATGAGATCATAAGACACTTGTCTTTCTCTGACTGGGTTATTTTGCTTAGCTTAATACTCTCCAGGTCCTTCTATACTGGCTCAAAGGGTAAGAGTTTTTACAGCTGCACAGTATTCCATGGTGTAAATGTACCACGGCTTTTTTATCTGCTCATCTACTAATGGGCACTCAGGCTGTTTCCAGATATAAGCTATTATAAATTTTACTGCTATTAACATAGGGGTGCATACATTCTTTCTGATTGGTGTTTCGAGTTTCTTAGGATATATTCCTATAAGTGGGATCACTGAGTAGAAAGGCAGTTCCATATTTAATTTTTTGAGGAAATTCCATACTGTTTTCCATAATGGCTGCACGAGTATGCATTCCCACCAGCAATGTACTAGGGTTCCCTTTTCTCCACATCCTCCCCAGCACATAACATTTGTTGTTTCATTGTTGGTAGCCATTCTGACAGGTGTGAGGTGATACTTCATGGTCATTTAAATTTGCATTTCTCTGATGATCAGTGACTTTGAGCATTTTCTCATGTCTTTTAGTCATCTGTATGCCCATTTGGATAAGTGTTTATTTAGGTCCTTTGCCCATTTTTTAATTGGATTGCTTTTCTTCCTTTAAGTTGTATGAGTTTCTTATATATTTTGGATATTAACACTTTATCAAATGTATCATTGCCAAATATTTTCTCCCATACAGTGTGATCCCTTTTCATTTTGTTGATGGTTTCTTTTGCTGTGCAGAAGTTTTTAATTTTGATGTAGTCCCATTTGTTTATTTTCTCCTTAATTTCCTTTGCCCTTGGAGATGTATCCTCAAACATATTGCTAAGAGAGATGTCTGAGATTTTGCTGCCTATGGTTTCTTCTGAGATTTTTATGGTTTCACAACTTACATTTAAGTCTTTTATCCATTTTAAGTTTCTTCTTGTGTATGGTGAAGTTGGTGGAATAGTTTTATTTTTTTTTGCATGTATCTTTCCAATTTTCCCAGCACAATTTATTAAAGCACTGTCTTGACTTCATTGTATACTCTTGCCTCCTTTGTCAAACATTAATTGAGTGTAATGGCTTGGATCAACTTCTGTGTTCTCTGTTCTGTTCCATTGATCTGTATGTCTGTTTTTGTGCCAGTACCAGGGTATTTAGATTACAGTGGCTTTAAGTATAACTTGATATTTGGTGCTGTGATAGCGCCAACATTGTTCTAATTTCTCAAGCTTGCTGCAGCAAGTCAGGCTCTTTTTTGGTTCCATATAAATTTTTGAAGTATTTGTTCTAGGACTGTGAAATATGCTGTTGGTATTTTAATAGAAATTTCATTGAATCTAATGATTAATATAATTAACATCATTAAAATGTCTTTAGGGTTTTCTATGTACAATATCATGTCATCTGTAAACAATGAGAGTTTGGATGCCTTTTATGTTCTTCCTCTTTTCTGATAAGTGTAGCTAGGACTTGCAGTACTTTGTTGAATTAGAAGTGGTGATAGTGGACACCCCTGTTCCTGTTCTTAGGGAAAATGGTTTTAGTTTTTCCTATTGAGTATGATGTTGGCTGTAGATTTGTCATATATGGCTTTTATTATGTTGAGGTATGATTCCTCTATTCCCACTTTGGTGAGAGTTTTTATCAGAAATAGGTGTTGGATTTTGTTGAATTTTTTTCTGTGTCTATTGATATGATCATGTGAGTTTTCTTTTTCAATGTGTTTATGTGATGTATCACATTTATTAATTTGCAAATATTGTATCAGCCTTCCACCCCTGGAAAAATCCCACTTGGTCATGGTGTATGATCTTTTTATTATATTGCTGCATCCTATTTGCTATTATTTGGTTGAGGATTTTCACATCTATTTTTATCAGGGATATTGGCCTATAATTCTCTCTCTTTGTAGTGTCTTTATCTGGTTTTGGAATTAGGATAATGCTAGCCTTATAAGAAGAGGTTGGAAGTGTTCATTCCTCTTGGATTTTTTGGAATAGTTTAAGAAGTACAGATGTTAGCTCTTCTTTGAATGTTTGGTAAAACTCTCCTGTGAAGCTGTCTGGATCAGTGCTTTTGTTTGTTGGCAGTATTTTGATTACTGCTTCAATTTTATCAGTTGTTATTGCCCTATTCAGGTTTTCTAATTCATTTTTGGGAGACTGCATTTTTCTAAGAAATTGTCCATTTCATCCACATTGTTCATCTTGTTGGCATATAGTTGTTGATAGTATTTTCTTTCAATCCTTTGTATTTCTGTAGTATCAGTTGTTACTTCACTACTTTTATTTCTGGTTTTATTTATTTGTATCCTCTCTCATTGTTTATTGATGAGTCTGAGTAATGGTTCATCAATCTTTTTTATTTTTTCAAAGGACCAGCTCTTGCTTTCATTGGTCTTTGTATTTCTTTTTAATATCTATGTCATTTATTTCTGCTCAGATCTTTATTATGTCCTTCCTTCTATTTACACTGGGCTTGTTCTCTTTCTTCTTCTTTAGGTTGTAGGGTTAAATAGCTTATTACTAATTGTTCTTGTTTTTTTTTTTTTTTGAGGTAGGTCTGTAGTGCTATCCACTTCCATCCCAAAACTGCTTTTGCGGTGTCCCAGAGATTAAGTTGTTTTGTGCTCATTTACATTTGTTTCCAGGAAGGTTCTGGTTTCTTTCTTGATCTAATTTGTGGTCCATTCATTGTTTAATAACATGCTATTAAGCCTCCATATGTTTTAATGTTTTTTAGTGTTTTTACTGTAGTTGATTTCTGATTTCATGCCATTGTGATCTGAGATGCTTGATATGATTTCAATCCTCTTGAACTTGAAGAGACTTGTTTTGTGTCATAACATGTGATCTATCTTTGAGAAAAACCCATGTGCACTTGAGAAGAATGTATGTTCTGCAGCTTTAGGGTGAAAAGTTTTATAAATCTCAATTAAATCCATCTAATCCAGTGTGTCATTTAGAGTCACTGTTTCCTTGTTAATTTTTTGTCTGGAAGATATATCCAGTGAAGTCAGTTGGGTGTAAAAGTCCCCTACTATGACTGTATTGCTGACTATCTCTCTCTTAAAGTCCTCTAGAAGTTTTAAACACACACACACACACACACACACACACACACACACACACTAGAGGCCCAGTGCACAAAATTCATGCACTGGGGGGTGGGGTCCCTCAGCCCAGCTTGCCCCCTCTCACAGTCTGGAAGCCCTCAGGGGATGTCCTACTGATGTCTTAGGCACGCTTCCTGTGGGGAGTGGGCCTAAGCCGCATTCTGGCCGCAGAGGACTGGAGAAGGTGCTCTGTGTTTGTGTGTGTGTGTGTGTGTGTGTGTGTGTGTGTGTGTGTCCGCTGGGGGCCTGCCCCCAGCTGCGCCACAGAGGCTCAGAGCAGGAGGCTTGGAGCAGGAACCCTGTGTGTGTGTGTGTGTGTGTGTGTGTGTGTGTGTGTGTATCTGCTGGGGACCTGCACCCAGCCACGCTGCAGAGGCTCAGAGAAGGCGCCCCTCTGTGTTGATCTCTCAGACTCAGGCAGAGCCTGGCCCCTCCTCCTGAGCTGGTCATGACTGTGATGGAGTCTCAACCTCATCTGCATATTACAGATATATATATCTTTAGGTGCTCCTATATTGGGTGCATATATGTTTACCAGGATTATATCCTCTTGTTGAATCATTCCCTTTAGTATTATGTAGTGATCTATATTATCTCTTGTGATGACCTTCATTTTAAAACTGTATTTTTTCAGATATGAATGTTGCTACACCAACTTTTCTTCATTTCCACTTGCATGGAAAAAAAAAATTTTTCTATTCCTTCACTCTCATGCTGTGTGAGTCTTTTGTTCTGAGATGGGTCTCTTGGAGACAGCATATATTTGGGTCATGTTTTCATATCCATTCAGCTACCATATGTCTTTTGGAGAATTTAATCAATTTACATTTAAGATTATTATTGATATGTACTTATTTATTGCCATTTTAATTTTTTTATTTTTTTATTTATTGCCATTTTAATTTTTTATGCCTATGGTTCTTTCTCTCTATATTTCTTCTCATTACAGCAGTCCCTGTAGCATTTCTTACAGTACTGGTTTAGTGGTGATAAACTCCTTAAGCCTCTTGTTGTCTGGGAGTTCTTTATTTCATCTTACTGGATATAGTAATCCTGGTTTCAGATCCTTGCTTTCCATTACCTTGAACACTTCATGCCATTTCCTTCTGACCTATAGAGTTTCTGATAAAAAATCAGCTGACAGACTCATGGGAGCTACTTGGTAGATAACAAATTGTTTTTCTCTGGCTGCCTTAAGACTCTGTCTTTCATTTTTGACATTTTAATTATGATGTGTCTGAGCATGGGCCTGTTTGAGTTCTTCTTTCTTGGGATTCTCTGTGCCTCCTGAACTTGTGTGACTTTTTCCTTCACAAGGTGAGGGAAGTTTTCTGCAACTATTTCCACAAACACATCCTCTATAACTTTCTCACTTTCTTCCCCATCTGTCACCCCTATGATGTGAATATCATTATGTTTCATGGTGTACCATAGCTCTCTTTAGCTGTCCTGTTTTTTAATTGTTTTTTTTCCTTTTAATTTCTCTGATTGAGTTATTTTTTCTACCCTGTCTTTTAATTTACTGATCTAATTCTCAGCTTCCCTTAACCTGCTGTGTATTCCTTCCAATGTGTTCTTCATTAGTACTATGTCACTCTTCATTTCCAACTGGTCATTTTTCATAGTTACTATATCTTTTCTCATGCTGTTCAGAATCCTTGTCATCATTATTTTGAACTCTATACCTGGTAAATTTCTTATCTCCATTTTGTTTAACATTTCTTTTAGAGAATTATCTTGTTCTTTCATTTGGGGCTTGTTTTTTAGTTTCCCCATTTTGGCTGCCTCTTCAGGTATGTGTCTATGTATTAGGTAGATCTGCTATGACTCCCAAACTGTAGTGCAGAACAATGTCAGAAGCAATTTGTGACTGACCCTGAGTACCCTGTTTGGAGACATCAGCAATCCACAGCTTGTGGCTCCCTCTGCTGGGGTGGGTGCCTTTGGAAAGGACCCAGATAGGCACCAGGTTCTGCTTTTCCTAACCCCAGCCCAGAAGGAGATCAGGCAAAGATTTAAAGCCTTCAAATATCTGCCTCTGCCTCAAGTCTGCTTGTTATCCATCTTGATTAGCCTCAGGCTATTGACCACAGGGTAGGGCAAGAGGTCTTCCAACAGGGTGGGGCAACTGCTTCCCCCTGGCAAAAATCACCTGGGTAGCAAAGGTCCACTGGAGAAATATACCCTCCATAGTTTCAGGGAACGATTCTGCATAAGAAACCGGGTGGCTGCCCTCTGAGCTCCAACCCTAGATCCCCCAATCCTGGCTTATCATCACACAGCTATAGTCCACTCTTCCCTACCTCTTTTGAAGCCCAAGGTGAGTGGCTGCACATGAAATTTTGTGAGTTGGCACTTTAAGAGGGTGCCTGCATTTCCAGCCCTCTCTCCCTGACAGAGAGACAACCCTGCTTCTTTTCACAGACAGATGTTATGTGGGCACCTTTCTCAGTTCTGGTGCTCTGGGCTGGGGAGCCCAGCTTGGAGTTTAGACCCAAGAGTTCTCAGAGGGAACCACCCACAGCTGAGATAACTGTCCAGAACTTCATTTGCTGTCTGTAGCTCTTTCGCACTTCCACCCTTCCTACCAGTCTCCATGAGGTCTCCAATTTCTGTGCTTTGTTATCAGGGTTCTTTCCAGTTAGTCTTCAATAGATTTTTCAGAGTAGTTTTCCTGTATTTTAGCTTTATTTCCAGTTTGGTCCTCGGAGAATATCAGTGTAGCTTCCACTTACTCCACCATCATTTTGGAATAGAGATTTTTCTATCCAATATGCATCCTGGATGGCAGACTTGGGAAACACTGAAGATATTTACATGAGAACAAAAACAAGCTTACCCAAGGGGAGTGTGAGTCTAGCCACATAAATTAGATTCATGAATAGTGATTCAGATTCAGAGGGAATTGGAAACTTACTTAGAGACTCATGTGAGTCATATATACTATCACATCCCAGTCTCCATCCCTGTGGCAGTCAAAGGAAAAAAAAATAAAGGAGGTGTAAAAAGTAAAAACCACCTCACTAAAACTCTTTAAAGTCCTGAGAATAGAAGGCAGCTGTGCTCAATGACCAGTATAACAGGGTCTAGCCACAGTATGATCCTTTAATGTGCTGTTGAATTTAGTTTATTAGTATCATTTTTTAATTAATTAGGTAATTTTTTTTCCATTTTGCTAGTATTTTCTTGAAGATTTTTACCTCTATGCTTATCAAGGCTATTGGCCTTAGTTTATTTTCATATCATCTATTTGTCCAGAATTTGTATCAAGGTAATGCTTTCTTCATAAAATAAGTTTGAAAGTGTTTCCTCCTCTTCAGTTTTTGAGAAGATTTTTAAGAACATTGGTTTTACTTTAAAGATTTGGTAGAATTCTCCAGTGAAGCCATTTGGTTCTGGGCTATTCTTTGTTGAGAAATTTTTAATGCTGATTCAATCTTCTTACTAGTCACAGGTATTTTCAGCCCATAATTTTTAGAAGATATTTTAGAAATAAACAAATGCTTCCATTTTTAACAAGAAAGGTAAGAATCAAACACTCAAATACCTAAAGTAAGTTACAAGTATACATTAAATATTTTCAGGTGATGTTTAGAAAATCTGAAAATCCAGTCATCCATGTGTTGTTGTTTGAAATAGGGTCCTTCATGGAGTTGCAAGAAAAGAATTTGGGGAGCCATATATGGGAGGATGAGATATAGTGTAATATTTATTGGAATAGGAATAAAAGACTACCCCCAGGTTCCCAGTGTCTCATCTCCATCCATCCTGCTATGGAAGAAGCCAAGTCTTGTCTTTATCAAGCCCAGAAGAAAGGCCAGGATCCACACATTCTGTGCCATTGGTTCAGTCCAGTTCAGTCTCTGTCCCCATTTAGCTAGCTTAACTTCTGTTTTTTATTGTGCTCTGGCTGGTATTATATTGCCATACTCGGTACCCAGGCTCATGTTTGTAGCCCACTTGGAGCCCTTGGAGAGGCATACCTGCACTTGGGCCCAATGCAACAGCTAGGCCCACATGGCTGCTACAGAGAGAGAACAGGTGAAAGCAAGGGCGAACAGACCCATGTTACCAGGAGAGAGAAAGAGAGAGAGCTTCCCTTTGTTAGGCTCTAATTATATTATCTTGGGCTTGGAAAATACCAGACTCTCTTTCAACTAACCAATCAATATGTCAATCCTTTGCAGGCTTGTGTTGGACCCTCCTCCTAACCAATCCATTTCCTAGATCATCTAGGGTTTTGTGTTCCTTATCTATTCCAATCCTTTTCCCAGATTAGACACTTTCCCTCTATGGTTGCTATCGTGGCTCCTACTGCACATGCCTCATAGTGTAAGAAACTCCCCATGTGATATCTTGGTTTCTACTGAGCAGGTGCTCAACACAGGAATTTCATCTTGTGGTCTTTTGGTTTATAATATTTATTCTAATTGTAAAAGACAAAGATGGAAAATTAAGAAATATATCAGCCAAAGGTAGAAAAAGGAAGACAAAATGTCAATGTAGCACATAAAGATCATTTATGCAAATAGCATTTTGTAGGGAAAAAATCAATATTTTAAGATGCATGTACTTATTTATGAAATGTATATTAGACAAATTTTTCATAACATCTAAATACACAAAGCAAAACTTTTGGAATCAAAATTTAAACAAACTGCCATTATAATAATACATTCAGAGAGATTACAATTATAATACAATTCTAATTTAATGTAATGTTATTGTACTGTAGTAACATTGTATTAACAGATTCAGGAGGAGGATAGGGATGAATAAGGAGAAGGGGAAGAGGAAGAGAAAAAATAAATATTGTAAAAAGAGAGACAACTTTATTAATTACCACGGTTTATATTATAAACTATTTTCTTAAAAAACAATGTAGAATAATATTTGAAAAACTTCCAGATCTAACCAGGGAAGTTTGGTACAGAAGTCCCAGACAAAGTATAAATATATTCCTTTTATACAATGCTAGTTAATTTAAAAGAATGGAAAAAATCTCATTAGCAATAATGATGCCTATAAAATAATTTTTTTATTTTATTGATTTTTTCAGAGAAGAAGGGAGAGGGATAGAGAGAAACATTCTCTAAAGTGAAGTCAATTACGTGCCTTTTCTTAGAAACTGGGAAAAAAACAAACTAAGGTTTGTTTCAAAAAGTAACTGTAATAACTACCATGAAATAAAGTGGAAATATAAATAAATAGAGATGCTGGCCAGCTTCCTCAAAAACAAGCAATCCAAGAGTACTAGCCAGATGATGCAATGCCTTTTCTGACCTAGCCTTGGAAGGCCAACACCATCACATCCATAATATCCCATGGGTTATATATCAGCCCTATTTGATGTGAAAGAGGATCACAACGGCATGAATACCAGTAGGTGAGGACCACTGGCAGTGATTTTTTTAGTATGATTACTATAAAATTCTACTAAGAAATTTCTTAAAACAGTTTTTAAAACACATAACAAATAAGTTAAACTTTTGCATACATGATAAAACAATATGTGAAAAATAAACTGAAATATCAACAACAAAATAGGAAAAACTACTTACTTGGACAAAACCTTAAGAAAACTTTATACTCTTCATTTGGTAGTAGAGTCCCACTTAATAAATTAAACTCGAATATGCCATCTTTGAAAAGTTTCTCAGCATTATTAATATCGAAACACCACTCCACATTTCTTTTTGAGAAATTATGTAAGATAATATGCTGTTAACACACAAAACATAAAAGAAGCAATTGATAAAAATGATAATATGCAATATCAAATTTAGTTGGTATTAACATACAAACTTGATTGGCTTATGCACAAAGTCAAGCCATCCTATATAACAAAAGGCTAATATGCAAATTGTCCCCATGGGTGGGAGTTCAACTGACCAGGAGTTAGATGTGAGTTGACCACCAAGGGGCGGCAGCGGCAGGCAGCCGGGGGAAGGGAGGCCCCATCTGGCAGCCAGCAGCTGCTAGGGACCCTACCCATGCATGAATTTCATGCACTGGGCCTTTAGTTAAAAGTTAAAAATCATAGCCCTAACTGGTTTGGCTCAGTGGATAGAGCATCGGCCTGCAGACTAAAGGGTACCAGGTTTGATTCCAGTCAAGGGCATGTACCTTGGTTGCAGGCACATCCCAGTAGGGGGTGTGCAGGAGGCAGCTGATCAATGTTTCTCTCTCATCAATGTTTCTGGCTCTCTATCCATATCTCTTCCTCTCTGTAAAAAAATCAATAAAATATATTTTTAAAAAAATTTATAATCATAGATACAATGTTTTAAAAGGGTTGTTAGGGATGGTTCCCTAAATCGGGAAGCTACCGCGTTTTGGCTTTGATTAGCCATCCGGTGAGTGGACAGGATTTGAGGCCCGGGGGCACGGGAGAAACCTCCAGAAGGCGCCCACTGCTGATTTTATCAGAATTGAACCTGGGGGAACTCCAGGAGCTCCCAGACCTCAGCCCAGGACCCAGCCAGCATCTGGATAAGGTGGACGGACACTTCTGAACCTGTAGAAAGAATCTGTTAAGCCAGAATTGACCTGGGACAGCTCTGACAAACCACTCATCTGCTGCTTATGGAAGATTTCCCTACCACATAGACTCAGAAAGAGAGGCCACAACACAGCCCCAGGCACCCAGTTCTGTACAGAAAATTTTTAAGAAAACATATCCTTGGGTGAGGATTAATAATAATAAACTATTGAGTAAATGAGACATAAAGCTAAATTATAAAAATATTAATCACTGCCCCATTCACGGAGAAGCAGCCACGTGAGCAGTCCGCCCCAGTTCAAGGACTAGCAGCTGCGTGTGTAGTCAGCCCCCATCCAAGGAACAGCAGCCTCGTGATCAGCACACCCTCTGTCTGAGGAACAGCAGCTGTGTGTGAAGCCTCCCCCCACCAGCCAGAAGAACCACCACAGCTGTGAATAGCACCCATCAAAGGAGCTGCTGCCAACTGAGGAACACCTGGTACCACAACTGCCCGAGGAGCAACCACAGCAAAAGGAGCCACTGCTACCCAGGGAGCAGCCCCTGAATGACTCAACATCTAGAAATGTCAGTAAGATCAAACATGGGTAGACAAAGAAACCCCCAAAGGAAAGAAAAGGAGAACTCACCAGAAAAGAAAAGTGAAACAGAGGCATGCAACATGATGGAAAAAGAATTCAGATTAGGGGTACTAGAATGCATAAACTGGATGGAGGAAAAAATCAACAACTTATGCAAGAATCAAGAAGAAACGGATGAAAAAAATCAACAACTTAAGTACGAATCAAAAAGAAATGGATGAAAAAATCAATAATTTATGTAAGAACCAAGAGGAAATGAAGAGTGATATAGCTGCAATAAAAAATATCATTGAAAGTTTCAACAGTAGACTAGGAGAAGCAGAGGACCAAAATAGCGAATTAGAAGACAGGGAAGCAAAACACACCCAAACTGAACTGCAATTGGAGAAAAAATTTAAAGACAAGAGGAGAGCCAAAGGGAGCTATGGGACAACATGAAATGAAACAACATATGAATAATAGGGGTGGCAGAACAACAGAAAGAGGAACAAGGGTTAGAAAACCTATTTGAGGAAATAATATCAGAAAACTTCCTTGAGGTAGGGAAGAGAAAAGTCACACAAGCACAGAGTCCCAAACGAGGTGAACCCGAAAAGACCCACACCAAGACACATCATAATTACTATGGCAAATGTTCAGGACAAAGACAGAATCTTACAGGCTGCAAGAGAAAGATGAAAAGTTACATACAAGGGATCTCCCATTAGATTATCAAATGATTTCTCAACAGAAACACATCAGGCCAGAAAAGAATAGACAGAAATTTACAAAGTGATGCAAAGCAAAGGACTGAATCCAAGAATACTCTATCCAGCAAGGCTATCATTCAAACTTGAAGGGGAAATAAGAAGCTTCACAGACAAAAAAAGGCTAAGGGAGTTTATCACCACCAAGCCAGCAATGCAAGAAATGCTAAAGGGACTGGTGTAAAAAGAAGAAACAAAAAGCTCAGAAAGAAAACAGCCACAAAAAATAGAAATGGCTACAAACAAGTACGTTTCAATAATAACTTTAAACGTAAATGGACTAAATGCTCCAATCCAAAGACATTGAGTGGCTGAATGGATAAAACAACATGACCCATATATTTGTTGTCTACAAGAGACCCACCTCAGAATAAGGGACTCACACAGACTGAAAGTGAAGGGATGGAAAAATATCATTCAGGCAAATGGAAATGAAAGAAAAGCTGGGGTAACAATACTTATATTGGACAAAATAGACCTCAAAGTGAAGGCCATAACAAGAGATAAGGAAGGCCACTTCATAATACTAAAGGGATCAAATACAACGAGAGAATATAACCCTGATGAACATACATGCACCCAATGCAGGAGCACCTAAATACATAAAAAAACTCCTGGAAGATATCAAGGGAGAGATCGACAACAATACAATCGTAGTAGGGGACTTTAATACACCACTGGATAAATCCTCTAGACAAAAAATAGGCAAAGAAACAGCAATCCTAAATGACTCACTAGATCAGATGGACTTAATTGACATCTTCAGAACATTTAACCCCAAAGCCATGGAATATACGTTCTTCTCAAGCACTCATGGGACATTTTCAAAAATAGACCACATATTGGGTCACAAACAAAGTCTCGCCAAATTCAAGAAGATTGAAATCTACCAAGCATCTTCTCAGACCACATTGGCATAATATAAGAAATAAGCTACAATAAAAAAAACCCAAAATACTCAAACACTTGGAAGCTGAATAGCATGTTATTAAATACTGATTGGGTTACCAATGAGATCAAAGAAGAAATTAAAAACATCCTGGAAAACAATGACAATGAAAACACAACAATCCAAAACCTATGGGACACAATGAAAGCAGTCCTGAGAGGGAAGTTTATAGCTCTACAGACCTATCTCAAAAAACAAGAAAAAATGGTAGTAAATCATCTAACTCTTCATCTCAAAAAATTATAAAGAGAGCAATAAGAAAAACCCAGAGTGCGCAGAAGGAAGGAGATAATAAAGATTAGAGCAGAAATAAATGACACAGAGACCAAAAAAAAAAAAAAATACATAAAATCATTGAAACCAAGAGCTGATTCTTTGAAAGGATAAACAAGACTGATGAACCTCTAGTCAGGCTCACAAAGAAGCAAAGAAAAAGGACCCAAATAAACAAAATCAGAAATGATACAGGCGAGATAACAACATACTCCACAGAAATACAAACGATTGTTAAAAAATACTATGGCCACTGAAACCGGTTTGGCTCAGTGGATAGAGCGTTGGCCTGCGCACTGAAAGGTCCCAGGTTCGATTCCGGTCAAGGGCATGTACCTGGGTTGCGGGCACATCCCCAGTAGGAGGTGTGCAGGCGGCGGCTGGTCGATGTTTCTCTCTCGTCTATGTTTCTAACTCTCTATCTCTCTCCTTTCCTCTCTGTAAAAACTCAATGAAATATATTAAAAAAAAAAATACTATGGCCAACTCTACTGCAACAAACTTGACAACCTGGAGGAAATGGACAGATTCCTAGAAAAATACAACATTCCAAAACTCAATCAAAAAGAATCTAAAAATCTCAATAGGCCAATAACTATGGCAGAACTTGAAGCAGTCATAAAAAGCTTCCAGCAAACAAAAGCCCAGGGCCAGATGGCTTCACAGGGGAGTTTTACCAAACATTCAAGGAAGAACTAAAATCTATCCTCCTCAGACTACTACAAAAAATTCAAGAGGAAAGAACACTTCCAAGCTCATTCTATGAAGCCAGCATCACCCTAATACCAAAACCAGGGAAAGACAACACAATGAAAAAGAATTACAGGCCAGCCAAAACCGGTTTGGCTCAGTGGATAGAGCGTCGGCCTGCGGACTGAAGGGTCCCGGGTTCGATTCCGATCAAGGGCATGTACCTGGGTTGCGGGCACATACCCAGTGGGAGATGTGCAGGAGGCAGCTGATCGATGTTTCTCTCTCATCGATGTTTCTAACTCTCTATCTCTCTCCCTTCCTCTCTGTAAAAAATCAATAAAATATATTTTTTTAAAAAAAGAATTACATGCCAATATCCCTCATGAACATAGATGCCAAAATCCTCAACAAAATCTTAGCAAATCAGATCCAGAAGTACATCAGAAAGATCATACACCATGACCAAGTAGGATTTATCCCAGGGATGCAAGGATGGTACAATATCTGCAAATCAATAAACGTGATACATCACATAAATAAATTGAAAGGAAAAAAAACCACACAGTCATATCAATTGATGCAGAAAAAGCATTTGACAAAATCCAACACCCATTTTTGATAAAAACTCTCAGCAAGGTGGGAATAGAAGGATCATATCTCAACATAATAAAAGCCATATATGACAAACCCACAGCCAACATCATACTCAATGGACAAAAACGAACACCATTTCCCCTAAGAACAGGAACAAGATATCGATGCCCACTCTCACCACTCCTGTTCAACATAGTACTGGAAGTGTTAGCCATTGCAATTAGACAAGAAGAAAAAATAAAAGGCATCAAAATTGGAATAGAAGTAGTAAAACTATCCTTATTTGCAGATGACATGATATTATACATTAAAAAAAACCTAAAGACTCTATCAAAAAACTATTAGACTTAATACATGAATTTGGCAATGTAGCAGGATACAAAATCAACACCAAGAAATCTATGGCATTTCTATACACCAATAGTGAACTTACAGAAAGAGAGACTAAAAAAAGAATCCCATTTACCATCACACCAAAAAAATTAAGCTACCTTGGAATAAACTTAACTAAAGAGGTAAAAGACCTCTACTCAGAAAACTACAGGACGTTGAAAAAAGAGATAGAGGAAGACAAAAACAGATGGAAGAACATACCATGTTCTTGGATTGGTAGAATCAACATCATTAAAATATCCATACTACCCAAAGCAATCTATAAATTCAACGCACTTCCCATTAAAATATCAACAGCATATTTCACAGACCTAGAATGAACTCTCCAAAAAATCATCTGGAATAAAAAAAGACCCCGAATAGCTGTAGCGATCCTGAGAAAGAACAAAGTAGGTGGGATCTCAATACCAGATATCAAGCTGTATTTCAAAGCCACGGTTCTCAAAACTGCCTGGTACTGGCACACGAACAGATATATAGATCAATGGAATAGAATAGAGAGCCCAGAAATCGACCCAAACCAATATGCTCAATTAATATTTGAAAAAGGAGGCAAGAACATACAATGGAGTCAAGATAGTCTCTTTAATAAATGGTGTTGGCAAAATTGGACAGATACATGCAAATAAATGAAACTAGACCACCAACTTACACCATACACAAAAATAAACTCAAAATGGGTAAAGGACTTAAATGTATGACGGGAAACCATAAAAATACTAGAAGAATCCAAAGGCAACAAAATCTCAGACATATGCCGAAGCAATTTCTTCACCGATACAGCTCCTAGGGCATTGGAAACTAAAGAGAAAATAAACAAATGGGACTACATCAAAATAAAAAGCTTCTGTACAGCAAAAGAAACCATCAACAAAACAACAAGAAAACCCACTGTGTGGGAAAACATATTTGCCAATGTCATATCTGATAAGGGCCTAATCTCCAAAATTTATAGGGAACTCATACAACTTAACAAAAGGAAGATAAACAATCCAATCAAAAAATGGGCAAAGGACCTAAATAGACACTTTTCAAAAGGGGACATTCAGAAAGCCAAGAGACATATGAAAACATGCTCAAAGTCACTAATCATCCAAGAGATGCAAATCAAAACAACAATGAGGTACCATCTCACACCTGTCAGACTGGCTATCATCAACAAATCAACAAACGACAAGTGCTGGAGAGGATGTGGAGAAAAAGGAACACTCGTGCACTGCTGGTGGGAATGCAGACTGGTGCAGCCACTATGGAAGACAGTATGGAGTTTCCTCAAAAAACTAAAAATGGAACTCCCGTTTGACCCACTGATTCCACTTCTAGGAATATATCCCAAGAAATCAGAAACACCAATCAGAAAGGATATATGCACCCCTATGTTCATAGCAGCACAATTCACCATAGCTAAGATCTGGAAACAGCCTAAGTTCCCATCAGTAGATGAATGGATTAGAAAACTGTGGTACATCTACATGATGGAATACTGTGCTGCTGTAAAAAAGCAGGAATTCTTACCATTTGCAACAGCATGGATGGAACTGGAGAGCATTATGCTAAGTGAAATAAGCCAGTCAATGAAGGAAAAATACCACATGATCTCACTCATTTATGGATAATAAAGACCATTATAAACTTATGAACAAAAATAGATTCAGAGGCAGAGCAGCCTAGAACAGACTGTCAAACTACAGCAGGAAGGCCGGGGAGGGTTGGGGGGTGGGAGGGGGGGTAAGAGATCAACCAAAGGACTTGTATGCATGCATATAAGCATAACCAATGGACGTAAGACATTGGGGGGTAGGGAAGGCCAGGGGATTGTCAAGGGCGGGGGAAAAAGGAGACATATGTAATACTCCTTATAATACTGTAAGCAATAAAACAATAAAAAAATAGTAATCACTGAAAAAAAAATAAAGGGTTGTTAGGTAAACAAAGAGTATGCAAATATGTTTATAGCTTACTAACAACTATGAAAAGTACCCAACGGATAGAGACTGAGTTAAACCCAAACTACCAAAATAGTGCTGCTAACTGACAAGGATACAGAGTAACAAAAACCTTCATTCATGATTGTGAGAATGCAAAATGGAACAGCCCCTTTGGAAGACAGTTTGAGTTTCTTATAATGTTAAGCATGGGCCTAGCCTATGACCCAGTAATCCCACTCCTAAGTATTTAATTAAGTGAACAGAAAATTTATGTCCACACAAAAATCTGTATGTGAATGTTTAGAATAGCTTTGGTCATAATCATCAAACACTGTTAGAAACAACAAATAAGATTTTCTTCAGCTAATGAATGGATAAACAAATTGTATTATATGTGAACAATAGAATAAAATTCTGTGATAATACAAGTATTCATAAAAATGATAGGTGAATATCAAATATATTTTGTTAAGTCAAAGATATGAGACCCAAATAGCTACAAATTATACAATTAAATTATCTGTCATTCTGGAAAGTAAAATTATGTAGATGCAAAAAAGCAATCAGTGGTTGCCACGTTATTGGTGGGAGGAGGAATAGTTGACTACAAAAGTGTTACACAGAATTTTGGGTGTGATGCAACTGTTCTGTAAGGTACAATCAGCCAAGATGTTGGAAATCCTAGGATGAATCATAGACTATGACAAACTATATTACAAATGTACAAAATAACCTCACTGATGTTATTGGGAATGAGGAGGAATAGTCCAAATAACTTTGAAAGACTACATTTTGAATAGAAACTATCAAGCTAAACACAAAAAGTTACTCTTTATAAACTTGGTAAATGTCTTAGCACTTCTAACAAGCTACTGGTTAAAATTATGAAACTTTTATCAGCATGGTAAGGTTAAAAATATATAAATTAATTTTAAAAATAAATAATAAATTAGAGAGCCAGATTTATCACTGTCAGAGAGAGAAAGGAGTGAAAAACAAGCAAGGGAGAAAGAATGGAATGAACCTTGTAGTGCTAGATTAGAGTCACAGTTGGAGATACCATTTTGAACTTATGTTGAGAGAGAGAGCATGTAGATACAAAGGCTAAATAGATAATTATAGATGTATGTGATAGATGATAAAAATCCTATCTAATAAAATAGTAATATGCAAATTAACCATCACTCTGCAATAAAGATGGCGGCACCCATAGCGGCCGGGGCAGGATGCTGGCAGCATCACCCCGGCAATGTGAGCCTAGCAGGCAAGCACGGCCTGCAAGCAGCACCAGCAGGGCCTGCTTAGCTGTCACCGCAGCGACCCATGAGCAGGCAAGCACGGCCACAGGCAGCACCCAGCAGGGCCTGCTTGGCCGTCGCTGTGGCGACCCACGAGCAGGCAAGTGCGCCCACAGACAGAATCCAGCAGGGCCTGCTTGCCCATCACTGTGGTGTGGAGCAGGCAGGCCCTAAAGAGAGCAGAGAACCATGGGGAACAGGCCCAAGCCATCAGTAGGAAATCCCCTGAGGGCTCCCAGATTGGAGAGGGTGCAGGTTGGGCTGAGGGACACCCCCAACCCCATGCATGAATTTCATGCACTGGGCCTCTAGTAGATAGAGAATTATAGATATATGTGTATTCATTGTTTATTGTACACACAAATATTTCCTTACTCTATTTGCCAAATAGGTCTAGAACACATGATATCCCAGTAGCACCTAGCACATCTACTCCACAGATCTTGATTTCTAAATCTCATTCCCCCATAAAATGTACTAATGCTTCTCAGAGAAAATGTTGATTCTAGAGCTTGAACAAATAAAATGAAAGATTAGCCTAGACCATTTGTACTACCAGAAAATAAGAGAATGCTTAAAAATTATAATGACGAGAGTTTGTGAAAAGTCCAATCTAAAAGAGGTCCCAGTGTTGACAACATGGAGGGAATTGGAGAGTATTATGCTAAGTGAAATAAGCCTGTCAGAGAAAGACAAATATCACATGATCTCACTCATATATGGATTCTAATGAACAAAAGATACTGACAAACAAAATAGATCCAGAGACATGGAAACGTGCAACAGACTGAAGATTCTCAGAAGAAAGGGTAATGTGGGAGAGGTGGGAAGAGATTAACCAAAGAACTCATATATGCATAACCCATGGACACAGAAAATAGTGAGGTGAAAGGGTAAAAAAAGGGACATCTGTAATACTTTCAACAGTAAAAATAGATTCAATAAGTAAATAAATAAATACATAAATAAAAATAAAAGCTCTCAATAGCCAAAGTTGAAACAATTTTAGCAACAAAATAAATAATGTGATGCTGGATTATAACTGACAATATAAAATAAATACATGTGAGTTTGTAGTGATAAATTATATAATACATAAGCAAATAATTAAGGAAAGAAATAATTTTTCTTAACAGAAAAATTCCAAAAATGATTTCCCTCCAGAAAGTCAAGCTTGACCCTATACCCCTTGAGTGTGGGCTGAAACTGACAGCTCACTTCCAAAGTATAGTGTGGAAAGGGAAAAATAACTGGAAATTTGGTATATATATCAAAGTCATGTTGGTATCCCTTCACATGATGCCTCTCTGACATACTTCTCAACCCCATGGAAAATAAAAGTCAGTCTGGCCAGGTGCTAAATATCATACAAACCTAAATTAAAGTATATTCTGACTTGATTTAGGGTAGCAAACACATAGTGCAATATACAGATGATATATTATAGAATTGTACACCTGAAACCTATGTAAGCTTATTAGCCAATGAACCCCAAAAAGTTAATAATTTTTATTTTATTTTAATGGAATAAAACACAAGGCAACTATATGTATAGATATGGAAAAATTAAAGGAATAACTGTTAGGGGGGCAAAAAGCAAGGTGTAGAACACTGTGAATAATATATATATTTATGTATTTTATATGTACACACCCGCATATATATATAATACATACATGTGTGTTTATTTATACACATTCATATATTCAACTGGTAATGATAGTTGATTTTGGAGAGGAGAAGGGAGTGGCTGGAGGATAGCATATGAGGAGAGAAATATACTTTTTATTGTATAATTGTATATATTTATGTATTTTAGAATTTTGTACCATGTGCATACACCTGTTCAACAATAAATAAATAAATAAATAAATAAATAAATAAATAAATAAATAAAATTTGTATCTCATTTTAGTGTACATTTTTTGACTAGAGATTGAACAGATATTAATTTACCTACTGGCCATTTTTATTTCTTATCTCATGAATTGACTTTTCTTGCTCTTGCATATAAAGTAGCTTTCTAAAGCTCTTATAGTTAGGGTTTGGCTAGTGCCAATGGCTGTGGAAGAATTAAAAATTAAAAGAAGAGATGTAGAAAGGAAATTTATTTTACTTTCCATGAAGGGAAAGTACTGCTAATCAATACAGAGCAAGGCATAAATGATAGCCTGCTCTTTAAGCAGAGGCTGTTGCTAGGTGACAAGGAAGGGAGGGGTTTCTGTTGTATTGAAGTTGAGCAGATAGTTTTTTGATGTGTTTCTTCCACCCCAGGAGACAGTCCTGCAGATGTCCTAGGGAAGTGTCTTATTTTCCCCTAGCCTGTAAAACATTCTTAGAGCAAAAGTTATGAAGTTCAAAAGAGGCTTGAAGTGGAAGGGAACTTTCTAATAACGAGAAACTCCTTGGTGGAAATTATCCCTGAGTTGTAAACACAGCAGGGAGGAGGGAGATGCAACAATGCAGCCTTGAAAGTAGCTTATCTTTGTCTTTTAGTTTGAACAGAGAGGCTGTTTGAGTCAGAGGAGCTAACTAACAAACTTGGGGTTTAATAGCCAGGTGCTTCTCAGAAATTCTGGTAAGGCTACAGCAAAGTAAAAAGGGACCCTGAGAATCTATCTGTACCAAATTATTCAGCAAACAAATTTTGAAACCTATAGACAGATACCCACCCAATTAACTTTTCAGATTAGCTGAGAACCCATCTCTGCTTCATAAGCCAGATGTATAGATTTGCTTGCTTTCCTTCTTTAATAAAAGTGCATGCTTTAATAAATTGGCATTATACAATGCAATCGAGGTCTCTTGCATAAATTCCTTTATATGAGAAGACAAGGATCGAGGTTGGGAACAACCCTCTCCCACTAACATAAGGGGATGTCTAGTAATACCTCTCTGGTGTCGGTGAGAGGTGCCTCTAACACAGGGGTGGGCAAACTTTTTGACTCGAGGGCCACAATGGGTTCTTAAACTGGACCGGAGGGCAGGAACAAAAGCATGGATGGAGTGTTTGTGTGAACTAATATAAATTCAAAGTAAACATCATTACATAAAAGGGTCCGGTCTTTTTTTTCTCAGTAGTTTTATTCATTTCAAACGGGCCAGATCCGGCCCGCGGGCCGTAGTTTGCCCACGGCTGCAACACCTACCATCATATTAAAATCTATAAGCATTTTGTGAAAACCTACAATATTTCATAAAGTAGAGTTGCCTGTTACTATGCTACCAGCAGTCATGCTTTCATTTAAGGAAATGTTACAGTTTATACCACTATTGCCTAAGCAATCAGTGATTTCCCTTGGCACCAAATGCAGCAAAGAAAATCCACTGAGACACAAAACAGTTTCCACATTTGAAAAACTACAACCATGATGAATCTTGGAAAGGAAGAACTTTTTATCTTGGGGATCTAAAAACTGATAATCCTTACTATACATTTTTGTAGGTTTAAGATGTATATGTGTAAGGGACAGCATTAAAGTATCATACTAAAGTTAAAATAAGAAATAAGCTTCCTAGTGTAACTTATAACAAATATTACACTTAAATATTAAATAATTTAGAAGGTGATGGTATGCTGCTTTTGTGGTCATTTCTTTCCCATATACTTTTTTAGGTATAGATTTTGAAACTACATAGTGGTTTTGCCAAAGGCTTTCTTCTTTCCCCCTTTTTATTTGATATGGCATAATCTTGGTTTTCAAATGCCAAGTTTGTCCAGTGAATCAAAAGAATCACATTTGAGTATATATTAACTTTTCCAAGGAATGGGAGGCCCCAGCATAGCCGCACCTTCCTGCTGTCCTGTCAACCTCCAGCAAGGTGAAATTTCTTCACTGATTTAAACCTTGTTCTGGACAAAAAGATGTAAAATATCCATTTAAGCCTGGCTTGCATGACTCGGTGGTTGGGTATTGACCTATGAACCAGGGGGTCACCGTTCAATTCCCATTCAGGGCGCATGCCCAGGTTGCAGGCTTTAACCCCAGTGAGGGATGTGCACAAGGCAGCCGATCAATGATTTTTCTCCCATCATTGATGTTTCTATCTTTCTCTCCCTCTCCTTTCATCTATGAAATAAATAAAAATATATTTAAAAAATAAAATATCCATTTCAGAAGTATATTGAAGTATATTATGAAGATTAAATAACATGTAAACCTCTTAGCATTGTGCCTTGCACTAGAGAATGCACCTAACAAGCTGTGATATCAGCATCATCATCAAGATAAATACAAGAATGTGGCCATTTATCAAGCTGAAGGCAGAATAGACAGAAACCACAAATGAATCAGCGTACCACTATTCTGGGAACATGAGGGTCTTTAAATAAACATTTCCTGGCAAGTTGCAGACAAAAAGTGCCGGGAGCCGGTCCATCCTTGCTGTTTTAAGGGACCTGGCATATATGGCATACTGTTCTTAATATGTTTGCTCACCTTCTTGGCACTATGTGTTTTAACCAAGGTCTCTCTCTGAGAAGGGTTGTTTCCCCAGGTAGGGATTTTCCACTGAAGTTAGGGAAGGAATAAAACCTCTTAACTAAGTGCCAGGCGGGTAATTAATGACTTTAACTGCGAACAATCATGCTTAAGCTACATAATCTTTACTCCCTGGAATGGAGATAAGAAACGCCCTAACCTTTGGAATAGAGATTGATAGGATTGGAATCAACTGGTATAAATACAGATGTAACAAGACAGAACCAAGAGAGACAGAACCTAGGCACAGAACCTACACAGAACGTTCTCTAGAGACAGAAGAACTTCACTGGAGAGAACATGGCAAAAGATCCTGGACAGAAACTGGCCTCAGAACCTAGAGACAGAACCTAGCGAGAGAACATGGCAAAAGATCCTGGACTGAACCTGACTACAGAAATTGGCAAGAGAACCTGACTAGAACCTGGTGACTGAACCTGGCTGGAGAACCTGGACAGAACCTGGCTGGAGAACCTAGCGAGGGAACATGGCTACAGAACCTGGCTGGAGAACCTAGCAAGAGAACATGGACACAGAACCTGGCTGGAGATCCTAAGCTGAACCTCTCTGGAGATCCAGACCAGAACTTGGCTGCAGAACCTGGCTAGAGATCCTGGCTAGGCTGCTGATCAACTGAACGCTGTCTCCGTGTCATTCCTTCTTCGCCGGCTCCGTCCACGCCTTTGGGGACCCCTGGACCTGCTGGGGTTGGACACCAGCAAAAAAGAACAAGAATAAATAGTAGCTATTTTGCATGCTGCTTCAAGTAGCATCTCATCAGAGGTGGGAGGCATCATTTCCTTTTCATCTCTCTCACAGAACATCATAATTGACACAACCAACCAGAGAAGGATAAGTATTTGTAGAAGAACTGAACAATGAAAAGCGTAAGGTTAAGTGACTAACAGAAAAGAATTCACTGGAAAACACTTTGGTGGTTTCTCAAAAAGTAAAGCATAAAATTACCACATGACCCAGCACATCCACTCTAGGTATAAACCCCAGAGATCAAGCCACAACCTGGGCATGTGCCCTGACCTGGAATTGCAACCCAACCTCATAGTTCATAGGTCAATGCTCAACCACTGAGCCATGCCATCCAGGCTCTTTTCTTATTTTTCAAACTTATCTTTATTGTTGAAAGTATTATAGATGACCTATGCTCCCCCCTCCACAGACCCGTCCTCCCTACTCCTGCCCCCACCCCAGGCCTTCATAGCACTATTGTCTGTGTCCATGGGTTATGCATATATGCAGATAAGTTCTTTGGTTAATCTCTTCCTCCCCCTCAGGTTTTTTTAAATTAACTTTGCTCTTCAAAAATTTGAAGAGTATAGAATGGTCCGTACAATTGTAACCACAACAAAATAATGTATTTTGTTTTTTCCTAAAGCATGATTGCTTTAAAATATTTAAAATTGTAAAAATGAGTCAATTTTACTCTAGATATCTCTTAGTACGGAAATAATATTTAGTTCTAATATTTGTATACTATATAACAAAGTTCATTTGTATCTTATAACAAAAACCAACATATTTTAAAACAAAAGGTGGACATAAAATCATGCTAGCTATTTGAATGACTCATTTTTCTCATTTTGAAATTAAGGAACTAGTATAAGATCTCTAAAATAGTAACTACTTTCCATATCTTTTCCTAAGAATAAAATCAATGCAGTCAGCTATAGAAAAATATTGTTTACCTTTTTTAATGTGTTGTATCATTGCTAATTTTATCAAAATAATACTATACACAGGTTGCACAAATAGCTCAAAAATGCTTATAAAAAACAGCTGCCCCATTCAACCCCTCCTCTTCAACAGTTCTGCTTTCCAAAAGCAAGCAATTGCAGCCAACTATGATTTGGATTTGCTCTAATAGTTATACCTGATTCTAAATGTGATACTGATCGGGCTCCCTTGAGTTTTTTATGGCTGCCATAACAAAATACCACATAGTTGGTTTAAAACAACACAAATTTACTATATTACAGTGTTGTAGGTTAGAAGTTCAACATAGATATCACTAAATTAAGATCAAGGTGTTAGAAAAAACTATGACACTTTCTGGAGGCTCTAGGAAAGGATATCTTTCCTTGCTATTCCTAATTTCTAGAGGTCAAACACAATCTTTGTCTGGTGGGTTCCATCCACGTTCTTCAAATCCAGCAACATCAAACATCTCTCTGCTCTTCTTCTATCATTACATTTCTTCTGGTCACAGTCAGAAAAGGTTCTCTGTTTTTAACCACTCATGTGAAAAGAATGGGACCACCTAGATATTCTAAAATAATCTCCCTTGCTCAGGGTCTTTAATCTTAATCACATTAAACATCAGTAAAGTATCTTTTGCAAGGTGACGTATTCACAGTCTGTGAATTAACAATTAAACAAATTTGGAGGACATAATTTGGACAATCACATGGCTATTTCATATGATATATCAGATTCAGATATCATGTCTTGATTGCCCACTAGTAAAGATGAGGATTTAGCTCATTTGCACTACCTCCACCCCTTTCTCCACCTTCCAATTTTGGATATTTTCATTATTTTAATTCTTCCATTAGTCACCTGGCAACTTTAAACACTGTATTTATATCTTTACTTTTCCTTGTCAACTTTAGACAATTCCCTTTAATTACTCACTATGTAAGATGAGTTTCACTCCTCTTCCTTCTACCATTCTCAGTCCTTCTGTCAATTTAATCTTCACATACACATTGTATGTAATATACACATCACTTTAGAGGCCTGGTGCATGAAATTTGTGCACTGGTTGGGGGGGGATTCCTCAGCCTGGCCTGTGTCCTCTCGCAGTCCGGGACTCCTCCTGGGATGTAGCAGTGTGCCAAGCAGCAGTCACTGTGCTGTTTGGCTCATCCCCTCCCACTGCACCTGCTGCCACAGAGGCAGGAGAGGCTCCCACTGTGGCAGCTGCGCTCACCAGCCCTGAGCCTGGCTTCTGGCTGAGTGGCGCTCCCCCTGTGGTAGTGCACTGACCATCAGGGGGCAGCTCCTATGTTGAGCATCTGCCCCTTGGTGGTCAGTGCACATCATAATGACCAGTTGTTCTGGTCATTCCAATGTAATGGTTGCTTAGGCTTTTATTATATAGACTAGTGGTCCAGCGCACAAAATCGCGCACAGTAGGCCACCTGCCACTTCTGCAGGAGTTAGTGGGAGCTATAGAGCACCCACAGGAGCTGGTGGGAGCCATGCCACTTCCATGGGAGGGAGGAGGGAGCGACCTGCTGCCGCCCACAGGAGCTGGGGGGGGGGTAAGACCGAGAGGTGTTCCATGCATCTCCTGGTGACCAGTCACACATGCAGCCCCGCCCACCCACCCACACTCGCTGCATATGCAGCCCCATCCACCAGTGAGCGCCTGCTGCATATGTAGCCTCCTGCTGATCAGTCGTTACGCATGAGGGTGTGATGACCATTTGCATATTAACCTTTTATTATATAGGATGTTATATATGATCACATTTTATTTCTGCTACATAAACATCTTGACTTATCTAGATTATACATTTTATTCTGACTGTAAATATCATTCATGCCTAATCCAAGTAGTATATTAGAGTCACAGTTCCTTTTCTTTGATGCCACTGTGAGTCCTTTGCCAATCAAGGGAGAAGACTCTCCTCTAAATTGTACTTGAGCTGAGCCAGTGTGGCGCAGTGGCGATCAGGCCTGCTGGGGAGCAGTTAGGGGGTGATCATGCCGGCAGACAGAGGCAGTTAGGGGCAATCAGGCTGGCAGGCAGAGGCGGTTAGGGGTGATCAGGCCAGCAGGTAGAGGCGGTTAGGGGGCAATCAGGCTGGCAGGGGAGCAGTTAGGGAGTGATCAGGCTGCCAGGAAGAGGCAGTTAGGGGATAATCATGCCAGCAGGCAGAGGCAGTTAGGGACGATCAGGCTGGCAGGCAGGAGAGCAGTTAGGAGCCAGTGGGATCAGGCCTAAACCAGCAGTCAGACAACCCCCAAGGGGTCCCAGATTGGAGAGGGTGCAGGCCAGGCTGAGTGACACCCCCCTTCCGTGCACGAATTTTGTGCACAAGGACTCTAGTGTATATATAACATACAAGAAACAAGGTGGGACAAAAGTAGATTTACAATTGTGAGTATGCAAAACACAGTTTATTCTTATATTATTTATTAATTATTGTATTATTTTTCATATGAACAATGTAAATCTACTTTTGCCCCACCCTATATATACATACTTTTGAGAAATTAGATATATATGTATATAATTATGCAAATTACACATATATGTATACACAAGTTCTCAAAAAATGAAAGACTTCTTATAACATATGCTTCATAATAACTCAATAAACTAAAAACCATAGTCAGAAAAAACAGTTGTAAACTGCACCAATTTTCTATACATACCTGAGTTTTTGAGACCCTTTTCTTATACCTCACAGCATATGGTGGGATCTCAAATATAAATTGAGTTCTAGATAAAGTCACTGGTGCTTGCAATACTATGAGAAGAAAGTAAATGAACTGAAAATTAATAGATATAAGCTCATAGATAATTCTTACTTATACTTTTTAACATGAAATAATAAAATATACAATTATTTTCTATTTTTATATATTGCCAGCAAGACAGAAACTTAAATTTTAAACATTTTTAGAATATCTTAGTTTATCACATCTATAAAATTCCAATTTTGTATTTTTAATGGTAATTAAATACAAAACTTAAAAAACTATCCTTGAGACAATAAAAGAGTATAAAATATAAGAAATATTGAGCTGAGAAAAAAGTAAACAAAGTTAAAATGATCTACATACTGAGTTTAACCAATGCAGTACAGAAGTGAAAAGAAAATATAGCAGAAAAATATGGGAATAAATAAAAATATGTAGATTGTGTATCATAACATTCATGCATGAAAAAAGAAAATAACCATTCTATTAAAAATTAGAAATGGTGGAATCTGTAAAAATACATTAGAGAAGATAGTATTACCTGTTAGAAAATCCTTTTTAAAAAATTTATTAAATTTATTGTGGTGACATTGGTTAATAAAATTACACAGGTTTCAAGTGTACAATCCATTGATTTATCACCCCATCACCCAAAGTCAAATCATCTTCTGCCACCATATATTTGACCCCATTTACCTTTTACTACCCCCCAACACCCTTCCCATACAGTTGTTTGTGTCCATGAGTTATTGTTTATTTTTCTTGTTTGTTCATTTGTTGCTTTCAGTTTTATATCCCACATATGAATGAAATCATATGGTTCTTGAATTTTACTGTTTGATTTATTTCATTTAGCATATTTCAAGATCTATCCATGTTGTTGCAAATGGCAGTATTTTATCTTTTCTTATGGCTGAGTAGTAATCCATTGTATATATGTAACATCTTTTTTATCCAGTCCTCTATCACAGGACACTTTCATTGTCTCCATGTCTTGGCCACCATGAATAATGCTGCAATGAACATAGGGGGCGCATAGATCTATGCAAATGTTTTCAAATTTTTCTGGTAGATACACAGAAGAGGGTCTGATGGGTCATATGGTAAGTCTGTTCTTAACTTTTTGAGGAGCCTCCATACTGTTTTCTGTAGTGGCTGTACCAGTTTATTTTCCCACCAGCAGTGAATGAGGGAGGGTTCCTTTTTCAACACAACCTCTCCAAAATGTATTACTTGTCTTGTTGATAATAGCCATTCCAATAAGTATGAGGTGGTATCTCATTGTGGTTTTGATTTGCAATACCCAGATTCAATGCAATCTCCATCAAAATCCCAATGGCATTTTTTAAAGAAAGACAACAAAATAAGTCACCAGATTGGTATGGAACCACAAAGGACACTGAATAGCCAAAGCAATCCTGAGAAAAAACAACAAAGTTGAGCTGAGTTCTGCATAGGTGGCTCAGTCGGTGGGAACACTGTCTTGCACACAAAATATTGCAGCCTCTATTAGCAGTCGGGGCACATATCTAGGTTGTGGGTTCAATCACCAGTGGAGGCAAGTATGGGAGGCAACCAATTGGTTTCTCTCTCATATGGCTCTCTCTCATCAATAAACATATCCTTGGGTGAGGATTTAAAAAAATAAACAAATGAAAGAGCAAAGCCAAAGGTCTCACACTCACTAACTTTAAATTATGGTACAATGACAATTATCAAATTTCTGCATGGCATTGGCAGAAAAACAAGACACACTGACCAATGGAACAGAACTTAGAGCCCAGAAATAAACCCACATATAAATAAGTAAATAATTTTCAAAGATGAGCCAAAAACATACAATGGAGAAAAGAAAGCCTCTTCAATAAATGGAGCCGGCAATAATGGAAAGACACATGCAAAGGAATGAAATTAAACTGCTATTTGTCACCACAGACAAAAATTAACTCCAAATAGATAAAAGGCCTAAATATAAGACCTGAAACAATAAAATGCATAAAATAAAATATAGGTACAAAACTTATTGACCTTGGTCTTAAAAAGTGGATATTATGAATCTGACCTCAAAGACCAGCAAAGTAAAAGCAAAACTAAATGAATGTGAGTATACCAAACTAAAAAGTTTCTGCACAGCAAAATAAACTATCAACAAAACAAAAAGACAACCAACCAAATGGGAAAAGATATTTGTGAACAGCACCTCCAATAAGGAGTTAATATCCAAAATATATAAAGAACTCATATAACTCAACAGCAAAACAACACACACACACACACACACACACACACACACACACACACACACACACACACACACACACTCTAATTAAAAATGAGCAGAGGACCTGAACAGATACCTTTTTCCATACAAATAGAGAACAGATATATGAAAAGATGCTCAACTTCACTAGCTACTAGGGAAATGCAAATCAAATTCTCTTTTTAATAGACTAGAGGTCCTGTTCATGAAATTCGTGCACAGAGGGGGGGTCCCCTCAGCCCAGCCTGCACTCTCTCCAATCTGGGACCCCTTGGGGGATGCCCGGGGATCAGGCCTAAACTGGCAGTCAGACATCCCTTTCACAATCCAGGACCGCTGGCTCCTAACTGCTCACCTGCCTGTCTGCCTGATCGCCCCTAACTTCCCCCCGTGCCAGTCTGATCACCCCTAACCACCTCTGCCTGCTGGCCTGATCACCCCTAACTGCCCCCACTGCCAGCCTGGTTGCCCCTTACTGCCCTCTGCCAGCCTGGTCACCCCCAACTGCCCACCTCTGCCAGCCTGGTCTCCTCTAACTGCCCCCCCCCAGCCTTGTTGGCCCCAACTGCCCCCCCTTCCTGCCTGGTCACCTTCAACTGCCCCCCTCTGGTGGCCTGGTTGCCCCCAACTGCCCCCCCTGCTGACCTGGTTGCCCCAAACTGCCCCCCTGCCGGCCTGGTCGCCCCCAAATGCCTCCCCCTCTGCCAGCCTGGTCGCCCCACACAGCCTGCTGTCCAGTCATTTGGTTGTCCCTCACCAACCCCCCTGCCGGCCTGGAACGCACCACGCTGCCTGCTTGTTCAGTTGTTTGGTTGTCCCTCACTAACCCCCTGCTGACCTGGTCGCCCCATGCAGCCTGCTGTTCGGTTGTTACTATTAGTGTGAAGGCATCCTGGACAATTTGCATATTCCTCTATTATTAGTATAGATTAATTTTTAGAGCAACTTTAGATTCACAGAAATACTGAGAAGATGTAGAGATTTCCAATATACCCCTGCCCCCATACATGCATAATCTCCCCCATTATCAACATTCTTCACTACAGTGGTACATTTGTTTCAATTGATGAACCTACAATGATAGGCCCAGTTCTACATCATTATAATACAAAGTCCACTCTTTACATTACAGATCCTTTGTAGTGGTGTACATTCTATGGGTTTAAACAAATGTATAATGATATATAAGGGTGGAGATTTTATATATATATATATATATATATATATATATATATATATATATAATTTGATCATTATATATATATATAATTTGATCATTATATATATATATATATATATATATATATATATATATATATATATAATCTCCACCCTTATATAGTATCATACAGAGAAGAATCTTTGCCCTAAAAATCCTCTGTAGTCTGCCTATTCATCTCTCTCCCCGCACATCCCTTGGAAATGACTAATCTTTTTATTATCTCCATAGTTTTGCCTTTTCCAGAATATCACAGTTGAAATGATACCATATGTAGCCTTTTGAGATTGGGTTCTTTCACTTAATAATATAAATTTAAGGTCTCTGGGATCTCTATCAATGAGTTAATAGCTCACTTCTTTTTAGTGCTGAATAGCAATCCACTGTCAGAGTATAACAAAATATATACATTCATCTACTAAAGGACACCTTGGCTGCTTCTAAGATTTAGCAATTATTAACAAATTGGCCATAAACATTTGTGTACAGGTTTTCATGTGGATATAAGCTTTCAGCTCTTTAAGAAAAATACCAAGGAGCACAATTTAAGGTATTGTATCTTCAGAGTATGTTTAGAAAATACCAAATGTCTTCTGATATAGCAAATCATTTACCATTCCCCTCAGCAATGTAATCTCATCAGCAATTGCATTCCCACCAGTTCCTGCTGCCCCACATCTTTTCTAGCATTTAGTGTTGGCAGTGTTCTGGATTTGGGCTATTCTAATAGGTGTATAGTGGTATCTTACTGTTGTTTTCATTTGAAGTTTCCTGATGACATACGATGTGAAGTATTTTTATATTCTTATTTGCCACTTGTATATATTCTTTGGTGAGGTGTATGTTCAGATGTTTGGCCCATTTTTTAATTGGTTTGTTTTTCTCCTAGAATTTTAGGTTCTCTCTATATTTTAGATAGCAGTTCCTTCTCAGATATGTCTTTTGCAAATATTTCCTCCAAGCCAGTGGTTTGTCTTTTTGGCACTTGCAAGTATCTTTTGTAAAGCAGATATTTTTAATTTTAATAAAGTCCAGTTTATCAATCCTTTCTTTCAAGGATCTTGCCTTTGTTGTTTTATCTAAAATACCATTGCCAAACCCAAAGACATCTAGATTTTCCCTATATTATCTTCTGTTTTATATGGTTTTGAATTTTATATTTAGGTCTATGATAGATTTTGAGTTCATTTTTGTGAAGAATTTAAGGACTGTCTTTAGATTTTTCTTCTTTTTTAAAATTTGTGGATATTCAGTTGTTCAGCACCAAATTATGAGAAGACTATCTTTTGAATTGCATTGCCTGTACTCCTTTGTCAAAGATCAGTTGACTACATTTCTACAGATCTATTTCTGGGCTATCTTTTCTATTCCATTGATCTATTTGTCTATATTTCTGCCAATATCAAACTCTCCTAATTACTGCACCTTTGTAATAAATATTTAATTCCTCCACAATGTCAGTCCTTCAACTTTGTTCTCCTTCAAAAATGTGTTGGCTATTGTGGGTGTTTTCCCTTTCCATATAAATTTTGAATCAATTTGTCAATAGCCACAAAATAACTTGCTGAGGATCTGATGGGATTGGCTTCATTCTCTAGATCAAGTTGGAAAGAACTGCCATCTTCACAACAGTATCTTCCTATATGAACATAAAATATTGCTTTATTTATTTAATTCTTCTTTGTTTCCTTACATTAGAGTTTTGTAGGTTTCTTTGAATAGATCTTGTAAATATTTTATTAACATGAGTGTTTCATCTTGTAGGCTGCTCATGTACATGGTATTTTGTATTTAATTTCAAAAGACATTTGCTCATTGCTGGTATACAGGAAAGCAATAGACTTTTGTATATTAACCTCTTATCCCGAAACCTTACTAGAGTTCCAAGAGATTGTTTTTATCAATTCTTTTAAATTTTCTACATAGACAATCATGGCATTGGTAAAAATCAGTTCAGTCCTGCTCTCCTAATCTGTATAAATAATTCAATAGTTTTAAATTGCACATTGTGAGTTGTGTGATAAAATCTCTTGGCATTCCACTCCATTCTGCCCAAGATTTGAATCATCCCTTTGTCCAGCATACTCAATCTGTATACTCTCCCAGACTGTTAGCTACTTAGTAGCCGTCTTGATTAGCAGATTGACTGTTGCAGTATCACACTGCTTATGTACACATTAACTTTTATTTTACTTAATAATGCCACATTCACATAACTTTTATTATAGTATATTATTATAATTGTTCTATTTCATTATTAGTTGGTTATTAATATCCTACAGTGCTGAATTTATAAATTGAATTTTATCATAGGTATGTAAGTGCATTTAAAAAAACATAGTATGCATAGGATTTGGCACTATCCTTGGTATCAGGCACCCACTGAACTCTTGGAACTCATACCCTGTGGATAAGGGGGGACCCGCTGTAAAGAGATCATGGACATCTGTCAGATAAATACAAAATCTTAGTGATAAAGGCAAAGTTCGTGAACAGATCATTGACATAAGAAATATATGACCGCAAAGATAGAAAATTATAATCTGTAAGCAATCCAAAAAATGGAAATGGAAATAACATACTTTTAATCACATAGAAAGGTATCCAATTTCTTTAATTCAATACTGGTTACAGTTTATACTAGTAGAGAGGTAAAAGAGCACAACTCTTCACAAAAGCCCTTTTGAAAAATGAATCAAGAGCTTTAATGTGTATGTGCTTTAGAATGCAGCCAACTCAGAGAATCTCACTTAGAAAAATTATCTAGATATGAAAAAGAACCATATGATATCACTCGCATTTTGGATATAAAATAGAAAGCAACAAACACAGACAACAATATGATGGCTGCCAGAGTGGTGGGAGGGAGGAGAGGGTAAAGGGGGAATAAATGGTGATAGAAAGAGAAATGATTGGGGGTATTGAAAACACAGTACAATATACAGATGATATATTATAGAATTGTATACTTGAAACCTATATAATTTTATTAACCAATGTCACCCCAGTGAATTCAATAAAATGTTTAAAAAGGAAAAAATCTAAATAGAAAAAAGTATTATACACAAAAATGCTCACTACTACAATATTTATAGTAATAAGAAAATTTAAAAACGGAAAAAACCTAAATGCTTCTGATTATGGTTAAGTAATCTATAAGAGACACTTACCGATGATATATTCTACAATACTTATCAGCCTTAATTTATATAATTAATAAGGGTCTATGACATTCAAGTAAAACTTTATAGTAAGCATGAACAGATTTCAACTTAACACAGGCAGTAAGATTTCAAATATGTTAACAAAAAAACTGATAAAAAGCAAAATATAGAACAAAAGTAAAATCCCAAAATATTACTAATAGTGTAGTCTAAATATTCACATTGCAGATGACATTTATTGTGTTTCTACATTTTCCAATTTTCTATGATGAAACATTAATTTATCTTCATGGAGCCTCCCTACCACCTGTGAAATTCTTAATTCTGTATTTTAAATGGAAGTAAACTAAATCTCTATATTATATATGCTATTTTAATGAGGCTTCTCTTACAAGGTGCCAAGTGTAATTATTCACTGATTACTATTTTATTATTGAGAACTTAATGTCAGAACTATGAAAACAAAATATATTATAGTCTAAACTTTTTTTTTCCCTGAAAAATACTTAAACATATATTATGAACTGCAAAGCAAAAGCTTTCCAAAACTACATTTTGCAGAGTACATTGGTTTTATACTTGAATATTTGGAGAAAATGAGTAAATATATATTTGACAAATATTTCAAAATTTTAAGATACTTATCCTTCTGTACATGTAGATAATCCTTTAGTAACCTATCCATATGGGGAAAAAAATTTTCTAAAATGAAATTTCCATCCTTTCACTTTATAGCCAATGTAGCTTATTTTAATGATTTAATTTTAATATAATCCTTTAAAAATTACCCACACAATGAATAAAGTACTAAACTGACCTTTTATTTAAAAAAATTATATCTTATTTTTTCAAGCAAGGTTTCCTCATCGGAGATTATATCCATGCTATCTATCAAAATTCAATCTCAAAGACTCACAATTTAAGTAAAATGCAGAGCAATCATAATTTCATTTTCTAATATTAATATTTTTAAAAAATATCATATCCCTATTTTTAAACTTTCAGCTGCTTAAGTGAAAATATTTGGTTTATGCACATCACTTGAATGTTTCATATTACATACCAGTAGCTTGAATATGACATGGTCGAATAAGAGGGACCCGAGGCATAGGAGATTTTGACAAATGATATCGAGTGTAAAGTTTTGAAGATTCAAAGAAATTAATCAGAATGTCAAAGTCAAATTCATACGTTGTCACCTGACAGACAAAAAATACATTACATATGTGACTATTTTGCTATAAAAGTTTGTGATATTTTTATTGTATATACATAAAGTGTGAATATATATATATATATACACCTAAGCAACTGTTACAACAAAATGACCATAATGACTGGAAGGACTGGAATCACTGGTCACTATGACGTGCACTGACCACCAAGGGGCAGACACTCAATGCAGGAGCTGCCCCCAGCCCGCAGGCCCCAGTCGCTAATGGGACCTGCCAGACAACCTCTAGGTCCCTGCCCCGGCCAGCAGGCTCCAATTGCCTGATGGGGGCCGGGCCCCCGGGCTGGGACGGGAAACAAGGGGTGGGTGGCAGTGAACATGACTCCATTCCCAGGGGGGCCGAGCTGGCTCCCTCCTCAGGGCTGGCAGCCAACCTCCCAGGTACCTCCTCCCATCCCTCCCCTGCAAGCCAACAGGCCCGATTGGCTTACCACCCATCCGCTATGGTGGCAGTTGGCCCCTCCCCCTAGCCAGCAGGTCCCGATCACCTGATCAGGGCTGGGCCCCAGGGTTGGGACAGGGAACTGGGGGTGGGTGGCGGCAGACATGGGTGCCAAGGGAAGGAGGAGGCAGGGTGGTGGGGAATCAGGGAGATGGGGAACCTGATAGGCCCTGATCGCTGGCCAGGCCTAGGGACCCTACCCATGCATGAATTTCGTGCACCAGGCCTCTAGTATATACATAATGAAATCACCATGATCAAGCTAATTAACATATATATTACCTCACATAGTCATCTTTTTCTTATTTTTTTGTGATGAGAACACTTAGGATCTACCCTCATAGCAAATTCAAGTATAAAGTACAGTATTGTTATCAGTACCATATTACCCAGAAATCTTGTTTTTATTATTGTTTAAAGTATTACATATGTCTCCTTTTTCCCCAACTGACCCCCCGATCCCTCCCACCCCTGAGGGCAAGCCCCCACCACCCCAGTGTCTGTGTCCATTTACCCAGCAATCTTACTTCTGCTTATTGATCCTAAGGAAATGAAATCAGAATCTCAAAGAGAGACTTGCACTATATTACAACATTATTCACAATAATCAAGATATGGAAATAACCTAAATGCCCATGAAAGGACAAATGGATAATAAAAACGTGGTATATGCATGCATGGGAATATTTTTAAGCTTTCAAAGTAGAATAATATCCTGCCATTTGCAACAACATGGATTGCCCTAAAGGACCTTATGCTAAGTTAAAGAAGACACAGAAAGATAATGTATGATCTCACTTATCTATGGAATCTAACATAATCAAACCCATGGAACAGATCATTGACACAAGAAATATATAATATTAAAGATAGAAAAATGGTGGTTACCATTTTACTCTCAAGGGCTCTGAGGAGGGTGAAATGGGAAAATGTTGGTCAAGGGGTACAAAGTTTGTTATTCAAGATTAATTAAGTTATGGAAACCTAATGAGATACTATGGACTTAGCAAACAGCAGTTTATAAAAAGACAGTTTCAAAAGGAAAATTATTTTGTGACATGGAAAGTACATTTTTTCAAAATGAGAGTTTATTTTTCATAAGTCCAAATATAAAAAATCAAAAAATAAATGTTTTATTTAAATAATTCCTATTAATTCAAAATGGACCAGATATAACTATAAAAATCTAAGAATATAAACCTTGTAGAAGAAAATGTATACAATAGAGTATTGTTAACTATAGTCACCATGCTGTATATTACATTCCCAGGACTTATTTAACTTATTACTGGCAGTTTGTACCTTTTGACCATCTTCACCCACTTCACAGATGAACATGGTCAAATTTTCTATTTTTTTCTTGAGAAGTTTTATCTAAATTATCTAATTTGTTGGTGTAAAATTATTCATGCTGTTCTCTTATTGTTTTCATTTCTGTAATGTAGGTAATAATGTCCTCTCTTTCATTTCTGATTTTATTAAATTGAGTCATCTCTTTTCATCTTAGCTTATCTAAAGGTTTATCAACTTCGTTGATATTTTTAAGATTCAACTTATAGTTTGTTGATTTTATGTACCGTTTCTTATTATTTCATTCATTTACATTTTATCCTTCTACTTGGTTTGCGTTTAGTTTTTTTTCTTGTTTTTTAAGGTGGAAGGTTAATTTGAGATATTTTTTTATTTTTTATATAGGTTTTACAGCTATACATTTCCCTTTAAGCATTTCTTTAACCACATCCCAAAAGTGTTGGTATGTTATATTTTCATTCATCAAAGTGTTTTGCAATTTCTTACATTTTTTGTGACCCGTTAGTTATTTATGATGTACTGTTTAATTTCGACCAATTTGTGAATTTAGCAAATTTCCTTCTTTTTTTATTTCTAATATAATTTCATTGTGATTGGACAATATAGTTTGTATTATTTAAATAAATTTAAATTTATTGAAGCTTGTTTTAGTATTCTCTATGTATGTAATTTAGCTACACGGAGATAATTATAAATGAAAGAACTAAGAGTTGAAAATGATTGCATCTGGATTTGTGTGTTTGTGGGTGAGTGTGTGTGTGTGTGTGTGTGTGTGTGTGTGTGTGTTGTGCATAATAGAGGGAAGGAATGCTGATATTCAAAATAATTTTTGTAGGGTTCCTTTAGTTTTATATTTCCATATATGCTTTCTTATTATTTTGATGAAAAACAAAAACTCAAAAAGAAAATGTATCTTTTGTGACAAGTTAGTATTTTGAAGCATTAAACTAATACCATTCTCCTACTCAATACCTTGCATATACAGTTATGAACACACATACCCACACACTTTTTTCAATAAGGGAAATAACCTTATATGTTTGTTTAGTAATTTTAATTTATAGATTTTAAGTATGTCAAGATCAAGTTATGTATTTTGTTAATAAATCTATATTGTGATTTTATATTTTCACACAATGGAGCTATATGCTGTTTTTAATGTCATCATTCATTTATAAGAGAATAATTAACTTAAGGGAATCCAAAAATTAGAAAAAATTATATAATCCAACTTAATTCTGGTTACATGATTTTTGGGGAAGATGCATATGCAATTTGGTATTTTCATTTTTTAAAAAATATATTTTATTGATTTTTTACAGAGAGGAAGGGAGAAAGATAGAGAGTTAGAAACATCGATCAGCTGCCTCCTGCACATCTCCTACTGGAGATGTGCCTGCAACCCAAGTACATGCCCTTGACCAGAATCGAACCTGGGACCTTTCAGTCCACAGCCTGACGCTCTATCCACTGAGCCAAACTGGTTTCGGCTAGTATTTTCATTTATTATTACTAAAACCTTATAAATCTATTTCTTTTTTAAAAAATCTTTACTGTTGAAAATAATGCATGTCTCCTTTCTCCCCCATCAAAGAACTTACAAATCTATTTCTTAATGTTTAGATTATAGATTCTAAAAATTTCTTATAAAACTTGTATTTATATATTTACACTCTCTGCAGTGCTACACACTGCTTAAGATTTTAAATTGTTCTGTATTTACTGGGTACTTTAAAGGGAGACTTACTTAGTGTATTGGAGTGTAATTCAGTCCAACATAAGAAAAATGTAAAAACCCTGCAGAGATAGCACACCCTCTGAGATTTTGCTCCATGGGTTAATGCCAGTGAGGCAGATTGATTATCTGGTTTTCAGTCATTTCAAATGTCCTCCACTGTATTTATAGCTAGCTGTAAGCTGTGTGTGTGTGTGTGTGTGTGTGTAGATATAAATAGCCAGTGGGAGCTCTCCTAGTTGACCTATGGAGCAGGAAAATGTGAAATCAACTACAGGGGCTTGATTTATTTCCAGTTGTAACCCATCTTTGCCTCTGGTGAATCAGGTTTGTGTACGATCAAAAGTGCTGGTGGGTAACTGTAGTTGTATTTGGTATGGGCTAGGCTGGTCTGTTCACACTGTCTCCGAAGCCCCTCCTTTCTTATGGGCCACTCAGTGACTCCTGAGCCAATATTTGGTGTTATGCTTCCCTATATGGTAGTCACTAGCCACATGTGGATATTTAAGTTAAACCTTAAAATACTTAAAATGAACATGGCTGGTGTGGCTTAGCTGTTGAGCGTCAACCCAGGAACCTAAACATCACCTGCTGGATTCCTGGTCAGGGCACATGCCCTGGTTGCAGGCTTGATCTCCAGTAGGGGGTATGTAGGTGGCAGCCCATGGATGTTTCTCTCTCATTGATGTTTCTATCTCTCTATCTGTCTGCCTTCCTCTCTCTCTAAAAATCAATTAAAAATGTATTTTTTAAAAGAAAAATGAAAAATATTTAAAATTAAATAAAATTTTATTTTTTCAGTCAAAATGGCCACATTTCGACCCACCTGCATGGTCCAGTGGTTGAGTGTTGACCTATGAACCAGGAGGTCATGGTTTGATTCCCAGTCAGGGCACATGCCTTGTTTGTGGGCGGGCTTGGTTCCCAGTGGGGGATTTGCAGGAGGCAGCCATTCAATGATTCTCTCACATCATTGATGTTTCTCTCTCTCCCTCTCCCTCTCCCTCTCCCTTCCTCTCTAAAAATCAATTAATTTTTTTTTGAATTGCCATATTTCAAGTTCTCAGTAGCCACATATGGCTAATGGACAGTGCAAAACATTTCCACCACCATAGAAAGTTGTATTTCAAAACACTGGCATAGCTCTTTCCCTATCTTTACCCGAACTTTTCCTGCTACAATGGCCCAGGTTCTGCCCTGTGGCGCAGAGTGGTTAATCTGCATGCCTCACTTGCTCGCCAGATCTCTGCAGCTCTCATCTCTGCTGCTCTGTATTTCCTCTGAATCTATTGGAAATGAGGGAGAATTGTTCATTTTCTTTTCCCACCAACGTTTTTTTCTGCTCTTTGAGGATATGCAACCTTTGGGTAAATATTTCACAGTGGTTATCCTACATTTATAATCATTCTTAAAGGAACCTGGGAAAGATCCCTCAATAATTAAAATACTGGCCCTAGCTGGTTTAGCTTAGTGCATAGAGCATCAGCCTATGGACTAAAGCGTCCCAGGTTCAATTCCGGTCAAGGGCAGGTTGTGGGCTCGATCCACAGTGGTGGGCGTGCAGGAGGCAGCTGATCAATGATTCTCTCTCATCACTGATGTTTCTATCTCTCTCTCCCTCTCCCTTCCTCTCTGAAATCAATAAAAATATATTTTAAAAAAGAATAAAAAAATAAATAAAATGCCATGGAGAACTATGTGAAGTTTGTTTTTTAAAAAAAAAAAAGAATTAAAATACAGGACATTTGAATGCCAACTGCCCCTTTCCTAGTCATAAGCGTTCTTGTCTATCAACCCAGGACAGGAGACTGAAATCTTTGTTTCAACAGAATATTATTTTCACTTGAGGTATTCCTCTGTTTGAATGACAACATTCTAAGTGCTAGGAAAGCACTTAGAATGGCACCCATAAAAAAGCTTTCAAAGTTCTCCCTCTTCATTAGATACCTCAGTGGTTTCACAATGATAGAACTCAACTTCTTTTCTGTGTCACTGGGTTGCTGTGTAAAAGATGTTCTATATCTTACAATTTTGTTGAGTTGATAAGACTTACATACATGAGTGAAGAAATCATGGAACCTCTTGATTTCATATTCTGAGTAATTACAGGGCTAACTTAGATAAAATCACATTTATGTAACCTGTCTATGAACATGTGAATTCAGAGAAGTCAAAGGTAGTGTGACTTCCCACATATTGTTGTATGTTCATTTTAATTTGTTTTTAGGAAACTTTTTAATCTCTTGATCTTATTGATAACCTATTTGTTCTTTAATAACATGCTATTTAGCCTCCATGTTTTTTAATGTTTTTTAGTGTTTCTAATGTAATTGACTTCTAAATTCATGCTATTGTGATCTGAGAAGATGCTTGATATTGGATTGCAATATTCTTGAACTTGTAAAACCTTGTTTTGCATCCTAACATGTGGTCTACCTTTGAGAATGACTCATGTGCATTTGAAAACAATGTATATTCTGCAGCTTTAGGGTAAAATGTTCTATCAATATCAATTAAATCCATCTGATACAGTGTGTCATTTAGATTCACTGTTTCCTTGTTGATTTTTTGTCTGGAAGATCTATACAGTGAAGTCAGCATGGGGTTAAAGTTCCTTAATATGACTGTATTGCTGTTGATCTCTCCTTTAATGTCCTTCAGAAGTGTTTTTTTATATATTTAGGAGATCCTATATCAGATGCAAATATCTTTATCAGGGTAATATCCTTTTATTAGATCCGTCCCTTTAGTATTATGTAGTGGTCTTTATTATCTCTTTTGATGGCCTTCGTTTTGAAGTCTATCTTGTCAAATATGAGTATTGCTACCCCAGTTTTTTTGTTTTTCCATTTTCATTTTCATGGAAAATGTTTTTCCAACCCTTCACTCTCATCCTGTGTGCGTCTTTGGTTCTGAGGTGGGTCACCTGTAGACAGCATATATTTAGGTCATGTTTTCATTTCCATTCAGCTACCCTATGACTTTTGATTAGAATATTTAATCCATTTACATTTTAGGTTATTGACATTTACTTATTTACTGCCATTTTAATTCTTTATGCCTATGGTTCTTTCTCTCTATATTTCTTCTTCTCATTACAGCAGTCCCTGTAGCATTTCCTGCTGATTTGTTGGTGATAAACACCTTTAGCCTTTTCTGGGAAGCTCTTCATTTCACCACCTATCTAAACTAATAAAAGAGAAACATGGTAATTGGCGTACGACTGCTACCCTTCCCATTGGCTAATCAGCGAGATACGCAAATTAACTGGCAGCCAAGATGGCGGCAGGCAGCCAGGCAGCTGATGCGAACAGGGAGGCTTGCTTGCTTCAGTGACGGAGGACTCCAACGTTCCCCGCCTGACTTGCCGGACTCTCAGCTGCAACTCTAAGTAACTATGTTGCAAATATAGAAGCTAAAAAAAACCCAGAAACCTGCTTTACTCAGTGGGGCTTCAGCCAGCCAGACTGCAACATTGTATCAAACACAGACGGTAAACAAAGGCCAGAAACCTGTTTTCAGCAGCCGAGGCCTCAGAACTAAAGCTGGCCCAGAATAAAAAAAAAAAAAAAAAAAAGGAGCGGTTGGGAGCTTCAGTCCCAGCCTGAAAACAGCCCTCAGCCACTCACCCAGACTGGCCAGGCACCCCAGTGGGGACCCCCACCCTGAAGGCTGTGTGACCAGCTGCAAACAGCCATCATCCCCTCATCCAGGCTGGCCAGGCACCCCAGTGGGGACCCCCACTCGGAAGGGTGTGTGACCAGCTGCAAACAGCCATCATCCCCTCACCCAGGCTGGTCAGGCACCCCAGTGGGGACCCCCACCCTGATCCAGGACACCCTTCAGGGCAAACCAGCCAGCCCCACCCATGCACCAGGCCTCTATCCTATATAGTAAAAGGGTAATATGCCTCCCAGCACCGGGATCAGCAGAGCCGCGAGGCCTCCCAGCACCGGGATCAGCGTGACAGGGGGCAGCGCCCAAACCCCCTGATCGCCCTGTGGCTCTGTGTGTGACAGGGGGCGGGGCCACAACCTCCCAATCCTCCCTGCTCTGTTTGTGACAGGGGAAGGCACCCCAACCCCCTGCTCAGCCCTGCTCTGTGCCTGATAGGGGGGAGCTCCCCAACCCCCTGATCTCCCTGCAGCTGTGTGTGTGACAGGGGGCGGGGCCCCAACCCCCCCACCCCAAGGGCCCTGCTCTGTGTGTGACGGGGTAGAACCATAACCTCCCCATTGGCCCTGCCCTGAGTATGAGAGTGGCGGCGCCCCAACCACCTGATCAGCCCTGCTCTGTGGGTGTAAGAGGGCGGCGCCCCAACCCACCCCGCCACGGGACCTGCTCTCTGTGTAATGGGGTAGAGCCATAACCTCCCCATTGGCCCTGCCCTGAGTGTGACAGTGGCAGCGCCCCAACTCCCTGATCGGCCCTGCTCTGTGGGTGATAAAGGGTGGCGCCCCAACCCCTTGATCCGCCCTGCCCTGAGTGTGACAGGGGGCGGTGCCCCAACTCCCCTATCGGCCCTACTCTGTGAGTGACAGGGGGAAGCTCCTCAACCCCCTGATCGGCCCTGCTCTGTGCATGACAGGGTATGGAGCCCCAACCCCCTGATGGGCCCTGCTCTGTGCATGACAGGGGGCAGCGCCCCAACCCCCTGATTGGCCCTGCTCTGTGCATGACAGGGTACGGAGCCCCAACCCCCCTGATGGGCCCTGCTCTGTGGGTGACAGTGGGTGGCGCCACAACCTCCCAATCGGCCCTACCCTGAGCGTGACTGAGGGTGGCATCGCAACTTCCCAATCTGCCCTGATCTGTGCATGACAGGGGAAGGTGCCCCAACTCCCCAATCGTCCCTGCTCTGAGCCCGACCAGGGGCTCCACCTAGGGATTGGGCCTGCCCTCTGCCACCCGGGAGCAGGCCTAAGCCAGCAGGTTGTTATCTCCCGAGGGGTCCCAGACTGCGAGAGGGCACAGGCCGGGCTGAGGGACCCCCCCCCCCTTCCCCCGAGTGCACAAATTTTTGTGCACCGGGCCTCTAGTTTTGAATAATAGCCTTGCTGGATATAGTAATCTTAGTTTCAGGTCCTTGCTTTTCATTACCTTGAATACTTCATTTCATTCCTCTTGCCTGTAGAGTTTCTTGCCAGAAGCTAATTCCAGCATGTCATAAATGCAAGAAGTTTCATCAAAAGGTTGATGGAACCTTGAGGATTGCCTGCTGGAAATGGCTAAGGGCATTTCCCCACACGTACAGATTTGCATAGATGATTGCTTGCTGCCAGACAGCTGAGGGCATTTCAAGCTACATGTTATTGCCTTCTACTGGCCAAACACCTGAAACAGCTGAAGGCAGTTCCTCCAATCTGACAATGGATTCTGTATACTAAACCTTGCCTTTGATATGTATATCTACCTTGCTTTAGGACAATTTGTGTTAATAAAAACCAAGGGGTCCAGAGAGACAGGAGAACTTGGTTCTTACAGCCAAGCTCCTCTGGCTCTCCGAAATGCCTTCCAAAATTATTTCATCTCTAGACTCTTTAATAATTTACTGCAGCCCTTCTCCAGATTCCTCAACCCTTCTAGATGCTGGATAAGACTCCTGGCAGTTTCTGATGAAAAATCAACTGACAGCCCTATGGGAGCTCCTTTGTAGATAACAAATTATAGGGAGTGGCTATAGGATCAAGTCTCAGATTGACCTGTGGAAGGGCCACAAACAAGTCCCAGCTTGGAGGGCAGAGGTCTCTTATATAATTAAGCTTAACATTATAGCCCTCCCTAGTTCCTTCCTAAGTAGCTAACGGGCTGTGGGAGGTGCAACAAGTGCTGCCAAAACAAGGTGAAATGCATAAGAACATTGTAAACATGCTGACCACTTCCTATGTTTTGCTTTGTGTGTTCTGACTATAAAATAAAGCCTCAGCTTGCAGGCGGGGTCTTTCTGTGTCTTCATCCAGGCACAGGAGATCTATAAAGCCCCAACTGTATTCTCTTGTCTGTCTTCTTTAATCCTTCACCACCCCTCCTCAGGTTCACCCTTGGCCATGCAGGCACAGCACAACAATTAGCTTTCTCTTGTTGCCTTTAAGATTCTTTCCTTATCTTTAATTTTTGGCATTTTAATTATGATCTGTCTTGGAGTGGGCAAGGTTTGCTTTGGGTTCTTCTTGCTTGGGACTCTCCTGAACTTATGTGACTTTTTCCTTCACCAAGTTAGGGAAGTTTTCTGCCCTTATTTCATCAAACAAATTCTCTATCTTGCTCACCTTCTTTACCTTCAGGCACTTCTATGATGCACATATTGTTATATCTCATGTTGTCCCACAGCTCCCTTAAGCTCTCCTCCTATTTTTTAATTGTTTTGGGGGTTTTTTTGGTTCTCTGAGTCATTTTGTCTACTGTCTTCTTATTCACTGATTTGAACCTCAGCTCCTCTATCTGCTGTGTATTCCTCCCAATGTGTTCTTTAATGGTGGTATGTCATTCTTCATTTCTGACTGGTCTTTTTTCAGTTACTATCTTTTCTCATACTGTTGAGCATCATTGCCATCATTCTGAACTCTGTATCTGATAAATGTCTTATCTCCATTTTGTTTAGTACTTCTTCTGGAGAATTCTCTTGTTCTTTCATCTGGGGCTTGTTTTTTTGTCTCCCCATTTTGGCTGCCTGTTTGGGTTTGTGTCTATGTGCTAGGTTGATCTGCTATGATTCCCAATTTCTAGTGTACGACAATGTCAGATGTTGTTTGTGGCTGGCCCTGAGTACCCTGTTTGGAGCTATCAACAATCCACAGCTTGCAGCTCCCTCTGTTGTGGCTGGGTGCCTTTGGAAATCACCAAGATGTGCACCAAGGTCTGCTTTTCCTAGCCCCAGGCCTAGAAGGAAATCAGGCAAAGACTGAAAGTCTGCTGAGATCCACATCTGCCTGCAGTTGAATAGACATTCAGTCTTGATTAGCCTCAGGCTATGAAACACAGGGTGGGGTGAGAGGTAGTCCAACAAGGTGGGGCAATTGCTCCCTCACCCCCACCCAGGCAAAATCTGCCTAGATAGCAAATGTCTGCATGAGAAAGATATCCTCTGTGTGTGAGGGAATGACTCTGCACAGGAAACTGGGGTGGCTCCCTTCTGAGCTCTAACCTCCGAGCCTCCAACCCTGGATTCTGCTCACACAGCTGTAGTTCCCTCTCTCCTCCCTCTTCTGGAGCCCAAGGTGAGTAGCTGCACACAACATTTTGTGTGCTGGCCCATTAAGAGGGTGCTTGCATTTCCAGCCATTTCTCCCTGGCAGGCAGCAACCCCACTGCTTTTCACTGCCCGATGTTCTGTGGGCAACTTTCTCAGGTCTGGTGTTCTGGGCTGGGAAGCCCGGCTTGAGGTTTATATCCCAGAGTTCTCAGTGGAAACCCCCCACATCTGAGATATCCTTCCAGAAGTTCAGCTGCTGCCTGTTAGAACCCAGCCAGCCCTTTCCTATCTCCGGCCTTCCTACCAGTCTCTATGTAGTCTCCACTTCTGTCCTTGGTTATCAGGATTCTCTCCAGCTATTCTTCAGCTTATTCTTCAGGATATTTTTTTCTGTATTTTAGTTGTAATTCCAGTTTGATCCTGGGAGAGTGTCAGTGTAGCTTCCACTTACTCTGCCACCATTTTGGAATTCCCCAACATTCTTAAATGAAGCCCACAATCATGCTCTGTCTTTACTGTTATTGTGGTTTTTAAATCACTAAACATGAAGGAACACTACAAAAAGAACCAGTATCATAGCAACACCTCCTAAATCTTCACAGCATATTTAAAGTAAATTCAGATAGTGATTCCAACAGCATTGAGCAAGGCCCAATTAAAGATAAGTACAAAGTACACTCTAGCTCAATTATTAGTGATTTGGGGGTTAGTCTCAACTTCCCTGTCCTTCATACAAGTCATATCTTGAGTTTTCTAGACAACATAATTGGGAAAACAAGACTATAGTTTCTTTGTGTGTGCCCTGTGCACTGCTTGAAACACTCTGCAAGCAGGAGCCAGACAGCTCTAGCAATCATTTTTCTGAATTAAAGGATACACCCAGGCATGCTAATAAGTGAGAAAAAGACCCATTGCATAAAGAGCTTCAGTGATCTTTGGTATCTTCTTGGTTATGATTATCAGTAACTTCACCATACCCCAGTAATATCAGTAATAGAAAGTTGAACTTACTTCTCCAGGAGTAAATGATATGCCGCATTCCATAGATGTCCTTCCCTCTAACTCTAAATAATACCGGTCAGGAAATGCAGGGTCTTTGTGTTTCCCTATAAGACAAGAAAGAGTGCATGTAAAAGAAGCCAATCCTATCTAATAAAAGAGAAACATTGTAATTAGCCGTACCTCCACTATCCTTCCCATTGGCTAATCAGGGCGATATGCAAATTAACTGCCAGCCAAGATGGCGGCCGGCAGCCAGGCAGCTTGAAGCAAACATGAGGCTTGCTTGTTCAGTGACGGAGGAAGCCAACGTTCCTGCCTGTTCCCTGCCTGCCGCTGCCAGCCTCTGAGCTTGCAGTTTGAAACATTGTTACAAATATAGAAGCTAAACAAAACCCCAGAAACCTGCTTTCAGCCAGCCGGGATCTCAGAGCTGGAGTTGAAACAGTGTTTCGATTATAGAACCCAAACAAACCAGATACCTGCTTTCAGCAGCAGGGAGGCCTCAGAGCTGGAGCCAAGCCTCAGAGCGAAAGCTGGCCCAGAATAAAAAAAGAAAAAAGAAAAAAGAAAAAAGAAAAAAAGGAGCGGTTGGGAGCTTCAGTCACCCATCAGCCTGAAAACAGCCCTCAGCCCCTCACCCAGACTGGCCAGGCACCCCAGTGGGGGCCCCCACCCTGAAGGGTGTGTGACCAGCTGCAAACAGCCATCAGCCCTTCACCCAGGCTGGCCAGGCACCCAAGCATATCCCCCACCCTGATCCAGAACACCCTTCAGGGCAAACCAGCTGGCCCCCACCTGTGCACCAGGCCTCTATCCTATATAGTAAAAGGGTAATATGCCTCCCAGCACCAGGATCAGCAGAGCCACGAGGCCTCCCGAAACCGGGATCAGCGTGACAGGGGGCTGTGACCAAACCTCTTGATCGCCCTGCGGCTCTGTGTGTGACAGGGGGCGGGGCCACAACCTCCCTATCCTCCCTGCTCTGTTCGTGACAGGGGAAGGCCCCCCAACCCCCTGATCAGCCCTGCTCTGTGCCTGATAGGAGGGAGCTCCCCAACCCCCTGATCAGCCTGCAGCTCTGTGTGTGACAGGGTGCGGCGCCCCAACCCCCTGATTGGCCCTGCTCTGTGTGAGACAGGGTGCGGCGCCCCCAACCCCCCCCCCATGGGCCCTGCTCTGTGTGTGAAGGGGTAGAGCCATAATCTCCCCATCGGCCCTGTCCTGAGTGTGACAGTGGCGGAGCCCCAACCCCCTGATCGGCCCTGCTCTGTGGGTGATAGAGTGCGGCACCCCAACCCCCACCACGGGCCCTGCTCTGTGTGTGACAGGGTAGAGCCATAACCTCCCCATCGGCCCTGCCCTGAGTGTTACAGGGTGCGGCGCCCCAACCCCCTGATCCACCCTGCTGTGTGTGTGACAGGGGGCGGTGCCCCAACTCCCCTATCGGCCCTACTCTGTGAGTGACAGGGGGGAGCTCCTGAAGCCCCTGATTGTCCCTGCTCTGTGCATGACAGGGGGGAGCTCCCCAACCCCCTGATCAACCCTGCTCTGTGCGTGACAGGGTATGGAGCACCAATCCTCCTGATGGGCCCTGCTCTGTGAGTGACAGGAGGCAGCACCCCAACCCCCTGATTGACCCTGCTCTGTGCGTGACAGGGGGTGGCGCTGCAACCTCCCCATCGACCCTGCCTTGAGTGTGACAGGGGGCGGTGCCCCAACCCCCCAATCGGCCCTACCCTGAGCATGACTAGGGGTGGCATCGCAACCTCCAGATCCACCCTGCTCTGTGCATGACAAGGGGCGGCGCCCCAACTCCCCAATCGGCCCTGCTCTGAGCCCGACCAGGGGCTGCACCTAGGGATTGGGCCTGCCCTCTGCCACCCGGGAACAGGCCTAAGCCAGCAGGTCGTTATCTCCCGAGGGGTCCCAGACTGCGAGAGGGCACAGGCCGGGCTGAGGGGCCCCCCCTCCCCCCCAGTGCACAAATTTTTGTGCACCGGGCCTCTAGTCTATATATATAAGCCATGCAACCGGAACAACGAACTACTGGAACGACCGGTTGCTATGTCGCGCACTGCGGCAACCAACCAGCTTAATTGGGGCCTCAATCAGTCCCTGGCCAACCTCCCATGCCCCCCCCCCCCCCCGCTGCCCCGTGCCAGCCCGGCCCTGATCACCCCCATCAGGGCGGACCAGCCAGACCCCACTTGTGCATGAATTCATGCACCAGGCCTCTAGTTGTTAAATGAAACACTAAGAAACATCATCAATGTGTTCTTAACAACCTAAAAGCAATTGCTAAAATATCTGTGCTGTGCTGTGTAAGTTTGCTGGATTAAATAATCGCTCTAAATATAAAAGTTCTAATCAGCAAAACTGATATCCAAACATGGTGCAAATATATATTCAATTAGCAAAACAGACAGTAATTCCATTTTTCAAAAAGTCTCCAACATTCAAGAAGCATATCATAGTCCTATCAGATGAATGTGGAAAGAAATACTAGTAAAGGTCAAGGTCACATAACTGACTGAATCTTAGATATGAGAAGGTTGGGAGACACGCTTTCCAGTGAAGATGGAGCAGGGAAGACGCAGAACACTCCTGATGTCTAAAAGAGTGCACAAAGAAGAAACACAATTTTACAAAAGAAAACTTGACAAAATGGAATCACTCCAGATACAAAAGATACAGAAACAATTGACCAATAGTAATGCAAACTTCAGGTTCAAAAATTATAACTATTTAAATTAACCTCTGAAACAATTTTCTGAAAGATCAAATGTTAGAACAGAACTCTGTCCTCATCTAAATGATTTTAAAAATTCTTTTTCCTCCATAAAGTTTTCAGATTATGCCAAGGAATAATAATAAGTTCATTTATCCCTGTCTGGAGATGAACTTCGATATCTCATTCCACCGTCTTTCATCCTACTCAATTTCACTTACTACAATGTAAAAACCATTAAACAAATGAACAAAAAAACCAAAACCCATTAAGTTTACATTAATATAAACATTGTTGGTGATATGCAGAAAGATGCACATATTGCACAGCAAAGAATATCCACCTTGAATGCATGTATGTTTTGAAAATAGAAGACATAACAAAAATGGATAAATCAATATTCATAAATATATTTGGAGTATATATAAAATATAGTTTGTGAAATGCAATAATCCAAGTTAGCTTCAATAAATATTTCTTGAGTGCCTATAATATACACAGCACTATACTGGACTGTTCAAATAGAAAACAAAAACTATATAGTCTTTAATCCCATGGAGCTCACAGTGTACCAGGGGAGACAAACAGGTACATAGCCCTTTTTGGTTAGTGTTACAATAAAACTTATACAACATCCTAAGGGAGAAAAGATTTAAAAAGTAATTTCAAACAATTGGATGTGGGAGGGGAATGGGACTAACGACCAACAGGACTCAGGAGGTTGAAGCTCATTTATAAAAGTAGACAGGATCTCAAGCAGCAGGGACCAAAAAAAAAAAAGGAAGCATCCTAGAAGGGAAGCCCAGTGCCACTGGGAGGAAATGCAAAACAGAATCTGGCAGCGGCACAGAGAATCAATGGCGCCTATAATGGACATGGTGGCTGGGAAGACAAAGTGGAATCACAGCCAACACAAATGGATTTCAACCTTTCCTCTCCTGTAAGTCACTCTATCAAATAATCCTGAAGCCATCATGTGAAAAAAAACAAGTCTAATTTGCCAATGAAGGGCATTTATGTGTTCAAATATTTATAAAAATAAGATACATTTTCAGGGTATTTTAAGTATAAACTATACTGCAAGTTGTTAATTAAGATCCATTTACATTTTTCCTAGACTGTGTCAGCAGCAAGCTGCTGAGAAACACTGGTAATAGGGAACCAGCAAGGCTTTTTAAGCAGAGGTCTGATAACATCTCTGCTTTAAGGAGACCACTCTCTGGTATAAGTATGAGGAGAAAGGCTTGCAAGCAGAGAAAGCATTTGAAAAGATGCAGTGGCCTAGAGGGGAGGTTTGAGCTAGGACTAAAGCAGAATTGAGGAAAGGCACTTTGCAGAGTAGCTCTGCAGAATAAGCAAGAAGAGGCTGTAATCCATTGAACTAGGTGCATGAAAGTATATGGGCTGGTCATTCAGAGTGAAGTGTTAAAACCATGGGAGTTTCAGCATCCAGATTTCTTTGAAAAATTAATATAGATTTCATATTGACTTCCAACTTTTTATTGTTATTCCTGGGCTATTCCACAGCCTCCTCAAACACAGTATGCTCACCTAAACCTGCTCCTCCTAAATTGCATCAACTATTGTCACCCACCCCTTAGTGTCAAAAACTGGGAGTGATTCAAGACTTCCTCCTCTTTCCTAATACCCATGTTCACTTAGTAGCCAAGTCAGAGACTTTCTAAATCCTCAGAACCTTTGTACTCCCCTCCTTCCCATCCCCAGCATCATGACCTGAGTACAGGATCTCAGCACATCACACCTGTACAACCATACCTAATGGATCACCCTGTCTCTAGTCTTGCCCTTCCCACATCTACTCTTTGCTCCAGACAAATCTCAACTTTCCTCCAAAAGGAAAATTAGTAAAGCGTGAGCCTAATTATACAATTGCCTGGATATAAATCCTTTAATGGTGCTGCCTAACATCTAGGCCAGCGGTCGGCAAACTGCAGCTCGCAAGCCACATGCGGCTCTTTGGCTCCTTGAGTGTGGCTCTTCCACAAAATACCACGTGCGGGCACGCACATACAGTGTGATTGAAACTTCGTGGCCCATGCACAGAAGTCGGTATTTTGTGGCCACGAAGTTTCAATCACACTGTATGTGCGTGCCCGCACGTGGTATTTTGTGGAAGAGCCACACTCAAGGGGCCAAAGAGCCGCATGTGGCTCGCGAGCCGCAGTTTGCCGACCACTGATCTAGGCTAAGAGTCCAGAAAAGACTCTCAGCAACTTGGGTCTCACTTGCTCCTCCGGTCCTGTTGCTCTATGCTTTAGATATCCTGAACTACTTCCACACTGACTCATTTCTAGGCTTTTACTTGCATTCTTTCATAGATTCCCTTTTCTTGCGTGTCTCCTCCAAGACTCAAATTACACATCAAATTCTGCAAAACATCTTTCTTGCTTTTTGTCTAGTTTTCCCTAGAATATGCTCCTTGAGCATTATGCACTGACTTGTCCTATAGCATCTGCCATATTATATGGCAATAATCTGATTCTTTATTCTCCTCACCTAGTGATACAGGTGGTCTCTATTTATTACTTAGTCCAATAGCCATCTTTCTCTGCTCTTTCCTGACCTCTACAGGCTGATTCAGCTAGGCCCCATTGTTCTTCTGCCTCTGCTTTGGTTCAACCACAGGGAGACTCCAGCAGGATATGAGAAGGTAAAAGGTATATATGCCCTTGTGTCTTCCCTGCTTTGGCTAGTTCTGGCAATGGCTTCGTTTTTAGAGCTGTAACTATTCAAGTTGGCCCATCCTTCATAGTTTCAAAACTCATAGGGCTCCACTAATATCTTGCCTCCTCTTGTTCCTTCGGGCCCAGAGGTAGAAGCAGCTTCCATCCCTTGTTGGTTTCTTTCCACCTGGCTCCCACCTCCATAGATAATTCCTTTATTAAACCCTTGTCATTTAAACCCTTTTCATGGATCATCTGTTTAGTATTGATACCCTTACCATTAAACTTACTGTTCACTTCTCAAGAAAGTGTAAGATACCTTTATAGACTCAAAATGGAGTATCTATCCCAGTGGTTCTCAACCTGTGGGTCGTGACCCCTTTGGCAGTCAAACGACCCTTTCACAGGGGTCGCCTAAGACCATCTTGCATATCATATATTTACATTACGATTCATAACAGTAGCAACATTACAATTATAAAATAGCAACGAAAATAATTTTATGGTTGGGTCACAACATGACGAATGTATTTAAAGGGCCAGAAGGTTGAGAACCACTGTTCTAGCCTATAATGGGTACTCAACAAATATTTATTGAAGGAATGACTAAACCAATGCTCAGCAAGCTGTTTTCATAAGTGCCCAGATAGTAAGTATTTTAGGTTTTGCAAGCCACGTGGTTTCTATCACAACCATTCAACTCTGCAATTATAGCAGACATGCAGCCATAAACAATATATAAATAAGTGTGTCTGTGTTCTAATAAAACTTTATTTATAAAATCAGGTATCAGGCCAAATTTGGCCTACAGGCCTTAATTTGCCAACCCCTGGAGTAAACAAATGAAATGCACTTATAAAAGTGCATATTTTAAAACTTAATTTAACATAAAAATACCTAATATATGAATAAACATAGCTCTCCAGGACATTTATCTGAAATTCATGAGCAATTAAAACTAGAAATTAATAATTTTATTTTTATTTATAGTATATACTTATATATAACTTACTATATGAAATCTATTAATAAGCAGCTATATGTCATGCATTACCAAAGTGTTATGATATTAATATTGATGTATTTCTAGAAGTAAAACCATGATTATAGAGCATAAGAAAATCATTTACTGAATCATCAAAAACAGTTAAGAATAATTGCCCCTGACTTACAAAATTATATCTTTGAGCAACTTAAAACTGTTTTATTTTTACAATAATATCATTATAGTATAACATATATACCTGTTTTGTGTTTAAAAACGATTGAAAAATATAAATGACCTTCTAGATTAAACTCCACTCTGGCACGTGTTTTGCCTTTGTTCTTTACCAAAAATGGAATAATCTGGGTACCGCCAAGAAAGGTGCCGCCGAAGATAAATGTGTCCTAAAATTTTTAAAAAGGAATAATTAGAAAGTAGTGTAATAGTTTAAGAGAATAATTAAACTAAAAATTAAACTGTAAGAGGTAGACCTTAAAAGTCCTCATCATAAGAAAAATATTTGTAACTATGTATGGTGACAGATGTTAACTAGACTTATTGTGGCAATCATTTTTTTCAATAAATACAAATATCGAATCATTATGTTGTACACAGGAAATTAACATGTTTTATGTGAATGCTACCTCAACAAAAAATATACTGTTATGTTCACCAAAGACATTAACTAGAGTACTCCATAAAAATTAGTCACATTTTCCTTCCTTCCCCCAACTCCTGTATATCATCAGTTACCAAATCCCATTAATTCTGCCTCCTTCCTCACTTCTTATCCTTTTCGTAACTGAATAAAGTTAGTAACTCATCACTTTTCATTTCATTTCTAGATTCTCACTTTCTCCAATTCTCCTCTACAAAACTAAGTCACAATTAAAGCCGCTGAAAATCTGACCACACTGCTTCATGCATTAAAATTTAATGATTCTCCTCCATCTATAGGAGAATATCGAATTCATTAGCAAGGCTCACAAAGGTCACCATGACCTTCCCCTAGCTCATGTTCCAGCCTCACCTACCTTCATTCTCACCCTACCACCTTATACTTCAGTAAGCTGTATGACTTGTCATTTCCAACCAATACCTGATGCTTCAACCTTCTGTACCTTTAGCAAGGTGTCCCTTGGTCAGGAAGACCTTTCACTAACTTATTATTGCCTGATAAAATATTATGCATCCTTCAATCCCCAGTTTGATAAACCAAAACTAAGGACACTGCTCAGGACTATTTTTGTTCCTTATATTTACTTATATTACACCATCACAAAGTCCCTTTATTTGTTTACATATCTGTTTCTCCTGGTGGTGCTTAAGTATAATTCATTTTGCATCCATACAAAGTGAGACTTAGCTTAAATATATAAGGAATGTTTATTGATTGTATCTTAACTTGAGCTTATATGTCAGGATGTGCCTACACCACAAAACTATAGAATTTGTCCTTCTGGTGGTGCTACTATATATACCAGTGATGGCGAACCTATGACACGCATGTCAGAGGTGACATGTGAACTCATTTTTTTGGTTGATTTTTCTTTGTTAAATGGCATTTAAATATATAAAATAAATATCAAAAATACATGTCTCTGTTTTACTATGGTTGCAAATATCAAAAAATTTCTATATGTGACACAGCACCAGAGTTAAGTTAGGGTTTTTCAAAATGCTGACACGCCGAGCTCAAAAGGTTCGCCATCACTGATATATACCCTACAGTTCCTTAGTAAAAAAATTACATGTATTATTCAAAGAGAAAGAAGCAACAATATTCTAATGTTAAGGAAAATACTTCATTAAGGTCAATTGGCCACTATCTGTTTCACTTAAAATATCAACCCAATTGCACAGGTGAAATTTATAAAATCCAAAATGGTTAATGAAAGTTTGACACTTTACATATGCAAAAAAACCATTCCTCTTATCCCATTCTGGACTTGTCCATTTGCTCATTTGGGAAAAATTTCCTAATTGTTACTAAGATACAGAGTCAATGCCACACACTTATTAAATGTACTGCTAATAGTACCAGGTGGTACTAGAATATTTTTTTAAGGCAGCTATGTTTAAAATCCAACATAATTAGGAAATATTAATAAATATTTATTAATGTAAAGTTCTATAAACTACTTAGCTGTGCTATAACATGAAAAGCCTTCCACAAATGTCTTTGGCATGAGGAAATAAAGTAATAAAAGTCTCAATATTTGTTTAAAATTGTTCAAGAAGAAACACCATAGCAATGGAAAAAGCACTCTGATCCTACAGGGTTTAATATCCAGGAGTAACCATAGTCTTGGACAAGCTAGCTTAATATCTGTCCATCTATGTGGACTCATAATGCCTTCAATACTGAATAAAATAAGGTTTGGAACATTATACCATAGAATTGTGCTGATGCCATTAAAGTACAAACTAGTAGTGAGGCCTACGTAAGGCAACCAGCAGCCTCATTAATTTCTGCTCAATTTAGTTAAGCACCAAAATGGTGCTAGGTACTGGGAAACTATTGAAAGAGAAAAAGAAAAGTGCAGATAACCTGAAGACAATTGACAATCACTATAATGAAGATGTTCCCAGAATTGAAGATGTCTGTAACATCTTGTAAATGTCACAATAGAGGGGCATATGGGTCTGCTTTGAAAGATCAGGATAAGTTTCTCTGGGTAGATGAGGCCATATATAATTCCTGAGAGGCTGGCCAAAAAAAAAACATGTGTGTGCACTCTATCAATTATAGAACAAAATTTCATCAGGGTAACGAACAAAAAAAATTAAGTATAATTATAATGCAAAAATGCAAATCAACACCACAGTGAGATATCATTTTATATTCCAAAGACTGGCAAACATTAAGTCTTATAATACAATGTATAGAGCAATGGAATGTGAATCAATGGAAACTTGAAGGGAAAGTATGGAAATTATCTTGTGAGGTCAAACATGCATATATTCAATGTCTCAGCAACTCCACTCCAAAAGAAAACTCTTGCATAAGTGCCTCAGAACGTATGTATATCAATGTTCATAGGTAAAGTCTTTGTACTAACAAAAAAACCAGAAACACCTAAATTTATGAACAATGGAATGTGAATACAAATTATAGAATGTCTATGCAATGGACTATTAAATAGCTGTGATAATAGAATACAACCACATACACAACTTCGATAAAATTGGAAACACAATATTTAATTTAAAGCAACACACCAAAGACTGTACATGTTTTTTATAAAGCTCAAAAATGAACAGAGTAAACTAAACAATGAATGGTTAAGGAATTCATACACATATTGTAACCCAATTAGAAAAAGTAAAGGGATAATAACCAAAAAATGAAGGAAAGGAATTATCCCTTAAAAGGAGCAGAATCATGATGAAACCTACAGATGATTTAATGGTACTGGTAGTGCTCTGATACTTAAGTTTGGTGGTGAATTCTTACACCTTTATTTATTATTCTGCTTCATTACTTATTTACATATAATAATTTGTGTCAAATTAATACATAATAACATTTTTAAACATAAAGGGACTAACTAGGGACATAGAACCACCACAATTAGTAAACCGGATACACACTTACTGGTATGATTTCAATATCAGCAACGTCAGCAGTTCCACCAATCCTAAGTTCTATGTCACTTGAATGGCGTATAGCAACCTAATATTTAGAAAAAAATATAAAACTCTGTAGAAACCATTTTAAAATATACTCTTATACTGCTGAAGTGTTACCTGGCATTTATGTAACATTTTATAATTTAAATCATCATAACATTTTATAAATGTCACAAAATTTCTTCTGGCAGTTGTCATCACATTTCTTATTATGCGGAATTTATATTCCTAAGAGGAGTGAGTATTCAGCTCTTAAAACCTCCACCACAAATGGAATCAGCTGACAGATTGTGAACCTGACTGCAGAATTCTACCCACTTGAATTTATATTATTGCCTCAAACTCTCTGAGATCCTTTTGTATTTACCTAATTTCAATGGATTATTAAAAATAAAACCAACAGGAAACTGACTGCAAACATACTTCTTTCCATAGGAAGATACTAATATCCACAACAACTATAAATGAGAGCAGCTAAAAATTGATGAGTATATGGGCCGAGTATGGAGCTAAATACATTACCTTCTTTTTAATCCTCAGTATTCTGTCAGATTACTTCTATTAATAACCTAATTTCCAAGTGAGGAAAGCTAAGGCTTAGAAAGGCCAAATATTTTGTCAGGGTATTTAAAAAAAATTTTTTTTTGAGGTCATAAAACTTGAAAGCAACATCAGCGAAACTTGAACCAAGGACTATCTGAACACTCAACTGTTTCCAGGAAAATTATGATAGTGAAATAAGAATTTAGTTGTGTAATTCCTTGTTTGATTTTGCATCCCTAGCATCTACAACAGAGACTGTGTTGAATGAATGAACAAATTTCATTGTATTGCACTTTTAAAAAGGTAAGCTTTTCTAAATAAGCCAGTTAGAGAAAGACAAATATCACATGATCTCACTTATATGTGGAATCTAATGAACTGATGAATAAAATAGGACCAGAGGCATGGATGCATAAAATACAATAACAGATCTCAGCAGGGAGGAAGGCAGAGGGGCTAGGAAGAGATTAACCAAAGAACATCTATACTAATAAAACAAAAAGATGCAAATTCACTGTCCCTCCACAATGCCCACAAGCCATGCCCACCAGCGAATCAGGAGTGGGTATGCAAATTAACATGCCAAATATGGCATGTTAATTTGCATATGCAGGTGTCAAGCGTCCTGGGAGGCAACAGCGGCCATGGGCTCCTGGAATCATCGCCGGCCCCAGGAGGTGAGGCCGGCTGCACCAAGCCACACCTGCGGGCTCCCAGGAACTTTGGCGACAGAGAGCAGAGCAGGAGAGCAGGCAGAGAGCGGGAGGTTTGGAAGACTTGGCAGAGCAGGAGGCCGCTGGACATAGAGCAGAGCAAAAGAGAAGGCGGCTTGGAGGGCGTGGCTCCCTCTGTCACCCCAGCTTCCTCATCACAGCTTTGGAAACTGACAGCAGGGAGGAGGAAGTCCCACCCCCACAGAATCAGCTGAATCAGCCGCTGGTCAGGCAGCTCTCAGAGGCCTGACAGCCAGGATTCTCATTCACCTGCACCTCAGACCATGATAGTAGAGAGGTGGGACTATGTCTAAAGAACAACTGTTGATACAACGAAGCTCTGCAGCCAAAAGATGCTGGCGTTATCAACAGAAAATGTCAGAAGAGCAACGTGTGTCTGATCTTGAAAGAAGGCAGCACCTGTGACAGAATGTATCTGAAGAGCAGCTATTGGAAAAACGTCACTCTGATGCCAAAAAACACCGGTGTCATCAACAGAAAATGTCTAAAGACCAACGTGCCTTTGAAGTTGAAAGAAGACGGTGGCGACAACAGAATATGTCTAGAGAATAGTCATCAACAAGTACTACCAATTCTGGTAGGAACTGCCTTCTCAGCAAAAATGGAGTACATGAGGATGCAATTCTCAAACATAGTTGTGGTGGAATGACTGTTTGATGTGAATTTTGCCTATCCCTAAATTTCTCCAATGAAAAACCATCCGATGGGAAATTTACTCGATGTTGTAGCAAAGGGAAAGTCTGTCCAAATGATATACATTTTCCAGATTACCCAGCGTATTTAAAAAGATTAATGACAAACGAAGTTTCTGACAGTAAAAATTTCATGGAAAATATTCGTTCCATAAATAGTTCTTTTGCTTTTGCTTCCATGAGTGCAAATATTGCATCGCCATCAGGATATGGGCCATACTGTTTTAGAATACACGGACAAGTTTATCACCATACTAGAACTTTACATTCTTCGGATGGTGTTTCTCAGAAGTTTGCTCAACTGTATATTTTGGATACAGCCGAAGCTACAAGTAAAAGATTAGCAATGCCAGAAAACCAGGGCTGCTCAGAAGGACTCATGATCAACATCAACAACCTCATGCATGAAATAATTGAATTAACAAAATCATACAAGATGCTACATAAGGTAGAAAAGGAAGCCCAATCTGAAGCAGCAGCAAAAGGTATTGCTCCCACAGAAGTGACAATGGCAATTAAATACGATCGTAACAGTGACCCAGGTAGATAATTCTCCCCATGTAACCGAGGTTGCTGTCATATTCAGAAACTAAGATGGAGAACCTCCTTTTGAAAGGGACTTGCTCATTCATTGTAAACCAGATCCCAATAATCCAAATGCCACTAAAATGAAACAAATCAATATCCTGTTTCCTACATTAGATGCAATGACATATCCTATTCTTTTTCCAAATGGCGAAAAACGCTGGGGAACAGATATTGCATTAAGACTCAGAGACAAGGCCTTCGAGTTCCGACCGAGGCCAGACATTCCTGCTTCTCCCGTTTGGGTCTGGGTCCCTGGGGACTCACCTGGATCTGGAGCTCAGAGTCTGAGACTCCCTCCCGATTGAAACGGACAACCGCGCCCTCGGCCGCCAGCCCGCTCCGCGTGCACTTCGCACCTTAGTGTTTTACTTCAGCACTGTGCCTCCTCTGAGTCTCGTGTGAAAGAATGACTCAGCACAGGAAATCAGAGTGGCTACCCTCCAAGCTCCAACCCCAGAGCCGCTAACCTTGGGCTCTCCTCACACAGCTCCAGTCTACTCTGCCCTCCCTCTGCTGGAGCCCAAGTGCCTGGTACGTGGTGCCTTGTTGTGTTGTATTTTGTGCCCTTAAATCAACGCAGCAGATCCGAGCAATAGCAGCCTACTGAGCACCACACCCTCAGCTAAGGAACAGCAGCTGTACGTGAAACCGCCCCCCACCAGCCAGAAGAGCCACCACAGCTGTGAACAGCACCCACCAAGGAGCTGCTGCGAACTGAAGAGCAGCTGCTACCGCAACCGCCCGAAGAGCAACCACAGACCAAGGAGTCACTGCCACCCAGGGAGCAGCCACTGAACGACTCAACGTCTAGATATGTCAGTGAGATCAAACATGGGTAGACAAAGAAACCCCCAAAGGAAAGAGAAGGAGGACTCTCCAGAAAAGCAGCTAAGTAATACAGAGGCATGCAACATGACAGAAAAAGAATTCAGAATAAGGGTCCTAGAGTGCAGAAACCGGATGGAGGGAAAAATCGACAACCTCTGCAAGAAGCAAGAAGAAACAGATGAAAAAATCAACAACGTAAGTAAGACCCAAGAAGAAATGAAGAGTGATATAGCTGCAATAAAAAACACCATTGAAAGTATCAACAGTAGGCTAGGAGAAGCGGAGGACCGAATTAGTGAATTAGAAGACAAGGAAGCAAAACACACCCAAAATGTACTGCAATTGGAGAAAAAAATTAAAAGACAGGAGGAGAGCCTAAGGGAGCTTTGGGACACCATGAAACGAAACAACATACGATTAATAGGGGTACCAGAACAACAGAAAATGAACAAGGATTAGAAATCCTATTCGAAGAAATAATATCAGAAAACTTCCCTGAGGTGGGGAAGAAAAAAGTCACACAAGCCCAGAGAGTCCCATACAAGGTGAACCCAAAAAGACCCACACCAAGACACATCATAATTACCATGGCAAATGTTCAGGACAAAGAGAAAATCATACAGGCCGCAAGAGAGAGACGGAAAGTCACATACAAGGGATCTCCCATTAGATTATCAAATGATTTCTCAACAGAAACACATCAGGCCAGAAAAGAATGGACTGAAATTTACAAAGTGATGCAAAGCAAAGGACTGAATCCAAGAATACTCTATCCAGCAAGGCTATCATTCAAACTTGAAGGGGAAATAAGAAGCTTCACAGACAAAAAAAGACTAAGGGAGTTTATCACCACCAAGCCAGCAATGCAAGGAATGCTAAAGGGACTGGTATAAAAAGAAGAAATAAAAAGCTCAGAAGGAAACAGCCACACACACACAAAAAAAGAAATGGCTACAAACAAGTACCTTTCAATAATAACTTTAAACGTAAATGGACTAAATGCTCCAACCAAAAGACATCGAGTGGCTGAATGGATAAAAAAACATGACCCATACATCTGCTGTCTACAAGAAACCCACCTCATTAGAAGGGACTCACACAGGCTGAAAGTGAAAGGATGGAAAAATATCTTTCAGGCAAATGGAAAGGAAAAGAAAGCTGGGGTAGCAATACTTATATCGGACAAAATAGACCTCAAAGTGAAGGCTTTAACAAGAGATAAGGAAGGCCACTTCATTATACTAAAGGGATCAATACAACAAGAAGATATAACCCTGGTAAACATATATGCACCCAATGTAGGAGCACCCAAATTCATAACAAAACTCCTGGAAGATATCAAAGGAGAGATCGACAACAATACAATCATAGTAGGGGACTTTAATACACCATTGACAGCACTGGATAAGTCCTATAGACAAACAATCAGCAAAGATACAGCAATCCTAAATGACTCACTAGATAAGATGGACTTAATAGACATCTTCAGAACACTTCACCCCAAAGCCAGAGAATATACGTTCTTCTCAGGTGCTCATGGGACATCTTCAAAAATAGACCACATATTGGGTCACAAGCAAAGTATCCCCAAATTCAAGAAGATTGAAATCATAAAAAGCATCTTCGCAGACCACGCTGGCATAATACTAGAAATAAATTACAATAAAAACAACCCAAAATACTCAAACAACTGGAAGCTGAATAGCATGCTATTAAATATTGATTGGGTTACCAATGAGATCAAAGAAGAAATTAAAAACATCCTGGAAACTAATGACAATGAAAACACAACAATCCAAAACCTATGGGACACAATGAAAGCAGTCCTGAGAGGGAAGTGTATAGCCCTACAGGCCTATCTCAAAAAACAAGAAAAAATGGTAGTAAATCACCTAACTCTACAACTCAAAGATTTAGAAAGAGAGCAACAAGAAAACCCCAGAGTGAGCAGAAGGAAGGAGATAATAAAGATTAGAGCAGAAATAAATGACATAGAGACAAAAAAAACAATACAGAAAATCAATGAAACCAAGAGCTGGTTCTTTGAAAGGATAAACAAGATTGACAAACCTCTAGCCAGACTCACAAAGAAGCAGAGAGAGAGGACCCAAATAAACAAAATCAGAAACGATAGAGGTGAAATAACAGCAGACCCCACAGAAATACAAATGATTGTTAAAAAATACTATGGACAGCTCTACTCCAACAAACTAGACAACCTGGAGGAAATGGACAAATTCCTAGAAAAATACAACATTCCAAAACTCAATCAGGAAGAATCTAAAAATCTCAACAGGCCAATAACTATGGAAGAAATTGAAGCAGTCATCAAAAAGCTTCCATCAAACAAAAGCCCAGGGCCAGACGGCTTCACAGGGGAGTTTTACCAAACATTCAAGGAAGAACTAAAACCTATCCTCCTCAGACTACTACAAAAAATTCAAGAGGAAGGAACACTTCCAAGCTCATTCTATGAAGCCAGCATCACCCTAATACCAAAACCAGGTAAAGACAACACAATGAAAGAGAATTACAGGCCAATATCCCTCATGAACATAGATGCCAAAATCCTCAACAAAATCTTAGCAAATCGGATCCAGCAGTACATCAGAAAGATCATACACCATGACCAAGTTGGATTTATCCCAGGGATGCAAGAATGGTACAATATCGGCAAATCAATAAACGTGATACATCACTTAAACAAATTGAAAGAAAAAAACCACATGGTCATATCAATTGATGCAGAAAAAGCATTTGACAAAATTCAACACCCATTTTTGATAAAAACTCTCAGTAAGGTGGGAGTAGAAGGATCATACCTCAACATAATAAAAGCCATATATGACAGGCCCACAGCCAGCATCATACTCAACGGACAAAAACTAACACCATTTCCCCTAAGAACAGGAACAAGACAGGGATGCCCCCTCTCACCACTCCTGTTCAACATAGTACTGGAAGTGTTAGCCATTGCAATTAGGCAAGAAGAAGAAATAAAAGACATCCAAATTGGAAAAGAGGAAGTAAAACTGTCCTTATTTGCAGACGACATGATATTATACATACAAAACCCTAGAGACTCCATCAAAAAGCTACTAGACTTAATACATGAATTTGGCAATGTAGCAGGATACAAAATTAACCCCAAGAAATCTGAGGCATTTGTATACACCAATAGTGAACTTTCAGAAAGAGAGATTATAAAAACAATCCCGTTTACCATCGCACCAAAAAAATTAAGCTACCTAGGAATAAACTTAACTAAAGAGGTAAAAGACCTCTACTCAGAAAACTACAGGATGTTGAAAAAAGATATAGAGGAAGACATAAACAGATGGAAGAACATACCGTGTTCATGGATTGGTAGAATCAACATCATTAAAATGTCCATACTACCCAAAGCAATCTATAAATTCAACGCACTTCCCATTAAAATACCAACAGCATACATCACAGATCTAGAACGAACTCTCCAAAAATTCATCTGGAATAAAAAAAGACCCCGAATAGCTGCAGCAATCCTGAAAAAGAACAAAGTAGGTGTGATCTCAATACCAGATATCAAGATGTATTACAAAGCCACTGTTCTCAAAACTGCCTGGTACTGGCACAAGAATAGGCATACAGATCAATGGAATAGAATAGAGAGCCCAAAAATCAGCCCGAAACAATATGCTCAATTAATATTTGACAAAGGAGGCAAGAACATACAATGGAGCCAAGATAGTCTTTTCAATAAATGGTGTTGGGAAAATTGGACAGATATATGCAAGAAAATGAAACTAGACCACCAACTTACACCATACACAAAAATAAACTCAAAATGGATAAAGGACTTAAATGTACGACAGGAAACCATAAAAATTCTAGAAGAATCCAAAGGCAACAAAATCTCAGACATATGCCGAAGCAATTTCTTCACTGATACAACTCCTAGGGCATTTGAAACGAAAGAGAAAATGAACAAATGGGACTACATCAAAATAATAAGCTTCTGCACAGCAAAAGAAACCATCAACAAAACAACGAGAAAACCCACTGTGTGGGAAAACATATTTGCCAATGACATATCTCATAAGGGCCTAATCTCCAAAATTTATATGGAACTCATACAACTTAACAAAAGGAAGATAAACAATCCAATCAAAAAATGGGCAAAGGACCTAAATAGACACCTTTCAAAAGAGGGCATTCAGAAAGCCAAGAGACATATGAAAACATGCTCAAAGTCACTAATCATCCGAGAGATGCAAATCAAAACAACACTGAGGTATCATCTCACACAAGAATGGCTATCATCAACAAATCAACAAACGACAAGTGCTGAGAGGATCTGGAGAAAAAGGAACACTTGTGCACTGCTGGTGGGAATGCAGACTGGTGCAGCCACTATGGAAGACAGCATGGAGTTTCCTCAAAAAACTGAAAATGGAACTCCCATTTGACCCTGTGATCCCACTTCTAGGAATATATCCCAAGAAACCAGAAACACCAATCAGAAAGGATATATGCACCCCTATGTTCATAGCAGCACAATTCACCATAGCTAAGATCTGGAAACAGCCTAAGTTCCCATCAGTAGATGAATGGATTAGAAAACTGTGGTACATCTACACAATGGAATACTGTGCTGCTCTAAAAAGGAAGGAACTCTTACCATTTGCAACGGCATGGATGGAACTGGAGAGCATTATGCTAAGTGAAATAAGCCAGTCAATGAAGGAAAAATACCACATGATCTCACTCATTCATGGATACTAGAGACCATTATAAACTTTTCAACAATAATAGATACAGAGGCAGAGCTGCCTCAAACAGATTGTCAAACTGCAGCGGGAAGGCCTGGGAGGGTGGGGGTGCAGGAGGTAGGGGGATAAGAGATCAACCAAAGGACTTGTATGCATGCATATAAGCATAACCAATGCACATAAGACACCGGGGGATAGGGGAGGCTAGGGGACTGTCTAGGGCGGGGGGGAAAAATGGACACATATGTAATACCCTTTGTAATACTTTACGCAATAAAAATTAAAAAAAAAAGAAAAAAGAAAGACTCAGAGACAACAGTGTAATTGGCAATAATACTAGACAAAATGTAAGGACACGAGTCACACAAATGCAGTATTATGGATTTCATCTCTCTGTGCAGGCCACGTTCAATCCTATTTTAAATGCAGGAAAATTAACTCAACAGTTTATCGTGGATTCGTATTCAAAAATGGAGGCCAATTGGATAAATTTCATCAAAGCAAACCAATCTAAGTTGAGAGTTGAAAAATATAGTGGTTTGATGGATTATCTCAAATCTAGATCTGAAAATGACAATGTGCTGATTGGTAAGATGATAATACTTCCATCATCTTTTGAGGGTAGTCCCAGAAATATGCAGCAGTGATATCAGGATGCTATGGCAATTGTAACAAAGTATGGCAAGCCCAATTTATTCATAACCATGACATGCAACCCCAAATGGGCAGATATTGCAAACAATTTACAACACTTGCAAAAAGTTGAAAACAGACCTGACTTGGTAGCCAGAGTTTTTAATATTAAGCTGAATGCTCTTTTAAATGATATCTGTAAATTCCATTTATTTGGCAAAGTAATAGCTAAAATTCATGTCATTGAATTTCAGAAACACGGACTGCCTCACGCTTACATCCTCTAATTCCCTTTCAATGTGCACGAATTTCATGCACTGGGCCACTAATCTATATATATGAAAGGCTAATATGCAAAGTGAGTTCAACCAGGAGAGGGGGAATTAGATCGCTCGCAATGATGTGCACTGACCACTAGGAGGCAGCACAAAACAAAGAAAGGCCCTGGCCAGCAGCTGGCAGCCGAAGAAGGAAGGCCCTGGCCAACAGCCAGAAGGCCCTGATCAGCCGTGATCACCGGCCAGGCCTAGGGACCCTACCTGTGAACGAATTATGTGCACTGGGCCTCTAGTATATGCATAACCCATGGACATAGATATAGTGTGGGGAAGGCCTGGGGGTTTGATGGAGGGGGCAAAAAGGGGGAAAATGGGAGACATCTGTAAAACTGTCAACAATTAAAAAAAGGTAGGCTTTGTAAAAACAACATACTCTTCTAAGATACAGTAGAAATTAACCTTTTAGTAAAATTTGTACTTTAGTGGCCATATTATTCTATATTTTTCAGATTACTATGTAAAAATTCTGCCTAAATCACAGACCATATACCACAATAACTATTTTTAAAACATCTCTCACCTGGCTTGTGTGGCTTAGTGATTGAGCATTGAACTATGAACTAGGTCGTCACAGTTCAATTCTCAGTCAAAGCACATGCCTGGGTTATAGGCGCAATCCCCAGTGGGGAGCATGCATGAGGCAGCCAATCAATGATTCTATCTCATCGTTGATGTTTCTATCTCTCCCTTTCCCTTCCTCTATGAAATCAACAAAAATCTATTTTTAAAAAGCATTTTTTAATACAAGTTTCTCTATAGAAGACATAATTCTTAGGCTATTTTTTGGGGTGAGGCAAATTAGTGTTTATTACATTAAGCTACATATTATTTTTAAATTGTTATAGGGAACTGAAAGATAAAATGGTGATACTACTACATCTAAAGACATTCATTTTGATCTGATGACAGGGTACATATTATTTTTCAATGTGAATAAATGCACACAGTTAATCATCAAATTAAAGATCAAGAGTATTTTATTCTATGAGTTTATAATATGTAAAATTTATTACAGACTGGTCTTGTTTTATTTTATTTAATGAACACAGAAAAGTCCCTAAAATTAAGGTACTAACTTTTCATTTACATAATTGTTAGAACATTAAACAATAAAACATTTAATGTGTGCTATAACATATAGATGTTAACATCATATAAAATTTGCTAGTAATTCATTTAGTCATTAAAGCTATTTTTAATTAGCATTCCAAAATTATTTTTTTCTAAGATATATAATTAATGCCATGAAAAAAAAATTTTACTCTATGAATAGTGAGGGCTTGTCACAAGTTAAGAGATGCCAGATATAATTCCAATTTCATGTGAAAATGCCTCATATTAATGAAAGGTGTTCATTTAAATTTAGTACAAGTTTCTATTACCAACTTTTACCAGAAATATTTTCTACAAATCCTTTTGCCAAATTCTGTTAATCATTTTTATAATAGATGATATAGACAAGGTAGCTTTTCTTTCAGATTGCTAAAATCTGCACTTCATTAGAGTTAACTCATTGCTAGAATATAATAGAAATTTTAAAAACTCTTTTAAAAAATATATATTTTATTGATTTTTTTTTACAGAGAGGAAGGGAGAGGGATAGAAAGATAGAAACATCGATGAGAGAGAAACATCGATCAGCTGCCTCCTGCACACCCCCTACTGGGAATATGCCCGCAACCAAGATACATGCCCTTAACGGGAATCGAACCTGGGACCCTTCAGTCTGCAGGCTGACACTCTATCCACTGAGTCAAACCAGTCAGGGCATTAAAAACTCTTTAATAGCTTAACATTAAAACCCCTTTTTCATTTGAAGAAATCATTAAAACAAAACAAGTTTCTAAAAATAAATATGTTTGTAACATTTTATAGCATTATACTTACCACTACAAATATATTAAACAACCAAATAAATCCACATAGACATATATATGGTGCAGGGACTCATGTGTACAAACATACCTTTGCTATTACATCGAATTTTTCTGCCAAGATAGGTGTACAGGTGATAGTGACAACAGTTATCCCCCCAAAGGGAATTACTCCTTCTGATGGAACAATATTAATGATAGACATAAGAGTCCTACTGCAAACCTGTAAATGAAAATTTGCAGAAATGCTAATTATCCTTTCTTTTTAATTTTTTAAGTATAGTTGGCATATGATCTTATATTTGTTATATTAGTTTCATGTGTACAATATAGTGATTCAGCACTTTTAGACCTTACAATGTTATCATCCTATTAATTCTAGTAATGATCTGTCATGTGCAAACTTATTACAAAATTACTGACTACATTCCCCTTCCCGTTTTCAACTACCCTCACCCTTCTGGTAAGCATCATTTTGGTCTCTGTTTCTATGAGACTGTTTTTGTTCTGTTTTGTTTTCATTATCCTTTCAAGTTACTGTTCCAAAGCTCACACAGGAAAGCTTCCAAACTACTATCTAGAGAGAGGTCCTCCAGGCACAGGGCATGAGATGATTGTGTGTAACTGATTTTCAAACACCAGATGCACATATAGTTTGGATTTCAACAAGGATTTGCAAATGGAACATTCAGTAATGGCACCTTCCAATTCAAACAGGAAGCTGAAGTTTATTGTCTGAAGTGTTTTCAAGACTCTGCAAAACTTAAAAGGATGAGCTATATCTCTTAGGGAAGATGCTAAAGTTCTAGATACATTGATAATTTTGCCTTTTCCCTGATCATAAAAACTGAAAGCAAAGGTAGTTGGGAAGCAAGATGATAAAGTAACTTCCTCTTCTTTGTCATTTCCTTGATAGCCTAATGTCTAAGGTATCATGTTGACATTCAGAAAAGGAACTTATGATGTGGTTTGTCAGAGACCAATTTAGCCCTGTCTACCATCCTTTAAACCAAAATAATAAAGGGAAATTAGATATTTAAAAGGAGATAGGAAATTAAGATATTTGGGGATATGAAGGAACAAAGAGCCTTCAAATCTAATTCAGAAGCAACAGAATAAAAAAAGGTATCCTCATTTGGTTATTGGGGTAAAAGACATCCTATATAATAAAAGCCTAATATGCAAATCTACCAAACAGCGGAACCAGTGGAATGACCACTTGCTATGATGCACACTGACTACCAGGGGGAAGATGCTCAATGCAGGAGCTTCCCCCAGCCTACAGGCCCCAGGCCAGCCAAGGCAGGTGCCAGTGGCCCACCCCCCCCCCCCCACCCCGAATGCCCCGCCAGTTTCCCTGCAGAGGGAGGCGACTGGCAGCGGTGGTGAGGGGGCGGGGCCAGTGAGTGGGCGGCACCAGACTGGCCAAGGCTGGTGCTAGCAGGGGCCTCCCCAATTGCCTTGCTGGCCACCCCACAGATTGGCCCTGATCACCAGCCAAGCCTAGGGACCCTACCAGTGTAAGAATTTTGAGCACCGGGCCTTTAGTGTAAATAAAAGCTTGAATGAAAGATCTCTAATGCTAACTTCTGTTAGAAAATCTTAATAGCTTTTTCAGTTATAAGAAAAAACAAAACAAAAAATTCTATCACCACTTTAAACACACCCCCACCTGGCAATTTAGATCAGAAAAAAACTATAAATACAGTATTTTTACAATGGTCTGAGTTGCTACCTTGAGAGTCCTGATGACAGAGGAGAAAAGAAAAAGTACGTAATTAAATATGGAATGTGACATTGACAAAATACATTTTTAAATGGTATTTTCTTCAAATCACTTATCTTTTTTTAATATGACAAAATAACAGATAGAAAGAAAAAAGAGGGTAAGAGGAGAAGAAAAGGAAAGACTAAGAAAGAAAGGAAGAAATTAATTTTATGGGAAATTAAAAGGACAAAGTAGATAAAATATATTCAGAAAAGTATCATGTGAAATATCTAAATATTAGCATTACCAAATTTATAAAGACTAAAGTATTAATACCATAGTGTTCATAGCAAAATATTCATTCAAATTATAATGTGATCTGATCTAAGTAAGATTCCAAGATTTTACATCACCTTGAAATAGGCATGGTTTGGTCCTACATTGTGAAGAATGACTTTCTTACAAGTTGTTAAACCTTGAGGGCTATTATTGAAGAGTATCCTTGGCTCCAAAAACAAGACCTTGGTGATACCACGCTAATAATGAAAGGAGGAAGGGAAAATGCAGATGAATAATAGCAAATACCTTTTTTATGTCCAACAAATAATTTAAAATTTTTTTAGCTTCATGGAAATTTCTAAAATATGAGGTGTTATCAGATTTTATGGTATCACATGATCTCACTCATATGTGGACTCTAATGAAAAAAATAAACTGTTGAACAAAATAGATCCAGAGGCATGGAAGCATGGAACAGACTGGAATCTCAGAGAAAAGGCGGGGGTGGGTGGGAAGGAAGAGATCAATCAAAGAACTTATATGCATATATACATAACCCATGGACACAGGCAATAGGGCAGTAAAGGCCTGGGGCATGGGCGGGGTCTAAGGCAGTGATGGCGAACCTATGACACGCGTGTCAGAGATGACACGCGAACTCATTTTTTTGGTTGATTTTTCTTTGTTAAATGGCATTTAAATATATAAAATAAATATCAAAAATATAAGTCTTTGTTTTACTATGGTTGCAAATATCAAAACATTTCTATATGTGACACGGCACCAGAGTTAAGTTAGGGTTTTTCAAAATGCTGGCACGCCGAGCTCAAAAGGTTTGCCATCACTGGTCTAAGGGGTCAATGGGAGAAAAAAGAGGACATATGTAATACTTTCAACAATAAAGATTTTTTAAATAGAGAAAGGAAAACAGACAAATATTTAAATTGTACTCCTAATATGAAAAAGGCAGGGGGAGTAAGATAACTCTGTGGAGGAAGTAAATCCGTGACTGAGAATCATGTGAATTAATCACTGAAGGAGATGTAAGAGATCATCTACCCATATGCACAGCGCTACCATGTGCTATCTAAGAGGAAAGAGTTCCGGGTCACCTGACTATGGGAAATAATGTGCCAAATGAAATTATCTAGGCATGGTTCTACTAGATGCCTTCTCACAGCATTTAATATGCTGATAATGTATACTTTGCTTATCTGATAATGAGGAGGAAATTACTGTGATTCACAGAATTACATTGGCACAGGACTCCCTCACCTTACCCCACACAAATCATTTCACAGAACTAATGCATGAGAAAACTTTTTGAAATGTTAATATTACCCACCTTTCCCATTTTACAAGAAAGCAAACCATAGTCAAAAGCAACTAGAACCCAAGTTTTCCAATTCCTCGTTCAGTTCTTTTTACACCAGACCTTATTATCTTTATACATGATACATTATTTCTTATTATCTTAGGATGTTTTAGTATATTCTTAAAATTATTTGAAGAACATGTCATGGTAATTGGAATAATAATTTTCAAAAAAAGCTAATAGAAGAGGAATTGGTCAAGTCTTTCATAAATTAATGACACACTTGAACATTTTATTTAATCACTTCATGTTGCTCCATCTTTACTTTCTTAAGAACAATATTTCACAGTCCATTTAACTTTAAGGGCTTTAAAAGTTTACCAAAAAAGAATCTAATTTATTATTCTGATATCTCAAAGTTTAATTCTTAACCAATCCTAGTGTAGAGAAAGTGGAAAGCAAATTTTATCAGAGGGTAATAGCAAATGCTATGGAGGCAGATAGATCTGAATATAAATTCCAACTAGGTCACTTACTGCATCTGTAAACCTGTATTAGTTCATTAAGTTCATTAACCAATCAAATCTCCCATATCCTCACCCATCAATTGAGTTATTAGTATATACCTATAGAGTTGTTGTAAGGATTAAATTAAACAATGCATGAACAACACTTAGTATCATGCCTGACACTGTAATTACTCAATCAGTGATACCTATTATTAATGTAAAGTCTGCATCACTAAATAGCTGGTCTTTTACCTGTCAGGAAAAAATACACATGGGATGACTATGTGGGCAAAATTTATATTAGTAAATCTGTCAAGCACAAAATATTGAGAGCAGTAGGACACAGCTTATTTCAAGCCTGGAGCAATGGAAATACCATAATATTGTTAGCACAAAAGTCTTAGATTGCTAATTAATTCTAGATAGCAACACATTTTTAGCAAATTCTTAATTTATGCTAGAGAAGTGGCTCCAAAAAAATTATAACATAATTTAGTTAACTAAGTATTGCATACAAAATCAGGTTTTACTAACATAGTATACATATCCAACTACTCTACACACACATATGCCAACCAATTTAGAACCCTCAAAATAAAACTCATATTCAAGGGAAATCATTACATGTGCAACACATTTTAGTGTCATCGTGTTTCCTTCATCAACTTGAAGAATAAATTCTCCCTTGTCTGGAACACTGAAACCCGGCAGCCATGTTACTTCACATTCCAATGAGGAGTATGGTACAACAATGCCTACAGAGGATTTAGAAAGAATAAGACAGTTCCACATTTTAAATATATATATTTCCATATCCAAAATAAGGGCTTGCATACAAATATAACAACATCATATAACAAATTATTTAAATTAAACTCAAAATATAGGAAAATACTAAGTGAGCGATTATCAAATTAGTATAAACTTATAGTTTAAAATCTAAAATACATCTTATTTTTCAATTTTAAAAGGCAGATGAAAATATTTGACAAAAAGCATGCCAATATTTCCAAAAAATATAAATTTATCAATGAAACAAACACTCTAGGATTAGAGATGGCTTTATTTATTGTGTTTCTGTTTTTGTTTTAATCCTCACCCAAGGATATTTTTCCGTTGATTTTTAGAGAGAGTATAAGAGAGAAGGAAAGACAGAGAGAAACATCAATGTGAGAGAAATTCATCAATTGGTTGCCTCCTGTGTGAGCCCTGACTAGGGCCCAGTCAGGGGAGGAGCCTGCAACCTAGGTAGGTGCCCTTGACTGGAATCGAACCCAGTACCCTTCAATCCGCAGGCTGACGCTCTATCCACTCAACCAAACCAGCTAGAGCTAGAAATGGCTTTATACATACACAGTCAAAAACTGTTTGTGATCCCTGAACAAGTGTCACCTCCATGTTTCCCAATATTCTGAAATACTTATTAACATCAGACTATTATTCAGTTTTTAGAGGAAGGAATCACCACATGTTCACAACCCTAGAAATGTAACTTCTGATATAGCTATGATTAATCAACACATTTCTATAATTCAAATGTACTGAGAACCCAGGTGGCATTAGGCACATTTAGAGTGAGCTGCTTTATCTGTTTAAATGCATCATCTCCTTTAAAGTAAGAAAATAATACTTTATGGAAAGAATGACTCAGAAGTTCTTAATGAAGAAAGGATCACCTGAGATTCAAAGGCAATGGACAATAAACGGAGAGAGATGAGTGATCGCCACAATCTTTGCTTGGGGTGAGGTTGACTCTCATGTGGTGGTAGTTTCCTCAATCCTAAAAAAGATATAGTGCCTACCTCCTATGACTATGAAGGGAGCTAACAATACATATAAAGGAATTAACATGGTACACGATGCCTAGAGAACACTCAGTGTCAGATATTATTAATACTCTTGAATGCCAATACAGTAATTTATAAAAAGAATAGAAACTGGACACAGAAGAGCTAACAGTCTAGTGGGAGTCCACTGGGATTAGACTTCTCTATAAGTAACAAAAAAGCCCTGCTACAGTGGGTTAGGAAGATAGGGGTTTGTTTGTCTTATGAAATTAGACATCCACAAACAGGTAGTTCAGGGCTGCCTTAACAGATTGACAAGGCCTTCAAGGAGCAATGCTCTTTCTAGCTTCCCACACTACCATTCCTTACTGTGTGGCCTTCCTTGATGTAGAAAGATAGCATAGTAGTTAAAACAGCACAATTTGTAGGGTCAGACTCCCTGATTCAGGTTTCAACTTGAGACCTTGGACAATTTACTTAACCTACGTAATAGTTTCCTCAGACATAAAATAGGGATAACTGTATCTAACGAAGAGAATTTTTATAGGGGATTAAATAAACTAAGATATGTAGAAGTACTTCAGTGTCTGGCACAAAGAAGGTTGGAAATAAAAGAAAATTCTGTCCATGTCTCATTGGCAAGAAGCTTGGGATAAGAGATTTTTAGATAAGAACACTGCTTCACCAAACAAAATGAGGATCCTGTTAGTGAAGGGAATATATATCAGGTATGGGCTTAGCAACATCTACCACAATAGAAGATGTATAGAAACAAATAATTGTAGATAACATTAAAGAAATACACAGTGGGAGCTGAAAAGGTGGAGAGGGGAGTCTAAATTGGCCTTAGAAAGTGGAGAAAAGCCCATTAAAAGAGATGGCATTTGAGCTACGACTCAAGGATGACTAGAGGAGGACAAAGCTGAGGGAAGTGTCAAAGGCAAGTGACAGTGCTAGAAGAGAGAGGTGTGTGGAGAAGATTGTGATGGGAAGTAACATGGACAGAGAAGATTCAATGCTATATATAAAGGCACTTGAACAGGGAACAGGGGACATTAATTGGATGGTTAGACTGAGCAAGATGGGATTGGAAGGGCAGATATTACAAATGGCCAAGGAGGGAGATAATTGAGAAAGACAGTGAACTGATTCAAGTCAAGTCTAAAAACTGAGCAGACTCAAGGGTTCAGTAAAGTTAAAGACAACAAAGAAGAAAACAAAATGAGCAGAAACATGAATAATACCTAATGGAAACATCGTAATAGAAGCCAATTCCATCTTTAAAAATATCAACCCACCCTTACACTTTTCCCTTACAATATCCACTAACCAAACAAAATCCAAAATATATCACAGGAAGAAAGGACAATCACAACATAACATTTAATTCAGGACTATTGTAGTTTACAAAAATATAGCGAGGGATATGATTAAATGTATTATCTGGGATGCAAAACCAATATAGCAAAAGGAACATAAGAAAAATAACGATAAAAATGCATTTTCTATTTACACAAAGAAGCAAAAACAAAATTGAGTAATTATGACATTTATTCTGAACATCAAAAGAAAAATGATATAAAAAAACTATGTATATAAACTATGCATACTTTCTTTAATGTTCTCTGAAATAGATTTGAGTATTCTATCAATTGTGTTCTTAAAAGATCAAAAGTGTCTGGCCAGTGGTGCTCAATGGTGGAGCACTGACCCATGAACCAGGTCACAGTTCAATTCCCAGTCAGGGCACATGCCCAGGTTGCGGGCTCAATCCCCAGTAGGAATCGAACAAGAGGCAGCCAATCTCTGATTCATTGTCATCATTAATCTTTCTCTCTCTCTCTCTCCCTCTCTCTCCCCCCCTCCTCTCTCTGAAATAAATAAAAAATAAAAATATCAAAAGTACTTAAGGACTAATGAGAGTACTCATATAAACATTGTATTTGGAATTAAAGTCCATTGTGCTCTTGTGCTTTGATTAAAAAATTCTAAAAACAACCCAAAGAAAATAAAAGTAAATACTAAAATATCCCCTGTAAAAATAAGAACTAAAGATCATGAGAAGTATAACTGGTGTTCCAGTTTATAATATTGCAATTCCACCTCTATTTTGACAAATTCAGCATCATCACTGCATTTCCATGGCAGCCACTGGGGTGAAGCCCAGCCCACTCAGCCATAGTTAGAATAAAAGAAACACAAGGAAAAGTGCCAAACCTATAAGCTAGGATACAGATTATATAACTAGTACTACTAGATACCTGTTTAAAAAAAAAAATTGGAAATTTACCTAGAATCTCTGAAATGTATAGAAATAGTTTCTCTTTCTTCTGATTATTCATTTAGCTTTTCTCTATATTGGAGCAGGACCCAATATTATCAGTATTAATAACCAAAAAAAAAAAAAGAGCTGGGTCAAGTCAATCTGCTAAATAACAATGGAAATATACCTGGAATGTTTAATAAATAACCTGGATTGTGCTAAATCAATCCAGGTTAGTAAAAAGATTAAATATGGCTATATCAATGATCTCCAACCCAAATGAAGGAAAAGTCCTACTCTTTGTTAAGTTTGTCAGCATCTCAGCCTATATCTGCACTAAAATTGAACACTTAAGTTGTTCATAACACTCCCTGTTACAAACACTGGTAGAGTTATATAAAAGTCATGATTTGGAAATAACTAATACAAGAATATACACCTAACACAAGATTTCTACAAACTAGAATTCCTCTGTGATCTGATATGTACTCTATTTCGATCACAAATGAAGACTATTCCTAAATTAGAGATAAAGAGGGAGGGAGGAGAAAGAGGAATAGAAGAAAGTAGGGAAAGTAAGACAGAAGAAAGGAAGCAGTAGTAAGGAATTGAGGATGGGTTGCAAGAAGCATAAGAGGTTATTACTCTGAGGATACTTCAAGGGGGTGGGGGAGTCCAAACAATCAGCAATTGTCCTATTCAGGTAGCTATCTATTTATTTGACACATACTCTTTGCCAGTCATTATGGAAGAATTTTTCATATATTTAATCTCTATGAGATATAGTAGTCTCTTTACTTTACAGATAAAGAAACCAGTGCTTATAGAGTATTTTTCCCAAGATCACAAAGCTAGTGAAAAGCCAAGACTAATTTTGAAATCAGGTCTATCTGACTCCAATGTTTGTTTTAAATTTCTCATGCAGCATTAGACTTTAGTTGGTTATAAAGCACCATGTGACTCACTGCAGATCCTTCCATCTAACTGGAAAGTCATGGCATGTACATGAAACAAAGACACCATAGTCATCATTCTGCTTCTAACTTGCGTTTGTTTTACTTTAAATGATAGCTTCTGTCCTCATGAGATATTCACAAAACATCACAATGATGTTTGCCAAATGTGATAGGCTACTACTTAAGTGACAGGTTAGTAGTGATCAGGGCTCAGTTTTGTAACAGTACATTATGTGGAATTATCAATTCCAGGAAACAGCAGAAGCAAGTTAAAAAGATAGTTAACAAATACAAGGAACTATCAAAAATGGTAAGTCTAAGCCCTGACGGGGTCTCTCAGTTGGTTAGACTAGCATCCATATACTCCAAGGTTGCAGGTTCAATGCCCAGTCAAGGAGCATAGAGCATATATAAGAAACAACCAATGAATGCATAAATAAGTGGAATAACAAAGCAATGTTTTTTTTTCTCTCTCAAAACAATGAATTAATTAAAAAATTATTATTTAAATGACAGTTTTAAGTTCTTAATTTTATTAATTAGACTTTATTACCTGTATTAAATATTGACTGTAAGAAATTTGTGGATCCTTCTAAAAGAATTCACAATCTAACAAAATTTAAGTCATTCTGAATCATATCTTATCATCATCAAACTAAAACTAAACAAAAAAATATTGAGTTCACCAATATCTGTCACAGTTCATTTTATTTGTCAACTTGGCCAGACTATGGCAACTAGCTGTTTGGACAAACATCAGTCTAGGTGTTGCTGAGCAGGTATTTTTTAGATGTGATTAACATTAAATCAATATAATTTGAGTAAAGCAGATACCTTTTCCAATGTGGGAAGGCCTCATCCAATAAGCTAAAAGTCTTATAAGAAAAGACTGAGGTCCTCCTTGGATTCAAGACTGCAACATCAATTCTTCCCTGAGTCTCTAGCCTGCAGGCTTATCCTGCAGATTTCAAACTTGCCAGCCTCTACAATCATATGAGCCAATTCCTTGATCAATCTATATATCTCTATCTCTCTCTTTAAGTTTGTATAATATATATATATTTCATATTGTTCCCATTTCTCTAAGAACCCTAATATAGGGTTCATATTTTTAAATCAAATGTACATGTATATTTTATATGTGCAAAAATAAATGCCCAAATGACCATATTAGATTTATTTCTATGTTCATAGCACCATTATACAGTACACGTGCAATTAATGATTGATGCCTGAATACAATACATGAATAAATGAATGTCTAAATCAAACAAACAATAAACTATTACCTTTACTTGGACGAATGGAAAATGACATTCCTCTTTCTGTGTTTACTGGTATCCATTCAAAGCGAACAAGATAATTCTGATGATTATGCAACGTGACTGTCTCCCTAAAACATGTTTTCAACAAGTAGCCATTTGGTTTTAACACTACCTCATCAGAAGATAGCTCAAGTCTTACTGGCATGATATTTGCCCTCACTAGGAGGTGCCCACCAGGTATATTGTTCACTCTAAAAGTGAAAGACCTGTAACACAACAAAGGCATAGGAATTTAACTGATAATAACTATTTGCAATTATAGAATTAAGTTATGTGTAAAAATGCACATACTGATGACTAACATCCTCAATTCTTAAGAAAATATCAAACTAATCATGAAAGAAGACTACAACTGAAATATGAGTCTATAAATCTACAAATTGATACATATATAGTTTCTATGTTTGGGGACCAAATATAATATATACTATTAATTATTAGGGCAAATAAAAACATATCCTATAATAGGACACTTTGATTCTAGCAAATAGAAATTTGAAAATAAATCATACTTCCAAAATTTTCCAGCAGTGGAAGAATGGAATATAACTGAAATATGAGTACTGGATGAAGGTGGAATCACATATGAAAATTGCTTGGTTTTCTGAAGTTCTTTCAAATTAACATCTAAATGGAGCAAAATATACTTAGGTAGCATATTAACAACATGCAGTCGATGAGTATTTATGGAGTTCACACAAATATCACCAAAATTAAGGACAGAGGGCCCTAAAAAAAGAAAAGGTATTAAGTTTAATATTGGCAACTGTTCATTTTTATAAAGTTTTCATAGTATATTTTGATCTACTTATAAAAAATGGTACTCAGAAATATATTTATTATAATGTCAGAAATTATTAACCAAGTTTTTATCCAAATGTCCATAATTAGCTATTTGGAGATTACTGGTTAATATTCAATATAATTATATTCTGATTACATGGAAAATTATTAGCACTCATTATAACTCATCTTAGTACATGAATTTTCATACACCAACACCATTTCCACTCTCAATACATTTATGTTTATTTATCCAGAATTTACAAAAATTGGTAATTTTCCCAGGAATTATTGCTTATGTTTTCTCTTTGAATGCCTAAAGGTTTTATATCATAACAATTTTTTTTTTTAATCCTCACTCGAGGATATTTTTCCATTGATTTTTGGAGAGAGTGGGAGGGGGAGAGACAGAGAGAGAGAAACATCCACGAGAGAGACACACATCAATTGCTTGCCTCTTGCAAGTGCCCCGACCTGGGCCTGGGCCTGGGCCAGGGAGAAGCCTGCAACCAAGGTACATGACCTTGACCAGAATCAAACCCAGGACTCTCTATTATAACAATTTAAATAACTATGTCTTATCCTGCTTTATTTTTTAACAGATTGATTTAATTATAACTGATACACAGTAAACCATACATGCTTATATGTGTAGAATTTCATAAGTGTTGACTTGTCTACTCCTGGGGAAAAACCACAATGAAGAGAGTGAATATCCATCATTTTAAAAAGTTTTCTTTTAAAAATATGCCCCTTTATATTCTCCCCCTCCCACCATCCTCTGTATTCTCCTTTCCCAGACAACCACTCATCCTCTTTATGTCACTGTAGATTAGTTTGCATTTTCTAAAGTTTCATATGAGTGGAATAATACAGAGTTGTACAGTTTTTCTCTGATTTCTTTCACTCAGCAATTCCTTGGAGATTCATTCATGCTGTTTCATGAGTCAATAGTCCATCCCTTTATATTACTAAGTAGTAGTCTATCATAGATGAATGTTTGTTTATTCACCTGTTGATTGACACTTGGATTGTTTCCAGATATTGGCTATTACAATCAAAGCGGCTAAAACCTTTGTGTATAAATATTTGTTCAAACATATACTTTTATTTCTTTTGGATAAATATCTGAAAATGGAATGGATGGATCATATGATACACATATGTTTAAATTATGAGAAACTGGCAAACTGTTTTAAAGTAGTGGGTAATTTCACACACCCCACCTAGCCATATATAAAAGTCCAGTTCCCTCACATCTCCAACAACAACTGAAATGGTGAGCTTTTCTCTTTTAACTTAAGCCATTCAAATAGATTTATCTCCCTGTGGTTTTATTTTATTTCCCTAACAACCAATAATGTTGTGCATCATTCTATGTGCCTACTTGTCAGCTGTAGCTTTTGATTAATGAACTATCTATTCAAACCCTTTGCCCATTTTTAATTGGGTTGTTTGTTTTCTCAAAATTGAGTCTCAAAAGTTTTATATACATTCTGGTTGCAATTCTTTCATCAGATATATAATTTGCAAATATTTTCTCTCAATCTATGGTTTGTTTTTATCCTCTTATTAGTGTCTTTTGAAGAGCAGATGTATTTAAAGTTGATCAATCCCTATTTATCCATTTTTTCTTTCATGGATCATATTTTTGTGTGATATGTAAGACATTCTTGCTTTCCCCATGATCACAGATATTTTTTCCTATGTTTCCTTCTATAAGGAAGCACATGGATTATGATGTATTTTTATTTAGTTTTGGTATATGATGTAAGACATAGATACAAACTCTAGTTTTTTGTTTTTATTTTTTTAGTGTATGGCTCATATGTTCCAGCACTTCTTATTAAAAAAGACTATCCTTAAAAAAAAGGAAACCAATAAAAAATAAAATAAATAAAAAGACTATCCTTTCTGCACTTCATTGCTTTTGTTCCTTTGTCAAAATTCAGTTGTCTAATATGTGTAGGTCTATTTCTGAACACTCACTTATGTTTCATTGGTCTATGTATCTATAATTATGCCAGTGTCACACTGTATTCCTTACTGTAGCTTTGTAATTAATCTTGAAACCAGGTACTGTTTTATCTCCAATTTGTTTTCCTATTTCACAGTTGTTTTGACTATTATCATGTTTCCATAGTGTAGTGGTTATCACGTTCACCTCACAATTGTTTTGACTATTATAATTCTTTTGCTTTTCCAAGTGATTTTAAAATGAACCTGTCAATTTCTACAATAGATACTTGTTGGGGTCCAGATGTAAGCTGGCAAGGTCCTTGCACCTGCAGGGGCTAGCAAGGCTGGGACCCTTACCCACACAGTTTTCCCAGACTTGTTTGGATGGCGATTATCAGTAGAATGAGAGTAACATTTGTAGAATGAGAACAGTCTTTCATAGCTTGCCCAGAAGTCTGTAACTATTTACTGAGATATGCTGTACTGAGAACTTGTCCTTCTGCTATGTCTCTCCCTTAGAGATTAAGAGGAACAAAGAATACATTCCTCTTGACAGACCTCCGATTCAGTGTGTTGTGTATATATAGGATTGTATAGCTAATAAACTTCGCTTCAGTTCATCAAGAGAACTGGGGTCCTCCCGACCCCGCTTTCCTGTCTTTCTTTCTTTTCTCAATTCCCACCTCCCTGCCTCAGCCCGGCTCAACCCTGTCAGGCTGGCCCTGACAGATACTGATGGAGCTTTGACTGGAATTGGGTTGAACCGACAGATCATATGGATCATTTTTTCATGTCTTTTATGTCTCTAAATAATTATTTTAATATGTGGAAGATAATTATAAAAACCCTTTAATGTCCTTGTCTGACAATTCTAACATATGTATCAGTATTGGTTAGGTTTAATTGATGCATTATTCTCCTTATTAGGGGTTGTTTTGCCTCATGCCTAGTAGTCTTTGTTTGGATGTCAAATATAGTATTTACCGCATTATGTGCTAGATATGTTTTGTGCTCCTATAAATATTCTTGAGCTTTGTTCTGAAAGTTACTTTGAAACTGATAGATCCTTCCTGGTCTTGCTTTTATGAAAGTTACCTGAGACCAGAGCAGTACTCTGAATAGTAATAATGATTCTCCACTACTGAGACAAGAACTTCTGAGTACTCTGCCCCAATATCCTATGAATTATAAGGTTTGTTTGTTTTGTCCAGTTTGCCAGGTGGGAACTTTCAGTCACTACTCCTGACCTGTGTGAACACCGGGTGATTCTATAAACCTTTGAAATGGTTTTCCCCCTAGCTTTACCTAATTTCCTAACAATACCATTAACTAATAGGGACCTAATTGACATTTAAAGAACCTTCAGCAGGATACAACTTATTTTCAAGCCACATGAACCTCAATAAGAGAGACCACATCCAGGATCAAACTTAACAAATCTTCAAAAATTAAAACAATTGAATCCATACATGTGTGCACTCTGACCAAATAGAATCAAACTAGAAAATAGTAGTAGAAAGAAAACAGAAAAATCTTTGAATATAAATAACACACTTCTAAATAACCAATGAGCCAAAGTAAATGTTTCAACGGAAATTAGGTAATAACGAAGTAAAAGAAATTAAAAATATGTAAGAATATGTGGGATGTAACTAAAGTACTGCTTAGTAAGACATGTATAGCAATAAATCACTATATCATGGAAAAAATGGTCTAAATCAATAATTTAAGATTCCACGTCAAGAAACTAGAAGAAATGCAACCTAAATAAAAATCTAAAGCAAACAGAAGGAAATGATAAATACAAGAGAAGAAGTCACTGAAATTAAAAACAGAAAACTTATAGAGAAAAATCAATGAAACTAAATGCCGGTTCTTTGAAAAGAACAATAAAATTGATAAACCTAGACTACCAAGACTGAAAAAGAAAAATAAGAAAGAAGACATACATTTCCAGTAGTAGGAAGGTAACAGGCTCTCTATCATTACAGATGCTGCTGACTCAAACATTAAAAGGATAATTTGTGAATGCTACAAATAACTCAATACATATAAACATGAAATCTTAGTTGGAGGGGATCTATTCTACAACAAAACAACAAAAAATACACACACTACCAAAACTCTCTTAAAATGGCATAGATTATCTGAATAGTCCTACAACTATTAAAGAAATTGAATTTGTGATTACACATCATCTGAAAATGAAATCTTACTCAGATGGTATCTCTGAAGAAGTCTAACATATAAAGAATGCTCCTCAATCTCTTTTAGAATGTAGTAGAGGAAAGAATACTTCCTAACTGTCCCAACTCTGTTTAGGAGGCCAATAGTACTCTAATGGCAAAACAGAGACAGAAAAAAAATCAAAGCAAAAATGCAGACATATATTTTATGAAAACAAATGCAAAATTCTATTATGATTTAACATACTACGAGGTAGAGAAAAAGGAAGTTGGTTTAAAAAAAAAAAAGAAAGCTGAGAAATACACTGTAGAGAAAAACATTGATTGTGAAAAGTAATGAGCCCTGCCTGACTGGGTGGCTCAACTGTTTGGAGCTCTGTCCCATACAGAGAAAGGTTGCAGGTTTGATTCCCGGTCAGGACTCATATATAGATTGCAAGTTCAATCCCTGGTTGGGGCATGTACGGGAGGCAACCAATCAATGTCTCTCTCTCTCTCTCTCTCTCTCTCTCTCTCTCTCACCCCTCCCTCCCTCCTTTCCTCTCTCTCTAAAATCAATAAAACATATCCTCGGGAGGGGATAAAAAAATGAGAAGAGAAATCAAGACAGAAAATGTGGCAAATCCTCTCCCTCCCCTCAATATTTGAGCAATTTGATCAAACTGTTTCACCTCTGGGCTTTGCTTTACTCACCTCTAAAATGGAAATAAAATAATTTACCTCATAAGTTATTTATGTTATTTAAAGGTCTAATAAGATCCTGTTTGTAAATTATTCAACACAATGATTGGCTTATAATGCATCAATAAATGGTAGCTTAAAAAATAAATAAATAAATGGTAGCTTAAAACCAAAATGACTGGACATATGCTAATGAAACAAACAATACCTCACGCAACTTCCAATGTAACCCAGACTTCTATAATAGTTTTAACTAATTGACTCAATTAATCTCCAAATCCTCTATTGTATCTCTTGACAGCCATTTCAATTTTTAAAAATATGGTAACTATAGAGCAAATTTAACTAAAATATCTTCTGTGAGTACCACACCCTGTTCTGTGCATAGACTGGGAAAGCAACCTTTAAGGTATAAAAGTGAGAGTGACCCTTGAAGAGAAACAGAATAATTGACCCCAAAATGTCACATTAGCATGTGGATTATTTTGAGCTGAAGGCAATTAAGACCCTGCAGACTCAAGAGAAACTTTTACCTCTCTTGACTACCTAAAGAACTCAGAGGGCTTTGGCTCAGAGAAAGAGCTATTACCAGAGATAACTTTTATCTGAATGACCTGTCTATGTAGCAGGGCAAACATCTGCTCTTCTGGTCCTATGAATTACCCTTCTCTCCTTTGAAGCTCCAGGCTCCTAACCCATTCCTCAGCTCATGATAGCATATAAGCCTCAACTGTCTGACTTTTTCTTGGGTTTCATATGTGGCCCAATGCATGAATTCGTGCACCTTGAAAGGAACTGTGGGCCACGAGGCTGCGGTGGGCACAGGGGCAGGTCTCAGCCCATCCTCCATGCCCCCACCCAGCCCCTCCCACTATGGCCCCCTGGCCCCGTCTGCTGGCAGCCCCGATGCAGCTCCCACACACTGACAGCACCAGCCCCGCTTGCACCTGCTGATGGCGAGGAGCAATTTGGGCTGGCACCAGCAGCAGGTGCTAGCAGGGCCAGAGTCATCAGCAGGTGCAAGCAGCAGCTGCTGCCCTGATCACCCCTCAGGAACAGGGGGAGGTGGAGAAGCCCTCGGGGGCGATAGGGGCCGGTTGCTCGCACCTGCTGATGGCGCCGAGTGATCAGGACTGGTGCTGGGCCCCAGCAGCGGGTGCAAGCGGCAGCTGCGGCATAGGGTGAGGGTGTGAGTGGGGCCAGCACTGGCAATGAGTGCGAGCCGTGGCTCCAGCACCAGGAGCAGGTACGAGCGGGGCCATTGCCAGTAGCGGGTGCGAGAGGCGGCTGCTGGCCCCGATCACCCCTCAGGAGCAGGGAGACGTGGAAAAGCCCTGAGGGGCTATTGGGGCCAGCAGCTGCCTCTCGCACCCACTGATGGCCCTGAGCAATTGGGGCCAGCAGCAGGTGCAAGCGGGGCCGGCGCCAGCAGCAGGTATGAGCACGGGGTGGGGGGGGGGAGACTGTGGCATGCCAGAGCAAAGAATTTTCAGTAACCACCAGAGGCTCGCCCTGATGACAGCGACCAGCACCTCACCTTGATCTGGCGCCCCCACTCACCTGCTCCACCATCCTGCTGTGGCCAATGCCCACCATGTTCCGCACGTGCCCCCTGGTGGTCAACACACATCATAGGAACCGGTTGTTCAGTTGTTCCACCGTTAGGTCTATTTGCATATTAGCCTTATTATTTAGGATGGTGCTCCCATATGTATGAAACTAAATTTATTGTTCTCCTAATAATCTGTCTTAGGTCAATTAAATGAAGAAACCAGCTAAAGAACTCAAAAGTGTAAAAGAAAAATTTTTCCTCCCCTACACCGTCCTGCCAATTTCATAGACTGCCTCCCCCATACATGCTTCCTCCAACTGATTTAAAATTTCCATCATCAGAGTTGCTGACCTTGTAAACTCAGACAGGTGCCCTGCTCCAATGGGCCATTATTAGAATGCCCAGGACAGCAGGTGAAGAAGGGAGAGAAGTTGGTGGAGGAGTTGTAGAACAGGCATTGGACACTGTAATCTCTAACTTTGCTCCTTTTGCATTTGTATAGATCTGATCATCTGACAAGTCACCAATGTAGAAGCCAGACAGCATTTACCACCCAACAGTAAGAGGTAAACTCATGGAACTATAATGCCCAGTGCTTATCTACATGCACAAAATGGAAGCACAGTAAATGATATTTAATCACATTCCATTGCTTTGCCTCTGATCTTGTACATATTTTGATGCCTCCTTTAATCTGGATAATATCAGAGTTGGTATTTGGGATTTTGGGGCTGTATTTTCCCTAGAGGGAGACAGCACATCCATACCAATTAATCATCCTCTGCCCGCATCTCAGGGTCACCCTAGGCCTGCATAGAAGGAAATGGGAATTCCCTCTTCAGACCACTATCGTCATTATTTCTTTAACTGTAATCATCCTTTAACAGCCTGGGTGAAAATTATCTAGGGAAGGGCACAGCATAACATCTCTGCAAGGTTAAGAAGGAGTTGTCACTTGTTTCCTAACTCATGACTACAGATGTTGTCAAAACACATTGTTGGGACTGTAATTTGGTGAGTTCATTTTAGAAAAATTTTTGGCAGTTATTTAAGTTAGACATAAACTTACCATACAACCCAGTAATTCCACTTCTAGGAATCTAACCAACAGAAATGAAAACAACCGGTGTATCTCAGTGGTCAGAGTGTTGGCCTGTGGACCCAAGGGTTGTGGGTTCAATTCCTGATCAAGGGCGCATACCTGAGTTGCAGGCTTGATCCCTGGCCCTAGTCAGGGCATGAAGGAGACAACCAACAGATGTGTCTCTATCACATTAGTCTCTCTCGCTCTCTCTTCCTTTCTCTCTCTCTCTCATCCCCTCTCTTCCCCTCCCTTCCACTCTCTCCAAAAATCAATGGAAAAAATATCCTTGGGTGATAATTGTATGTGAATGTTTATAGCAGCATTATTCACAATAGCCTCAAATTGGAAACAGGTCAATGTCCATCAAATGTTAAATGAATAAATAAAATCTGGTATTCTGATGAAATGAGATACTATTAATTTTTTTTTTATTTTTTGTTAATCCTCACCTGAGGATATTTTTTATTGATTTTTAGATAGAGTGGAAAGGAGGAGTAGAGACAGAGAGAAACGTAGATGTGAGAGAGGCACATTGACTGGTTGCCTCCCACACATCCCTGACCAGGGCTGGGGATTGAGCCTGCAACCAAGGTATGTGTCCTTGACCAGAATAGAACTCGGGACCCTTCAGTCTGAGGACCAATATTCCAAATACTGAGCCAAACTAGCCAGGGCAAAATTAGATACTATTTAGATATTTTTAAAAAAATGTATACCTACACTTTAGCCAGTATGGCCCAGTGGATAGAGCGTTGGCCTGCAGACTGAAGGGTCCTGGGTTTGATTCCAGTCAAGGGCATGTACCTCGGTTGCAGGTTCCTCTCCAGCCCAGGCCTTGGTTGGGGTGCATGAAGGAGGCAACCAATCGATGAATTTATCTCAGATCGCTATTTCTTTCTGTCTTTCCCCCTCCGACTCTCTCCAAAAATCAACGGAAAACTAACCTCGGGTGAGGATTAAAAAAAAAAAAGTAAACATTAGCTAAGTAAAAGAAACAATATAAAAGAGAACATATTGTATTATTCATTTTATACAAAATATTTAGAACAGGCAAATCTAGAGATAGAAAGTTTATCAGTGGTTGTCTGGGGATAGGACTGGGAATATGGAGTAACTAGCTACATTTGTGAGAGTGATGGCAGCATTCTAAAATTGCGTTGTGATGATGATTGCATAACCCTGTAAATTTACTAAAATTCATTACTTGCATACTTTAAACTGGTAAATTTTATGGAATATTAATTGTACTTGAATACATCTGTTAAACAAAAACATTAGTAGGTATTTATAAATTCTTACCAACGATTACTTGATGAATTTGCTTTGGTGTCAAAATTAATTTGCAATCACGTTTTTCAGGAAGTGTGGATGGGGTCGATTTAAGTGCTTTGATAACCTGTGAAAAATCAAATTATTCCAAAATTAATTGCTCAATATTAGCAAAAAGTAATTTAAGAATTCTTATGGCATAATCAAAAGTAAAATATTGCACATGCCTTTCTTTCTAGAGCCTTTGCTTCCTTGGTTTCTATATTCCTGGTACATAGCATTTGGTAAGGTTTGACACTTTGTATTAAAGGTGGGACCACTACTTGCAAATCCGATTGTAAGAGTGCGGGTGACTTCAGACCTGAAGCTGGATATAATCCTATGTCTAGATCGTCATATGCATACACTTCTTCCTTGCTGAAATCATAATAATAACAAATTGAGGCCAAGTCTTTTAGAAACTACATCTATAAACTCAAATTTTCCTCCTATTGCAGGTTATTGCTGCCCCACTGAAGTAGACTGATGTATTAATCTGCATAAAAATGCCCTCTGCTGAGGAGACCCCACTCTCAAACACCTCCCCAAAGAAGTTATGCTCACCCCACCACATTCAGGTATAGCTCACAGTCAACGATTGATATGGAGTACAAAAGCAAGCCGCTTTGGCTTAAGGCAGGAACAACTATGTTTTATAATTTATGTTCAACAGACCCTAGGCACCAGGCTGAGTTTAAACTTTATTTGAAACACACCATTCTTCAGTTCCCTCCCTTGCCCTAGCCTGCCTTCTCTCACACTGTACACATTTCTCCTGAAAGAACACTCTCTGAAAAGCTCGTGCTGGCATCCCTGTCTTAGGATCTGCTGCTGGGGAAACGCATACCAGATATTCCCAAATCAAAGGTGAGAAAGTAAGTCATTACAATTAAAGTAGTTCAAGGTTTTACTATTTTCATATATGAAAAAGTCATCTGAATCACTAAAGAGAAACTAAGGAATAAAGAAAAAAAATATGGGTCTATAGGCATCACAATCTGGGTCTCATATTGCTTAGGGAAGTGAACTTTACCTCTTCCCTGCTTTTTTCTGCAGGCGTGCCTTCCTTAAAGAGTCAATGTAGTTTTTATAATAGTCTTCATGTGCTTTCTTCTCTAGTACTTCAGAATCAGTATATGTAAACTCAGTATCCACATAGTTATGCCTTGGAACCTTTGTGAAAATCGTCCTACAATATGAGCAAGTCATGTTAATATTTTCATATATGCATTTATTTGATCAGTATTGAGTGGCACCTATACCATGGATTAGGCATAAAATGGTGAATAGGACAGATTCTAGTCCTTTATCTCATATCCTATTATATATCAAGACATTTTTACACAGAGAACTACGATAACATTTATAGTTTCCTTCTTAACCAAATCATAAAAAATTTAATGGCCGCTACCCTGAACCCACTCTTGGGGAATTAGTCAAGTAAACAATTTGGAGAATTCTAGATTACAGATAGGACCAGATCTGAATCGGATTAGTGTTATATTTCATATTCACTAACTGGGCTCATGCTTTTCCTTTTTACCCACCACATATTTTGCACACACAAAAACAAAAAGTATAGTTATTCATATCTTCCGGCCTTGATCTACCTCAATTCTCAGCAAATTTTATTAAGCAGATTCTCATCCTCAATAATTAACTCATTAAGTATGAACCCATTACAGCAGGCTAACCTTATCCATGGTTTCACTTTCCACAGTTTCAGTTAACCATGGTCCAAAAATATTCAATGGAAAATTCCAGAAATAGACAATTCATAAGTTTTAAATGTCAGGCTCTTCAGCGTAGCGCAATGAAACCTGGAGCCTTCCCACTCCATTACACCCTGGAAGTGAATTACCCCTTTGTCCAGTGTATCCATGCTGCATATGCTCCCCACCTGTCACACTGTAACCTTCTTGGTTTATCAGATCAGTTATGAGAGAGAGAGAAAACACAAGGGAGCACATTCACACAGGTTTTATTACAGTATATTGTTATCATTGCACTACTTCATTATTAGTTACTAGAGGCCCAATGCACGAATTTGTACACAGGTGGGGTCTGGCCAGCTGGGCCCTGATTGGGGCCCAATCAGAGCTGGGGGGGGGGGGGCGGCAGGTGATTGGCCAGCGGGCTCCACCCCCAATTGGGATGGGGGGCCCATCAGGGATGGAACTGGCTGGGGGAAGGAGATGCAGGCCAATCAGGGTGGTGGGGGCTGATCAGGGGTGGGGCCAGCCAGGGGAAGGGGCTGTGGGTGGTTGACTTGCTGGCCCCACCCTAATTGGGGTTGGGGGACGATCTGAGGTGGGGCCGGGTGGGGGAAGGGCTGCAGGAGGTTGACCAGCCGGCCCCGCCCCCTACTGGGGTAAGGGGGACAAATGGGGGTGGGGCCAGCTGGGGGGAGGGGCTTCAGGAGGTTGGCCAACTAACCCCATCCCTTATTGGGGGGGGGGGGGATCAGAGGCAGGGCCACCCCAAGGAAGGGGTTGCAGAGGGGTTGGCCAGCTGCCCCACCCTTGATGGGGTGGGAGAGGCCAATTGAAAGCAAGGCTGGACTGGAGGAGGGGCCACAGGAGGTTGGCTGGCCAGCCCCACCCCAGTTCGGGCTGGTTTGCTGGCCGCAGTGGGCATCATAACAACCAGTCATTCCGGTCATTATAGCATTCTGGTTGCTGGTTTTTTATATAGATAGATTGTTGTTAATCTCTTACTGTGTTTTTATCATAGGTATGCATGTATAGGACAAACTCTAGCATATATAGAGCTTGGTACTATCCATGGTTTCAGGCATATGTGGGAACTACTATAGTCATACAGTCAAATGAAATGTAATCTAATATTTCTCCTATTTTCAATAATTCCTCAATACTTACAGTCAGACTGCTTTAACTCTGAGTTAAAGTCATTAAGAGAGTGAAGCAATAAGAGAGAAACAAATGCTTTGTTATTCAAGATAGTTGATATTAAAATTTCCCTTTCAACTCTGTGAATCTTAACCACCTTTAGAACCTAGAAATAATTCCTATTTGTGAAGTTCCTGTCTGTAACAAGAAGGATGGACTTGGAAAAAAGTACAGTAGCCCGTAGTTATTAACTGGGGATACACTATTATAGGAAACTAGAGGCCTAGTGCAAGAAATTCATGCACAGGTAGGGTCCCTAGGCCTGGCCGGTGATCAGGGCTGATCTGTGGGGCGACTGGCAGGGTAATCGGGACCCTGCTTGCACCTGCTTCACCTGGTGCTGCCCACTCACCAGCCCCGCCCCCCACCACTGCCACCAGTCACCTCCCTCTGTGGGGCAACTTGTGGGGAGATCGAGGGAGGGTGGCCCTGCTCACACCTGCCTTGGCTGTCTTGGCACCACCCATTCGCTGGCCCCACCCCCCACCACTGCCACCAGTTGGGGCCTGGGGGCTGGGGGCAGCTCCTGCGTTGAGTGTCTGTCCCCTGGTGGTCATTGTACGTCAGCGACTGGCGGTTCCACCGGTCGTTCTGCCATTCTGTACATTTGCATATTAGGATTTTATATATATAGATGCCTGAAGTGACAAAGAGCTGGCTATTAATATATCTAAGTGATTATCAGCTCCTGAAAAGCTTAACTTCAACATATACCTCTGCAGCTTTGAGTAGGTGATTTTTTTTTTATGTGTAAATTACAGGGGACAAAAATTACAATGTAAATAAAACATTTTAACTGATTTATTTATTAAAAAATATTTACTGAGTGCTCACTATATGCCTGACACTATTCTAAGCACAGGACATACTGCAGTAAACAAAAACTAGACAAAAATTTCTATCTTATTTTCTTCTAAAAATTTGAAAAAGTAAAAGTGCATTAAAAATAAAACAGGAATAATAATTAACAACGATATAATATACTAAAAATTTTCATTACTTAGTTACTAATTGCTAGCCAGAAAATAACTGGACAAAATTTTGCATTTCTATTAGTATGGAAAACAGTGAATTGAAAAAAATAATTATGGTCATGGAATAAATAGGAAATACTTAGCCTTCTTCAAAAAAAAATTGTGGTATTTTTAGACCATCTGCTTAATAATAATTTAGACAGAAATAAAATGTTAACATTAATACATTATATCTCTATAAAGATATATGTAAGCATAGGAAAGAATTTAAAAGAAAACGCTAAAAAACTTTCCTGCAGCTACCACTACAGGATGGGATGGAGTATAATGAATCACAGGGAGAGATAGGTTTTCCTTTTTTATTATATATATTTACTTAAAATGTAATCTGAGTGATTTTTATGCTTCTGTATTTTATGGTACTTGTCAAATAAAAAAGAGAAAGGCTGATATGGATGGAAGTGTAAAATAAATTAGTAAAACAGACTATATAAAAACCCAGAATTTTCCAACTGTGAAGAATAAAACAATTATGGCTTACAAATCAAATGGTATTGCTGTAAAATTAAGGGAGCTTAATCCCTCACCAAAGGTAGAGACAAGTAGAGAAAGTCAGAGGAGGGATATTATCAAGTTTAGATAGTCTAGTAGTAGCATATGAGCAGGCAGAAAAGAAACCCATTTCAGTGTCAAATGTATAAAAACCATTCTTAATCTAATGGCCCAGATAAAGATGTCAGGATGCCTGAGTTTCTTCTAAGTATTGGTAAGGAAGTAATTTATTTGAGGTTTAGATAAATTTAAATTGAGGTTTAACATCACTTATGATCCTAATTAGGGAAGTTTTAGCTCAATTTGGAAAATGTTATTGGAAACCTGACTTTGAGGGGATGGAACAAAGATGATGATGATAGTGATCATGAGGATGAGGATGATTGATGATGGTGATGATGAAGCTGCCGCTAACAATGAGGACAACTGGTTTTTCACAATTTTAAATGTTTTTTTAATCTTAGATAAATTCAAGCTTTTCGACAAAGTTAATGACTTTGAGGCCTTCATACAGTTCCAAAGGTGATTATTTCTATTACCTATATATATAAAAAGCTAAGTGACCATCCAACCATCCAACTGGTAGCTATGATGCACAATGACCACCAGGGGGGCAGACTCTCTGACCAGTAGCTATGATGTGCAGTGACCAACAGGGGGCAGACGCTCAATGCAGGACCTGCGGACCTGTGGTGACTTGGCAGCAGCGGTTCTTGGGTGATGCACCCCGGAACCAGAGACAAGGGGACCCTATTCTGGGGTGCATCACCTGAGAACCACCCTCTTGCAATCCGGGACCCCCTCCGGGGATATCAGAGAGCTGGTTTCGGCCTGATCCCTGCAGGCCATGCTGAGGGACCCCACCTGCCAGAAGGACCCCACTCACTCTGCAGACACCCTTCAAGCCACAGTGCTGCCCCAGGTGTGGCCAGTCAGGAAGAGACCCCAGGAGGTTGGCTCCAGAGTGTGTCTGGCCTGTCTCACCCAGTCCCGCCCTCCCAGCCACCTTCTAATTAATTTCCTTTCAATGTGCACGAATCTGTGCACTGAAGCACTGGTTATTCTATAATTGTCAACAGCATATTTTAAGAATAATCTGGCAAACCTTCCACTTCCTGGCAAGTACAGAGTAGAGGTGTTAAAAAGTTAGATAAAGCAAATACAGTATCATTCAACAACCATCTCTAATGGGAAAAAAAGATCAATTTTATTACTATCATCATCAATACCATCATTATTATGGTTACCATTATTAATTTATTACAGCGGTATATGGTAAAACTTCTGCATATCCTGTTGGTCACTGACTCTTTCAAAATTTCAGGCTTTTAATATAGCATGTTACCTGAAATGTTTATCCTGGTCTCCAGGCCTGATACTTGCAGTTCGGTCATTGGGAAAGGCTATCAGAGCATCCTGCGCTGACTCTTTACTTGGCTTATGATTGTGAATGGTTGTCAAGGCTGATTGAAGCATTGCAACAGGAGCACATTCCTTGTATTTTCTCAAATCTTTGACCACAAACTGGCCCGTAGGATTAGTGGCGATAGGGGATATGCCTTTCATAGAAATGGACATTAAATTTACATATATCTTATTTCAGTTTTCCAAAAGACATCCATGAGTTAGTTAATATACTACTAGACCATTGGTTATAAACTAAAGCTTATCCCTAAATAAATAAACATACAGGCAGTCCTCAGGTTACGTTGGACTCAAAATACGTCGTTTCGTGGTTATGTCACCATCTCCCATTTATTAAAAAAAAAGTTCCATCATTTCAAGGTATGTACACATGTGTCTTATGTTTTTTATTATTTATTTACCACAAGTAAAGGTCAGGAATTGTTATCTTTCTTTTAAATTTTTTTTACTGTTTCACTTCATTACTGCTGTGTATGTATTCCATGTGAGTGGCGTAGATGCTTATGTAGGTGGGTTCCGACTTACAGCAAAAATCGCATTTATGTCGCGCCATAGGAACCGATCTCCACCGTAACCCGAGGACCTACTGTACTTAGAAAGTACAAATTATTCATTTAATAAATGGACCTAAACAAAACACTGTAGTAAAATGATGAATGCATGAAAAATAAACATGGTAACTGAAGGATTGTGTGGCCCACGTGAAACAAATTTGTACAGGTTAAAAAGTTAAATATCAGCAATTTCCTATGGTACAATGTATAAAAGATAACTGAGGATTAGATAAAACAACAAGAATATCCATGAAATGGCCAAAACCAATTTATATTATACACTCATACCAAAAGTAGAATAAAATAGAAAAACCATTAAAATATTCAACAAATTTCATAGATCATTAAACCAGTATATTCAAAAGTGTGACACTCAAAATGGCAATATCAGCATCTACTGGGAACATGCTAGAAATGCCAATCTTTGGGCTCCAACGATGACCTACTTAATAATCAATGCTGGGATATAGACCAGCAGTATCTACTTTACCAGACCTTCTGGTGATTTTGAGGCATTCAAAGGTAAGAATCACTAGATCAGACCACATTTGACATATAGACCTGAACAATTAGCATCTTAAGATAATCCTGTATTAACCTATTACAAAAAAAAAGGTAAGGATCCATGATAGCTTACCAGGATTAATTTGAAACACAACTTTCTTGTTGGAAATTTTGCAGACACCCTTGAAAACTAAATGTATATGATAAAAAGGTCTCAGCAATAAAGATTGAAAATTTTTATCTGCCACTGGGCCAATAAAGTCTATGTACTGCTTCACTGTAAAGGCTCCAACTTGATGTGGCATGAATGAACATGTCACTTCCTAAAAAAAAAAAAAAGAAAGAAAGAAAGAAAGAAAAAAAAGAAAACCAGTTGTTATAGGCTAAATGTTTGTGAAGCCCCAAAACTCATGTTTAATCCTAATGCCCAATGTGATAGAATTAGAAGATGACATGATTAGGTCATGAGAACAGAGCCCTCCTGAGTGGAATTAGTGTTCTTATAAAAAAGAGGCCCCATAGAGTTCCCTAGTCCCTTCTACCATGTGAGAATACATGGGCTGCAACCAGGAAAAGGGCCCTCACCTGACCATATTGGCTGATCTAGGACTTTCAGCCTCCAGAACTGTGAGAAATAAACTACACAGTCTAAGATATTTTGTTATAGCAGCCCAAATGGATTAAGAAAATAATAATGTACTATTAGAAAAAAAAAAATCCAAAAAAACAGTTTATAAAATTTTGAGAGCTAGTTCATCATAAAGATATTTGAGTTATTTAGAAATATATGCAGTATTGAGAAATCTTTGTAATACATATTATTAGAAAATTATTTAAGAAAAAATTAAGAACAATGGTACTTAAGCATTTCTAGAATGGCAGATTAAGGACCTCCAGAATTCTACTCCTCTACAAACAGAAAAAAGACCACTGGAATAAATGTCAAAATCAAGTTCTCAGTTATTTGAAAATTACCTAAAAGCTTGCAAAAAAACAATGAGTATTTATTTAAGAACGAAATGGCTGAATATCTGAAAAAATAAAAGGTTTTGTGGCATTTTTACTTCCTGTAATCCCATTCCCCTAATCCCAGTTCTGTGCTCTCCTCTGAAAACAATAGCCTTCCAACTGTGGCAGCTGTAAAAAAAACCACCAGCCTAGCAGCTGAAAAAATAGTTCTGGAGTTCTCAAAAAACCCATGCCCAGAGAACTGCCCCTATCTGTCCTATCTGGAAGCTGGCTGAAAAGTCTATTATGAGGGCACGCCTTTAACTGACCTGACTCAGCACTCACTCTGTGTGAACAACTCTCTCCCCAAAGTTTTGGTCCCCTCCAAAAAAATGAGCAGTAACTGCTGAACATCACAGCAACCTGAGTAGCATTACCATTTAAAGCTAAGAGGCTAAACAAACACAAGAAAGGGACAGACAGACAGAAGGAAAAAAGGAAGAAAGGAAGGAAGGAAGGAAGGAAGGAAGGAAGGAAGGAAGGAAGGAAGGAAGGAAGGAAGGAAGGGAGGGAGGGAGGGAGGGAGGGAGGGAGGGAGGGAGGGAGGGAGGGAGGGAGGGAGGGAAGAAAAAAGAGGAAGGGAGGGGAAGGGGGGAGGGGAGGGGAACACAAAATGAATTATTCCCAAGGTATTTGAAAAACTGACATATTCCTGGGAAGCTAGATTGCCACACACATGTAGACAGTGTATCTGCCCAGGAAATTTTGAGAAAGCTCTAATTTCTAACCTCTAGCTGACTTTGAGAACCTCTACAAAGAAGAATTGACATTTTTTAAATATAAAGTTACTATTAATTTGAATATTTAACTTGCCACCATAAAATTTAAGACTTCTAAAAATAAAAAAAATAAAAAAGAAAAAAGAAAAAATTCACCACCCAACACACACAAAGGCTCTTGGCAAAGACTATGAGACTTATTGATACAAAGAATTTAAGAGACTCTCTCTCTCCAGTCATTAGCTAACTTCCAAATTAACTATGCTGATACCTGATTGGTTGTACACAACAAAGAAAACAACCTTAATAGAATTAGCCAAGAAAGACACTAGAAAATAATAACAACAAATAGCAAGGAAAATAGGTCTTGGGGGCTGTCTGATTTCCAGAATTGTCAAATTATATCATTTAAAATGCTTAGTTTTCAACAAAAAATTATAGGACACCCAGAGAAATAGGAAAATATGGCCAATACATAGGAAAAATGCAATAAATAAAAACTGTTGGACTTAGTGACAAAGATAGTAAGTTGACTGTTATAAATATGTTCAAAGGACTAAAGGAAAACATGCGCAAAAAATTAAAAGAAGACACCAAAAGCAAATACAACAAACGTAAAAATAAAATGGTAGGACTACATCAAATTAAAAAGCTTCTACACAGCAAAGGAAACCATCAACAAAAGGAAAAGGCAACCTACTGATGGGAGAAAATAATTATAAATCATATATCTGATAAGAGACCAATATCCAAAATAAATAAAGAACTCACACAACTCAATAGTAAAGAAAAACAAAACAATGTCATTTAAAAAATGGGCAGAAGATCTGAATAGACATTTTTCCAAAGAAGACAACAGGTACATGAAAAGGTGCTCAAAGATACTAATCATCAGGGAAATGTAAGTCAAAGACACAATGAGATATCACCTTACACCTATTAGAACATTTACTATCAAAAAAGAAATAACTAGTGCTGGCAAGGATGTAGAGAAAAGGGAATCCTTGTACACTGTGACTGAGAATGAAAATTGGCATAGCTATTATGTAAAACAGTTTGAAAGGTTCTCAAAAAAATTAAAAATATAACTACCATATGGTCCAGGAATTCCAATTCTGAGTATTTATCTAAAGAAAATAAAAACATGCCTGGCCGGTGTTGTTCATTGGTTGTCTCTAATCATTGATGTTTCTATCTCTCGCTTCCCTCCCTTCCTCGGTGAAATCAATAAAAACATTTAAAAAAAAAGAAAAAAACATGAATTCAAGAAAACATATCTACCCCCATGTTCACCAAAGCATGATTTGTAATTGCCAAAACATGAAAACAACCTAAGTGTTCACCGACATGGATTAAAAAAAAGAGGAATATTATTCACCCATAAAAGAATGGAATGTTATTCAGCCATAAAAAGAAGAAATTCTGGCCATTTGTGACAACATGGGTGGACTTTGAGGGCATTATTCTAAGTGAAATAAGTCAAAGAAAGATAAATAGCCTATGATCTCACTTATACATAAAATATTAAATTTAAATTAAGTATTTTTAAACTGGTTAATTTTAATTAATTAAATATTAAGAATACAATTTCATTTACATAGAATCAGGAAGAATAGAATACTTAGAAATAATTACTTAGAAGAATTGCAAGACTTGTACACTGAAAACTAAAAAAAAAAAGAAAAAAAATTAAAAGAAATTTTAAGACAACTAAATGGAAAGATATCCAATTTTCATGAATTGTAAGATTTAATATCATTAAAATGGCTATACTCCCAAATAGATTTATAGATTCAATACAAATTCCTATCAAAAATCTCAGCTGCTATTTTGTTGCTGTTGTTTTTGTTTTAAGGGTGGTTCTCTATTTGTTTTTACAGAAATTGTAAACTTATTCTAAAATTCACATAGGTGTCAAAGGGTCCCAAATTGGTTAAAAATATTTCTTAAAAAGAGCAAACTGCAATGACTCAAGTTTTTCAATTTTAAAAATCACTAGAATATTAACCAGTATGTACATTGTAGTGTTGCAGAAAACCAAGCGACACTTTAAAGAAATGGAGGGACACTGTTTAATTACACCAGTGGACTCGGGGAATAGCTTCCAAATCTGAGTACCGAAACATGCAAGGAGCCTCTTTTTATATCTCCCTATGGTCTTGTCCCACAAATATGGATTATTTTCTGGGGCAGTGCACTATTCACAGTTTTATGGCCTCTGTAACAGGTTCTGCAAGACCAGTTTCTGGGAAGAAGTAATGACTTAATTATAGGTTAGCTTGCTGGCATGGATTCCAATTGCTAGCCCCCAAAATATCAGGATTACATTTGAATTAGTCCTTTTTAGCCTTCTCAGTAGTACTGGCATAAGGATAAACATAAAGAAGTAAAATATAATTTGGAGGTCAGAAATAAACTCTTACATTCACAGTCAATTTATTTTTTGATAAGTGTGCCAAGATTCTAGAATAACTGGACATCAATATGTAAAGGAATGAATCTGGATCTCTAAATAAAACCATGTAAACTCAAAATGGCTAATACATTTAATGAACTCAAATTTTTAAGACAAAAACATAGGAACAAATATTAATGACCTTAGATATTCTATGACTACCTAGATATGATACTAAAAGCACAACAGATAAAAGAAAAATTAGAAAAACTGAACTTGATTAAAAAAGCAGCCACAGACAGAAGAGCGGGTATATACCAGTAATAGTTTACCTAAAAGAACAGGCAATGGGCCAGATTCGGCCTGCGGACCATAAGTCAGCCAACTCCTAGTTTAGAGGCTCTGGGAAAGAGTTACCTGAGTGCAGACAGTAGTGAGAAAGACAAAAGGAGCCCTTGACATCCACAAGCTGGCCTGGTATTCACACATATATATGCCTTGGTATTCAACTTTTCTGCTCTGTACCAGCAGTACCAGGCTAGGGCCAGTTAAGTTTCAAAGTTGAAAATTCTACTGAACCTTGAAGGTCTGGTTCTTATACGAAGACCTTTCTACCTGGCTGGGAGAAAACACACTGCCCTCTGAGTTTCTTTACCAACACCTTGTTACGGCTCTCTTTTGAACACACTATTTGGCATTCTTCCTAAACCCTACTTGTCAGTGTATGTCTTATACTTCCTTAGTGCATTCAAAAAATGCTTACCTGCTGGAATGATGGAGGGAAGGAGGCAGCGCTGCTGCTCAAGCCTCCTGGCTGCCCTTGGAGGAGACACCAGAGAAATGCAGACTGTGTTTGTCCCAGGTTCCTACCACCACCACGAGGTATCTGCCTTCTGTTCACCATGAGTCCCGCTCGTTCCTGGCTGGAGCTGGAGTCTACAGTCTGCGCAGCCGCAGATGTGACGTTCTGAACCACGTAGCGTAGCCTACGTCCCGGATGCCCCCACTATGCCCCTGCTAGGCAGGCGTTGCCCACATGGGACCACAAGTAGATGATGGGGTGCAACAGGCCCCTGTGGGCCTGTAGGTGAGGATCCAGAACTACAAGCATCTGAGCCTATGCCTGCCTGGACCTGTCATCTTCCCTGCACTCAGACAGCTCCTACCCACCTGATGCTGGCCTATCTGATGATGCTGGGCATCCAGTTGACAGCCTGCCCTTGGATCTGCCACCCCTCACTGCGCCCCAGGCACACAATGCCCGTGACTAGTGGCTGCAGGATGCCTTCCATATCTGCCTCTGAAGAGCAGGGGGTAGAGGTTGGGGGACGGGGAGGGATATGCAAAAGGCTTAGAAACTCACCCCTTTAGCAAGTACTCAGACTATGGTACTGTTTTGCCCCATATCCCCTCACTTCATGGGAGGACACAGCCAGGGCGCCTCAGAGGCAAAACAGCCACAATCTCTCTCTTTTGTCTTGGGTTAGCTGGCACTGGGGCAGGCAATTGGGCTGCAGCTTCTGCCCAGGCATTGGACCTCCACTTCTGCCAGATGTATACCCCAGCTTGGCCAGCCTTCAGTCTGACAGTGTGACCCAAAGAATCTTGACACCCCCTAGCATCTCTGGGATTGGGATGAGTACCTGGCTCCCACCTCCTTTTCACCTTTTGTTGCTATTGGCAGCTGCTGGCATGCTGGCATCTCACACTTGTTCCTGGGTTCCACTGTCTAAACAAGGGCTGTGGGGCCTATTCCTGCATCCTGGGAGTGCCAGGATATTTAGGGGCTGGCCTCTAGGGCAGTAGAGAAATAAATACTCTCTCAGAAAAACAATTTTTTAGAAGCTGTAACTATTTCTTGCACTTCTTTACATTTCCTATAGTGTCAGATGCGTTTCTGGGCAGATGAGAAGCACTTAAATAATTATGGATAGTGTGTGTCAATACAAAAGTATTCATTACTATACCACAGAAGAGATACACTTTATAAACATTGGTGCAAAAAAAATTTTTTTGAATATGTGAAAGCATAGAAGAATTATCTTACCTGAAAACATCCTGCATCAATATTGTCCCTTTCAGGTTTAACTCTAAAATTTGCAGTTTTTCTAAAGTGGTACATCACAGGAAGTGTTTTGGATCGATTTTTCATAATAAATGAAATCGTTGAATATTCACCAATGGAACAAGTTGGGAAAGTAAGAAAGCTTCCTGAATTAAATTGCATTATAACAGGAAGTCCTGAACCTGTTAGTGCTAATTCCAGTTTCTGACGTTGATCATCTGTAAAAACAATAGTTGCTTTTTAACATAAAAGTGTTTTGGGAATCCAAAATATACAGTATTTGCTCAGTCCAAAAAAGTGTTATCTGAAAGATCTGATGCTCATTCAATTTTTCCTTCAACAAAAACAGTGAGTGCCTTCTCTGCACCAAGTACTTGTTAGGAGGAAAAAAGAAGGCCTTTCTTTTTCTTTACTGTGGCCTTCCACAATTTATGAGAAGCACCTGGTAATTAAACCCCAAGATTGTCAGCTCCTCTGATTCAAACAACCCCTCTGTTCAACTGCAAGACAAAGATAAACTTCTTTCAAGGCTACATTCTTGCATACCCCGCCTCCTCCCCAGAAAATGGGGGCTAGAAAGTTTCTAGTTAGTAAAAGGGCTCTACTCCCTCATATTGAAAACCAAGCTGCCCCCCCTTTTTGAATTCTTTGTAACTTTTGCTCTAAGAATGTTTTACAGACTCTGGGAAAACTCTGGGAAAATACTGATAAGACACCTCCCCAGGACACCTGCCCCGCCCCCCTCCTGAAGAACTAACAAAGACAACCCCCCTGATGTCTGCTCAATTTCAGCCCCAAAATCCTCCTCCCTTCCTTGTCACCTAGCAACAGCAGCCATTAAAGAAGCAGGCCGTTGTTTACTTCCTCACCTTTGTATTGATTAGCAATGCAGTGGCCCTTTCCTTTCAGGGAAAATAAAGTGATATCTCTCTCTCTCTCTCTCTCTCTCTCTCTCTCTCTCTCTCTCCCCCCCCCCCCTCAGTTGTGAATTCTTTTACAGCCCCACAGGCCCCAAAAACCCTAACATTACTCTTCTAGGCCTTGGGGATAACAGCAGTGAATAAAATAGACAATGTTCAAGCTCTCAGGGACTTTGCATTCTAGTGAGGTGACATTGACAATAAAATAAGTAAATATAAACCATTTCAGAGGCGATGAAGTGTTATGTACAAAGGTAACTTAGGGTGAAGGGGATCAGAATTTGTCACCCACAACTATGCATTTTTGGCATAAGGGAAATTTTAGAAACAGCAGACACAGGAAAAACTCTGGAACCTAGAAGTTATCCTTTTGTAAGAGACTTTACATTTATCAGGGAAATATCCATTTGTAAGGGTGTCTTCCTCTCTGCACCAGAAAGGAACTCTTATCAATGGAGAAGGCACAGACCTAAAACTGCAAAATAACCTTATCCTCTTTTACTATTGTCTGCCTAAAAATCTCCCATAATTGGCTCCTCACCCCCAGTATCCTTTGTCTTTAGCTGGAGGTGGTATTTAAGGTGGTGCCCTGGGCTATTTCAAAGAGTTACTCAGTTTTCCTGGGTATCTCCCAACTATGCTGGAAATACACATTATTAAACTTAGGTAGGTTTTTCTCCTGTTATCTATCTTTTATTATAGTGGGTCTCAATCAAGAATTTAGAAGAGTAGAAGAAAAATTCTTTTTCCTCTCCTACAAGGGTAAGACAGAGCACATGATCTTGGGGCTGCTCTTTTATACGGGGGAATCCAAAAAGGCATCTCTGATAGGGAGACATTTGAGCAAATGTATAAAGAGACTCTGGAAAAAAATCATGTGAAAATCTTGTAAAAGTGCTTTCCAAATAGAACAGCAAGGACAAAACTCTAAGGCAGGAATTTGCTTGGCATGTTCCAAAAATCCTAAGGAGCCAAATATGTCTGGTGAGCAATGGTCAGATTTAAGATAGATAGATAGATAGATAGATTTATTTATTTATTTATATTTATTTATATTTTTATATTTTTATTTATTTATTTATTTATTTATTTATTTATTTATTTATTTATTTAGAGAGATTTGTTGTTCCACCCATTTATTCACTCATTGGTTGCTTCTTGTATGTGCCCTGACCAATGATCAAACCCACAACCTTGGGATATTAGGATGATGCTCTAACCAACTGAGCTACCTGGCCAGGGCTAAGATCTATATTTGAGGGGAGTTAACAACATTTGCTGATGGATTGGATGTAGACTATGAAATTAGACATATGATCAATGATGATGCTAAGGATTTTGGGCTGAGCAACTGAAGTGATGGAATTGCCACTTCTTGAGACAGGAAAGAATGTGTGTGGTGCGGGGGGGGGGGGGGGGGGGGGACAGGTTATGCAGAAGCTAGGAGTTAAGTCTGGGCTTGTTCAGTCTGAGATGCCTAGTAGATATCCAAGTGAAAATGTCTACTAGGTCACTTAATGTATTTATAAGTTTAGAGTAAAGATGAAGGAGGAAGTATTGAAGATTTGAGGTGAAAAGAGGTGTGTGATATCAATCTCAATTGTGAGAATGTAAATGGAGGAATGCAGCAGAAATGGCAAACAGCTTAAAGGACCTACTTGGGGTTAGTGATTGTAGATTAAAAAGTAAAACATCACAAAACAGTCCTTGCTGTTCTATCTGGTTTTGTTTTTCTCCATCACAAGTAGCTTCCCAGGTGCACTCACAAAGCAGGCTGAGATTAAAGATTTTCCACTCAGTCAATATGGGAGATGGGCCAAGATATTTAAGTGTACATGGGAAAAGGTGACTAAAATAATGGACAATCCTATCTAATAAAAGAGAAAAATGGTAATTGGCGTACGACGATACCCTTTTCATTGGCTAATCAGGGCTATATGCAAATTAACTGCCAACTAAGATTGGCAGTTAACTGCCAACTAAGATTGGCAGTTAACTGCCAACTAAGATTGGCAGTTAACTGCCAACAAGATGGCGGTTAATTTGCATACGTAGGCACAATGCAGGGAGGAGAAAGGGAAAGCAGGAAGAAGCCCCCTGCCACTGACAGTGATCAGAAACCCAGGGGGGAGCTAAGAGCTGGGGGGCAGGGCAAAGGCGGGTCCCCGCTGCCCGGGCCGGAGCCTGCAACCGCGGGAGCTGGGGGTCCCCTGCCCGGCCTGACACCTCTGCCGGAGGCCTCAGGCCTGGGCAAGGGGCCGATCCGGTGATTGGTGATCGGAGGGTGATGAGGGTCAACTCCTCTGGCCGAGGCATCAGGCCTGGGTGGGGGGCGGAGCCGGGGATTGGGGGGATATGATGGTCCCCTTGCCCAGGCCTGAAGCCTGGGTTAGAGGCATCAGGCTTGGGCAGGGGTTGGAGCAAGCAATCAGAGGGAGATGGGGGTCCCCTGCCCAGGCATGATTCCTGGGCCAGAGGCCTCAGGCCTGGGCGGGGGCCAGAGCCAGTGATCAGGGGGAGATGGGGGTCCCCTGTCCAAGCCTGACACCTCTGGCGGAGGCGTCAGGCCTGGGCAAGGGGCCGATCCTGCGATTGGAGGGTGATGGGGGTCAACGCCTGAGGGCTCCCAGTATGTGAGAGGAGGCAGGCTGGGCTGAGGGACACTCCCCCGCCGCACACACACACACACACCCAGTGCACGAATTTCGTGCACCGGGCCCCTAGTGGAATATAAACTGGGTAATAACAGAAACGTGAACTTTTGGAGATACTAAAAAGAAGGTAGGAACTATGAATTGGATGTTCTAATTGGGTGAAAGAGCAGTTTTGCAGAGAAAGAATCCCAAAAGAGCATTTGTATTTCTGCACTGATGCTCTTACTAGCCAATCCTAGACTTTAAATTACCTTTAAGGCAAACCTAGCATCTCCATCTCTAGCCATTCCAAAGTAGATAAATTTGTAATCCTGGAACTAATACTATAACAATGATCAGCAGGCAGAGCTCAATATCATAAACCATTATATAAATAATAACAGAGCAATCTGTGCCCTAAGAACACAATTCAACCCTGCTCAACAAAATTTATCACTGTACTGACATTCAAGTCTTTTACACTCTTGACTTGCCATGGCTCATCTTTCTGGATTTGATCCCTCACCTGCCTATATCTTTATTTTCTCTTTGATCTGTCTTATTAAGCTGACCTCCAAGTCTTGTTCCATTTTCGCTCACTGCAGCCCATCCAATATTACCTGAGAATGTAAAAAGTGCAATGCATCTCAACATGTGGCCTGTAAAGCATATGCACTTATCAATATCCTATAACAGGATATTGAACCCTATTTACCAGAGCTCTAGGTGGTGTTCTTTGACTGTTACTATATATAGATTCTGGAGCTGAGGATCTGGTAAAGATGGAATGGGTCATTTGTTCCAATATCAATCTCTAGAAGACAAACTAAGATTATATAGGAAAAGAAGACAAGTTTATTATTTTTGTTTTCAACTAAACTATAGATCAGCGATTTGCAACCTTTTTCATCTCATGACACAGATAAACTAATGACAAAAATTTTGCAGCACGCCAAGAAATATAATTTTGCTGATCTGACAAAAAATAGGTATAATTTTGATTCATTCTCACTGGACAGCTATTGTTATGTTGGCTGTTGTCATTTTTTTATTTTACAATCTAAGGGAAAAATGATCAGTGACCCTGACTACATAGTCAGGTATTGCATGTTTTAAAAATCTGTGGCACACCAGTTGAAAATTACTGCTCTAGAACATCCTATTTATCTAATGTTATTTAAAAACAATAATTTTCCCTAAATTATAGTTGGAAGATTACTATGCAAATGATTCTGAGGTTGATTTTTTTCCTTACATGCCTCAGAAGACACTTTAAGATATCTTGATTATTTGCATTTTTGTTCTATTCAATAGTTATATACTTTTATTATATTGCTTCTAAACATATTGATGTCCAAACTTTTAAACAATTTAAACTACTATAAATTTATGATTAGATTCATTTCACACTTACTTTTGATGGTTTTAGAGTTATCATCTCTCAAAAACCCATCCTTACTTCCTACAGAGTCAAATCTCACAAAAACAGCATAGTCTTGCCTGTGTGAAGGTTCATAATCCTTTTTTCCTTCGGTAATTTCCCTGTAAAAAATTACAATCAGTTATTTTTAAAGCAAAGACAGTGCACTTTGTTACCTCTCACAAGGGAATATCAACTGAATCCTTAAATCTATGCAAAGAGATGAAAGTTCAGGAATAAAAATATGATTGTGAACCACAGTTTTCAATATTACTGGGCAGACAGAGACTTGCCAAAAAAAGGCCACAAAATGTAAATATCCCCCCAAAATTGAGTTCATGGCAACATTTGCAAGAGCAATTTACAAACACTGTCAGCTCCAATGCCACTTTCTATATAAAGGTTTTTCTTTCTATGCACACTTCATTGCTGGCTAAGGTCTGTTCATTTCTCTAAAATAGTCCTTCTTGCCCAGCTGTGATGGCTCTGGATTAAGCATCATCCCATGGACTAAGAGGTCCCTGGTTCAATTCCCAGTCAGGTTGCGGGCTTGATCCCCAGTATGGGGTGCAGGAGGCAGCCAATCAATGATTCTCTCTCATCATTGATGTTTCTATCTCTCTCTCTCTTCCGCTCTGAAATCAATAAAAACATATTTTAAAATAGTCCTTCTTAACCCAGGATGTAATTGCAAACCTCTGTTACATAAGTGTTCCTCCCATAGACAAAGAACATATGGCTAGCCACACCCTCATTACAGAACAGGTAACTTAGAGAACAAGATTTGGAGAAAAGGCAAAGAAAGATGTGAGGAAGAAAAGTAGGACCAAAGACATAGATGGGTTACATCACAGGCCTACACACTGGCAATCTTTACTTCTTAACTAGAAGTCAGGTTTTTTAGCAGTGGATACTCAAATACATGCACAAAAGGCTGATATTAAATATTACCTAAGAATGCAAATAGAATGTTGAGAACATATGTAACTAAGACTTCAACTCATACACATATCTATAAGTTTATGCTAGACTCTCAATTACCATGCTGCTATGAAAAGAAATTCTTACTTATAATTTTAAAGATTTTGTATTACTTTTACAGATTCACCAAAGAAATTCCTGTATGAAGGTATGGTAAATAAGGCAAGTATAGACTGTACAAATAGAACATTTACTTGATGGATTCCTCTCCTTAACCCTACTCAGTTTCAGCAAACAATTGGTATCATCAAGGGACACTATAGCCATAAAAAGGACATTACCCAGTTCCTGCCGTCTCACAAACAAGGGCAAGCATATGTACAATTAAATGGGTTATCACCACACACTATACAACCTCTCAAGTGTAGCTTAAATTGCTACTACATATTTAAAATAGCATTTCCAAATATTTTCAAACTAAATAACCAAACCAAGGACTCAGAATTATGAAAAATATCCATTGGCAAGAGTCCTCAAAGTCTGTATGAATTTCAGCTACCAACTCTGGTTGATTCCAGCAATTGCTATAGGCTTAATATTAATTCATGAAACTCAGTCAGCAAGCATTTTGCCCTGGCAGGAGCACTGCATCCTCTTTGGAGGCATCTAGAACATACTACATGCCACTGGCCATCATCTAACTTCTGCAGTGACAATAAGGCCTTGGTTGCAGAGATTTGTTTGGAGCCACAACCCAAAACTTTCACTTCCACCACCTCATTTCCACAAGGTCTGGAGAGATTTTTAATTTAACATGAAGTAGTTAGATCATATTTTTAAATATTGGAGATAATATTAAGCATGTTAGGAATAGTTAGAACCATAACAAGAGAAATCCGATTTTTGCCTCTTGGCAAGTTTTAATGTTAAAGTCAGTCTGATGAATGAATGGTTAATGTACTTTCCATTAATAAGCAACATCACAATGGAATTGATTTTTGCTTACTTTGGGCTGAAACAAAGTGTAATTTTAGTCTTTTGATAAGGTGGTAATCTCCCTTCATTAGGAACACAGGAGATAAAGGTGGTAATATCCAAATTCTTTATTTGTCTTATGAAGGTGAGATTATTTATAGCAACATCTGTTCTTTGTTGCATATTTGTACCCTGTAATACAAATCAGAAATAAAAGAGTATTAAGGAAAACATTAACAAAATATTTTTAGAGGTCATAAAATAATTATAGAAATTCCAGCATCTAAAAAATAGAGAATATGTGTGCCTTTAAAGTAACATACATAAATTTGACGAAGGTACATCATAAAATTTAAATAACTTAAAAAAAACTGATGAGAGCAGAAACCCCACAATTAGTCACTTATTTATAAGAAACACTTGTCTGATTTACTTCAGATATATTACTATCAGTGTTAGTTTAATTTACTGAATTTTTTCAGGTTACTTTTGAAGATACATGAAATAAAATTTTATTTATCTGCATGTTAAAACATATTTAGAATAATTAAACAATTAAACAGCTTGTTGGGAAGATGGATTTGAGAGTTAGTTTTCCCATGTTCTCAAGCTAGGCCTTCTTGATCAATAAACCTTTCCTTGCTCTTAAAAACAAAACAAAAAGCAACTTGTTGGCTATCAGTTCAAAACAATTTGTTTCAAAACGTGATACCTGATGCACTATTTACTTACCAATTCTTCTCCAACTGAATCATTTTGTATTATTGCTACCCAATTTATAAGTTCTGGGCTATTATTGAATAGAACTGCATGTTCAATCTTCGATGTTCCAAAGTAAGTACAACCAAAGTGTACGCATTCCAGCTTTTGATTACCATTCATTCTTAACAATTCAAGAATCTGCTCAACCACACGACCTCTGATATATAAGAGTACATCTGGACGACCTTGCAAACTCACTCTATAAGATAATGAATTATACATATATTTTTAATTAGAATTCTATATACTCTTTCTCCTAAATACTGATATAAACATAACTTTTATAAAATCACATTATAATTAAAATTCAAAGGCCCAAGAGCAGTTACTTTCACATACATGTGACTGTCATGTCCTCTGTCTGAATCTATACAGCAGAATGGCATATATACAACCTAATTCACACATTGTATGCGGGAAACGTATTTATACGTTTTACGTATTTATACGTTCTGCCAGTGTAGTAGAGCACAGGACATGTATTAATACGTTTTTTATAGACTAGCGGTAGAATGCAAGTAACGTATAAATACGTAAACTAAAGTTATCGTAATTTTACTGAACGTTGCCATTTGCGCAAAAAATTAGCAAAAATAGCCCGCGCCACCTGTTAGCACGTGATAAAAACTACCCGCAAACAATGTGTTCACTGTCTCCAGGAAACAACAAAGTTGGGAAACAATCACAGGAACTAATCCCAAAGAGAACTTATTGGTATGTTCATATCACCAATTATTTTGTAAATACTAGAGTTAGATGGAAAAAATTATACCTCTAGTTCTAGAATTCTAAGATTCTTTTCTAACTCATCCTACTCAACAAAGTACAAATTGGGAGTATGGGGTCACCCCCATCCTTATACAGTAGGTCCTCAGGTTACGTCAGAGATCCATTCCTACAGCTCGATGTAACGCGATTTCCACTGTAAGTTGAACCCACCAACATAAGCACCTACGCCACTCACATGGAGCATATACAGAGTAGTAATGAAGTGAAACAGTAAAAACAATTTAAAAGAAAGATAACAATTCCTGACCTTTACTTGTGGTAAATAAATAATAAAAAACATAAAGCACATATATACATATGTCGAAATGACCGAACTTTTTTTTTTTTTATAATTAAACTAGAGGTCCAGTGCACAAAAATTTGTGCATGCACTCGGGGGGGGGGGTGGTCCCTCAGCCTGGCCCGTGCCTCTTGCAGTCTGGGACCCCTCAGGGGATGACCAGCTGCTGGCTTAGGCCAGTTCCCTGGGGGATTGGGTCTAAGCTGGCAATCAGACATCCCTCTGGCAGCCCGGGAGCCCTTGGGGGATGTCCACTTGCCAGTGGGGAGCAGACCTAAGCTGCAGTCAGACATCCTTAATGCTGCTGAGGAGGTGGGAGAGGCTCCCACCACCATTGCTATACTGGCAGCCATCAGCCTGGCTTGTGGCTGAGCAGAGCTCCCTCTGTGGGAGAGCACTGACCCTCAGGAGGCAGCTCCTGCATTGAGTGTCTGCCCCCTGGTGGTCAGTGTGTGTCATAGTGACCAGTCATTCCCAGTTGTTCTGCTGTTAGGGTCAATTTGCATATTACCCTTTTATTATATAGGATGGGAAATGGTGACATAAACACGAAATGACATACGTCGAGTCCAACGTAACCCGAGGATTGTCTGTAACTCAATTCCCTACAAAGTAAATTATTTCAGCAAAATCCCACTCTTTGCTGAAATGCACACACATACCCCCCGTAAAACTTCACTTCCCAGACTAATTTGAATTCCCTTTGGAAACTGGCCCCCACACCAAATGTACCTTTCTCTGGCCCAAATGCAATGCTTTTGAATCTTGCCCCATCAAATACCACAAACAACTGATCTCTCCACAAACTAGGTCCTTAGCTTACACTCTGTCTCTGTCACACTGGACATGGTCGATATCACCTCTTGACACATCTCTCCTCCCCCTTAGCTTCCTTGACACCATACTTTGCTGGTTTTCCTCTCACTTATTCAGACTCTACCTTTCTCATTCTTCTAAGATTCAGATATTTTGTAAATTCCATGACTAATGGTATTTCTCTCCTATTCTTTCATATGCTACGCTCCTCAAATTATTTTCAACACTTCATGCTTCATTGACAACTTATCCACTGACAACTCTCAAACCAATATACCTAGAAAAAAAAATTTCTGGGACTCAAGATAAATAAATCTAATTGGCTCTACAGTATTCTACAAAACAAATCAATTCCAAAATTTTAAAACTGAACTCAGATCTTTTCCCACAGATATGCCCCTTCTCTAACCTTCTCTTTCTATAACCACTCACTGAATCTAGTCAAATCTATCTCTATAACATACCTCTAATCTGCAGAATTCTCTGCATACTCCCAATCTGTACCTGAGCGAAGCCTTTATCATTTCTCTCTTTGCTTTATTATTATAGAGTCTAGTCAGGCTACCCATTCCATATCTGTACTCACTGCTATTAGCACAACCTTTCTAAAATACAAACTAATTAAGATACTCCCATCTTAAAATTTTCCTGATATTCCATAGCCTTCACAATAGGACCTAAACTATTAGGGCTCACAACTATTTCTCAAACTTTTTCCTTTGCTGTGACCTTCAGTAAGAAATATATCTTACATTGCAAGATATATTTAGGAAGCACAAACACACACACACACAGCTTTATAAAACATTTGCCCTTACTAGGTGAGATGCATTCTGATATTCTCAACTTCATTGTTTTAATACTGGTGATGCCCCATTGTAGTGATTGCACATCCCACTAATGAAATGAGACTTAAAGCATTAAATAACACTGTCCTATGAAATCCTTTAATGGACCCTACACCATTCTGTTTTCCTGGTCTGATCTTACATCACTCCTTACCTCCATCTCTTTGTCTCTACACTCCTCAGACTCCCAGTGTGCAACACTGTCTATTCACCTCTAGGAGTTCAAGTCTTCTAGTTGCTCTGCCTAAAATTTGGATATTTTGTAAATTCCATGACTAATGGTATTTCTCTCCTACTCTTTCATATGCTACGCTCCTCAAATTATTTTCAACACTTCATGCTTCATTGACAACTTATCCACTGACAACTCTCAAACCAATATACCTAGAAAAAAAATTTTTCTGGGACTCAAGATAAATAAATCTAATTGGCTCTACAGTATTCTACAAAACAAATCAATTCCAAAATTTCAAAACTGAACTCAGATCTATTCCCACAGATATGCCCCTTCTCTAACCTTCTCTTTCTATAACCACTCACTGAATCTAGTCAAATCTATCTCTATAACATACCTGTAATCTGCAGAATTCTCTGCATACTCCCAATCTGTACCTTCCTTTGAATTAGCCAATCGCAAAAGACTGTGCACCTGAGCTCCAATCAAGAGCAAGGGACAGGTCATGTGTGTCAGGGATTATAAATCCCGAGCAGACCGCCAACTCCTATCATCAACACCTACCTCCACTACACACACACACACACACACACACACACACACACGCACACACACACAGCCCAAATCACACCACTGCTCTATGTCTAATTCCTACTCACCAATGAGTGTTTTGTTCAACTATTACCTCCTTAGTGGAGCCCTTACTTGATCCACTCCCTCACTCCCACAAAATCCAAACTAGTACCTCCTGTTATATATACCCAAATACCATCCTCTGGTTCTTCCCATTTTTGAATCCCTTGTTTAGTTTTAGAAATAAGGCAAGCCTCCCAAGTCAGGGGTCCTGGTAGAACACAAAACATATTGGGGAGCCAGGCAGCAAGGCAAACATCTTTACATCTACGTAGAAGGGTGCGTACGCATGGTCTGGAAGCATGCGTACACCAAGTAGGTGGTCTGCTCGGGATTTATAATCCCTGACACACATGACCTGTCCCTTGCTCTCGATTGGAGCTCAGGTGCACAGTCTTTTGCGATTGGCTAATTCAAAGGAAGGGATTGGCCTTTGCTGTTTCAAGATGGCGGCCCCAGGAGAACTGCAAGCCATGCAGCCAACATGGCGGCTGCCAAGTCACGTAGTCCAAAATGGAGGCTGTCTAAACCAGGGGTGGACAAACTTTTTGACTCGAGGGCCACAATGGGTTCTTAAACTGGACCGGAGGGATGGAACAAAAGCATGGATGGAGTGTTTGTGTGAACTAATATAAATTCAAAGTAAACATCATTACATAAAAGGGTACGGTCTTTTTTTTCAATAGTTTTATTCATTTCAAACGGGCCGGATCCGGCCCGCGGGCCGTAGTTTGCCCACGGCTGGTCTAAACTGTTCTTTGACAGAAAAGATGATTTGTTTACTCTCACATTTAGCAAATATTATGGACTCAATTTATTACTGCTGACTGAAAAACCAATGAGGCTAACCCACATTCAAAGACAATAGGCATATCTGAAAAGAGAAAAACAGGAAAGTATTAAGTACTATATTAGAATTAAGCACCATAGTACACACTCACATTGCCACTTCATTTACAAGGCTGGGCTGGTCTGCACAGAATTCCACTTTAATAATCCTTGAGGACTTGGGCTCCACAATACCATCACTTGGAGAAACTACAATGGGTAATTGGCCCTGGTATTTTGTTGTAAACATACCTAAGGAGAACAAGAGCAGGTGGTTCACATCTGGATCCTTACAATATTACATTCATACCTTGGTAGAGGATAGACAAATATTAGAGTATATGGTCTACTGAAGACCAAGAACTACAGCTTTGGCTATAAGTCCAGATTCTAGGGTCACCAAAGATGTGAGCCTAGTGTTAAGACTTAACTTTCATCAATAGCTAAAATATATTGCCTGCTTACTGCATTCAGATACTTATGCTAAGAGCTTTGCATATTGTATTCTATTTAATGCTCATAACGATTCCTTGATATAGGTTGTCATTACCTCCATAAATAATGAAATAGAAGCTGAGAAAGGTTGAGTGACTTGTCCAAAGACATACAACTATTGTGGTAGATTAGATGGTTAACTCCAATTCTCCACCCTTCTCTGCATCCTTACCATTACCCTAGCATGGACAAAGTATGTTTCCCTACCCCTTGACTTTGAACTTGATCATGTGATTTACTTTGGCCAACAGCATTTGGCTAGTTGTAACAATATGCCAGCTCTAACCCCAGATGTTCTCCTGCAGTTCTACAATGAGAAATGTTTCTCAAGTAGCCGCTGTCCCTTTGGCATGTGCCCTAGAATGAGCAAATATGGAGCACAGCCACCCAACTCACTCACAGACCTGTAGTAACAGAACAGCCCCAGCGGCCTCAGCCTGAAGCAGCCACCCACCTGAGCACAATCAAGTTCCAGCCAATCATCATACAAATGAAAAATATAAAAATAATTGCCTTTTTTTCATATACAGAGTTGTGGGGTGGTTTGTAACATAGCAATATTTGATTACTATAGCTAATAACTAAATAATTGAGCTGGGACTTTCACCTGGATGTTTCTGACCATAGGACTCAAACTTATAGCCACTGCCACTTCTCTATAGATGAATTAATGCAATTCACACAGGAAAAGGGCAAAAGGAATGGGTTTCTAGAATCAACCAGCATATGAGAAGGAGGCTACAAAAATTTCTTCTATAAGTAGAAATGGTTCATAATTTATGGTTATATTTGGCACCTATATTAGAGCACACAATACTTGAGATCAGATACTATCTTTCTCATTTCTATGGTCCTAGTACCCACATAGTGCCTAGTACAAATCTGTGTTCAAAATATGTCCAACAAATAGAAGCAGTCACAAGTTTCTTAAATATCATTATACAATATTAAAACAAATACCATTATACAATATTAAAACATACTGCCAACATAAACAACTTTGAAAATTTCTAATTCACCCGTTTTAAATCATAATTGATGACATTTTCCAAAAGTATTCACTTAACTTAGGAGAATAAAATATTAGCATAATAAAAGTACTGAAAACATAAAAAGACAATAAAATGTTTTTAAGTACAGAAATAAACTGACGGAAAAGGCAAATTCACAGTAAGAAAATTTGTTAATTCAATTATTTTAGGGAAGTGCTAATGGCATAATATTTCAGGTTTATTTTCTGTCATAAGATAAAACAAATATCTGTAAATTATATTCATTTCAAACAAATTACCATTATTGACTCAGTTCTCTAGAAAAAGAAAACTGCATGAGTTCAGTTAAGGCTGAGTCAGTGTAATAGTTCCTATATTGTAACCACTTTGATGTAATTTGACAAGAGTTTAAGTAATATTTCAAACGCTTATTCAGGAACAACCCTAAAATCAAAGGAACATTGTTCGGTCTTCTAATTATATTAAAACAGTGGGTACATAAACATTACTGTATCATATATAACTTTAATACCATTAATAATCATGAAATATTTGACTGTTGTATTTTTTAATTGCTAACAACAGGAGCAAGGACATCATCCTAAGAGAAGAGTATCACTGAAGGAAGGAAGTTAAATTTTGTCATCAAATTTTAATTTATTTTCAGATATGACACTGGCTAATGTGTGGCAAATGAGAAGGAGATAAGAGGAGAATTCAGAGAAATAATGTAGATTGGTGTAATTACCAGGCAAGAGAAAATGATGGCCTGTTGTAGAGAAGTGGCAATGGGACAGAGAAAAGTAGAATTACCGACATAATCAGGAAGTGAATAGACAGGATTTAATAAATGACAAAGGGGACAGGAGGTGAAAAAAAGGGGAGATCTCAAGGATGTTACCAAGTTTCTGACTTTCCTAAATACATGGTGGTGACTATGAAAAAGAGAAAAGGACAAGTTTTGGGGAGAAGCAGAGAAGTTTAGTTTTAGACATGTTAAGTTTGAGAAACCTAGAGGAAATACAAAGAATTATATAGACTTCAGTGAAGTAATAGGAATGGAAGTGATTTCCTAGGAAAAGTGTGTTGACTGTGGAGACATGAGGATCCATGTCAAGTCCTAGGAAACACTCACATTTCATGTCCAAAAAAAATGGACATCAGTCCACAAAAGAGAATTGGAGAGGAGGGAGGCAGTAGAAAAAGAATAATTCTAAGATCAAGTGAATATTTATTGAAGACTTAATATAGGTCAGAGAGTGTGGTAAGCATTTTATTAATCACCACCACAGCTGTAAAGGGCAAGCACTATGTGTTTCTCTAATGTTTAAGTGAGGCTGTGGATTTAAGGAATTGTAAATTCCTTGCCTAGGGCCTCCAAATCAGTAAATGTTGCAACCAAGATTTGGACCCTGGAAGACCTCACTCCAGGAACTGAGCTACTATGAGCCATTATTTTATACAGGAGAGTGAGGGGTTCTATAATCAAAAAAAAAAAAAAATTGGCCAACTGTGTCACATGTTGCTAATAAGCCAGTAAAATAAACACATGGACTTATCCACTGATGAGACCTAGGAGAGAACATGGGATGTGAGAATACCCACAGCTGTGGCTGAGATGAAGTATCCTTTGTACAAACTTGTATGCTTTTCTTAATCAGAGTTGCCCTACCTTCTCTGGAAAAGCAGCTTAGGCACTGGGTGGTGAAATATATAGTATTACCCTGCCTTTACTCTTCCAAAATATAGCTTAACAGCAGTTTTATAGGATACTACTTAAAATCAAGAGTTACACAATCCAATCAAAAAATGGGCAAAGGACCTAAATAGACACCTTTCAAAAGAGGACATCCAGAAAGCCAAGAGACATATGAAAACATGCTCAAAGTCACTAATCATCCGAGAGATGCAAATCAAAACAGCAATGAGGTACCATCTCACACCTGTCAGACTGGCTATCATCAACAAATCAACAAACGACAAGTGCTGGAGAGGATGTGGAGAAAAAGGAACACTTGTGCACTGCTGGTGGGAATGCAGACTGGTGCAGCCACTATGGAAGACAGTATGGAGTTTCCTTAAAAAACTGAAAATGGAACTCCCATTTGACCCTGTGATCCCACTTCTAGGAATATATCCCAAGAAACCAGAAACACCAATCAGAAAGGATATATGCACCCCTATGTTCATAGCAGCACAATTCACCATAGCTAAGATCTGGAAACAGCCTAAGTGCCCATCAGTAGATGAATGGCTTAGAAAACTGTGGTACATCTACACGATGGAATACTATGCTGCTGTAAAAAGGAAGGAACTCTTACCATTTGCAACGGCATGGATGGAACTGGAGAGCATTATGCTAAGTGAAATAAGCCAGTCAATAAAGGAAAAATACCACATGATCTCACTCATTCATGGACAATAGAGACCATTATAAACTTTTGAACAATAATAGATACAGAGGCAGAGCTGCCTCAAACAGATTGTCAAACTGCAGCGGGAAGGCCGGGGAGGGTTGGGGGGCAGGAGGTAGGGGGGTAAGAGATCAACTAAAGGACTTGTATGCATGCATATAAGCATAACCAATGGACATAAGACACTGGGTGATAGGGGAGGCTAGGGGACTGTCTAGGGCGGGGGGATAAAATGGATACATATGTAATACCCCTTGTAATACTTTAAGCAATAAAAAAAAAAGAGTTACATACCCAAGGCCATTGTTCTTTGCTATATATGCATTTTTCCCCCTTAAGTGTCATTGGGTCTAGACATACCAAAGAGTACCAGTCTCCACCTATCTCCAAATGACTTAAGTTTTGGAGACTTTCAGAATGCTCATATGTGATGAAATAAATGGGTTACTTTTGAAAGCACCCTTCATTGAAAGCTTAATGGTTGTATAATGAGAGATCACTGAAGCAAATCAATTAAACAAATATTTACTGAATGGGTGTTATATATCCAGCATCATATTTTGCATGAAAAGTATATTGAGATTACATAGCATCAGATTCCAAGAAAAGAAAAATATGCATTGAGAATACGTAGTGATATTTCTCTGGGTATTTAGAGAGGCTCTCAAGGACCACACATGCATTGGGTCCAATTTAGCAAATTTCCTGGTTTACAGATGATGCCAGCATTGCCAGGTAGTGAAGCAGAGAAACGTTGATGATCAGTGAAAGGAGGAGAGTGGGCATTAGAGCAAGAGACAGGTCATATATTTTGTGCCAAATGACCCAAATAAACCTAAAGGATGATGAGTTCTAAGGTAGCTGTTTAAACTCAGAAATGGTGTGTAAAGATCTCACTATGGACTACATCATAAAACTGTAGTAGAAAAAGCCTACTCAAATACCCAGGAATACTGAGGGGAAGAGGTAAATGATTACAATTCAAGGCAAGCTAAAATAACAATGTTTTTTTCAATCTTCAAAGATAATTGAGAAACTATAAAATCTTAAGAGAGAACATGGAGTTCACCAGCTCACAAAGTACTAATAGCAGAGACATCTTAGAAATTGAACCGTGTCTTTTAAAAATGAAAAGTAAATGCTACTTTGCACAGTCAGGAGTGAACTTAGGAAACATTCTTATAAAGGGTGAGAAAACAAAATGTTCAAACACCATTTGGCTAAATCCATGGAGAGATACTTCATAATGGGCTATAAAAATAAAACATCATGAAGTTGTTACATACATAAACTTTGGGGTGTACAGAACCAAAGATAATAACCAAAGTGACACTACCAAATAGAACAAACGAAGCTATACAAATCATGAACCTGCTGAGTGTAGCTTTTTATGTCCTCTTAAGTATACATATAAATTTGTAAACATTTGATCTTTCACTCTAAAATTATAAAATATTTGTCACATAAAATCTTTTTAAATTTATTAAAATCATCTTTGGTTGCTGAATTTATTTTCTGCATAAATGTTTTTCTTCATGAAAATACACTGTTACTCTCATGAATATTTATATATTGTGCTTGTAGGTAATAAGGACTTTATGACACTTTACAGGCACTTGCTGTGAATATAAAACATACTATAAATTTTGGTAATGGTGAAAAAAATAATATTCAACTCCAAATATGAGGGACAAAGTCAACACTAAGAAAATGTGTTTCATTGATAACATTTTGTTTGAAAGTAATAGTAATTCACATTTCACAGTTCTTAATTATAATTTACCAAATGTAGCATTGACTACAAATTTTATGCACACATAAAATATTAATACAATACTAAAAGCTGATGTGGATTACTTTTCCTGAAATGTATGGACCCAGGTCTGAGGCTTAATTTTATTTATTTTATTAATAAACTAGAGGCCTGTTGCATGAAAAGATTCATGCAATAGGCCTTCCCTTCCCCTGGCTGCCAGCACCGGTTTTCCTCCGGCACCTGGAACCCAGGAACTTCGCTCTAGCCGGAGCCGCCTTCAGTCTTCGCTGCTCTGGCTGGAGCTGCCTTCAAGCCTTCACTGCTCTGGCCGGAGCCGCCTTCAAGCCTTTGCTGCTCCAGCCAGAGCCACCTTCAAGCCTTCAATGCTCCGGCCGGGGCCACCTTCAGTCTTCACTCCGCCGCTTTGCACCTACATATGCAAATTAACTGCCATCTTTGCATATCTCACTGATAATTTGCATATCTCACTGATTAGCCAATGGGAGGCGTAGCGAAGGTATGGTCAATTACCACATTTGTCTATCATTAGATAGGATTATCCTATATAATAAAAGGGTAATATGCAAATTGACCCTAACATCAGAACAATTGGGAATGACTGGTCACTATGACACACACTGACCACCAGGGGGCAGATGCTCAATGCAGGAGCTTCCCCTTAGTGGTCAGTGCGCTCTCACAGCGGGAGCTCTGCTTAGCCACAAGCCAGGCTGACAGCTGCCAGTACAGCGGTGGTGGGAGCCTCTCCTGCCTCCTCAGCAGTGCTAAGGATGTCCGACTGCAGCTTAGGCCTGCTCCCCGCTGGCAAGTGGACATCCCCTGAGGGCTCCCAGGCTGCCAGAGGGATGTCTGACTGCCAGCTTAGGCCCGATCCCCCACGGAGCAAGCCTAAGTCAGCAGGTAGACATCCCCCGAGGGGTCCCAGACTGTGAGAGGGCACAGGCTAGGCTGAGGGACGCCCCCCCAAGTGCACAAAATTTTGTGTACCGGGCCTCTAGTTAATTTATATAAAGAGGTAATATGCAAATTAGCCTGGGACACCATAATGGTCACGACTAGTCAGAAGGAGGTTGCTCGAGCAGCAGGCATGGTGGGTGGGGACTTGCAGTGTTGGGGACTTGTGTCACCATCACAATCCATCACCAGAAGGTCTGGGGCTGGGCAGAGGCCTCCGCAGGGCTCTGATGGATCAGTGATGGTGAACAGGGAATCCGGGTGGGTGGCGGGAGGACAGGGCTGGCTGTCAGGCTGTTGGGATCACCAGCTCATCCCCAGCTGTTCGGGGGTTCAGGCCTCCGGGAAAGCGACTTCACCTCCATGCGTATACACCCGGCTGGCCACTGATGGAATGCACTGCCCACTCAGGCCACTCATGCCAGGGCAGGTAGGTTACAGGCACTTCCCACAGCCTCCATCAGTGCCTTAAGCCCCAGCAGCAGCAGCAGCGGCAGTAGCAGTGGCAGCAGCAACCACGACCTACCCACTCCAGTGTGAGCACCCTGAGCGGGCAGCACATTCCATCAGTGGCTGGCCTGGCGCACACACATGCCGGTGAAGTCACAGGCGTCTGCTTTCCCACAGGCCTGAGCCTCCGAGCAGCTGGGGATGAGCTGGTGATCCCAACAGTCTGACAGCCCGGCATGGAGGCTGTGTTGGGCCTGGAGACTGGCGAAGGGCAGAAGATGGCCCTGATTGGGCCAGTCACTATAATGCCCACTGTAGCCAGCACACCACCAGATCAGGGGGTGGAGCCTGCGGTCAACCTGGAGGCTCCTCCCCCCTGCTGGCCTGCCCCTGATCAGACTCTCCCATCCCGATCAAGAGCAGGGCGCACAGAGCCTGGACCCTTCCTTGCAGCCCTGAGTCCGTGGGTTGCGAATTCTGATGGCCCTGCCCAGAGAGTAGAGGTGCCTGAGGGGCAGGGACAGGAACCACAGGCCTCCAGGGAGCACCGCAGAGTTGGCAAGTAGAGGAGAGGGCCTGTGAAGGGGGAGGAGGTGAAGCCAGCGGACATCAGCCCAGAGTCCAGCCCTTCCCCTCCAGAGGCAGCAGGACCTAAACTCAGAACCCCAGCCAGAATCAGAAGAGCCGAGGGAGGCTTCAGGAAGCTCTATGCAAAGCTGTGCATTGAGAACAAGAGACTTTGTGAGGGCCTGACCCAGACCACACTGGCGCAGCTCAAGGTGGAGCTAGAGCACACCACACAGAGGCAGGAGCGCTTTGAAGAAAGGCCGGCCCTCCTAGAGCTGGAGAAATTTGAGCGCAGGGCCCTGGAGCGCAAGGCCGCTGAACTGGAAGAGGAGCTGAAGGGCCTGTCCAACCTCCGAGCTGACAACCAGTGCCTCAGGATGAGAATGCGGCCCTGACCCACGTCATCAGCAAACTGTCCAAGTGACCCAGAGGACTTGCCCCTGCCCCCGCATTTATACAGCTGCTTCTGCCACAAGCACTCCTTCCCTGTGTGAACACAAGTGACAGGGCTGCCGGGGAGTTTCTGAGAAGCCATAACCTCCCCTTGGGACCTCCAGGCTGGGAGGGGAGGACAGAGCCCCCAGGAGCAAAGGAGGCCATCTGAGGCCAGGATGGAGACGGGAGGCTGAGCCAGATAGGGGGACCAGGGCTGCAGGAGGGACCAGGAAGGAACCTAGGACCAGGAAATGCCAGGACCAGTAGGCCACCCATAGGTCCCCACTCATGTGTGCTGCCACCAGTCACCCCTCCAGCCCCTGAGCAGGGATCTGAGGATGTGCCAAGCATCCCACTAGCCTGGGCCAGGTGGGCCTGTACATAGGGTCCGTGTGCAATAGGGACGGATGTCTTCTATTTTTTGCTGCCCCCTCTCCAACGCTGTCCCAGGCAGGGGGAGAAGGTATTTTTCAGACATAACACAGGCACCACAAATAAAAGTCATGAAGTTGCAAAAAAAAGAGCAGGCCAGCCAGCCAATGCCCTTCCCTCCCCCGCCCCTGCCAGCCCTGCCCTTAATCAGCCTGCCCCACCACAATAGGCCCACAGCCCCTTCCCACAGCTACCTGCCCCTGATCACACCCCCCACCCCAATAGGGGGCAGGGCCAGCCAGCCAATCTCCTGCAGCCCCTCTCCCTGCCCAGCCCCCCCCCAGATCAGCCCCCCCTCTCCCCCCCCCATCAGGGGCAGAGCTGGCCGGCCAACCACCCATGGCTCCTCCCCCAAGCCGCTGGCCCTGATCAGCACCCCCCACCTCATTTGGGGGCATGGCCAGCCAGCCCATTAACCACAGCCCCTCCCCATGGCTGGCCCCACCCCCAGTCAGCCCCCAATACCAATCAGGCTGGCAGGGGGACAGTTGGGGGCAATCAGGCCGGCGGGGGGGGGCAGTTGGGGGTGATCACACTGGCAGGGGGGGCAGTTGGGGGCGATCAGGCTGGCAGACAGAGTGGTTGGGGGCGATCAGGCAGGCAGGCAGGTGAGCAGTTAGGAGCCAGCAGTCCCGAACTGCGAGAGGGATGTCCAACTGCCGGTGCGGGGTTGGGCCTAAACTGGCAGTCTGACATCCACCGATGGGCCCCAGATTGGAGAGGGTGCAGGCTGGGCTGAGGGACCCCCACCCCCCTGCATGAATTTCATGCACTGGGCCTCTAGTTATAAAATAAAATTCTCTCAATCACATATCATTGCTCTAAAATATAACCAGAGAATCTAAAGGACCATACAGCCTGCAATCACTTGCCATGAAAGACTCTATTCTTAACATCAGAATCAGACCACAAATGAGCCTAATATTCTATAATCACACAGGCACCAGACATTCAATCACAAAAACCAAAAGTGTGGAAAGCAAGATGAGTATTATTATTCAATGAGGCTCAATTAGCAGTTTTGTCAATACCCGAGGGCAAAAAAATCAGTAAAGTCACAGATTGCCTTTGTCTTAATAATTCCCACTGCTCAATCAAGTGGCCCCAGAGAACATCATCACCTACTGTAAGACAGGTTTGGATTTAAGAGCATGTTTATGTACCTAACAAGCAGTCTCAGAGAGAAATGTCTTTCATGTGTGGAGCTAGTCCTCATTTCAGCTGGGCAGAAATGACAGCCTTGCTGCCCCAGGTCCTGACCATCCAATGAGAATGAAGGGATAAGTGATTTTATGCCTAATGCATACCGTCAATGAAGCGTGTGCATGAGCACATATACACACGCCTTTATGTAAACTCTTAGGTCACAGCAAGAATCTCTAGAAATAATCCTGTCTGGAGAAGAGAGAAGCATTATTCTTTCAACAAAAAGTTAATAAGAACCTTCTAGGGGCCATCATGTGAATTGAAAGTTAAATATAATAGAGAAAAAAGCAAATATTTATTGATTGCCTATGAAAAGTACCATATTACAACCTTAAGTACATACATAATTAACCACAGTACATTTTACTAGCCACAGTTTATAAATAACGAAGTTCAAGGTCAATGTCTTTAAAGATACTTGTATCAGATCATACAGCTAGCAAGTCACTATGTCCTGACTCTCAATGATTCAAAGGACTATATCAATTTCATGACACCATCCTGCCATCTATCGTCAGGTACCGCCAGTCATGTGGGAGTCAGGTTCTGTTAATCAGAAACATAAGTAGGCAGATGCATCTTTCCTGAATAATTGCCTATCAGTCTTTTACAGCTATCCTATTTAAGGACCTTCTGTTTTGAGCTTTCAAAAAATAGACATTGAGGGAGGTAGGTGAATCAGAGAATCCATTAATTATATAAGGTATATATTTTTTAAGTAGTACCAACTTTCTTCGAAAAGTGTAAGTTCATTTATATGACAGAAAGTATTTACCTGGAGCCTTGCCACGGTTAATTATTTTAACCTCTTTACTATACACTTTACTATTGGCAACCAAAGTGCCAAAATCAACATCTGGCTTCATTTCCAATTGACAGGCTGGAATCAACCTAGGAGAGGAAAGAGACCAGATAACGAATTTTAACAATTAATACTTTGTGGTTAAATCTACAGGGATACATATAAAGACACTCATGTCTTAACTTCTTAAAAGACCTTTCAGTTTCTTTCCAGGTCTACTGGTGGCACATTTTTCAGTAAAAGGAATTGTTAAAGACATGAAAATAAGATGAGACACATTTTTTAAAAAGAAATCAGACTTTATGCATCTAAGTATGTAGTAAACCCTCCCAAGTACTCACCTTGAGAAGCTACTCACATGTTTTAATATATTTTTTGCTTTTTTGGAACTCTGCTTTGGAATCTCCACCTAAGCCTATAAAATGCATTCTCTTGACCCTCCTCAAAAAGAGTGGAATGGACCTTAACAAAGTAAAATAGTTTGGGTGATGCCAAATCTGATTAAATAATAGAAGGTGTGATGATATATCATTTGAGGACGAAAACAAGGTCTAAGTAGAAAAAAGATTCAATTTATTTTTTCGTGTGCACTTGATTTAAAGGGTGCAAAGTAGCATATCTGTAGTATACATGTTCTAAAAATCCATTTAATCCTAACACATGTTTCATACATATATTTTATATTTGGATAATAATTTATAGTTTATAAAGCATTGTTAATTATATTACCCTGTTTCATACTAAAAAATTTCTGAAAGGTTAGTAAATATTATATGGCTCCTATGTTACAGATAAAAAACCAAAGACTTAAAAAGCCTAAATAATTTATCTAAGGAATTATGAGGATACTAGAGGCCTGGTGCATGAAATTTGTGCACTCAGGGGGTCCCTCAGCTCGCTCTGCACCCTCTCGCAGTCCGGGAGCCCTCGGGGGATGTCTGACTGATGGCTTAGGCCCGTAAGCCAGCCATCGGACATCCTTAGCGCTGCCACGGAGGTGGGAGAGGCTCTCTCCACTGCTGCTGCGCTCACCAACTGTGAGCCTGGCTTCTGGCTGAGCAGTGCTCCCCCTGTGGGAGTGCAATGCCCACCAGGGGGCAGCTCCTCTGTTGAGCGTCTGCCCCCTGGTGGTCAGTGCACATCATAGCAACCGGTCATTCCACTGTTTGGTCAATTTGCATATTAGCCTTTTATTATATAGGAAGGAGGATAATGTTGGTGAATTTAGCCTTGAATACATTTTGCTAGGCTTTAAGTACAAACCTACCAATGCTAACAGCACCAATAAGTATAGTAATAACTGACCTTTAGAGACATGAATTAAGTAATTTGTTTCATATACAATACAAACTCAAAATACATATATACACACAAAATACATAAATAAGAATACCTGAACAAAACATTCACATATACTGCCTTATGTACTGGTGCTCTAGTCCTTCTTGATGTGATGTGTTTATTTGTCTGTATATTATTGGATAAGTACAGACATTCCAGAGATCAGCCAAAACTGATCTATGTATGCTACATCTTCTAAATAACATCAATGTTCTTCTCATAAAGAAATTATGATTTTGTGACAGGAAAATAAAACATAAATGGCTTACTGTACATAATTGCATTAACAAAAAGGTTAACTTATTACATAAACAATATTAAGATGTGAAGCCAAACATTTTTTCAAACTTTCTCTAGTTGGATGAAAGAAATTGTCTTCAGAATATTTTCTTGCCTGGTCAGCATGGCTCAGTGGTTGAGCATCAACCTACGAACTAGGAGGTCATGGTTCAATTCCCAGTCAGGGCACATGCCTGGGTTGTGGGCTCAATCCCCAGTGGGGGGCATGCAGAAGGCAGCCAATCAATGAGACTCTCTCATCATTGATGTTTCTATCTCTCTCCCTCTCCCTTCCTCTCTGAAATCAATAAAAATATATATATTTTTAAAAAGTATATTTTCTTAAGAATTCTCTCTCTCTCTCTCTCCCTCTCTTTCTCCCACACACACACACACACACGAAGTTTATCTTAGTAGTAAGGGCTTGGTAATACAGTAACGTATAACAGTTTCTCTGGTTTTCTATTGGTTTCTTTTCCATCTGATTAAGAATAGTATTTCCAATAACACTGAACCTTTTATGTTAACAGAGAGTACTGGTTACAAAGGGCTGGGAGGTAGAGGAATTGGTAAGATATTAGTCAAAGGAACATAACTGCAGTTAGATGATGATTAAGTTCTGGGTATATAATTCATAGCTTTATGATTATAGTTAACTACTGGCCCAGTGCACGAAATTCGTGCACATTAAAAGGGAATTAATTAGAGGACTATTTTAATATTGCTATTTGCCCTTTCTCTATAATATAAGTACCAGAGATGAAAGAAAATTAGTAAAATGTATATGAAAATCTCCCTCCTGTCAAGAGTCTGGGGCACGCCGCAGGACCCAGAGTCAAGTCCCCGCTCACCTGTGCATGCCTCAAAATCTCAGGAGACCCAGACCCAGCTGGTCCCACCCCTGTCAAGTCCCACAGGGCTGGGGGCGCAGCCTCAGGTCCCCCGTCAAGCCTCACAGGGCAGGGGGCACAGCTTCAGGTCCCCCATCAAGCCATGCCAGGTGGGGGGGGGCACAGCCTCAGGTCCCCCGGCCCAGTGCCAGGGCAGGGTTGCGGCCTCAGGTGCACTCGCCCAGCCTCAGGTCCCCCAGCCCTGGCGTGAGGGTATGAGGACCATTTGCATATTAGCTCTTTATTATATAGGATAATGTTTTATATACATGAAAGTTACTAAGAGACTAGATCTTAAATGCTCTCATCACAAATGAAATAATTCTGTGATGTGATAGACGTGTTAGCTAATGCCACAGTGGTAATCACATTGCAACATATAAATGTATTGAATTAACACAATGCATTCTATAAACTTATAGAATGTTATATATCAATAATATTTCAATTTTAAAAAGGAAAAATATTAATTTAAAGGTATCAAACTTTATTTATGTAGTTAAAATAAATTTAGATTAATATAATTCATAAAAATTTTAACATGTTTTTATGATTACAGTAAATCTATTTCTATACATATTTATATACATACTGCATACACATGTTCATATGTACATATACATATATACATGTGTAAATTGCATACAAATTTATACACACAGTTAATTGCTGGTGATCAGTATAAAACTGCTAAGCATAAAAATGTAATATATTAAGCCCTGACTGGTATGGCTCCGTTGGTTGGAATGTCATCTCATGCACCAAAAGGTTGCAGGTTCAATTCCCAATCAGGGCACATAGGAGAGGCAACCAATCAATGTTTCTCTCTCTCCTTTTCCCTTCTCTCTCTAAAAATAAAATAATGTAAAACATTATGAAAGGATGCAATTGGGAGAAATGGAATGGAAATACAAATTTGAAGAGAAAACATGCGGTAAAATTTTCAACAATTTACAAATTACTGCTGTTTCCAATTTTACTGGACACATCTGAAAGAGGCATGTAACTATTTTATAGAACATTTTTTATATACTTACATCTTTGCAAGTATTGAAACTCATAATGAAAAACCTTTGAAAAGTTTAAATATGCAAGAGGGACATAGTTTTTAGAAATACATGAAAAAAAAGGGTTCAAAGTTACTGATTATATCATTTCTCTACTGGAGCACTTTGGAAACACCAGATAATACAAACATCTGATTTTCAGACCAGAACATTTTTCCATGTTCCTCCCCACTAAGTAGGACTATAAACGCTAGAAATGGTGCAAAAGGCAAGCACAGGAGAATAGTGAAAGTTGGTGAGAAGGTAGAACTGGTTGGTTTGGGACTGAGGATTGGAGGAAAAACACAAAAATCCAAGTTAAAGCTCTGATATTGAAATGGTGAAAATTAAAAAGCACTGACAGCAACAAATGCCAGTGAAGATGCAGAAAAGTAGGTTACTCATATATTCCTCACTGAAATGTAAAATGATACAGCCATTCTGAAAAACAATTTGGAACTTATTTTTTAAACTAAACATGCAACTACCAAATGACCTATCATATGAAAATGAAAATTTATTTTCACACAAAACTTGTACATGAATGTTCATAGCAGTTTTATTTGTAATAGCCAAAAATTGGAATTAGCCCTGACACATTTCAACAGGTCAATGGTTAATCAGTGGTATACTAATACCATGCATTAGTATTCAAGAATAAAAAGGAAAACCAAGATGGCAGTGAAGGTAAATGCCAGTACTTACCAGTTCCTACAAACACATCAAAATTACAAGTACTAAATTACAGAACAACCACCATTCATAACTACCTGAAAGCTGACTGAATGGAAGTCCGACAACTAGAGAAAGAAGAAAGCACATGGAGACTGGTAGGAAGGGCAGAATCGTGGAATGGGCTGGTCTGACATCAATGTGTGGTGTTTTTCTTTAATTGGGAGGACTATCTCAGCTGTGAAGGCCTCCTGTGAGGAGCAAGGGGTCAAAGCCCCACACCAAACGCCCAGCCCAGGCTTCCAGAGCTTGGGAGAGAAATCTCCATAACTTCAAGCTGTAAAAACCAGCAGGGATTACAGCTGAGTGATAAGGATGCTGCTGAAGAACCAGGCAGTTCCCCTTAAAGGGCCAGTGCACAAACTTACACAGAATTACTCCTCCTGAGATCCAGTGCTAGGGTAGCAATTTGGAGGTATCCAGAGACTTACAGGTAGGAACTGAATTGTCTGGAATCAGAGCAAGAACTTGGGAGTGACATTCTTCTAGACAGGCATGTTAGCAGAGGTCACTATTCCTATGCTGTGACCTCCCCCACCACAGAGCTGACTGGCAACCATACCTCAGTTTCAATCAGCCTGACTCACACTGTTCACTCCATCCTGGAGATTCCCTAAGACCCCCCACCCCATTCAATTTGCAACCCCACTCAAACTATTTGCAGCGACTTTTCCATATGAACAGTCTATCCTGGCTCAGGCTTCAGACTTTCCTAAAATCTCTCAAACAAACAACAGCTCCTGTCACTGTGCCCCATAACTCTTAATAAGAGGCCCAAGCCCAGGCATTAGCAGCAGTCTGCCTTGCTTCACAGCTTGGCCTAGCCCAGTGGTCGGCAAACTGCAGCTCGCAAGTCACATGCAGCTCTTTGGCCCCTTAAGTGTGGCTCTTCCACAAAATACCACGTGTGGGCACACACGTACAGTGCAATTGAAACTTCGTGGCCCATGTGCAGTAGTCGGTTTTCAGCCTGGGCGAGTCTATTTTTAAGAAGTACTGTTGATATTTGGCTCTGTTGACTAATGAGTTCGCCAACCACTGGCCTAGCCAGAGCATTTCCAAGCCCGACACAAGTAGCAGCCATCAGCAGATCTCTCTGTAGCTCCTGTTGGGCAGTTGCTGACTTTGTACCTCTCGGGAGGCCCCAGAGCTGGTGCACCCAGTGGACAGCTTCAGACCATACCAGATTACAACTCTATATATCCATGAGCGACACACTCAAAGGGCAGACGCAGTGAGCACCAAAGCCACACTGAAGCAAGTCCTACTCATAGAGGTGTCTCCTTCACAGCAGCTCTTCCAATGTAACCACAGCTGGTCCTCACAGCCCATTGGCCTGAAGGTCAATTCCTCCCAGTGACACCAACAGTAATCAAGGCTCAACTACAACAAGACTGTGCACACAGCCCACATAGGGGCATACATATAATGCCTAGCTCAGGTGACTGGGGAAGCTGAGCCATTGGGCCCTAAAGGACACCTATTATACAAGGGCACTCTACCAATTCCAGAAGACTTAGCAGCTCAAAGTGCTATGAATACATAAAACAAACAAAGGGAAGCAGCCAAAATGTGGACACAAAGAAACATGTCACAAATAAAAGAACAGAAGAAAACTCCAGAAGAAAAACTAAGTGAAATGAAAGCAAACAAACTACAGTGGGGCCTTGACTTACGAGTTTCCCAACTAACGAGTTTTTTGAGATACCAGCTGTCTCTCAGCCGATTTTTTGCATTGAGTTGATAGAGTAATTTGAGTTAACAAGCTCCTTAATGAGCTCGGTCTCAGAACAAATTAAACTCGTAAGTCAAGGCCCCACTGTACAGACACAGAGTTCAAAACTATTGTTGAACTGGTAGGAGACTGGCTCCGGAGACTCTTCATGGAGACACACTTCAGGGACTCACTCAAAGGAGCAGGCCCCAGGTTATTTTAAGATACATGCTTTCATTATTGCTGGTGTCCCTCAGCCTTGCCCTACCTCATCAAAATGCTTGCTAAAGATACAAATACCTAGAACCAAGATGGCGACGTAGGGAGTAGACCTATGCGTGCTGCCTCCCACAACATCATTGAAACTACCAACTATAAGACAAACAGCCACCATTCAGAACCATGGGGAAGTTGGCCCAGTGGAAGTTCTACAACTAGAAGGAAAGAAAGAAGCGCAGTGAGACTGAGTAGGAGCTACAGAGGCGCCAAAAACAGAGGTACACAGTCACGCGCCAGGCGGGCTGCAACTGGATGCACGGTTTTTTTAAATCGGAAGGGGTTACGAACTCTCGAATCCTCTGGGCTTGCTAGGGGCGGGTCTCTGAGTCCCCAGACCCCACGGGGAGAGGCAGCACGGCCTTACAGCAGTCGGAAAGCGAGAGAGGCTCTGGCGCACAGCTGCTCACCGGCACTGGGGGATGCCAAGTCCCGGAGTCCCGGAGAGGTGAGGCGCTGCGGAGACGCCGCCATTGCTATTTGCTCCGCCCTGGCGACTCCCTGAGACCCAGCCCTAATCAATTTACATCCCCATCCAAGCTGTGCCAGGGGCACAAAAAGACCCAACTGCGCTTTTGCAGCCTAACCCAACAAATTGCAGACTTCAACTCCTCGCACCCATGGGAGACACACTCAAGAAGCAGACCCAGGAGAACCAAGATGGCAGCGTAAGGTACAGACCTGTGCGTGCTGCCTCCCACAACAACATCGAAACTACCAACTATAGGACAAACAGCTATCATACGGAACCATGGGAAAGCTGGCCCAGTGGAAGCTCTACAACTGGAAGGAAAGAAAGAAGAGCATTGAGACTGAGTAGGATGTGCAGAGGCACCAAGTACAGGGCCCAACCCAGCAGGCTGCAGATTTCAACTCCTCGCATAGAAAGAAGAGCATTGAGACTGAGTAGGATGTGCAGAGGCACCAAGTACAGAGCCCAACTCAGCAGGCTTCAGATTTCGGCTCCTCGCATCCAGGAAGGGGGGCGGAGTCGGGTTTGGGGGAGGCCGGGGCCAGGCCCGGCTGGGCCGGCTATGTGGAACCGCCGTACCAGCAGGTGCACAAGCACGTCCACCAGTTCCAGTCTTGCGTGGGATGCTGGGGGATGGCAGACGGGCAGTCTGTGCACTTGGTGGAGGGTGAAGTCCAAGCAGGCGTGCCGGATGTTCAGCCACCAGGAATGCCTGGAGATTTTGTCTGGTGGGGAGCTGCCCGGCAGGGGACAGTGTGCCAAACTTCATGTTGCCCCGGTGAGGCCGGGATGGCCCCGGTGAGGTCGGGACGGCCCCGGTGAGGTTGACACAGCCCCGTGAGGTCGGGACAGCCTCAGCGAGGTCGGGACGGCCCCGGTGAGGTCGAGATGGCCCCAGTGAGGCCAAAACAGCACCAGTGAGGTCGGGATGGCCCCGGTGAGGTTGAAACAACCCTGGTGAGTTCGGGACAGCCCCGGTGAGGTTGAAACAGCCCCGGTGAGGTTGGGAAGGCCCTGGTGAGGTTGAAACGGCCCCGGTGAGGTTGGGAAGGCCCTGGTGAGGTTGAAACGGCCCCGGTGAGGTTGGGACAGCCCCGGTGAGGTTGAAACAGCCCCGGTGAGGTTGGGACGGCCCTGGTGAAGTTGAAACGGCCCTGGTGAGGTCGAGACAGCCCAGGTGAGGCTGAAATGGCCCCAATGAGGTCGGGACGGCCTTGGTGAGGTTGAAACGGCCCCAGTGAGGTCGGGATGGCCCCAGTGAGGTCGGGACGGCCCCAGTGAGGTTGAAACGGCCCCGGTGAGGTTGGGACAGCCCTGGTGAGGTGAAGATGGCCCCGGTGAGGTGGGGACGGCCCCGGTGAGGCTGGGATGGCTCCGGTGAGGTCGGGATGGCCCCGGTGAGGTTGGGACAGCCCTGGTGAGGCCAAAACAACCCTGGTGAGGTCAAGACAGCCCCGGTGAGGTTGAAACAGCCCCGGTGAGGCCGAGATGGCCCTGGTGAGGCTGGGATGACCCCAGTTAGGTTTAAACAGCCCCGGCAAGGTCGAGACAGCCCCGGTGAGGTTGGGACAGCCCCAGTGAGGTCAGGACGGCCCCAGTGAGGTCGGGACAGCCCCGGTGAGGTTGAAACGGCCCGGGTGATATAGGGATAGCCTCAGTGAGATAGGGATGGCCCCAGTGAGGTCGGGATGGCCCCAGTGAGGTCGGGACGGCCCTGGTGAGGACAAAACGGCCCCGGTGAGGTATGGACAGCTCCAGTGAGGTTAGGACCGCCCTGGTGAGGTTGAAACAGATAATGGGAACCAGTATAGACTGATTAACTCGGGTAGATGCAGAGGCAGAGCAGCATTGAACAGACTGTCAAACTACAGTGGGAAGCCTGGGGAGGGTTTGGGGGGGGGGGGTTAAGAGATCAACCGAAGGACTTATATGCATGTATATAAGAATAACCAGCCAAAACTGGTTTGGCTCAGTGGATAGAGCATCGGCCTGCAGACTGAAAGGTCCCAGGTTCGATTCCGGTCAAGGGCATGTACCTGGGTTGCGGGCACATCCCCAGTAGGAGATGTGCAGGAGGCGGCTGATCGATGTTTCTCTCCCATCGATGTTTCTAAGTCTCTATCTCTCTCCCTTCCTCTCTGTAAAAAAATCAATAAAATATATTTAAAAAAAAAAAAAGAATAACCAATGGACACAAGACACTAGGGGGTAGGGGAGGCCGGGGGAATGTCAAGGGGGGGGGGGGAGGAGACATATGTAATACTCTTTGTAATACTTCAAGAAATAAAAATTATTTATATATAAAAAAAGATACAGATACCAGGATCCACACACACAAAAAATTATTGTTATAAGAATGCTCATGGATTTTAATGAGAACTTCAAGGGACTTTTTTTTTTTTATTGCTTAAAGTATTACAAAGGGTATTACATATGTCAAGGGACTTAATGAGACTTTCAAGGATCTCAGTGATAATTTCGAAGACATGAAAAAGGACAAGTCAGAAATTAAGCATACACTAAAATAAATAATAATTTACAGGGATTTGACATTAGAGTAGAAGATTCTGAGAATCAAATAAACAATTTGGAAGAAAAGAAAGCAAAAAACACCCAATCAGAAGAAAAAAGAAGACAAATACTAGTATATGAAGATAATATAAGGAAACTGGGACAAATTCAAGCATACCAACATTCAAATTACGGAGGTGCCAGAAAGAGGAGACAGGACATTGAAAACATATTTTAAGAAATAATAACAGAAAACTTCCCCTCCCTGGTGAAAGAAACAGACTTAAAAGTCCAGGAAGTGCAGAGAGTCCCAAACAAGAGGAACCAAAGGAGACCCACACCAAGACACATCATAATGAAAATGCCATGGGTTAAAGACAAAGGGAGAATCCTAAAAGCAGTAAGGGTAGGGCAGTTAGTTACCTACAAGGGAGCACCCATACAACTGTCAGCTGATTTCTCAACAGAAATTTTGTAGGCCAGAAAGGAGTGGCAAAAAATGTTCAAAGTGATGAATAGCAAGGACCTACAACCAAGAGTACTCTACCCAGCACAGCTATCATTTAGATTTGAAGGTCAGATAAAGAGCTTTCCAGACAAGAGAAAGCTATAGAGGCTCATCACCACCAAACCAGTATTATCTGAAATGTTAAAGGGAATTCTTTAGAAGAGGAAGAGGAAGAGGGAAGAGAAGAAGAAGAAGAGATAAAAAATATTAACAAAATGGCAATAAACACATATATCTCAACAATTGAATCTAAAAATCAAAACATATGAACAAGGAATCTAATGAAAAATATGAACTGATTAATAAAATAGAACCAGAGGTATGGAAACATGAAACAGACTAATGAACCTCAGAGGGAAGAGTGGAAGGGGTGTGGGAAGATATTAACCAAATAACTTATCCTATCTAATAAAGAGGGAATATGCTAATTGACCCTTAGGCCATCGCAAAGATGGCAGTGCCCACAGCCAATAAGGAGGGAATATGCTAATTGACTGCCCCACCCTCAAAGATGGAGGCACCCACAGCCACAAGATGGCCGACAGGTGAGGGCAGTTGTGGGCAATCAGGCCAGCAGGGGAGGACAGTTAGGGGTGACCAGGCCGGCAGAGGGGCAACCAGGCCGGCAGGGGAACAGTTAGGCGTTGAGCAGGCTGGCAGGGGAGTGGTTAGGGGGTGATCAGGCTGGCAGGCAGAAGTGGTTAGGGGCAATCAGGCAGGCAGGCAGGCAGGCAAGCGGTTGGGAGCCAGCAGTCCTGGATTGTGAAAAGGATGTCCAACTGCCAGTTTAGGCCCAATCCCACATGGATCAGGCCTAAACTGGCAGTCAGACATCCCCCATGGGGTCGCAGATTGGAGAGGGTGCAGGCTGGGCTGAGGGACACCCCCCCCCCCAATGCACGAATTTCATACCCCGGGCCTCTAGTATGTATATATGTATATATTCATCACCTATGGACACAGACCAAAGGTGAAGGCCTGGGGCAGGGCAGTAACCAGGTGAGGGGATCAATGGAAAGTAAAAAGGGGGATATCTGTAATACTCTCAACAATAAAGAGTTTTAAAAAGAATAAACAGAGGCAAGCTATTGATATATTCAACAACTTGGTTATATCTCCTGGGAATTTTGCTGTGAAAAAAAGTCAATCCAAAAAAGTTATACAACATATTTGAGACGAAAAAAATTTTAGAAATGGAAGACAGATTAGACAATTCCAGTTGAGGGATGGTGCTTGTGAGTTAGAGGGGGTTGGTTGTGATTATAAAAAGTAACAGGAGGAGGCCCTAGCCAGTTTTTCTCAGTGGTTAGAGTGTTGGCCTGACCTGTGAAGGGTCTTGGGTTTGATTAGCAGTCAAGGGCACAGACCTGGGTTGCAGGTTCAATCCCTGGCTGCAGTCAGGGCATGTGGAGGAGGCAACCAATTGATGGGTCTCTTTCACATAGATGTCTCTCTTTCTCTCTCTCCCCTCCTACCTCCCTTCCACTCTCTAAAAATCAATGGAAAAAAATATCTTTGGGTGAGGATCAACAATTTTTTTAAGTAAAAGGAGATATCCTTGTGGTATTGGAACTACTCAGTATCATATATATATATATATATATATATATATATATATATATATATATATATATATATCTCCTAGCTAATAAAAGAGAAACATGGTAATTAGCCATAACCTCACTACCCTTCCCATTGGCTAATCAGGGCGATATGCAAATTAACTGCAAACCAAGATGGCGGCCGGCAGCCAGGCAACTGACGCGAACAGGAGGCTTGCTTGCTCCAGTGACGGAGGAAGCCAAGGTTCCCCGCCTGCCACTGCTGGGCTCTGAGCTGCACTCTAAGAAACATTGTTGCAACTACAGAAGCTAAACAAAACCTAGAAACCTGCTTTCAGACGGCCGGGATCTCAGAGCAGGAGTCGCAACAAAGTTTCAAATACAGAAGGTAAACAAAGCCCAGAAACCTGCTTTCAGCAGCAGAGGTCTCACAGCTAAAGCCAGCTCTCAGCTCCAGTGACAGCCATAGATGGTAAATAAATCCCAGAATTTAAAAAAAAGGAAAAAAGGAGAGATTGGGAGCTTCAGTCACCCACCAGCCTGAAAACGGCCCTCAGCCCCTCAACCAGACTGGCCAGGCACCCCAGTGGGGACCCCCACCCTGAAGGGTGTGTGACCAGCTGCAAACAGCCATCATCCCCTCACCCAGACTGGCCGGGCACTGCAGTGGGGACCCCCACCCTGAAGGGGGTGTGACCAGCTGCAAACAGCCATCATCACCTCATCCAGGCTGGCAGGCACCCAATCAGGACCCCCACCCTGATCCAGGACACCCTTCAGGGCAAACCACCCAGCCCCCACCCATGCACCAGGCCTCTATCCTATATAGTAAAAGGGTAATATGCCTCCCAGCACCAGGATCAGTGGAGTAGCGAGGCCTCTTAGCTCCAGGATCAGCTGAGCAGTAAGGCCTTCCAGCACCAGGATCAGTGGAGCCGCGAGGCCTCCTGGCCTGGGATCAGCAGATCCAGAAAGCCTCCAGAATCTGGGATCAGCAGAGCCACGAGGCCTCCTGGCACTGGGATCAGCGGAGCTGCAAGGCCTCCTAGCACTGGGATCAGCGGAGCCACGAGGCCTCCTGGCCCCTGGAGCAGCGTGACAGGGGGCAGCGCCCAAACCCCCTGATCGCCCAGTGGCTCTGTGTGTGACAGGGGGCGGGGCCACAACCTCCCTATCTGCCCTGCTCTGTTCGTGAAAGGGGAAGGTGCCCCAACCCCCTGATCGGCCCTTCTCTGTGCCTGATAGGGGGGAGCTCCCCAAATGCCGGGGTCCGACCCCAGCGGGTCCAGGGGTCCCCAAAGGTGTGGACGGAGTCGGCAAAGAAGGAATGACACAGGGACTTCTCCAGCCAGGTTTGGTCGCCAGGTTCTAGTCAGGTTCTCTTGCCATATTTCTGTAGTCAGGTTCAGTCCAGGATCCCTTGCCATGTTCTCCTGCTAGGCTCTGTCTCTAGGCTCTGAGGCCAGTCCCTCTCCAGGATCCTCCGGCATGCTCTCGCCAGCGAAGTTCTTCTGTCTCTAGAGAACTTTCTGTGTAGGTTCTGTGCCTAGGCTCTGTCTCTCTTGGTCCTGTCTTCCAAGCCCTGTGTCCTTAGTTCTGTGTTCTGAGATCTGTGTCATGAGTTCTGAGTTCTGTCTGTTTCTGTCTTGTTACAACTGTATTTATACCAGTTGATTCAATCCTATCAATCTCTATTACAAAGGTTAGGGCGTTTCTTATCTCCATTCCAGGGAGAAAAGATTATGTAGTTTAAGCATGATTGTTCGTAGTTAAAGGGATTAATTACCCGCCTGGCACTTAGTTGAGGGGTTTTATTCCCTCCCTAACTTCAGGGGAAAATCCCTACCTGGGGATTCAACCTTTCTCGGAGAGGTGACTTTGGTTAAAACACAGCGCCAAGAAGGTGAGCAAACATATTAAGAACCGTATGCCATATATGCCAGGTCCCTTGAAACAGCAAGGATGGACCGGCTCCCGGCACCCAAACCCCTGATCGGCCCTGCTGTGTGTGTGACAGGGCGCGGCACCCCAACCCCCCCCTGGGCCCTGCTCTGTGTGTGACGGGGTGGAGCCTCAACCTCCCCATTGGCCCTGCCCTGAGTGTGACAAGGGGGAGTGCCCCAACCCCCTGATCAACTCTGCTCTGTGGGTGACAGAGGGCAGCGCCCCAACCCCCAAATCGGCCCTACCCTGAGCATGACTGAGGGTGGCATCGCAACCTCCTGATCGGCCCTGCTCTGTGTGTGACAGGGGGGAGCTCCCCAACCCCCTGATAGGCCCTGCTCTGTGCGTGACAGGTGGGAGCTCCCCAACCCCCTGACTGGCCATGCTCTGTGTGTAACAGGGGGGAGCTCCCCAACCCCCTGATTGGCCCTGCTCTGTGTGTGACAGGGTACGGAGTCCCAATCCCCCTGATGGGCCCTGCTCTGTTCGTGACAGGGGGCAGCGCCCCAACCCCCTGATCGGCCAGCTCTGTATGTGACAGGGATGGCACCACAACCCCCTGATCCACCCTGCTCTGTGCGTGACAGGGGGTGGCACCACAACCTCCCCATCGACCCTGCCTTGAGTGTGACAGGGGCGGCGCCCCAACCCCCTAATCGGCCCTACCCTGAGCGTGACTGAAGGTGGCATCGCAACCTCCTGATCCGCCCTGCTCTGTGCATGATGGGGCGGCGCCCCAACTCCCCAATCGGCCCTGATCTGAGCCCGACCAGGAGCTGCAGGGCAGGCACCTAGGGATTGGGACAGCCCTCTGCCACCCAAGAGCAAACCTAAGCCAGCAGGTCGTTATCTCCCGAGGGGTCCCAGACTGTGAGAGGGCACAAGTGGGGCTGAGGGACACCCCCCCCCCCCGCCAGTCCACAAATTTTTGTGCACCGGGCCTCTAGTATATATATATTATTGATTTTTTACAGAGAGCAAGGGGAGGGATAGAGAGTCAGAAGCATCGATAAGAGAGAAACATCAATCAGCCGCCTCCTGCACACCCCCTACTGGGGATGCGCCTGCAACCAAGGTACATGCCCTTGACCAGAATTGAACCTGGGACCCCTCAGTCTGCAGGCTGACGCTCCATCCACTGAGCCAAACCGGTCAGGGCGGAACTACTCTATCTTGAATGTGGTAGTAGATATAAAATCCTACACAGTTAAGAAAAAATTGTATAGAATTTAAAAGCTTATATATACACATACACATACACATACACACACAGGAGTTTAAGTCAAGCTGTGGCAATCTGAATACAGTAGGTAGATTGTTCTATGTAAATTTTCTAGTTCTATTATCTTATTGTTTTTGCAAAATGTTACCATTGAGGGAAATGCACAAGGAATTATTTCTTATAATTGCATATTTATCCTCAATCAACTGCATTTGTAAAAAAAAAAAAAAAGAAAAGAAAAGAAATATAGCAGCAAGCTCGCCTACTACTTCTCCCTTCAGCACTGTTCATCACACTTTAAGGGGGCAGCACTGTCCTTATATTGCAACTCTGGTGAGCAGCTGGCCTCTGATGAGAGAGGGCATGCTATGGGAATAAGACAAAATCCATTTTCAAAGGCAGAAGTATCTTCAACACTTCTCTCCATATACAGCACAAGCAAGCAAATCTGAATGCTAGTCATAGGTATGTCAATATGAAGAATGGACCCAAAATGGCCCTACTTAAAATAAAATACAAAATGTAACTTAAATATTTGTAATAGGTTAATAGGTTGTCTATTTTCTAACGTGTATCAACTGATTCCTATGCAGAATGGGATGACATACAAAATCAGAAATTCTCAACAACGCAGAGAACCAAAATAATTGCAGATCTAAATTTGGTTTAGAAAAATACAAAAACACAAGGAAAAAAATAAAATGGCATATTCTAATACCAACATCATATTAATATTTCAATATTAATTCTGCAGCTGGTAGACAAATATAGCTTTCTTTTTAATTCTTCTTTTTTTATATATTTTTATTGATTTCAGAGAGGAAGGGAGAGGGAGAGAGAGATAGGAACATCAATGGTAAGAGAGAATCAGTGATCGACTGCCTCCTACACGCCCCCAACTGGGGATCGAGCCCACAACCCAGCATATGCCCTGACCAGGAATTGAACCTAAGACCTCCTGGTTCATAGGTCAATGCTCAACCAGTGTGTACAACTGCCAGGCTAGAGCTTTCTTTACTAAATCTTTCTGTCTATAGGTACCAAAAAAATATAGGGGAAATAAAATAGGATGTGAGTTCAAGAAAAAAAGAATACATGCAATTGTTAAATGTTTTTAAGTTATCTTAATGAAAATATACCAGCAAACTAGTCATTTGTTTTAAATCACAATTTGCTAAACATTTGTCCAGTAAGTTCAGCTGTAAGGAAACTATAAATACAACAAGCCCTTTTATCCAGGAAATATAATGAATATTACTTTAACCCTAATTTTTATTTGAAGAGTGTTCAAAATGTCAGTATGAAATGTGAAGCATACATACCCAATAAGAGGGACCTCTATTGCTTTGTTTCCTACTGCAATAAATAGTTGGTCAGAAATATCTTCATTTTTATTAGGATGATATTCCACCACAGCTGTCATCTGAAGTCCAGAAGCAATTTCTTTATCCATACTTGGCACAACCAGTTTGAACTTCAATGGGAGAAAAAAATCAAATTACATGTCTTAACTCCTAATAAGGAATAATGTGAGCAACTATAGTTAGGTATATACATTATTTCAAGAGCTATATCAAGACACTAGAGGCCCAGTGCACAACTGCACTAGGGGGGTTGAGGGGGATCCCTCAGCCCAGCTTCTGGCTGAGCAGTGCTCCCTCTATAGGACCACACTGACCACCAGGGGGCAGCTCCTGCATTGAGCATCTGCCTCCTGGTGGTCAGTGCACTTCATAGTGACTGGTCATTCTGCCGTTCAGTCAATTTGCATATTAGGGTTTTATTATATAGGACTAGTGGCCCAGTGCACAAAATTTTTGCACAGGGGGTGGGGGGGGGGGTGATCCCACAGGGATCAGGCCTAAACCGGCAGTCGGACAACCCTCTCGCAATCTGCTACTGTTGGCTCCTAACCACTCACCTGCCTGCCTGCCTGATCGCCCCTAACTGCCTCTGCCTGCCTGCCTGCCTGATCACCCCTAACCTCTCTGCCTGATTGCACCTAATTGCCTCTGCCTGCCAGATCGCCCCTAACTTCCCTCCCCTGCCGGCCTGATCTTGCCCCCAACTGCTCTCCCCTGCAGGCCTGATCTTGTCCCCAGTGGCCCTACCCTGCCGGCCTGATCTCCCCCTCAACTGCCTTCTCTGCCTCGGCCCCCACCACCATGGCTTTGTCCTGAAGGAAGTCCTACGTCCAGAAGATGGCCTGTCAACCCAGTCTAATTAGCATATCACCCTTTTATTAGTATAGACTAGAGGCCCAGCGCACAAAATTCATGCACTCAGAGGGTGGTTCCCTCAGCCTGGCCTGCGCCCTCTTGCAGTTTGAGAGCCCTCAGAGGAAGTCTGACTGATGGCTTAGGCCCACTCCCCTAAGCCAGGAGTCGGACATCCTTAGTGCTGCCGCAGAGGCAGGAGAGGTTCCTGCCACCACCACTGCGCTTGCCAGTCGTAAGCCCGGCTTCTGGCTGAGTGGTGCTCCCCCTGTGGGAGCACACTGACCACCAGGGGGCAGCTCCTGCGTTGAGTGGAATCGGGCTGAAACCAGCTCTCTGACATCCCCCGAGGGGTCGCAGATTGCGAGAGGTCACAGGCCAGGCCAAGGGACCCCACTGGTGCATGATTGGAGCCGAGGAGGGATGTGAGAGGTGGGCCAGCCGGGGAGAGATTGTGGGAGGGCTCCAGGGCATGTCCAGCTAATCTCGCTCAGTCCTGATTGGCCAGACTCCAGCAGCAAGCTAACCTACTGGTTGGAGCATCTGCCCCCTGGTGGTCAGTGCATATCATAGCAACTTGTAGGCTGGTCAACTGTCTGCCCCCTAGTGATCAGTGCATGTCATAGCGAGCAGTTGAGCGGCCTTAGCATATTATGCTTTGATTGGTTGAACAGACGACCGGACGACTGGACACATAGCTTTTATTATATAGGATAGATTATATAGGATAGGATTGCTTAAATTGGGGGGGGGGTCTTTTTCAGCAGAAGGAGATGCTCTTGGCAGACAAAAATATATAATCCCTATATCTGGACTGATAGCCAGCCATATGCACTATACTGCCAAACCGGTCATTAAAAAATTGAACCACTTTCTTACACCTTACACCAGTGGTCCTCAACCTTCCTATTGCCGTGACCCTTTAATACAGTTCATCATGGTGTGGTGACCCCCAATTTCATTGTTACAAATTGAACATAATTAAAGCATAGTGATTAATCACAAAAACAATATGTAATTATATGTTTTCCAATGGTCTTAGGCAACCCCTGTGAAAGGGTCGTTCGACCCCCAAAGGGGTCATGATCCACAGGATGAGAACTGCTGCCTTACACCAAACAGCTGTTGCCCTTAAAACCCCTCCTCAGCTCTCACCTTACGTCCTGCCTTCGCAGTTCACCCAAATTAGGTTCTGACTGGTCAGTTTCTATGCCAGTGTCAAAAGCTCCGCCTTCTAGGCAGTCATTGGCTCCTTGCACTTCACCCAGATTTGGTTTTGATTGGTCAGTTTCTATGCCAGTCAGCATCTCCAGGCCTATCTCTGGGCCTGATCAGAGAGGCAGAGCTGATCAGCAGCCCCTGCAAAGGCCCAGAGAGAAATAGAGGTGCGGCTGCTGGCGAAGCCCAGTGAGAAAGAGAGAGGCAACGGCTAATCAACAGCTGCCACGGAGGCTTCGGATCAGACCCTGTCTCTCTCTTCCGGACTCTCTCTGGGCCTGATCTGCAGTCCCCCCTCGGCAGTCAGTGCTGGGTCGCTGCTCCCCCAGCAGCGGCAGTCAGTAGTGGTTCGCCCCAGCAACCCAGTACTGACTGCAGGATTGACTTCTGGTCGGTCAAGCCTTCGGTTGTTACAGACCCTTAGTTTTTATATGTTAGGGTAGGTAATATTGCTTCCCTAAAGGGAAAGACTTACTATATTTATACCTTTCAGATTCTAGATCAGTGATTCTCAACCTTCTGTTCCTTTAAATACAGTTCATCATGTTGTGACCCAACCATAAAATTATTTTCGTTGCTACTTCATCACTGTAATGTTGCTACTGTTATGAATCGTAATGTAAATATCTGATATTCAGGATGGTCTTAGGCGACCCCTGTGAAAGGGTCGTTTGACCACCAAAGGGGCCGCGACCCACAGGTTGAGAACTGCTGTTCTAGATCCTTCCAATATGCTTTTAACAGTTTGATCACTGTAACTGGCAATGCAGTTAATTGATAAATATGTAAATGCTGAGAGGTACTTAAATATAGAAAAATAGGAAAAGCAATCTAATAAAAATGTCACTCAATCATGTATGCATATATAACACATACATGTATACATATATACACATGCATACATATATACATTCACACATACATATAGAATCTTATATACTAGTATTTTCCACATGGGAACTCCGACTTCATAATTTGGAGGAAATGTAAAAAACAAATATGCCAAAGGAGAAAAAAACACTTTTGTCCTTTTTAAATATTTCCTAGACTCCATTAAAAAAATAAGGGGCAAAGAGAACTGCTATCTGTTGAGCACTTATAATAGATCAAGAATTCTACATTTCAATGCACTTCTACAGTCCTATAAGGCTGATATTATGGGTCCCAGCATGTGGATGAGGGAACTGGAACCTGTAGAGTGAAATGACTGTCTAAAGTCACTCAGGCAGTGAGGATTCAAAACACACATCTATCTGCCTCTAAAACTTAAGCTCTTTCCCCACAACTAGACAGAGTCCCTCTAAATGAATGCATAATCTCTTTAAGGAAGCAGACCAAATGCCCTTTGCAAGTTAAATAATGTAAGCCAGGGACTAATTAAGTATCATATGAGTGATGCAGATTTCATAAGTATCATAAAAATCCTCAAGAGAACATGATTACTGTGGGCTAGGAATAAGTGCAGTTGGCCTAGGCTATATAAGTATATGGTATATAGCACTTTATATGGCACATAGTAGGTACTCACTACATAGACAATGCACAACCTTGAGCCCGGGTAGAAAACAAGTACCACCATGTGTTAGAACCATTTTCTAATCCTATATAATAATAGACAAAGATTGAAATTAACCGTACCTCTGCTATGCCTCCCATTGGCTAATCAGCAATATATACAAAGTAACCGCCAACAAAGATGGCGGCTAATTTGCATACTGCAGACAGATCCCGCTGTGCCACCCAAGGCGAGATCCTGGCCTGCCGTGTCTTGGGCAGGGTGGCCAGGGCGAGCAGGGCGATCAGGGTGAGCGGCAGCATGATCCGAACTGCTGTCCACCCCAGCGTGGGATCCGGGCCTGCAGTGTCTTGGGCGGGGTGGGTGGGGCGGGCGGGGTGGGTGGGGCGGGCGGGGCGAGCCACAGCGTGATCCGTGAGAGGGCACAGGTTGGGCTGAGGGACCCCTCTTCCCTGCCAGTGCACAAATTTTTATTCACAGGCCTTCTAGTGATGATAATAATGGTGATAACAATGCTCTCTACATAGAAGCTTATTTTTCTTTTAACCTCCAAGATAGTGAAAGCATTTTTTGCTAATCTACCTCTTCCTCATTTCCAATTATACCTATGAAGGATCTGGAATGCACATCATAGTCCCGCAACAAAGATAAATTCACAATGTAATGGGCTCATAGCTTTGGCCTCTAACTAGGTAAGCCTTTCTGACCATTCTGCTGTTAATGACAAGACCTGTGGTCTAAATAGTTTTCTTTTTAATTATAAATACAAACCAAAAGAAAATAAACGATGTCATTGTTCTATCTGCATAAAAACGAGGAGACATCCACAATACAGTGGGGCCTTGACTTACGAGTGTCCCGACTAACGAGTTTTTTGAGATACCAGCTGTCTCTCCACTGATTTTTTGCATTGAGTTAACAGAGTAATTTGAGTTAACGAGCTCCTTAACGAGCTCCTTAACGAGCTCGGTCTCAGAATGAATTAAACTCGTAAGTCAAGGCCCCACTGTATAGTGTTCGCCCACATCTGGGATTACTGCCAGTTTGAGGTTTAAAAGAAAGTATTTTCAGATATACATTCAATTGTTCAATAAATATGTATTAAGAAGTGAAATAATTAATAAGATAGTGAAATAATAAACTTTCCCCCTAATTATATAGTATTGGGAGGAATCAGGTTCTTTTTTATTTAATGAGCAACTAGTAGTCGCTTGTGATGTCCTATTACAAAATAAACAGATTACTACTATTAAAACATGCAAAATGCAAAAATGAAGAATGCGTGATTTCATTTATATGAAACTCAAGAACAGGCAAAACTAATCTATGGTGTTAGAAATCAGTACAGTGGGGCCTTGACTTACGAGTTTAATTCGTTCCCAGACCGAGCTCGTTAAGGAGCTCATTAAGGAGCTTATTAACTCAAATTACTCTATCAACTCAATGCAAAAAATCGGCCGAGAGACAGCTGGTATCTCAAAAAACTGGTTAGTGGGGACACTCCTAAATCAAGGCCCCACTGTATAGTGGTCATCTCCATGGGGTGATTACTCTAGGTACTGTAGGAAACCATCTATTGTACTAGAAACATTTTATGATTTGATCCAAGTGGGAGCTACATGGGCATATACATATATATAAATTCATCAGGACTTACTTTCAAGATTTGGGCACTTTAGTGTAGATAAATGGTACATCAATGTTTTAAAAGTGTAAAAGGTAGACCATGAAAGTCCTGCTTCTCATTGCTCTCCTAATCACTGTGGTACATTTTTCTATGTATATGCAAACAAATACATGTAAGTTTAACAACAAAATGAGATACCTTTCCATTTCTGTACATATAAGTCCAGCTGAATTCAATACTATTAACCATTAGGAATATCCCGTGAAAAAATGTTATTTATCACTTACATATCAAAAATTCTTATTCACCTTTCCTATATCCAAAGTATCCCTGATAATGGGTGATCATAGTAAACTAATAACCATCCATTCATCCTCATGCTCTAAAATAACAGTGAGATAGAGAAGAAATTCGGTCAACTTTTATGTTAAAAGATGGGGACAGCCTCTCAGAACATTTATTTTTGCTAATGATTAGACCTTTATTGACACCCTGTGAGTTTCTAAGTCCTCTGAGGGCAGGGTTATGTCCATCTTGCATGCCACACACCTACTGTCTATTTTATAGTAGGTGCTCAACAAATATTTCTTAAAATGTGAATAATAAACCTTCCCACTATCCTATAATATTTGGAGTAGTCAGGCACTTTATGGTTCAAAGGTTTGTCGTCATAATTCTACAGTATTATGAGGCATAGATTCTGGGCTAAGCCGCGACAGACATGGAACCCCCTTCCCTTCTTTCCAAGTCCAGAATGAAGAAATTGGTTCTACATCAAACTTCCCCATTCTGGGTCCCAACCCTCAGTACATGGATAAACAAACAAACAAACAAAGGCGAGCGCACATACATAGAGAAACGAGCGCACATACATAGAGAAACCTATATCACCGCTCCCTAGGAAGCCCAATCCTGCTCCCTATCCCTATAGGAGCCAGGTGCCTACTCACTTCCCAGGACAAAGCAGGTGCCCAAGTGAGGAGGCAGTCTCAGTCCAGTCCTCCCAAGGTCCTGTTCAGAGTACCCCTGGGTGTGTTACCTGTGGCTTGGCTGGCTCCAGAAAGCGGATCTTCTGGTTGCTGCGGCCCACATTGTGGACAGTAATTGATTGGCGGTACACCTTCCCCGCTATCGTGTCCTGAAACTTCACCTCCATCGGAATCACCCGCAGTTGCAACTCCTTCGGATTCTCCACTTCTCGAGGGATCAGAGATCCCCTTGGCGTGTGCATGTCTGCCCTCTAAGTAACCCGCCAACAGTTATGGACTTGATCCGCCCAGTACTAGTGTCTACACCATCGCTAGGCAACCGTTGGAAGTCTCGCGCGCCTGAAACACAGCGTCGCCCTAGCTGCGCGAGATTTGGTGATTCAAATGAAGAAAGCAGGCATCTGGCGAGAGTACCCCGGGATCAGAGGTGTCACCAGAATAGCTGGAAAACATGCCACAGAAGCCCAAATCCCAGAGACATTTCACTTTGCCATGGCCTGGCAGAATTTTAAGATGGCGTTGGCGAAGGGCATTTTCCCTGGACCCTTCTCAAGACTAAGCCTAAAGAGCAGCGGAACTGAGGGGCCCACAGGGTCTATTATAGCTTCAAGATACAACAGTAATGGAAGAATTCAATGGAAATAGAGTCAGGGCCCCCTAGGGGTCCTACTCCATGGCCTTTAGGCTAACATTTCTAAAAAATCTAGTAGCAAAACCTGTTTGTCTTTTGTTAAAATGCAGATTGTTTCAGTAGAACTGGGGGAGGGCCTATGAATTTTTATTAGTAATACAGTCCCAGGTTATTCCAATTTTGCAAGTCAAGGGACCACTCAATGAATGTAAAATCACCTGGGAATCTTTTTAAAATCCTGATTTATGGGGTGGGGCCACAACATTAGTAACAAAGAAACAGAATTTCTGGAGGATGAGGCCCGGAAATCAGGATTTTAAAAAGATTCCCAGGTGATTCTAATGTGCAGCCAAGGTTGAGAACCACTGTAGTAGAGGCTTCAGAGACTTTGTTAACTACTCTTGTTTCTTCATGTGTGAAACCAAGCTACTGCTGAGAAGACTGAGATCAAACATCTTCATAGTTAAATGAGCACCTTTCCAACAGGCCGAGATTCACGCTGCCCAGTCCCTGCTCTCTCCTCATCCTCATCTGCTGTGATGGTCTTAGGGTTTCAAAACATATTAGGTGAGCCCTAACCGGTTTGGCTCAGTGGATAGAGCGTCAACCTGCGGACTCAAGTGTCCCAGGTTTGATTCCAGCCAAGGGCATGTACCTTGGTTGTGGCCACATCCCCAGTAGGGAGTGTGCAGGAAGCAGCTGATCAATGTTTCTCTCTCATGATGTTTCTAACTCTCTATCCCTCTCCCTTCTTCTCTGTAAAAAAATCAATAAAATATATTTTTAAAAAAACATATTAGGTGAGTGGTACTTCCCTACCTTAAACCAACTACTTTTTAAAAATTTTTTATTGATTTTAGAGAGATAGAAACATCTAAGAGAGAGAAACATCCATTGGTTGCCTCCTGCACGCCCCCTACTGGGGATCCCAGCCTGCAACCCATACATGTTCCCTGGCCAGGAATGGAACCCTGACCTCCTGGTTCATAGGTCAATGCTCGACCACTGAGCAACACCAGCCAATCTTAAATCTGCTTCTTATCATAACTGTATCACTGTATCACACTTCTTATGCAGACCTTTAATAATTTGGAGCCAAGCACTGGAGAAATTGTTTTTCTTTTGTTTCTTATTTTAAAAACTGTATGGAAATCCCCATTTTCCCTATACGATAGTATTTTAGTACTTTCATTTTCTCCTTGACACTGCACTTGATTTTCACTCTGAGGGGACTGGCCTTTCCATCTGCCAGCCAAACAGTTACTCATCCTTCAAAACCTAAATATCATTTTGAAACTTTTCGCACAACTGTTTTACAAGATTCTCACAGTATCAAGATGATAAATAAGTTATTACTTCCTTTTAAAGTTGCCCTGAATATAAAGACCAGTTGGAAAATTTATTGGAATTGTAGTTGTCAATAGTTGAAAATAGTAGAAGTAGTGGTGTTAATGACTGCTATTTGCAAATTCTTATGCATTGATACATTAAAAACATCTGCATCATTTTCAGAACTCTATATATTTTGGTATTACAAGTGGGAACTTAGCTGGATTTTTACACTAGTCACTGCTATGATATTGTTAGAGGCAGAAATAGAATAGTGGGGGCTAGATGTAGTTATAAGAAATATTAATCATGCTCTGTTAACTGTGATTGTTCTGTTCTGACTAGAGAAAGCACATTCTGACCTGGCTGAGAGTTGTATGCCCCAGGACATGGGAGTTAACCTCTGAATGTGGTCCATTCTTCTTTTCTGAGAACTGCCTATCTTCATGGAAAGATTAACAAACTTGTTGCTGAAACAATCTGGTCCCTGAGGCACCCACCCTTTGGAACCCCCCCAGACCAGCCGTGGGCAAACTACAGCCCGCGGGCCTGATCCGGCCCGTTTGAAATGAATAAAACTATTGAAATAAAAGACCATACCCTTTTATGTAATGATGTTTACTTTGAATTTATATTAGTTCACACAAACACTCCATCCATGCTTTTGTTCCGGCCCTCTGGTCCAGTTTAAGAACCCATTGTGGCCCTCGAGTCAAAAAGTTTGCCCACCCCTGCCCCAGACCCATTACCTGTAACCTGTAACCATTATACCTTGTATACCTTGCCTACTTCCCCATGCATGTAATTCCTACTTTCCCATGTAATCTTTGTCCTTCTACCCAATATAACCAGCTGGTTTATGCTTGGAAGGGTAGAGGGGCATGGGGGGGGGGCAAGGAGGGGGAGGGCAGATTTTTGTGGATGATCTGCTGCTCTCCCATGTGGCTGTCATTATTGGAATAAACACTCATATATGATTCAACCCTGTCTCTGCTTAATTGGCTCAAGTAGTGACAGGCATCCCAGACCCATTTACTGTCCCAGTTTCAATATCATAATACAAAGCCGGTCCATGTCCTTGAGCCCCTATGCAGGGCAATTTTATAGTGCTGAAAGGATAACAGCTGCTCCAGAAACTTGACTAACCAAGGCCACTGTCCATGCAAAGTCCTCCTGTAATAATTGGAAACTCCAAAGAGGTTTCAAAATTGTCTTCTGTACACTCTCATGAAGACTGGCCGAAGCCTGACTTCTATGTAGACTCTAAAAATATAGTGGTTTAAGTAAAATAGAGAACACTTTTGTTTCCCTGTTCTATTGGTACTCTCATAAACTAAAGAAGGGTTCAACATAGCTCTCTCCCAGTTCACCAAGCCCAAAGCTCAAACCACTGCCCATCTACACTAATAAAAGACAAAGATGCTAATTGACTGTACCTTCATTATGCCCTAAACCATGCCCACCAGCCAATCAGAGCGACTATATGCAAATTAACCCAACCAAGATGGTGGCCGGCAGCCACGGAGCTGGAGTAAGCAGGAGGCTTGTTTGCCCAGGCGATGGAGGAAGCCAAGCTTCCCGCCTGCCCTGAGCTGGCTGTGGCCTCCACGCATGGCAACAAAGTTTCAATTATAGAAGACAAATAAATCCCAGATACCTGCTTCCAGCCAGCCTCCACTGGGTGGTTGGGAGGCTGGGGATTGTGGCCAGCCTGCAAACAGCCATCAGCCCCTCACCCAGGCTGGCCAGGCACCCCAGGGGGGATCCCCACCCTAAAGGGGCTGTGGCCAGCCTGCAAATAGCCATCAGCCCCTCACCCAGCCTGGCCAGGCACTCCTATATAATAAAAGGGTAATATGCAAATTGACCCTAACAGCAGAACAACTGGAAATGACTGGTCACTATGACACACACTGACCACCACTTGAATCATATCATAGAATATTTCTTTTCTAGTGCTCTTGAAAGTTTCCTACAGTACCTAGAGTAATCACCCATAGAGATGAAACATGGATTTGAGGATGCAGATTCTTTCATGGGTCCTTGTCCTCATGAAGTTTGAAAAATAAACTCACAGACTAAAGTCTTCTTTAATAAATATGTGGAAGTTTATTGGAAGCAAACTTCCCCAAGGAAGGAGCCCCCAAATGAAAAAAGCCTGCTTTCTTTCTCTAATGGGAAAAAAATCTAAATCCCAAAGTCTAAAATCTGTCTGTGTTCCTTTGTCTCTGGTTTATATATGTTGCAGTTCTTTGTCTGAACCTGACCCTTTCTAATTGTACCCTTCCTCAATTTAAGACCCCCTCGTTTTCCTCATTGGTCATTCTGCTACATAGTAACAGTTTCAAAGCTCAAAGCCCACATGGTGGCCCGCTTTTTCTCTCCTCCTTATCTTTCAATATCCCTCTATCTCCTGTGAAAATGTTTCTTTCTTCCCAATATCTTGTCACTTTTCTTTATCCTCTGTGAATGTATGTCTTTCTCCCTCCTTATCCTGTGACATTTCTCTATCCTCTGTATAAGTAAGATAAGCATTTTGGCATCTTGGAGCTATTTCTGCCCTTCATATATGAATTTTTCTCCCATGGACCTGCATTTATTCCTTAAGACTGCCTGTTTTGTCTCTAAAATTCCTTTCAGAGATGACCACTATACTGATTTCTAACACCACAGATTAGTTTGTGCCTGTTCTTAAGTTTCATATAAATGGGATCATGCATTCTTCATTTTTGTATTTTCAAGTTTTAACAATAGTTATGTGTTTAATTTGTAATAGGACATCACAAGAGATTATTAATTGCTCTAGGGGGAAAGTTTATTATTTTACTACCTTACATATATTTATTGAATATCTGAATGTATATCTGAAAATATTTCTTTTAAACCTCAAGCTGGTAGTAATCCAGCTTGACAAGAGAATGGCTAGACAGGCTTACTAGTTAGAGGCCAAAGCATAAGCCCATTACATTGTAAACTTCTCTTTGTTGCAAGACCAGGATATGCATTCCAGATTCTTCATAGGTATAATGGGAAGAAGAAAATAAATAGATTAACAAAAAAAATGCATTCACTATCTTGGAGGAAAATCTAGCCATGCATATTGTGAGATAATTAATTTGTATTGTTTTAAGTTGCTAAATTTGTGATCATCTATACTAATAAAAGGATAACATGCTAATTAGACCAGGAGACCTTCTGGGAGACCTTTCAGACGTCCTTCCGGACAAAGCCATGGTGGTGGGGCTGAGGCAGAGGTGGTTGGGGCGATCAGTCCAGGAGGGGAGGACAGTTAGGGGTGATCAGGCTGGCAGGGGGTGCCAGTTGGGGGCAAGCAGGGCAGCAGGGGGGCAGTTGGGGGTGAGCAGGCCAGCAGTGGGGGCCAGTTGGGGGCAAGCAGGCCGCCAAGGGGGGGCAGTTGGGGTGAGCAGGTTGGCAGTGGGCGGCAGTTGGGGTGATCAGGCTGGCAGTGAGGGGAAGTTGGGGCAATCAGGATGATAGGGGAAGCAGTGGGGGCAACCGGGCTGGCAGGGGTGGCAGTTGGGAGAGAGCAGGCCAGCAAGGGGGGCAGTTGGGGGTAATCAGGCTGGCAAGGGGGAGAGTTGGGGGCAATCAGGCTGGCAGGCAGAGTGGTTAGGGGTGATCAGGCAGGCAGGCAGGCAGGCAGGTGAGCAGTCAGGAGCCAGTGGTCCCAGATTGCAAGAGGGATGTCAGACTGCCGGTTTAGGCCCAATCCCTGCAATCAGACATCTCCCGAGGGGTCCCAGATTGGAGAGGGTGCAGGCTGGGCTGAGGGACAACGCCCCCCCACATGCACAAATTTAGTGCACCTGGTCACTAGATTATGTAATAAAAAATTAATAGTGTGTTATTAGTATTTTTGTTACTCTGTTAGGTAAGAATATTTCCATGCAGTTTAATGTTCATTCCTCTTATTATGATAGCAATGAACATTTTTTCACTTATTTAAAAGTCATTTTTATTTCTGGTTTCTATATTCTGTCTATAAAAAGAAGTTTTCTTGCAATGTTGACTTCTTTTTTTATCAATTGTGGAAGTACTTTATATATTAAGGAAATTAATTTTGCTTTTGATAAGATTTTCAAATAGCCCAGGCCATTTTGGCTCAATGGTTAAAGTGTCTGCCCTCACACCAAAGGGTCGCTTGCTTGGTAGTGGCATGAGTGGGAGGCAACCAATTGATGTGTTTCTCTCAAGTCAATGTTTCTCTTTCTCTTCCCTTCTCCCTTCCTTCCACTCTCTCTAAAAATCAATGGAAAAAATATCCTCGCTCCTCAGGTGAGGATTAAAAAGAAAATGATTTTCAAACATATGTTTGTGTCTATCACTCTATTTTTGTTTTGTTTTTTAGTTTTTTTAAATATGTTTTTATTAATTTCAGAGGGTGGAAGGGAGAGGGAGAGAGAGACATAAAACTTGGATGAGAGAGAAGCATTGCTTGGCTGCCTCTTGCATGCCCCCTAATGGGGATCAAGCCCACAACCCCGGCATGTGCCCTGACTGGGAATTGAACTGTGACCTCCTAGTTCATGGGTTAATGCTCAACCAGCAGGGAAAGGCAGTTGTGGAGCGGGGGTGGGGGGAGTGGGGGGAGGGGGGGCAGGCCTGCAGGGGAGGACAGTTTGGGGGGGACACGGGCCTTCAGGGGAGGGCAGTTGGGAGGGACCAGGCCTGCAGGAGAGGGCAGTTGGGGAGAACCAGGCCTGCAAAGGAGGGCAGTTGGGGGGGGGGGGGCGGGGCGCGGCCAGGTCTGTAGGGGAGGGCAATTGAAGGCGACCAGGCCTGCAGGGGAGGGCAGTTGGAAGGAGCCAGGCCTGCAGTAGAGGGCAGTTGGTGGGCACCAGCTCTGCAGGGGAGGGCAGTTGTGGGCAATCAGGCCTGCAGGGGAGGACTGTTGGGAGGGCCCAGACCTGCAGGGGAAGGCAGTTGGGAGGGACCAGGCCTGCAGGAGAGGGCAGTTGGGGAGAACCAGGCCTGTACCAGAGGACAGTTAGGGGTAACCAGGCCTGCAGGAGTGGGCAGTTGGAGGGAGCCAGGCCTGCAGGGGTGGGCAGTTGGGGGGCACCCGATCTGCAGGAGAGGGCAGTTGTGGGTGATCAGGCCTGTAGGGGACGGCATTTGGGAGAGCCCTGGCCTCCAGTGGTGGCGGTTGGGGGCAATCAGGCCTGCAGGGGAGGACAGTTGGGGGGACCCAGACCTGAAAGCGAGGGCAGTTGGGGAGAACCAGGCCTGCAAAGGAGGGCAGTTGGGGGTGCGGGAGGGAGACCAGGTCTGTAGGGGAGGGCAATTGAAAGCGACTAGGCCTGCAGGGGAGGTCAGTTGTGGGCAATCAGGCCTGCAGGGGAGGACAGTTGGGAGGGCCCAGACCTGCAGGGGAGGGCAATTGGAGGGGACCGGCCCTGCAGGGGAGGGCAGTTGTGGGGGATCAGGCCTGTAGGGGAGGACAGTTGAGAGGGCCCTGGCCTCCAGGTGTGGGCATTTTGTGGTGATCAGGCCTGTAGGTGTGGGCAGTTGGGGGCGATCAGGCCTTCAGGGGAGGGCAGTTGGGGGCGATCAAGCCTGCCTTGGAGGAAAGTTTGGGGGGACCCAGGCCTGCAGGGGAAGGCAGTTGAGGGGGAACAGCCCTGCAGGGGAGGAAATTTGTGGTGAGCCAGGCCTGCAGGGGAGGACAATTAGGGGTAACCAGGCCTGAAGTAGAGGACAGTTGTGGGGCACCAGCTCTGCAGGGGAGGGCAGTTGTGGGCAATCAGGCCTGCAGGGGAGGACATTCTGGAGGGCCCAGACCTGCAGGGGAAGGCAGTTGGGGGTGACCAGCCCTGCAGGGGAGGGAAGTTGGGGGAACCAGGCCTGCAAGGGAGAGCAGTTAGGGGTGACCAGATGAGCAGGGGAGGGCAGTAGGCGGGGGACCAGACCTGTTGGGGAGGGTAGTTGGGGGTGACCAGTCCTGCATGGGAGAGCAGTTAAGGGTGACCATGCCAGCAGGAGAAGGCTGTTGGAGGTGACCAGGCCAGCAGGAGAGGGCAGTTGGAGGGGACCATGCCAGCAGGGGACAGCAGTTGAGTGGGACCCAGCCTGCAAAGGAGGGCAGTTGGGGGTGATCAGGCTTGCAGCTGAGGGCAGTTCGGGGGGATCGGGCCTGCAAGGGAGATCAGTAAAGGGTGACCATGCTGGCACAGGAGGGCAGTTGTGGGAAACCAGGCCTGCAGGGGAGGGCAGTTGGGGAGGATCAGGCCTTCAAGGGAGGTCAGTTAGGGGTGACCCGGCCGGCAGGGGAGGGCACTTGGGGGAAACTAGGCCTACAAGTGAGGGCAGTTGGGTGAGACCAGGCCTGTAGGAGACAGCAGTTAGGGGTGATCAGAGCTGAGGAGAGGGCTGATGGGGGTGACCAGGCCTGCAGTGGCGGGCAGTTGGGGGGGATCAGACCTGCAAGGGAGAGCAGTTAGGGGTGACTAGGCTAGCAGGCGAGAGCAGTTTGGGGGGGACCAGGTTTGCAGGGGAGGGCAGTAGGGGCAATTGGGCCATCAGGGTAGCAGTTAGGCATTGATCAGGCTGGCAGGGGAGTGGTTAGGGGGTGATCAAGCTGGCAGGCAGAAGCGGTTAGGGGTAGTCAAGCAGGCAGGCGCGTGGTTGGGTGCCAGCAGTCCTGGATTGTGAGAGGGATGTCTGATTAGAGAGGGTGCAGGCTGGGCTGAGGGACACACACACACACACACACACACACACACACCCTGTGCATGAATTTTGTTCACTGGGCCTCTAGCTTTATTATAATGTCTGTCTTGCTTTTGGTACCAGATGAACACTATAGTCTTAGGAGTTGAGAAGTATCGCCTCCTTGCCCTGGCTGGTGTGGCTCAGTTGGTTGGAGCATCTTCTCATGCACCAAATCGATGCTGGTGGTTCAATTCCCAGTCAGGGCATATCCCTAGGTCGTGGCATATCCCTGGTGGGGGCAGGTAAGGAGGCAACCAATTAATGTTTCTCTCATATATTGATGTTTCCTTCTCTTTCTCTCTCTCTCTTTCTTCCCCTGTCTCTAAAAAAAAAGTATCCCCTCTGCTTCAGTTTGCTGAAAGATATCTATACTAATAAAAGGGTAATATGCTAATTAGAGTGGACATCTTCCAGATGTCCTTCCGGACAAAGCTGCAGTGACTGCCTGAGGCTCAGGCAAGCACCAGTGGCCAGGAGTGGCTGCAGCAGAAGCATGATGGGGGTTTTGCCTTTCCTTGATCGGCCAGGTCGCCTCCCGCATAGGAAGGCCAGACTGTACCTTGGGAGCGGGCCTAAGCCATCAGTAGGTTCCCAGACTGTGAGAGGGGGCAGGCCGGGCTGAGGGACCCCCTTCAGTGGACAAATTTTCATGCACTGGGCCTGTAGTCCTATATAATAAAAGCTTAGCGACTGAGCTACCGAATGGAAGAACGAACAGAAGACCTGTTAACCAGTCGCTATGAAGCGCACTGAACACGAGGGGGCAGACACTCAACACAGGATCTGCCCCCTGGTGGTCAGTGTGCTACACAGTGGGAGCACTGCTCGGCTGACCCGGATAAGCAGTTGCTCCTGCTGCGAACCCCAAGCCAATAGGCAAGAACCCAGGCTGTGATCGTCACCTTCTCTCCCCAGGCTCCTCCTCCTCACTCCCTGCCGCCTCCTCTGGAAGCCCACAGAGCTGACCCTGGACCGGGGGAGGCGGGTTCATGGCCACCATGGGACGGGACGGAGGGTTATTCCTCTGCCTCTCAGTGCTATTGTCCCTGGGCCCGGCCCTGACCAGGTCCCCTGGAGAGGCCAGTGCTCCAGCTCTGGAAGGATACCGGACCAGGGAGCAGACGCTCAGAGGGCAGATCCACACCCACTCGCTGAGTGGGATGAGCAGTGCTCCCACAGCAGGCCAATGCCATTTTATTGAGCATGTCAAATAATCAACTTTTAATTTCACTCATTTTCTTTTTTTAAAATCTTTTAAGTTCCATTGACTTCTGATATTTACTATCTCCTTTCTTCTGCTTACTTTGTGATTCATTGGCTTTTAATTTCTAATTTCTTAAGGTGGAAGCTGAAGACACTGCTTTGAGATTTTTTTTGTAATATAAGAATTTAATACTATAAATGTCCCACTAAATACTGTTTTAGCTACATTACACAAGTATAGTACTTCTTTATTTTCATAAAGGCCAAAATACTTCTTTCTCTTTTGATTTCTTCTTTGATACATCACTTATATAGAAGTGTATTACTTAGTTTTCAAATATTTGGAGAGTTTTAAGACTTTTTTATTATTTATTTTTAATTTAATTTCTATTCAGTCAGAGGATGTACTTGAATGACAAGGATCCTTTAAATTGAATAAGACTTATTTTATGACTCATAATATGGCCTATCTTGGTAAATATTCCACTTGCACATGAAAAAATGAACAGTCTGCTCTTTTTGGCTTGAGTGTTCTATAAATGTCAATTAGTACAAGTTGGCAGATATCTTTCTTCAGGTCTTTTATACCCTTACTATATTTCTGGCTATTTGTTCTATCAATTATTGGCAAAAAAGATATTAAAAAGTCTACCTATAATTGTTTTCTTTGAGAAAGATGGAGAATGAGGTGAATAATGTCATTACTCCAAGTATACATTTCCCTCTACCCCACTGTGCTACTGTGATAAAAATTACATGATTTGGGAGGGATTGAACCTGTCTCAAGCTCTAGGAGTAGACAGTTCTCGGTATAAGCCAGTCAGGATTATCCTGCTTGGTTGTCAAAGTAACTGATTCAGGTATCCCAACGAAAGTCAATTAATGTGTGATATTCTCCTAGTTAACAAGATCGGTTTAGGACTCTATTTGGGTCACTGAGTTTCAACTAGTGGTCTGCTAAGGGCTTCTTGGAATAAAATGTCTGTGCTATTTTGAAAGAAGAGCCAGAAGGGATTATCATTCTTCCCTTCTGGATGTTGAGGTGAGTGGATGTGCTGACTGGAACTGCTGTAGCCATGTTGCCACCAAGAAGAAAGCCAGTCTAAAGATGCAGTTGACAACATGAAGCTGGAGCTGAAATATGGTACACATAGTTACTGTAATCTTTGATCTATTGAATCAAATAAAAACTAGGCTCACATGATAGCTGGACTCTTAGTTATTTGGGTCAAAAATGCCCTTTATTTGTTTAGTTTGTTGAGTTTTCTGGTACCTGGAATCAAATCTATCCTGATTTAGGATGATACTGGTAGCATCACTCAAGCTTAACATATTGTAATTTTAAAACTTGGATAAAAACTTGGACAAATCTATTAATATTATAGAAAAATGATTTAGCAAATTTCTTGGTAAAATAAAATAAGGCAATAAGATATATAGTCTATCAATTTGTCTAAATCTAGAGTTTATAAGATTTAGATTTCTTGACCCTTATTCCTATTCATGTCTAATATTGCATATTTATTTCCAGAGGAATATAATACAGAGATATTCTGGATTGAGGGACACCAGGCATTGTGGAGGAAGGAGTACTATACTAAAAACAAGGGAATTAAGTTAAAAGTTAGATACTGAATGTTAAAACCTCTCAGCCCTCTTACTTCATTTAGATATCATGGCAGCTAAGCTTATAACAGCTGGGAAGAATCTGAGTAACCTAAGGGAAACTACATAAGGGCACCAACATTGCACATTATTTGAATATAGCATTTCCCTAAGGAAAGACTGACTAAATAGCTGATCTGGAAAGCTGACAGTTTAAAAATTTCTGCACTTTTGTGTACAAAACTTTCAGGCTTTTAGTGCCGCATTCTTAAATATGAGCAAGTGGTCAAGGTTCTCCTATCATCTGATTAAAAATGCTAACATTACAGAGACCAAAGAAATAAGGCATAAGCAAATTAAAGGAGAGACCATATTAGAAGATAAAATCTTAAAAAGAGAGAAAAGATTGTTTACATCTCCAGAAAGATAATAGAAAACATTATAGCCATGATTTAAGAACAGGATGCTATAAATAGAACTTATGGAAATTGAAAATGAGAAATTCAGTGCAAAATTTGGAAGACAAAATTGAAAAAAATCTCTTAGAAGATATGTGCACAAACTTTTTATAAATGACCAGATATTAAATATTTTAAGCCTACAGGGCATATGGTCTCTGATGCAACTACTGAAATCTGCACTTTTAACAGAATGGATATGGCTGTTTCCTATAAAACTTTATTTAGAAAGATGGGAGGCAATCCCATGGGCCATACTTTGTTAACCCCTAACCTAGAAGATACTTTAAAAAGCCCAACGGATGGTAAAAAAAAAAAAAAAAAGTGTGTGTGGCGGGGGGGGAGAAAACATGAAAAGTTTGGAAGACATCCAGATGCACAATAGCCAAATAATAAGTGTTCCAGAAATATAAAAGCAAAATTAAAAAAAAAAAACAATAAAAAAAGTCAAGACAATTTTATGGAATTTAAGAATATGATTTTCCTGGTTGAAAAGTCCCTTTATTATTCAATACCATAGATCCAAATACATCTATGAAAAGGTAAAAATGTAAAAATTTCAAAGAAAAGGGGTACAGAGAAAAACCTCAAGAGTTTCCAAACGGGCAAGCAAAAAAGGGGCAGGGAGGTACATATGCAAAGAATAAGAAATCACAATAGTTTTGGTCTTCTTCAGCAGAATCTTAGATGCTAGAAAATGTTGCAGCAATTGTTTCAAGACTTAAGAAAATAATTATTTAACCTATGTGAAATTAAACTATTGATTAAATGTGTGGATAACCCTAGCTGGTTTTGCTCAGTGGATAGAACGTTGGCCTGTGGACTAACTGGTCCCAAGTTCGATTCCTGTCAAGGGCACGTGCCTGGGTTGTGGACTTGATCCCCAGTGTGGGGCATGCAGGAGGCAACTGATCAATAATTCTCTCTCATCATTCATGTTTCCATCTCTCTCTCCCTCTCCCTTCTTCTCTTAAATCAATAAAAATATATATTTTTTAAAAAGTGTGGATAAATTAATGGTCTTTTCTGATAATCAAGGCCTCAAAACTTCATCTCCTGAGCCCCTTTCCCAGAAAACTACCTGAAATAATGTGTTCCTCCTCAGTAAGGCTAAGCAAAAGAAAAATAGTATTCAGGAAACAGGGCATCCAACTGAAGACAGTGGTGATAGGCTAAATTTCTTATATCTGTGTTCATATTTTCAACTTCCATTAGTTCTTTTTGTAGCACCTTGTCCTTAATTCATGGCTATACTATTTTCTATTCATGATGGTGAAAAGATGATAGCTATGCAACAGACTTAACAAGCAACCAATGAAGATTGGAGCAGGTCAGAAGAAGGCTACAGGGGAGACATCTTCAAGAAGATTGAATGGATGGGAGGCTTTACGAGTATGAATGTGTTGAGAAATGATTTAGACAATTGAGAAAGGTCTGGGAGCATACTTTAGTTATAAACACATAAAAATAAACTAAAAACCATAAAAAATATATTAAGTGCTTGGAAAAAAGTTATGCATGGAAATAAAACATTACATGGCTTAAAAGCGTTATTTATTGATATAATAATACTAGGGGCCCGGTGCATGAAATTCGTGCACTGGGTGTGTGTGTGTGTGTGTGTGTGTGTGTGTGTGTGTGTGGGGAGAGTATCCCTCAGCCCAGCCTGCCCCCTCTCACATACTGGGAGCCCTCAGGCGTTGACCCCCATCACCCTCCAATCGCAGGATCGGCCCCTTGCCCAGGCCTGACGCCTCCACCAGAGGTGTCAGGCTTGGACAGGGGACCCCCATCTCCCCCCAATCACTGGCTCTGGCCCCTGCCCAGGCCTGAGGCCTCTGGCCCAGGAATCATGCCTGGGCAGGGGACCCCCATCTCCCTCTGATCGCTTGCTCCACCCCCCGCCCAAGCCTGACACCTCTGACCCAGGCTTCAGGCCTGGGCAAGGGGACCATCATATCCCCCCAATCCCCGGCTCCGCCCCCAACCCAGGCCTGATGCCTCGGCCAGAGGAGTCGACCCTCATCACCCTCCGATCACCAATCACCGGGTCGGCCCCTTGCCCAGGCCTGAGGCCTCCGGCAGAGGTGTCAGGCCTGGGCAGGGGACCCCCAGCTCCCCGCGGTTGCAGGCCCCGCCCTTGCCCAGGCCTAACGCCTCTGGCCTAGGCGTCTGGCCCGGGCAGCGGGGACCCGCAGTGGCAGCGGGGGGCGCCGCGATCGTGGGCTCCGCTTTAGGCCCAGGCAAGGGACCCCTAGCTCCTGGGACTGCCAGCTTCGACCATGCCCAGCTCCCATCGCTGGCTCCACCCCTACTTCCTGCTATCACTGGCCAGGGCGGCAAAGGCGCCTGATTCTCTGATCATGGCTGGGGGGCAGGGCAAAGGCGGCCCCAGGGCCGCCTTTGCCCTGCCCCCCAGCTCTTACCTCCCCCCTGGGTTTCCGATCACTGTCAGTGGCAGGGGGCTTCTTCCTGCTTTCCCTTTCGCCTCCCTGCATTGTGCCTACATATGCAAATTAACCGCCATCTTGTTGGCAGTTAACTGCCAATCTTAGTTGGCAGTTAATTTGCATATAGCCCTGATTAGCCAATGAAAACGGTATCGCCATATGCCAATTACCATTTTTCTCTTTTATTAGTGTAGATAAAAGCAGAATATTGATGCAAACAAAATTATGATATAGCTGTATCACGAAGATGGTGTGTGTATGCGATGGTGAGCTGGTTGATGAGAGATGACTAAATCATCACCTTCTAAGATAAAAAATTATGACAACATTAAATGTTTGTGAAGATGTAGAGCAACTGGATCATTCATAAATTTCTGGTGTGAATATAAATAGCACAGTCACTCTGGAAAAGTTTGACATTTTCTTATTAAACTAAACATGTAACTACCATACTTATTAAATTAAACATGTAATTGTTCTCATAGGCATTCATCCTGGAGAAATTTAAACTTATATTCACACAAAAAAATGAATATCCACAGCAGCTTATTCATAATATTAAAAAAGTGGAAATGGTCCAGATGCCCTTCAATAGGAAAATAGTTACATAAGTTGTGATACATCCATACCATGGACTACTACTCAGCAATGAAAAGGAATTAACTATTTATATATGTATCAACTTGGAAAGTATCCAGAGGATTATGGTGAGTGAAATAAGTCCATCCAAAAAACTTATATAGTGTATGATACCTTTATATAACATGATTACAATAACATTTTAGAAATGGAGGACATACTGTTTACATATGGAGGTGAGGCTGAAGAGAGATGTGTGTGGTTCTAAAAGGGCAAGAGAAGGGATCTTTGTGATGTTGGAACTGTTCGAAATCTTGATCATAGTGGTGGATACATGACCCAACACAAGTGCTAGAATTATATAGACCTGAATACACATACATTTGCACACACCAATGAGTATTGGTAAAATGGCATCCTGAATAATATCAATGTATTATATCAATGTCAACATGCTGGTTATATTATTACTAGTGACCCAGTACATGGATTAGTGCACATTGAAAGGAAATTAATTAGGTGTCAGGTGGGGCGGGACTGGGCAAAATGGGCTGGACATGCCCTGGAGCCAACCTCCTGCAGTCCCTCCCTGGCCTTGGTGGAGAGAGCAGGGTCCCTCCGGCAGTTGGGGTTCCTCAGCCTGGTCTGCAGGGATCAGGCCCAAACCAACTCTCTGACATCCCATGAGGGGTCCCGGAGTGCGAGAGGGCACTCTGCAAAGTTGCTGTTGTACAGGGTGTGGAACACAAATGAAAGCCCACAGTGCCCCAACAATAACATAACCCACAGCTAAAGGTGGAATCGCACAGCCCCACGAGGAATCGGGCTCCCACCTCTCTAGTTCCAGGGTGCGTCACCCAAGAACCACCGCTGCCAAGTTACTGCAGCTAGGCAGCTCCTGCATTGAATGCCTGCCCCCTGGTGGGCAGTACATGTCATAGTGAATGGTCAGACAGGCTGAGGGACACTTAGCATATTAGCCTTTTATATATATCAATTTTATGGTTGTGTAAAATCTTACCTTGAGGAAAACTGGGAAAATATTAGATGAGATATGTCTGTATTGTTTCTTACAACTGCATGTGAATCTACAATTACCTTAATACAAAATTTAAATTTTAAATAAAACAAATTTTAAAAAAAATCAAATAAATAAAAATTTTATGAAATTCCCCACTCCTCAAAATGTTAACATCGGGATACCTAGATAAAGTGCACATGAAATCTAAAAATTAAAATTAAAAACCAAAACCACATAGCATTTGTTGACAATGCTCTAGGTCAGTGGTCGGCAAACTGATTAGTCAACAGAGCCAAATATCAACAGTACAACGATTGAAATTTCTTTTGAGAGCCAAATTTTTTAAACTTAAACTATATGGGTAGGTACATTGTTATTAACTTAATTAGGGTACTCCTAAGGCTTAGGAAGAGCCACACTCAAGGGGCCAAAGAGCCGCATGTGGCTCGCGAGCCACAGTTTGCCGACCACGGCTCTAGGTGAGTATTACAGTTTCTCAAATTCTAAATCATTCTATTTTTGTTGTGCATTTAAAGGGAGATTTACTTCCTGTATAGGAGTGTATAATTCATCCAGACAGTGAGTAGAACATAAAAAACCCTGCAGAGATAGCACACTCTGTGAGAATTTGCTCACTAAATTTGTGTCAGCAAGGCAGATTGATTACCTGGTTTCTAGTGGTTTCAAATGTCCTCCAGTATATTTATAGCTCACTGTAAATTGCCTGTTGTTTTCACATGGAAATGTAAATAGCCAGTGAGTGATCTTCTGGTTGACCTGTGCAGCAGGAAAATGTGAAATCACCAGTAAAGGGCTTGATTTACTTCTAGTTGTAACCCTTCTTTTTCTGTGCTGTACCAGGTTTGGGTACAAACAAAAGTGCTGATGGGCAATTGCAGTTGTGTGTGAGTTGGTATCATGGCTGGACTGGTTTGTTTATTCTAAATCACTCAAGCCCCTCCTTCCCTTGTAGGCCACTCACAAGTCTTCTGAGCTAGTATTTAGATTTGTGCTTCCCTATATGGTCACTACTAGCCAGTGTGACTATTTAAATCAAAGCTTACATTAATTACAATTAAGTGAAATAAAAAATGTAGTTACTTCATAGCAATAACCACATTTTAAGGGCTATAAAACAGGAATAAATTCTATATTTCTGTTATGAGAACAAAGTATTTCCAAAAGATTTTCCAAAAATTCTATGACAAAAGAATAAATTCTATAATTCTATTATGAAAACAAAATATTTCTGAAAGTATTTCCAAAATATTCTATGCTAAGAGAAGAAATTGACCAGCTCATGTCAAATAAAAACAAAATGGAAACTCAAATGTTTTGCCCAGTAGTGCAATACATATGGCTGGAGCTGAAAGTGGTCTCTTTATATTATTTAGCTCCACATTTTATTTAAACTTTCTTAGGCTGCTAGTGTGAGAGTTATGAAAATCAACCTTTTCTCATAATTCTCACACTATAATCTTTTCTGTTAAAGGAGGAAGTTCCTTAGCTTAAGCGCAGCCATTTTGAGAGACAGCCACCATTTTTAACTTGCATGACTTGCAATTCACCAGGAGGCCACCATTTAAGAAGCTGAGGTTTCGTTTCTTTATCAGGAATGCAAATATCAACCCCTCCTTAGATTTTGAATTAGCCAATCACTCAAGAATGTGAACCCAAGCTTTAACCAATCAGGGTAGGGGCCAGACTGTGTCAGAGATAAAATCAGTCTGCTGGGTGTGCTTGCTTACCAGCCTCTTTGTTGATTGCACACCTTCCTGAAGAAGCAAAGATATTGCCTTGCTGTCTGACTCCCAAGTATCCTTTGTGTTCTACCAGGACCCCTAACTCTGGGGCTCACCTTATTTCTAACATTAGCATGAAATGTATGAGTTAGCACAGCACTAAGTATAACTATATCTGAAACCATGTATGCTTCTCATGATCTTGGAGTCCTAAGTGTATCAGTAGTACTTTTATTCTTCCTTTTCCCACTCCTGAAATATTTGTCATTCTTATTTTCCTCCTACTACTTTTATTTATTTACTTATTTTTTCTTTTAAATAATTTTTTTATTTTCCCATTGATTTTTAGAGCGAGTGGAGGGGAGAGACACAGAGAGAGAAACATAGATTGGTTGCCTCAAGCCTGCAACCGAGGTACATGCCCTTGACCGAAATCGAACCCAGGACCCTCAGTCTGTGGGCCGATGTTCTATCCACTGAGCCAAATGGGCTGGGGCCCTCCTACTACTTTTAGGCTCTAATCAAGGAACATTAAAGCAAGAGTTACAGAGTTGAATTTTTAAAAGTTATTTTAAAAATAATCTAACATTGTTAGGTTTATATACAATTAGCATTTGCAGAAGAAAATTAAGTTGGTCATTTGAATAGTGGCTCTAGTAAATGATATTTACTTTCCAGAATTGAAATTTGAGGTTAGAACCTCTTTCTAGTCCTGTGGCTCCTTACGTAGGACTCAGAGAAGGGGAAAAGATACTCACCTTCATCTTTGTCTCCAGTGTCAAGGCAGAGTAACAGGCTTTTTTACTCCTACTGCACTGCCTAATTCCAAAATTATTTAATTCTTCTTTAAGGAGTTTGGAGTGAGGGAGGAAATTTCCAGATTTTTGGATTGAGACCATGTCATATTTTAAATAAGCCATTTGTATGTTAGACATGTATCCTTAAATTGTGCAGAAACATATCCTATATTTTTTTATATGCATTTTTGTTTTATGTTTGCTCTTTGATGTTTGGAAGATTTTTTTTGTAAATTATGTGCCATTGATTTGGGGGATTTTGTATTTTTAAAATATTTTTATATATTGCTGAATAATCCATACTTCAATTATAAAGTAACATTAACTTTCAGTGATTTAAAATCTAGTATACTTATTAATATTCTCTGCTTTAAATATATGTCTTGCTAAAAAATAGTAGTGCCGCATTAAAGGAAATTTAAAAGGGAAAATTTTTATCTACCCATACTCCCAACCTTTGAATGTCTTTATTGTACCTCAATCTCTATCCACTGAGCAGTTTAAATAGTAGTTAATAGCCTATATACATATTTGTATACATCTTTGTTTACCTAATATTAGTTTTAAAGTTAATGATCACTTTTAATCACTTTGGTTGCTACATAAGGTGCATCGGTTTGTTATGCTAATAAAATATACATGTTCTATGTTTTTTATATCTTATGATTTTTATAAGTTTATTCTTTTTTTTTTCTTGATATAGTTATGTTAGCTTCTAAGATGGCCCTCAATAATCCTCATCTCCTGATATTCATGCCCTTATGTAGTCCTTTCCAATTGACTAGGGCAGTGGTCGGCAAACTGCGGCTCGTGAGCCACATGCGGCTCTTTGACCCCTTGAGTGTGGCTCATCCACAAAATACCACGTGCGGGTGCGCACGTACAGTGCATTGAAACTTCATGGCCCATGCGCAGAAGTCAGTATTTTGTGGAAGAGCCACACTCAAAGGGCCAAAGAGCCGCATGTGGCTCGCAAGCCGCAGTTTGCCCACCACTGGACTAGGGCAAACATGTGATCCATGGGATACTGTGATGACAGTGTGTAACTTCTAAGGCTAGGTCATACAAAGCATGGCAGTGTCTTCCTTGTGTTCTTGGATTGTTCACTGTGGGAGAGCCTGGCAGGCATATACCGAGCACACACAAGCAGCCTGTGGAGAACCCCATGAGGAGAAGAACTAATGCCTTTTTCCAGGAGCCAGCACCAGCTTCCTAGCCATGTGAGAGAATCACCTTGGAATCTGATCTCTCAGTCCAGGTCAAGCCTTCAGATGACTGCAGCTCTGCTGTCTGAGTCCTGACTGAGACCTCACAGGAGACCCAAAGCGAGAAGCAAGCAAGCATTTGTGCCACCCCTGAGTTTCTGACCTATAGCAATTGCAGTAGATAGTAACTGATTGGTTTTTTTTAAGCCATTAAGTTTTGAGCAAATTTATTATACAGCAACATCTAACTAATACAATTTTTTTAAATTACAGATTATCTGAAATGCAGTCTTTGTTAATGGACAAAAATAGTTTCTATATAATGTATCATTATCATTTATAAAATAAACGTGTTACTTCATCTAAATGCAAAGTTATGTCAAAAAATATAAGGGAGAAAGCCAACAAATATCACAGACATTATATATCAGACCTGAATGCAATCACTACCAGTATTCTAATTTTTTCTAAACATAAATTAATGAATATACACATTTTTACAAAAATGTGTACATACTCTAACACTATTTTTATTTTTTTTCTTTAACAATACATACTGGTCATCTTTGGATTATACAAATGTACCTAATTCCTCATTTTTTAAAAAATATATTTTTATTGGTTTCAGAGAGGAAGGGAGAGTGAGAGATAGAAACATCAATGATGAGAGAGAATCATTGATCGGCTACCTGCTGTACGACCTCTACTGGGGATCAAGCCCACAACTCTGGCATGTGCCCTTGACCGGAATCAAATGGGGACCCTTCAGTCTACAGGCCAACGCTCTATCCACCTTGTGAAAGTGGCTAGGGGGCTAAGTCATAATTTTTGATGGTTAAGTATTTTTCAGTTTTATAGATATACCCAAATGTATTTGACCAATTCTCTCTTTGGACAACTAGGTTGTCCCCATCTATTGAGTTTTATTCCAGTACCACATCAGTTCCTTTTTATTGACATTTATTTTTATACTGGCCTATATATTTTTCTTATGATTAATGTCTTAGGACTTAAAGGATAATCATATGCATACACATTTATATTAGTGAGGAACATTGAAATATATTCTTACGGAGGCTGTGGGGTGGAGATGTAGCAATATCTGTTTTTTAAATTGTCCCTAGTACTCCAACACTATTTATTGAATAACTTTCAGTGTCTGTGGTAATTTAAAATGATTTGTTTATGCCCTAGCCGGTTTGGCTCAGTGGATAGAGCGTTGGCCTACAGAGTGAAGGGTCCCAAGTTTGGTTCCAGTCAAAGGCACATCCCCAGGTTGGAGGCTCAATCCCCAGTAGGTGGTGTGCAGGAGGCAGCCGATAAATGATTCTCTCTCATCATTGATGTTTTTATCTCTCTCTCCCTCTCCTTTCCTCTCTGAAATCAATAAAAATTTTATTAAAAAAAATAAAAGGATTCATTTATGATAGTAAATTCTCCGGCATTTCACTTTTTTAAAAAATTACAACTTTATATTACTCTTTGCAATTTGGTACAAAAATATTACCTCAATGATATCCATTACACAGATTTCTTGACTCTTCTCACCATGTACTTATCCAGGTAGAACAGAGGAAGAACAGAATAATTTTTCCTGTTTCAAGCAAAAAGACTCTTTATGATATTGAATTGGGATGAGCTTATATATGCATATATACTTTGGGGAAAACTGATATATTTAAAATATTGAGTTTTCCCAGTCAAGAAATAGAATATTTTTCCATTTATTTAAGTTTACCTTTATATGCATAAGCACTGTGAGAATATTTTTTCAGTATTCTTTTAAATTAGTTTCTGCTAGTATAAATGACAGCTTCATTGTATATAATTTCATTTATCTTACATCTGGTTCCCTTACTGAACTTCTCTGATTAGTTCTAGCATATTTTCATTTATTCTTCAAGGTTTTCTAAGTGAACATTTTATCAATCTCATATAATGGTAGTTGATAATTGCTTACCTAATGTCAAGCATTTATGCTGCATCATCATCATCATCATCATCTCCTTTTTATGGTAAAATATCCAGAATTATGTTGAATTCTCCTGTTAAGCAATCTGACCTTGTTCCCTACCTGTAAGAAAATGCTTCCAGTGTTTCAGAATAACTGTGCCAGTTGAGGAAACATATGGCAAAGTCAAAGGGAGTAATTTGGTACAGCTGAGTTAATTTAACTACAATCTGCATTTCTACCTGCTCATCTCCCATTCCACCCTCTCCATTCTACTCACACTACTCTTGCAAAAGTCACCAAGGACAAATCCAGTGAGCAATCCAGTCTTTTTGCTAATAGTATTTAACATCATTGACCCTTTCTATGATTTATTAATACCCTCATACCTGGGCTTCCCCAGTCCCCCTCTCTCCCATTTCTGTCCTCCTCTAGGCTCTTCCTCCATTCATCTCACAAGAGATGTTCTCTCTCAGACTTTTCTTATCCACTGACAGGTTTCTGAAATTGATCCTGTAAGGCAGCAGTTCTCAACTTGTGGGTCGCTGCTGAGACCCCCTTTGGGGGTTGAACGACCCTTTCACAGGGGTCACCTAAGACCATCGGAAAACATATATAATTACATATTGTTTTTGTGATTAATCACTATGCTTTAATTATGTTCAATTTGTAACAATGAAATTGGGGGTCACCACAACATGAGGACCTGTATTAAAGGATCGCGGCGTTAGGAAGGTTGAGAACTACTGCTGTAAGGTGAGAGTTCTCACCTCTGAGTATGTTCAAGAGCACTAAAGGTAAAAATAAAGACTATAGCCTGTGGTCCCTACTGTCCCATGCACCCCCAAGCTTGGCTTGTTGGCTCTCACCCACAGCTTTTGTGATGAATGCTTTAGAAAGCCCAAGACTGGGGTTCGAAATGCTCTCTTTCACATGAATCCAACTGTTTTCATTGCTGTTTCCAAGATCCCATTCTTTTGCAGTCGGTACCCAAACTTTCACTTGAGACACTGGAACCGGACAACCAAGGGGTCCAGGCTGCCTGTCACTACTTGAACCAATTAAGCAGAGACAGGGTTGAATCAGATATGAGCATTTATTCCAATAATGTCGGCAGTATGGGAGCCCAGCAAGTCATCCACAAAAATCCGCTCTGCACCCCACCATAAGCCAGCTGCTTATATTGGGTAGGAGGACAAAGATGACGTGGGAAAGTAGGAATTACAGGTATGGGAAAGTGGGCACGGGATAATCATTACAGGTTATAAGTCATGCGGGCTGGGGGTCAGGGATGTCACAGGGGGTGGGTGCCTCCAGGTGCTCTGGATGCCCCCAGACCAGATTACAGGCAATAGGGGCTGGGGTTGTAAAGAGCAGGTGCCTCTGGGACTAGATTGTCTCAGCCACAAGGTTATAAAATCTTTCTGTAATGATAGGCAGTTCTTGGGACAGGAAGGTGGACTGCATTCTGCTGTTAGCTCCCATGTCCCAGGGCGTACAACTCCCAGCCAAGAGAAAATGTGCTTTCTAATCAGAACAGAACCATCATGGTTAACAAAGCATGATTAATATTTCTTTCTTTCTTTTTTTAAATATATTTTATTGATTTTTCACAGAGAGGAAGGGAGAGGGATAGAGAGTTAGAAACATCGATGAGAGAGAAACATTGATCAGCTGCCTCTTGCATACTCCCGACTGGGGATGTGCCCACAACCAAGGTACATGCCCTTGGCCGGAATCGAACCCGGGACCCTTCAGCCTACAGGGCGACACTCTATCCACTGAGCCAAACCAGTCAGGGCTGATTAATATTTCTTATAATTATAATTAGTTTCCGATATTCTGTTTCTGTTCCTAACAAAACCTGGCAAGCCTGTGATTTTAACTGTCATTTTAATTCAGTAACCCACTCTTCAGTTTTGCGTTTGATTTTCAGCAGCATCAGCCCTGCAACTATCAAAAGTGAGAGCTTCTTTTAGGACTGACAAGGAAATAGTTTTATTCTTGGACTATAACTTGAGCTGGGATTTAACAATTTTGAGCTTGTCATTTTCTCTTTGTGATCACTCGAGTAGAACTCAAAAGAATCTATCCCATCACAGGTCCTTTCAGTTGTCATTACTGCCATCATAATCTTGTGCAGGAGGCACTTGGATTTTCAAAGCAGAAGTTTCATTTGGCTTTCCTCACAATCAGCCATAAGTGATAGCTTGATTAACTGTGAGGTCATGGCAAGCTGTTTCTTAGCATCTCATTTCCCATTGGCAAGTAGCTCAGTATTGTGCCCAAGCCCAAAGTCATGACCAAACCAAAATCCTGTCTTTTAGAGTCTATCTGCTGGGATTGTTATCACTGTAATTAGCTAGTTAATATGGCGGGGGGTGGGGGGTCAGGGGTGTCGCAGAGGATGGGCACAGAGGGTAAAGGGAAGAAAGCAAAGGGAAGTCAGACACTGCAAGCATGGTCACCTAGGAAGCTTCACCAGGAAACTGCAGCTTCACACAGCATTGTCCTCCAAAGGGATTTAACACCCTTCCCTTCCCCCATCCGGTACTGGATTGTTGAAGGGAGAAGTGGGAAATAGGCACATGCGCAGTAGAAGTTGGGGTGGCAAAGGGGAAGAGCTTGCCTGTCTATCTAGTCTGGAAAAAATGAATTGGCCAGGGCAGTGGTCGGCAAACTCATTAGTCAACAGAGCCAAATATCAACAGTACAACGATTGAAATTTCTTTTGAGAGCCAAATTTTTTAAACTTAAACTATATAGGTAGGTACATTGTTATTAACTTAATTAGGGTACTCCTAAGGCTTAGGAAGAGCCACACTCAAGTGGCCAAAGAGCCACATGTGGCTCTCGAGCCACAGTTTGCCGACCATGGGTGGGGGTGCATCCCATCAGAAGCACGTGAAATCTTGGAAAGTTGTTAGCTTGAAAAAAGCTCCTGGTTAAAATCCCCCAAAGAGTTTCCTTTCTCTTGCCCTCTCTCTTGTTCTCTTTTGTTGTTGTTTCATTGGTTTTTAGGGAGAGTGGAAGAGAGAGGAGGAGAGAGAGAGAGAAATATCAGTGTGAGAGAAACACATTGATTGGTTGCCTCACCAGGGCCCGGGGCCAGGGAGGAGCTTGCAACCAAGGTACATGCCCTTGACCGGAACTGAAACTGGGACCCTTTGGCCCACAGGCTGATGCTCTATCTGCTGAGCCAAACCGGCTAGGGTTCTCTTGTTCTCTCTTGCTCTGTGAGCCACACTCGCCCATGTGTTCACACATTCTCTCTCCATATACATGTGGCCTTAGCAGCCGCATGGCCCATGGCTGTGCGTACTTCACATGCAGGATGTTGGACTGGACTGGACTTTAATATGGAGCAGAAACTGGGCAGTGGCCTTTATTCTGGCTGTACTGAAGACACGGTCAGACTTTTTCTATGGCAAGATGGACAGAAATGGGATCTTGGAGGGGAACCCCCTTAATTTTACACTATCAATAAAGCTTTCCATACTTTTCCTCACTGCACCCCAGAACTCCATTTCTACCGATAACAGGACCATGACTGGTACCAACTGTGTATCAGTCTGGATCCAAATGAGAGAGAAGCAATACCATACAGGTTTGATCTGTGTGGGTCCACTTATACACAGATTGTTTTTCAATAAATATTGTCAGTGTATTTTCTCTTCCTTATGATTTTCTTAATGACATTTTATTTTATCTAGCTTACTTTATTGTAAGAATACAGTATGTAATACATATAACACAAAATATGTGTTAATTGACTATGTGTGTTAAGTTTTTAGAGAGTCAAAAGGTATACAGGATTTTCAACTGTGCTTGGGATGGCACCCCTTACCCCTATGTTATTCTGGAGTTAATTATAATTTGAACAGGAAAAGATTTACTATATAGTATATAGAGAGTCATTAACTATAGTGGGAATAGCACGATGATGCATTGGCTAGTAAGAAGGAAAGATATGCCCTAACCGGTTTGGCTCAGTGGATAGAGCGTCGGCCTGGGGACTGAAGGGTCCCGGGTTCGATTCTGGCCAAGGGCATGTACCTTGGTTGCGGGCACATTCCCAGTAGGAGGCAAGTAGGAGGCAGCTGATCGATGTTTCTCTCTCATCGATGTTTCTCTCTTTCCCTCTCCCTTCCTCTCTGTAAAAAAATCAATAAAATATATTTTAAAAAAAACAAGGAAAGATAACTAAAGAATATAGAAATAGCCGACCAGTGTGGTTCAATGGTTGAGCGTCAACCTGTGAACCAGGAAGTCATGGTTCGATTCCTGGTCCGGGCATATGCCCCGCTTGCAGGCTCCATCCCTACTGTGGGGCATGCAGGAGGCAGCCAATCAATGATTCTCTCTCATCATTGATGTTTCTATCTCTCTCTCCTTCTCCCTTCCTCTCTGCAATCGATACAAATATATCTTTTTAAAAAGAATATAGATATAGCAGATACAAGAAGCATCCACTATGCTAAGACTAAGACAGAGCATAGGCAACCAGAAAGTCAAAAAGTTGCCTCTCCCCACAAGCCTGAGATCCAGACCTTGGAGAGGGTACAGCGTATAGAATATTATTTAGCCATAAAAAGAAGGAAATACTGACACTTGTGACAATATGGATGAATCTGGAGAACATTATGCTCAGTGAAATAAACCAATTGCAGAAAGACAAATATTGTATGACTTCACTTATATATGGAATCTAAATACATCAAACTCACAGAACCTGAGACTAGAATGGTGTTTGCCAGGGGCTGGGGGGAGGGGGAACTGGGGAGATGTTGGTCAAAGGGCACATACTTTCATTGATAAGACGAATGAATTCTGGAGCTCTAATGTGCAGTATGAGGACTGTAGTTATTAATACTGTATAATATACTTGAAAGTTGCTAAGAGAATAGATCTTGTGTCCTTAAGATGGTAACTATGTGAGGTGATGGATGTATTAATTAACTTCACTTGATAGTCTTCACTATGTATGTATATATTTTAGATTGTCACATTTTGGAACTTAAATATGTACAATTTTTTTACTGTCCTTACTAAAGCCAGAAAAAAAGGAAAGTGCTATTTAAACGTCAAATTTGCAGATGCTAAAAACATGGGCAAGCTACTTAATAAATGGATGAGAGAATCAAAATTCAAATCTTCTTGACACTGGAATAATGGTCTGAAACCAACAAGGCAAAATTAAATTAAAAAAAAAAAAACAACTAAAGAAAAACAGACAAAATCCTGGCAAGATAATCTTTGCATTGTGTTAGAGTGAAAACTCCCACCAGGATTTGAATCCTGGTGCCACCACTGACAGCAACACTTACCTGTCCGTGCATCGGCTTCCTCATTTATTAAGTGTGAATGATAATGATGATGGTGGAAATGATGATGGCAATGATGATGATTATGATGATGATGCCTGCATTGAAGGTTAACTGTGAAGATTAAAAAAAAAATTACAGGAAAAGCACCTATAATTATCTCTGACACACAGTAACTCCCGATAAATGTTTGTTGTTGGTTTTGCTGCTTGAAAGATTTGCATAAAAGGAAAATATTTAAAGCCACATACAGATAAAGTTGAGAAAAAATGAAGAAACCATGAGGGTTGGGGCATCATCATTTCCATTTGTGCAAATCATATGACACCACTTGGAAAGTGGAATAACTGAGGTTTAATCAATGGGCTTTGGAATAGGACTGACCCAGACCCAAGTCCTGCCTCTGATATTTACCAGCTATGTGACTTTAGAAAAATTACTGAACCTCTCTAAGCCAAGCCTTGTTTCTTCCTTTCTAATAGGAAGTAATAGTAGTGACTACATCTTAGAGATGCTACAAGGTTTCAAAGAGACATTGCTCAGACCCAGAACTGACATTTACTTTTATTACTATTAAGTGATGATGTAAATGCTGTCTTTTATTTCTTGATTACCTTGTTTTCTAGTCTAAACCTTGAATGTCACAGTATTCTGAGGGAACTTTTTGAATTTTCTAATCAAGGGAAGAAATATTTCTATTAGCTTAGTGTTAATCTCTTAGCTATGCTAAGCAATATTTTTGAAACAGCAAATTCTGTCATTTCTTCCTTCATTGTCTTTCCTGGTTTCGTTTCTTATGTCTATTCTTAATGCTACCTCCTGTATTCAGTTCTAATTCTTGACAGCTTTGGCCTGAACAATGGCAAATGCCTTCTAAACATTTCCCCTAGCTTCCAAAGTGAGTGACTCTCAAGATGGTGGAGGGCAGGCTGGGCTGATTTTGAGAATAATAATTTTTCAATGGAGGGGTTTGACTGATATATCCATTCTTCTCACACCTGTCAGATTCTGTCTGCAAAACATCTTTGAGCAACTTAGTATGTATGTATTGCACATTGTTGATAGGAATGTGGTAAAAGTCTCTTTTCACGTGTTACTGAGCCACGCTTTCAAAAAACAATGTTTTCAATTTTGTCCTTAGAGGCTAATTAATAATAATACATTTATCGACCACTCATTATTTGTCAGCCATGCAATCTCATTGAAAAATTTGCATAAAAGTCATCCTGAGATGAGAATAGCTCTTATGCCCATTTTGATTATAAGGAGACTGTAATTTGGAGACATGATACCACTAAAAGGAAAGAAGCTAAAATTTAGTGTCAGGTCTGTCAGCATTGAAAGCTTAGAAAAATGACTGTTTCTGTGTTGGGTTTCATATAGTTTGCCACAAACGTATAAGATATAGTCCTTGTCCTTCTTCAGTTGTTTTCAAAGGAATTGGTCCATAACTATTTGAAATACTCAGAAAACTCAGTTACTATTATGTGTGGTATTTTCTTATAACCACAGAGTGGGTGCAAGGAAAAAGACCCAGATTACGTTAGCAGAGATGACCTACCAAAAACACAGAGTTTGGACAGGATCTGGAAGGTGGAAGAAACAGGTCAGGTAAATTTTTAAGCAGGCCTAAAAGTGGAATAGGTAGAAGCAACTTGGCAATGGGCTTGGATGGAGGTAATGAACATTAGGGGCTGGAGCATAAGAAATACATTTAAGTAGGGATTATTGAGCTATTTAATTGCTATAATTGATTAGTAAGCACTAGGCAGCCATTTCAAGTTCTTGAGCAAGAGACTGAATGATTCATGGTATGTTTTCAGAAAATTAGTCTGGTAGAGAAGTGTTAGAGAAATAGGTCAGAAGAGAATAGGATGGCAGGTGTGGATGAAAAATGGGTGCTGTAATAAGTCATAAATTCCTAACTGGACAAGTCATGGTGGATAGACATACCCTAGGCATATAACTTCTTTAGTGAAAGGTTTTTAAGCAAGCCCTGTCCATTGTTCTTGTGCACCTAGGTTAAGATAGCTTTGAGATGCCCAAAATAATACCCATCAAAGGCATAACCACCCGTAAAAAAAGGACATAATCTCATTAAATATCCTGTAATCTCATCCCTGTTTTGCTTTCTTCCACCTCCATGTAATCTTCCTTACATTCCCTCCTTAATTTCAAATGCATAAAAGAAGCTGCAAAATTGTTATTCTCTGGAGCATTTGAGATCTTGCTCCCCTGCATATGTCGTCAGTTTGATGCAAATAAACGCTTATCAAAATTCTCTACAGGTTTGGATGTTTCTTACATCAACACAGGGGGACTGCTGGAAGCTTTTATAATAAGCTATGTTGGTTGTCAGGCAAGCACACATCCTAGAATCAGTATGGAGTGACCTGTGTTCCCCCCTTTCTCACCAACCTTAGTACTATTGGCAAAGATGAACATCCTGGACATTAATTTTATATTTAACATACACTTATAACTCACTTCAGGATTTTGAAAAAAAAAATGAATCCTTATATTTCTTGTTATGAGCTGCAGCAATTATTTTCTTCTATGATATTTTTTTTCAAAAGCAAGGAAACCAGAGGTATTTCTGTGCTTCTGTATACTTCAGACGAATCAAGGTGGCTATAGTTGTTTGCTTTGAGAAAGAGAACCAAAACTCTTAGACTAGACCAGTTCTCTACTTAACAACATTCAACAGTGCTATTTTGTTTTTTAATTAAAATTTGGTTTTTTAGTTCCTATAAATGCTAGCTATCCCCAGCCCCTTTATGTGATATCCCACTTATGTTCAAACCAGGATCCCACTAATAACATTAATATAATTTTACCTTTTCACCCTGAGGTCACAAGATAAAAATGGGTTGATTACTGTGAAATCTATGATCTGCACCTCCTAGTTTCTCTTTAAGGTACGACATGCTGCCCAACTATGAATACTGTAGTCAGGCTACTGCCTCCATTTGTCAAGTACTAGAATTTCTTCTTCAGTCATCTGGCCCTAGGTTACACCCTACTATACTCTTAATGATTGAGTCAGGGTTAGAGGCTGTGATATTTCAGGCTGATGCCCAAAATTCTGAAGGGCAATTCAGAGCTCCTGGTATTTTGCTTCTTCCTCTGCCCCAAATCTGCTTCCTCTCCATTCCTGTGTAAAGAAATTGATCCCTAATAAATCTCCTACATCCTAGACTCTGCTAGTAGCAAACTGAATTTATGACAATTAGGGATTGAAGTTATACACTTGGGTTTCCTATAGTTAGCTGCAAATCAGTCTTTTCTCATAGTTTAAATTTATCTTAAATACCAGGGTCAAACTCTTTCCATCTATCCACCCATCTATCCTTTCATCTATCCATCCATACATTCACCATCCATCTATCTTGATCCATGTTTACTGTCAAAACTTTCAAGCATCTTTTATGTGCTGTGTGCTGGTCTTAAACAATAAAGAGCTTCCAGTCAGAGGGAAGAGATGTGATATTTATGTGCAAGTTGACTATGAAATGAGAAAGTGCAGTAGTAGAGAGATTTGTAAATAAATAAGCCAGATTGATGGTGTAGGGGAAGAATAAACTTTCCTCTACCATCAAGGTTCTTCTGGCTGGCCTAGTAATTAGACATGAGACAGATTAGCAAGAGAAAATAATCAAGTTTAATGCATACATATGTATGGGAACCCCACATACATGAGAGATTCAGAGGCCACACATGCAGGAGAGGTTCAGGGATAGAAAAGGGGATTGAGGTGGGATGAGATAATGTTTCAAAGGGCCATTGCAGGATAATAAGAAGAGCAGATAGAAGTTTGCCATGCTCTATAGATAGATCAAAAGAAGTTATCTCTGATAATTTCTAATGTTAAGGCTTCTAATTCAAATTCCTCTTGGTAGTTAAAAGGGGGAGGGAATAAAAGTTTCTTTTGAGTGTGAAGTTAAATTACCTTTAGCTCAAAGTAATCTGCATACCACTGAGGTGCATTCTGGAGTGGCTTGTTCTGGACCCCACAGTGGCAAGTAAATCAGATTGATGCTGTAAGGAGGTATAGAACTACACTGGTGGTAGTTAACTTCAGGGTTTATTATATTTTAAGGGTTTTATTTTCTAACTAGAGGCCTGATGCACAAAATTCGTGCAAGGGGCTCAGCTTTCACAGCCTGGGCTTTGTTAGGAAGGTCGTTCGGTTGTCCGGTCTAATTAGCATATTATGCTTTTATTATTATAGATATTCAAGTTCAGCAGCAAAAGTTAGCTCCATGATCTTAAAATCATATTCCCTGTAACTATGAGAATCAGTCTTCAACTGCATTTTATAGCTGCCAGCACATAGATGTGTATAGATATTGGAATCTGACCTTTTCAAATGCCTCGTTAGACATACTGCTTTCCTATTACTACTAGATACATCTACAGAAAGAAGCTCCCATTGAAAGAGGCTGAATTAATTTCTCCCCTATTAAAAATTCTAAAGGTAGTTCTACTTTAATGCTTGCAATGACACCTGCCTTTATTCTATTCTAAATTATCTTTATCTCAGTTTTCCATAAACTAGTAGGATCCTACGATTCTCTATTTTAGACTATATTCAAGCTGAAGAGCAGTGGTTGAATGGTTTTCAAGTTCAGAAATCACTTTTAACCTCAAATTATTTACTAGATACTATATATTAGAGTATTTTCATTTTATTCTCTGTTCTTTGTGAAAATACATGACAGAAAGTTCTTCTAAATTTATCAATACTTGAAAATAAAATTTTCATTTTATTAACTAATAGAGGCCCGATGCACGAAGATTCATGTAAGAATGGGCCTTCCTTCCCCTGGCTGCCGGCACCACCTTCGCTCTGGCTGGAGCCGCCTTTCCACCTTCCCACGCTGCCCAGAGGCCCTGAGCTGCCTTTCATTCTGGCCAGGAGCCGCCTTTCCACCTTCCCATGCTGCCCAGAGGCCCAGAGCGGCTGGGGTGGTGCAGAACGCCTGCATTGTCACCATAGCGACAACACAAGCATCCTGCCCCACCCCCGGCCGCTCAGCACCTGCATATGCAAATTAACCCACCATCTTTGTTGGGTTAATTTGCATGCTCATTCCTGATTAGCTGTTGGGTGTCACAAAGGTATGGTCAATTTGCATCTTTCTCTTTTATTAGTGTATATTAGAGCGGGCAAACATTTGTAAGACATTTTTGTTGTTTTTATTGATTTCAGAGAGGAAGGGAGAGGAGAGAGGATAGAAACATCAATGATGAGAGATAATCATTGATTGCCTGCCTTTTGCATGCCCCCCACCGGGGATTGAGCCTGCAACCTGGGCATGTGCCCTGACCAGGAATTGAACTGTGACCTCATGGTTCATAGGTCAATGCTCAACCACTGAGCCAGGCAGGCCAGGCTGTAAGATGTTTTAAAACATGTATTTAGAATATTATTTTTCTTTGTTGTGCATAAGTACGTACAGAGCCTTAACACTTTATGTTTCTAATGCCTCTCACGTATCCACAGCCTAGAGTTAGGGATCCATATTTGTACATGATGGAAACCTGTCAGCAATTTTACCATTATAAGTCTGATACTGATATTGAGCAGATATATTTTGGATGGATTTCATTGACATCTTATTTAAAATGTATAAAGCAGTGTAATATAAATAAAGTTTGTATGTTTTTGTATCTTTGGACTTGCACACAAATGGGAATATTCTGAAAGAGACCATGTAACTTTGAAATATTAAATAAGTTCAGGATGTTTTATGCTGTACTTGATACATCACTATTCCTGGTTACTTTACTTTTTCCTTTCCTTGTGAGCCCATTCTCCAATACCAGGGGTCCCCAGCAGATCCCAGCCTCTGCAATAATACTCCCTATGAAAGTGATGCCAGATGTTCTTCTGGTTTCCCAAGTCTCTGTGGTCATTTTAATATAGCCCAGTTGTTCCCTTGCTTAGGTGGAAATATTTAAAACATTCAAGCTAGTAATTCATAGGCAACCAAAAATTCTCCTTTAACATTGCTCTAACCCAGTGGTTGGCAAACTGTGGCTCGCAAGCCACATGTGGCTTTTTGGCCCCTTGTGTGTGGCTCTTCCACAAAATACCACGTGCGGGTGCACATGTACAGTGCGATTGAAACTTCGCGGCTCATGCACAGAAGTCGGTATTTTGTGGAAGAGCCACACTCAAGGGGCCAAAGAGCCGCATGTGGCTCGTGAGCCACAGTTTGCCAACCACAGCTCTAACCAATGAGAGTACACATTCCATGGTAAGATTTCAGATATCTAACCAGCTGATTGAGGAAATACATCCTAACAAGGAACTCTAACAGGAATATCCATTTTAACACAGTGTTGATGGTCTCCATTAGTTAACTTGTATGGCCAGCTCTAACCTTAGTTTGAATTACTATTTCTAAAAAGTCCCTGCATTAGAATAGATTGATTCCAGGTATTTCAAAACATAACTATCCCTTTTTTTTATGCTTATTAGAAACATCTTGAACTTTTCTAAGAGATAAAATGAAAATAAGCTATAAAAATTACTTAGTTTATGTTTTAGCTAGTTCATGGCTGCCTTCTAAAATAAGTACATTACATATTTCTAAAGAATGGTTTAATGAGAATGAGCATGCTGAGTTTATATGGCTTCATGCCATCACAGTGGGAGTTTTAGCTTTTGGTTACCAGCAGGTTGCAGATGTTGATTCACATAATATATCTAGTGCTATTGCCTCTGCTCAGAGTCTTTGGAATTAACCATTAAAGATGTAAACGGCAGAACAGCTAATGATTCCTATGGTTTACAAATAATTTCTCAGCTCAGCTTTATTAGACATTATAAGGCTGCATTACCTGCATTACCATAATGATTGCATTACCATCACATCCTACCATATATAGAAGTCCTACTCTTTGGGAGCTAAGGCAAAGTTAGTTGTTCTGAAGTAATCTGTGTAGCTTTCTGAACATTTATGTTTTGTCTCTGTATATTTTTGTAATCATATCTGTAATAATAAAAGCATAATATTCTAATTAGAACAGCTGTCTTTCTGGACAACCTTCCAGATGAAGCTGGGGCTGTGAGGGCCAAGGCAAGCTGCAGCAGCTGCAAGGGCTGAGCTCCTTGCATGAATTTCATGCACTGGGCCTCTAGTTTATTTATATGTATCCATTAAGCCAAAAAGTATATAAATTAATAGTATACATACATATACATACTTACACATATGTATAGTAACAACATTTTGCCCAAACTTAAATATGTTTAGGGAATGGTAATTTTTCAATTTTGCCACAATTCATTCCTAAAATGTTTTTTTCAACTATGTTAAAAATAGGTTACAGAATTTTCCAATAGGTATACACTCTTGGAAATATGTACAGCTAGATTTTTTTTGTTGTTTTGTTAATCCTCACCCAAGGATATTTTCCCATTGATTTTTAGAAAGAGTAGAAAGGAGAGAGACACACAGAGAGAAACATCGATGTGAGAGAGACACATCAATTGGTTGCCTCCTGCATGCACATGCCCCGACTAGGGCCGAGGTACATGCCCTTGACCAGGATCAAACCTAGGACCTTTCAGTCTGTGGGCCAAACTGGCTAGGGTTGTACTGCTAGATATTAATCAAAGGTAATGTTTTAAAATAGTGAAAGTAAAAATGAATAGAGATTTTCTAATTTCTCAAATGTTTTATAGAAATTGCAGTCACTGCTTACTTTACCCAATTATTGGATATCCAATAAGTGAGCTGAATTGTGTGAAAATAATTTCTATAAATTTATGGTTTTGATAAGTGGGCATATATTTCTATACATGGTGGATACTTATGGAAATTTTACATGGTCTACAGACATGTTCTAAGATCTTATTCTGCTGTAATACAATCATTGGAAGATATTCACTTGCAGGGACTTAGGTACATTTAGATCGAACTTAAAAACCATTTTAAGGCACTAAATTAGCGCATTAACACTAAGTCTAGAAATGTTCATGTTCATCAACAATAGTGACTTTTGGGATTTCAGATAGTATGTAGTCTGGGGTATTGCAGTGCCCAAAAGGGTAGCTGTAACTCTACTCCTGTTCCCCTGACTCAAGGATATTGAGACACAAGTAGCAATTACATTATGATGGGAAACTTGTGAGTGTCTTTGATCCATTAAAAATAAATAAATAAATTGAAACTTTTTTTATCAGTGACTAAAAATATGACTTTTGATATCCTCAGATGTGATAAAGTCATTCTTGGACGTTGCAACATCATGAATGAGCTGTACTGTTATTAATATAAAAAGTACAGCTGCAGCATTAACATTCACTTGTCTCCATAGATTGACCCAACCAACAAAAAATACTAGTTATAGTAAACATTTCAATGTTTTAAATAGCCCTGGTCAGGTCGCTCAGTTGGTTAGAGTGTCGTCTGGATACACCAAGCTTATAGGTTCAATCCCCAGGCAGGCACATGCAAGAATTAACCAATGAATGCAAAAATGCGTGGGACAACAAGTTGATGTCTCTCTCCCCCTCCTCCTCTCTCTCTAAAATCAATTTTTTTAAAAAAAAAATACTTAAAATATTTAAATAAACATAATAATTAACTGTTTTATATAAATAAAGATATATGCAATTAATCTTGCTACCAATTATTAAATTAAGCAATTTGGATAGGTGCAGATAGTGCAAGCTGCTTTTGAATACTTGCAAAAGGAAGTTTGTTTTTTGTAATAACTTTCTCTGAAACAAGTGTAGCATTAAAAATCATTCCACTAATTTTAAGCCTGTACTTGAAACTAGATGGATAGTAATAAATACTTATTTTAGATGGTCATGTCAGTGGTCGTGGGTTTCACAAAGAATAGCAATTTCAAAGGACTGATCCAGCATCTTTCCTTCTTTTTATCCTTTCACTTGATTTAGCCCTGTAGAGCTGTAGATCATTAATCCAATACAATGGTAGCAGTAAGCTTTTTCTTTAACCCTTCATAGGCACAGCCAGTTCTGCCAACATGTAATTTAGCCTAGCAGCCTTGAAGATAAAGGTTTAGACAGGCAACCATATTAAGACTAGAGGCACTTGCTCCTAGAAGCCACACCCTGCCCCTTTCTCTTGCTATCTCTGTTTGTATGAATTAAAGCCATTTTCTTTTTTTCTTCTTCTTTTTTAAAAAATATATTTTATTGATTTTTTTTTACAGAGAGGAAGGGAGTGGGATAGAGAGCTAGAAACATCGATGAGAGAGAAACATCAATCAGCTGTCTCCTGCACACTCCCCACTGGGGATGTACCCGCAGCCCAGGTACATGCCCTTGACCAGAATCTATCCCGGAACCCTTCAGTCTGCAGGCCGACGCTCTGCCCACTGAGCCCAATGGGTCAGGGTTAAAGCCGTTTTCAATAGAAATGCTTTTTGAACACAAGATCTGTTTTCCAATAATATATGCTAAAGCATGAACTTAGTTAAGATCAGAAAGAAATACATAATAAAACTATCTCATGATGAAACAAGACACAAATCATATTGACTAGCATAAAACCAGTTCTGTTCCCTTTAAGCAGATTGGTGATTAATGCAATACTTGAGTTACTTTTCAGAGAAAGCACTGGGCATATGCTACTCCTGTCCTCAGGATGACCCTGGAACTGGAAATCTTCAGTCTATGGTACTCAAGTAACAGAAGTGTGGCCACTAGAGCCCTTTGTGAAGCAAGAGGTTCTTCAATAAGGCAGATCCTGCGCCGAGACCAAATTTGGACTTTGTAGAACTGACCAATTAAATTCTACCAGATTAGAAGTCCTTTGTGCTTTTTCTAGCCCCTCAACCCTACACTATAAGTAGCCAAGTTTCAAAACCCTCTAATCAAAACTTGCCCCACTATCACTAACACCTACAAACCTGTTTGCCCTAATCCTTAAAACGTACAGACCCCAGATCAGGGAGACAGATTTGAGCCATTTCTGCTGTTTCCTTGCAGGCTGACTTTGCAATACAAGTTTTTTCTTTTCCCAAAGCTGGTGCCATAGTATTGGCTCCTATGCACATTGGGCAGTGGGTCCTTGCTTGGTAACAACAGTACCTGGCATATTATTCAAAAACATTACAGTACTTCATATGCCATTGGAAATGCTATTGATCACAGAAATTTAAAATTAAACAAAAATTCCATCTCTAAAATAATCCATTCAGGTAAAAGACAAAAACCTCATCTCCACTAATGAAGGGGAAAGGCTTAGAGATTTGAAATTAGTGTTCAAATTCCTTTGGTAATGAGTAAATCAATGAAGTCTTACTGTAGACCAGTGGTTCTCAACCTTCCTAATGCTGCGACCCTTTAATACAGTTCCTCATGTTGTGGTGACCCCCAACCATAAAATTATTTTTATTGCTACTTCATAACTGTAATTTTGCTACTGTTATGAATCGTAATGTAAATATCTGAGATGCAGGATGTATTTTCATTGTTACAAATTGAACATAATTAAAGCATAGTGATTAATCACAAAAACAATATGTAATTATATACATGTTTTCCGATGGTCTTAGGCGACCCCTGTGAAAGGGTCGTTCGAACCCCAAAGGGGCCGTGACCCACAGGTTGAGAACCGCTTCTGTAGACAGTCAGAGCTTAGGCAGCTGGTGGCAGGGTGAGCAAGGCCGGCCGGCCACATCAGAGGGCCAGGCAGGTCATCTGGAGGCTGTGCAGAGGACAGGGTGCGCCTGGATCCAGGGATGCCCCACAAAATTCAACCGGCTTCCTTGGATGTATGAGGGCCCTGTTCAGCATGGGGCTGCCTAGTCTCCAGGCTTTGTGACCCAGGGTTCTGCTGCCCTCCCTCTCCCAAAGCAGTGACCCTGACACGGTAGACCAAGCATGTCAAACTCGCGGCCTGTGGGCTGCATGTGGCCCACAAGGAATATTTTTGCGGACCAGCCCAAATAACGGTACGTAAGAAATGTTTTAATAAAAATTTCATAACTTAATTTTTACAATATCCTGTTATACATAATTATTAATAACGTTCACTAATGACTGATTACTATAATAGTGTTGCATTCATTTCCCTTATGGGCCTTAAGTGCAGGCGTATCATTTCTCTCCACTAATACTAGAAGTGAATATTTTAGCAGCCGATTGCCACATTGTTAGCCTTGGACTGACTTGTTGGGTGTGCGCAAAAGGAAATATTTCACTTTTGGAAAACAAGAAAAATAGGTTGATTTGCGTTATGCTTATTAATTTGTGCAGTTATTCAATGTCTGGTAAGTTAATGTTCAAGAAAAATATTAATTTTTATTAAAATGTTCTATTTCATGTTAACGTCTAAAGGCCCGGTGCATGAAATTTGTGCATGGGTGGGGTCCCTCAGCCCAGCCTGCACCCTCTCCAATCCCGGGACGACAAGGTGGGTGGCTTGTCCCTCTCCCGGGTCGCAGCCACAGGTGCTGGTGCCCAGGACCGTGGAGCGGGTGGCTTGTCCCTCTCCCAGGCCACAGGTGCAGGTGCAGCTGTTGGCACCCAGGACCACGGGGCAGGCAGCTTGTCCCTCTCCCAGGCCACAGGTGCAGATGTAGCTGCTGGTACCCAGGACTGTGGGGTGGGCGGCTTGTCCCTCTCCCGAGACTCAGGTGCAGCCACTGGCACCCCGGAGTGCGGGGACCATAGGGCGTGAGGATTATCCCTCTCTCAGGCCACAGGCACAGGCACAGTGGCTGGCGCCTAGGACTGCGGGGCAGGTGGCTTGCCCCTCTCCCAGGCCACAGCCTGGATGGTCCCTATTCCTCTCTTGCGAGCTCATTTGTGCCTGGCTGATCTCTATTCCTCTCTCCAGTGTTGAGTGTCTGAGCCATTACAGTGTGACGGTGTGAGGGTGAGATGACCATTTGCATATTAGCTCTTTACTAAATAGGATTACTCATTTATTTCAGCCCATTGTATTCAGCATGTCTCTATTGAAATAAACCTACGTGTCTATGAAAATGGAAGCTTTTGTTTCTTTGCAGCCCACATAAACTTAAACCATGCTTATTTGGTCCATGTTAGCCTTTGAGTATTGTTGGTGTTTCTAGTGTTCAGAAAGTCCCACTTCGGGCGTCCATTTATGCCAGGGTTCTTGTCCCAGCATCAAGAAGGGTTCAGGAATCTGGAAAAGCGGCTGTGCGTAGATGACATAGGAATCCAGAGACTAATAAAGAGTTCAGAGACAAGATATAATTTTGAAAGGCATTGGGGATCAGAGGACCTTCAGCTAAAGGAACTGAAGAGTCCCTCCTTGTCTAGGACCCTTGCTTTTATTAACGCAATCTGTTCTAAGGCAAGGTGGAGATAATACACTTCAAAGGGTAAGGTTACAAAGGGTACAGAAGCATTGTCAGTTTGGGGAATTAGCCTACGGCTGTTCAGGTGTTTGGCCAACAGGAGGCAATAACATGTAGATTAAGATGCCCTTTAACTGTCTGGCAGCCACAATCAGTTTCCTATTCAGGTTTCGGGAAATGCCTTTAGCCATTCCCAACAGGTGACTACATGTGTGACTCAACCCTGTTGAGTCCCCCAAGTCTCATCAACCTTTTGATGAAACTCTTGAAATTAGGACATGCTGGAATTGGTCTACAGCATTTGAGTTTGACATGCTTGCCGTAGACACTCAGGGAGCCTGGGGAGTCTCTGCCATTGGCCAAGATGGCTCAGGGGGAGGTTCTTACACTGAGCGAACCAAAAGCTAGAAATGGACCCCAGGGTGCCAAAAGCTAGCAAGATAATTGGATAGAGAAAAAAGACTCTGCCCTCATCCCTAAAGGAACTACAGGCTTAAGCCAGAAATGGAGGGTGATCTTTGAGATGCATGTACATCCTTCTCCCAGGTCAGGAAACCTGAATTAAACCTCCTTCATTTTGCACCAGAACCTATCTCACGAGTTTGGCTTTAATTGCAGCAGGCAACCAAAACTGCCTTTTGATTACAGAATAAGGAGACTTTATATGCTATTTATAAAGTTTTATATATGGTGGTGGGGGGTAATCACTTTCACTCTACCTTGGCTGAGACTGTCCTCCCCCAGAATAAAAGATTAATAAGAGAAAAACAGATTTTAAAAACATGTACAGGTTGGGACAAAAGTAGTTTTTCAGTTGTTTGTATGGATATTAATGCAATAACCTATACTAATAAAAGGGTAATATTCTAATTAGACTGGACATCTTCCAAACATCCATCCCAACATCCTCGGACAAAGCCATGGTTGCGGAGGTCAAGGCAGAGGCAGTGAGGGGTGACCAAGCTGGCAGTGGAGGGCAGTTAGGGGTGACCAGGCAGGCAGGCAGAGGCAGTTAGGGGTGATCAGGCAGGCAGGCAGAAAGGTTAGGGGTGATCTGGCAGGCAGGCAGGCAGGTGAGTGTTTAGGAGCCAGTCATCCTGGATTGTGAGAGGGATGTCTGACTGCCTAAACCAGCAGTTGGACATACCTTAAGGGGTCCCAGATTGGAGAGGGTGCAGTCCTGGCTGAGGGACCGCCCCCCCCCATGCATGAATTTTGTGCACCAGGCCTCTAGTCTATATATATAAAACCCTAATATGCAAATAAACTGAACGGCAGAACAACCAAACAGCTGAAAAACTGGTCGCTATGACATGTGCTGACCACCACAAGGCGTATGCAGAACATAGCGGGCATCAGCAGCAGGCGGCAGAGTGCAGAACATGACGAGCATCAGCCACTGCGGGATGGTGGAGTAGGTGAGTGTGGGCACCAGACCACGGTGGGATGCCGGTCGCTGTCATCAGGGCAATCCTCTGGTGATTACTGAAAATTCTTTGCTCCAGTGCACCACGGTCCTGCCGAGAGCTCGCCTCTTCTGCCAGTGCCGGCCCTGCTCTCACATGCTGCCATTAACTGGCACCAGCCCCAATCACTCGGCACCATCAGCAGGTGCGAGTGATGGCTGCTGGCCCCAATCACTCCTCAGGGCTTCTCTACCTCCCCCGGCTCCTGAGGGGCAATCTGGGCAGCAGCTGCTGTTCCCACCTGCTGATGGCGCTGACCCCAATTAATCTGTGCTGTCAGCAGGTGCGAGCAGGGCTGGCACCATCAGCGTCTGGGAATGGCGGTGGCAGGAGCAGGGCTGCCAGCAGACAGGGGACTGGGGCTGTGGTGGGATGGGCCAGGTGGGGACACAGAGGATGGGCCGAGACCCACCCCTATGCCCACTGCAGCCTTGCAGCCCACAGTTCCTTTCAAGGTGCACAAATTCATGCACTGGACCCTTAGTTAATAAATAATAATACAAGAATACATTCTGTTTTGCATACTGACAACTGTAAACCTACTTTTGTCCCATCCTGTATACCTCCTGTATATATGGGAGAGACTCAGGAAAATTAGTGAAATCCCCTGAAAGAGCCAAAACCATCACCTTAAATACCATCTTCAGATAAAGACAAAAGAAAGATGTGTGCCGAAACCGGTTTGGCTCAGTGGATAGAGCGTTGGCCTGTGGACTGAAAGGTCCCAGGTTCGATTCCGGTCAAGGGTATGTACCTTGGTTGCAGGCACATCCCCAGTGGGGAGTGTGCAGGAGGCAGCTGGTTGATGTTTCTCTCTCATCGATGTTTCTAACTCTCTATCTCTCCTTTCCTCACTGTAAAAACTCAATAAAATATATTTAAAAAAAAAAAGAAAGATGTGTGTATGTGGGGGGGGAAGTTATGGAAGGTTATCACAGTAAAGTGATTATAAATGGGTAATGTTTAAAATGCAGATTTAAGGCTGTGCATTTTCAAATGACAAGAGTTTCTGGATATTTAGAGTTATCCTTCTATTCCTTGTACAAAGAGTAAATTCTATTCTATTTCAGAGATTCTTCTGTTTGCTTTTTCTCAATAATGATCAACTCAAAATAATCCTTACGCCAAAGAGAAATATTTTGGGGTAGCATATTTCTACTACTCTTCAATGGTCATCATGTCACCCATTTTCAAAATTATGGTCCTTAAAACTCACTTATGTTGTACTGGTAATACTCTATTGTGTACTTAAAAGTCCTTTCATGGTTTACCTTACTTTTTCATTTAGATACTAGTGGCCCGGTGCACAAAATTGTGCACATTGAAAGGAAATTAATTAGAAGAAATATTTTAATATCGCTATTTGCCCTTTCTTTATATTAGAAGTGTCAACCAAATTCACAATCAACAATGACAGATTGAAACACACACGTGCGATTGGCGCTAGCGAGAGCTTTATATGTATCACACATGAGTGAGTCAACTTAGCCTTTTATATATATAGAATAAACTTGATTAATTAGACCTGCTTTCTGATTTAGTTAAACTTTTTCCAGCCCAGTGTAGCACCCAAATTTCTCTTTCAGATAATTGTCAGCAACACAGCAGTAAATATTAACATGAAGAAGATTATTATTATAGATCATGCAGGGAAAACAAAAGGTAAAATATTTAACTGCAGCAGTGTTTGACTATATTCTGTGCAGTGACAAAACCTGAAGTCATTTTCAAAGTCCACCATTTCTTCTTTTCAGTCGGGGCAAGTTTCTAAGCTTTCTAAATCTCTGTTTTCTGGCTAATGAAAAGAAAATAAGATTCCACTGAGTCTTCTATTTACCTACTCCAGGACTTCTGTGAGGATCAAATGAGATGAGGCACGGGAAAACACTTCACAAACATTTGGTTAAAGTGTAAAATGTTTGCACCTGTATTCCTGGACTGAAGAAACTGCAAGGAGGTTAGTCGCTAGGGAGAGGAACCTGGGCATTGCTACATGATATCATTACCCAGAGCCCACAGCGATAGTTTCTGGGCTGGACTGGGCTGTGGGCTGCATTTTGTGCCATGGGGTCTTGGCAGTGTTGGCTGAGATTTGGTGGGGCATCACTTCAGGTTGGTGGCAGGGGTTGTGTCCCACTTGGGAGAAGCTGAGTGTTGGTTTGTCTGCGCCAGGTCCATGGTGGCCAGTGCATGTCATGGGAGCTCCTGCATTGAGCGTCTGCCCCCTGGTGGTCAGTGTGCATCATAGCAACTGGTCGGATGGTAGGACGGACACTTAGCATATTAGCGTTTTATATATATAGATATTTCTTTGTTTTTCCCTTCATAGCAGACAGTGACTTCTCTATAATCCAGCAGTGAGGATGACTGGGAAATAGAATTAGGACAGTAATGGATGTTAAGGGCAAAAATATGTTTATCACTGTTAACGTAAAAGTATTCAAACTTGTAAAGAATTTTTGTGACTTTGAGCCAAACGCTAGCATAATACTCCAGAGAATGGCAGTTTTGCACCTTGTTTTATACATTACAATCAAAAGTGGGTTACATGAACTCCATTGGTGATAGATTAGGGAGGCAGGAGAAAGCAAAGCAGGGAAACCTCTGGGATTGGATAAAAAGTAAAATGATGGACACATACTTCTTTTACTTAGGTGGGCACAGGATAGTTTACAGTCAACAATTAACATGATAACAATAACAATGAAGGAATTTGTGGTATCTGTCCAGGTGCCCAGGCCCATTTAGTTGTGCCATGAGGAGTCCAGAAAAAGGGAAGTTATAAGTTATCCTGACATTTCACATATTATCTTAGGCTCAGTAAAGATCAAAGTTGATCTTTGTCAAGGAAGATACTGGCTTAGGATGTGACTACCCACCATAAACTGCTTTTAGCTAAAGCTTTAATTTCAGACCTTCTTTTGTGGTTACTTTAGGTCTCTGAGTTTGCAAGACCACCATGCAGGCCTTCCCTGAGCTTGGCAAGTTAGCATGTGGCCCCTTTTTCTTCCATATTCCCATATGGTGAAAGGTTGATGAGGAAAAGGATGTTCATGAAATATCAATGTTTATCCACAGATTAATTATTAATTACCTACTACATACATTGAAAGACAATATTATTATCTGTAGACTATTAAAAAGCAACACTCAATTGAGTACATTTTAAATGTCTTATTAGCTTCAGTCAATGATTCATGAATCATGCAGCATCTAATATGGCAGGTAGAAGGGAGCTTTGAGGAACTGTAAAACATGACAGACTTTTATAGATAGAAGGGAGTCAGAACAAAAAGGTTATACTAGGGGAAAAAGGTGGGTTGGTTATGGAAAGGTTAATTTCCTTTCGGGGATGGCTGGGGTATATAAGGCAAATCTAACTAGTGCTGATCAAGCAGTTCCTGATTGATTGGTTTGAGATTCCATTTCCTGGAGAGCCAAAACAGTAATTAAGTAATGTGAAGCTTAGCATAAGCAACTCCATTTTGGGCCTGTTGTCTTGGTTTTTTTTGTTTTAGTTTTTTGTGGGTTTTTTTTTTTTTTAATTTTGTTTTATTGCTTAAAGTATTACAAAGAGTATTACATATGTCTCCTTTTTCTTTTCCCCCTTGACTTTCCCCCAGCCTCCCCTACCCCGCAGTGTCTTGTGTCCATTGGTTATGCTTATATGCATGCATACAAGTCCTTCAGTTGATCTCTTACCATCCCAGCCCCCACCCCGTTGTCTTGTTTTTACCAGTACATAATTTTTATTTAAGATTCACATAGACATTAGAAGAATACATTAAAAATGATAGATTCCATAAATAGAAATAAAGGAAATACAGAAGAATCTTCAATACATTTTCTCCTTAATCTCAAAGGCATACAGCAATATAAAATGACCTATTGATTTATATTGCTCTTGAATTGCATTCAGAAACCATGTGACTGTTGTGATTTTAAAAATATTTGAAATATTATACTTTAATTTCTTAGGTTATTTATGTAAAAAAAACACTTTAAGGCATGGGAATTCTAAGGCAATGTACATTAATTCTAGCTTTCGAAGTTTCATAGGAGATTGAGAGCACTCATACTGTGAAAATGTAGACATTATAAAAATACACTTTTGGAATCATATTAGAACTATCATTTCAGCTATCAACATAAGAAATGTCCATACCTGTAGAAAAAAATTTTAAAGAGTTTATTTGTACTAAATCTAAATGACAATTGTGAGGAAGCAAGATCTCAAATGCTTTGGAGAATAGTAGTTTTGCAGTTTCTTTTATGCCTTTGAGATTAAGGAGAAAATGTATTGAAGATCACCTGGAGGTGGGAAAAAGAAAAAGAGGAATTGGACTCCAGATAGCTTCTTTTGAGGGTGGATATGCTTTTCTCAAAGGTGTGCTATTCCTAGATGCACAAAAACAATGGATAGGGCTTGCTTAAGACAAAGGCAAGCTTTTATTAAAGTTATATGCCTGCGGCATGACTAACTATCATGACCTGCCCAGTTAGAAATTTGTTATTGTGATACTGTTGTAATTAACCTAGTTATTAATAACAGGAAAGAAGCAAAAAGAAGGCCAAATATTATAGGCATGTCATTTGGGCAGCTTCACCAGGAAGCTTAAACTTTACAGTCCCCAGGGAGTCACGGATCTATTCCTTGCAGGTCACTGGGGGAAGAGTCTGGCCAGTGGGGAAATAAATGTATATCCAAAAGGCAGGACTAGCAAAGGTGCTTTTTGTCAGTCACACCTGGGAACAGGTAATTGGCCAGAATGGGCTTGGCCACTGCAAGGGCGTGACATTGGGATATTTAATCCGCCTAAACAAAGGAATTCACTCTTAGCTCCTCTTGTGCTCTTTGTTGACTCCTGCCTTGTTGAGTTCTTGCTATGTGACCCACGGCCAATCAGCATTCTCCCGTGTGGCCCATGGCCGTGTGGACTCTCACACACAATGGACTAATGGTCTGTGACTAGTTTGATGCTAAACTGGAACCAGCTGCAATATGAAACAGAAATTGTGGACACCGGCTTTGCATTTAGCTCTACTGAAACCCCAACTATACTTCTTCTACAATTGGAATGGGACTTTAGAAGCACAGAGATATAATTCTACATGAATAAAAATCACTTATTCTCCCATGGGAGTCCCAAGAAATTATTTTTCTTGAGATATCACAAGGACCCCATCCCCAGCACTAAGTGGGGAAAGGGATACCTCAATTTCTCCAATAAAAATTAGATAACCCTTTTGATACAGGATTTTTGGACTGGAACATGTGGTGTTCCCCTGGGCAGGATGGCTTCCCGGATCCTTTGTCTGTTGGAGTCAAAGAATGAAACCAGGGATGGACGATGGTATAGCAAAGGTGGAAATTTATTGAAGAACAAACACAGACTCCAATGTCGGGAGGGGGAAAGAGTCCCATCAAGTTCCTCCTTCCATGTTTATAAAGGCTGCAGTTTTTGTGTCTCAATATCTCCTCTGATTGGTCAATATTCCCCTATTGATTTGGTTGCTATAGTAACTCCTAAAGTCAAAGGTCAAACTTCACATGGGACATGTGAGGCCCTCCTCCCTCATTGTTCTCCCATTCACTCTGGGCTTTCTTCCTCCTTCTTAATTTTGTAAATATAGACCTTTTGGCTACTCCCAGTTCCCTTGTCTTATGGAAATATAACTGCTACCACTCCCTTGTCTTATGGAAATGTAACTTCTGCTGGCTCCCTGCTCTCTGTCTTATGGAAATTTTTGCAACTCTGTAGCCCTGTGTTTTTTCCATAGACCCCCTTAATTTTAAAAATTCCCTAAACCTGCCTTTTTCACCCCTAAAAATTCCTATTTCAGTTTGAGGTTACTTTTCAAAGAAGCCCTTTTTTATCCACACAGTTGTGAGTCAATAACATTTATTTGTGTACAAAAGGAAAAATAAAAGGAATCACTGATTTATATTGGAAACTGACAGATTCTTGTCATTAAAATCTTAGTAGCAGTTAGCCAAATGATTTGGTTGAATGAACTAACTTGAATCTTATGAAATATGAACCAGCAAAAGATTAATACAACATATTTGGAAATGAAGTTATACAGAAAGGATGCATCATAGTAAAAGTGTTAACATAAGAATAATTGATTTGCATAAAAATAGATCAATTATCCCTATAATTCTTAGCTTTATATGGTTGTAAAAGACTGCTATTCTTAGACAAACTCTTGGAAGAATATAGAGAAGTTGCAAAGGGCTGCATGCATGGCCTAATGTTTGTGAAAAAAAGAGAAATAATAATTTCTGACCATTTTGATTAAAAGAAGATGTACTGAAACAGGAATTTTAGGGTAATAAAGGCAAGCTTAGGGAATTTTTAGAATTGAGGTCCATGGAAAAAACACCAAGCTACTGACTGAGAGAAGGTACATTTCCATAACACAAGGAAGCAGGATGTAGTTACATTTCCATAAGACAAAGGAGCAGCAATTGATACATTTCCATAACACAGAGGTTCTCAACCTGTGGGTTGCGACCCATTTGGGGATAGAACAACCCTTTCACAGGGGTCGCCTAAGACCATCGGAAAACATATATATAATTACATATTGTTTTTGTGATTAATCACTATGTTTTCATTATGTTCAATTTGTAACAATGAAATTGGGGGTCACCACAACATGAGGAACTGTATTAAAGGGTCGCGGCGTTAGGAAGGTTGAGAACCACTGCTCTAGACACTGAAACTCTTATCACTGGAGAAGACAAGCACTTAAATCTGCATAACAACCATACTCTTGTTTACTGTTCATTTCCTGGTAACTTCCTATAACTCCTCTCCCCTCAACATCTTTTGTCTTTAACTGGAGGATAGTATTTAAAGTGATTTCTTAGGCCATTTAGGAGAGTTACTTGGTTTTCTTGTTTCTCTTCCATGTATACTGCAGGTATACATGTTATTATACTTCTATGTGACTTTTTATTGGAATCTGTCTTATAGTACCAGTGAAAAAAGTTTTTATGGTGAAATAGGTTTAGGAAATTTTAGGAATTAAGGAGTCCATGGAAAAAGCACAGGGCTACAGAGCTTCAAAGGATACATTTCCATAAGATAAGGGAGCTGAGAGCTGCAGAAAGGTGTATGTTTACAGAATAAAGGGAAGGAAGCTCCTCATTCAAAGCGGGAAGAAAAAAAGCCCAGAGGGAAACAATAAGGGAGAGGAAGGAGGGAACCTCACATACTTCACCTGAGCTCTGAAGTTGCTATAGTGACCAGCAAGAAATGTGATCCTACTGGCCTAAAGAAGAGGGAATAAAGTACCATGTTGTGAAAAGACCTGTGAATGTGAGGCCTTTAAGACCTGAAAGCCACCCCTGTTTGATATCCAGCAAGAACATAGGACCTCAGTTATACTGCTGGGGGGTAGAGTTCTTACACTATCCCAAGGAAAATAATTTTTTGAGACTTGAATGGGAGAATGAAATCCCTAGGTTTCTAAGTCTCATTTTCCTTAATCTAGTCATAGAAGAAGTGTAGCTGGGGTTTTGGTAAAGCTAGAGGGAGAGTCAGAGTCCACAGTTTCCACTTATGCAATTCTCAGATAACACTAGCAGGACATAGATAAGGGATGGATTGAATAACCAAGGGTCTGGAATCTTGGGGGACTATCTTTAGAATACTACTTATCACAGCATACAGATGAAAAATTAACACTTTCAAGAAAATCTGATGTATGTTCTTAGGCTTCAGTGAATAGAATGATTGGTTTGGATAGATGGTATAAAAAGAAAACTCTGAGGAGAGAACCAAGATGGTGGCATAGGTAAATGCAGGTACTCACTGCTTCCCACAACCACATCACCATTACAACTAAAATACAGACCCACCATCATGCAGAACCGCCTGAAATCTGGCTGAATGGAAGTCCTACAACTAGAGAAGTAAAGAAGAAAGCACATGGAAACTGCTAGGAGGGGCAGAGGCATGGAAAGAGCTGGTCCAACACCCACGTGTGTGGGGGGGGGGGGTTTGTTTTTGTTTTTTTTAATAGGGAAGGATATCTCCACTACAGATTCCTCCTGTGAGGAGCAAGGAGTCTAAGCCACACACCAGACCCACAGCCCAAGATTCCAGAGCTGGGAAGAGAAGTTCCCATAACTTTGGGCTGTAAAAACAGTGGGGATTGTTGCTGAGTGACATGGAGGCTGCTGGAGACCCAGGCAGTTCCTCTTAAAGAACTGGCACACAGATTTTCACAGTCTACCTTCCTATGAGATCCAGCACTCAGGTAGTGGCTTATAGGGATCCAAGGACTTATGGGAAGAAACTGGATTTTCTGACATCAGAGCAACAATTCAGAGGTAGCTTTCTGCCAGGTAGGAGTATTCACAGAGGTCATTGTTCCTATGCTGTAACTTCCCCTGCCACAGAGCTGGCTGGTAGCCATATCTGAGTTTCCATCGGCTTGGCTCACACTGTTTATTCCATCCTGGTGATTCCCTGAAACCCTGCCCCACCTAATTTAAAGCCCCACCAAAACAATTTACATCGATTATTCCATACAAATGGCCTTTCCTGGCTCAGGCTTCAGACTTTCCTAAAATCTCTCAAACAACAGCTGGTGTCAGTGTGCCCATACCTCTCAATAAGAGGCCCAAGGCCAGGCACTAGCAGCAACCTGCCTTGTTTCACAGCTGGGCCTAGCCAGGCCATTTCCAAGCCCAACACAAGTAGAAACTATCTGAAGATCACTCTGTAGCTCCTACTCCGTGGCCAGAGGCAGTTGCTGACTTTGCACCTCTTGGGAGGCCCCAGAGCCAGTGAACCCCGTGGACAGCTTCAAACTATGCCAGATTACAACTCTATATATCCATGAGTGACACAATCAAGGGGCAGGGTCAGTGAGCAGCAAAGCCCCACTGAAGCAAATCCGACTCCAAAGGGGTGTCTCCTGCATAGCAGCTCTTCCACTGTAGTCATAGCTGGCCTTCACATCCAATTGGTCTGGAGATCAATTCTTCTCAGTGATGCCAACAGCAATCAAGGCTCAACTACAATAAGACTGTGCACACAGCCTACACAGGGACACACATAGAGTGCCAAGCTCAGGTGACTGGGAAGGCTGAACCCTAAAGGACACCTGCTACACAAGGCCACTTTACCAACTCCAGGAGACATAGCAACTCCACCTGCTATGAGTACATAGAAACAAACACAAGGAAGCAGCCAAAATGTGGAAACAAAGAATATATCACAAATAAAAGAACAGAAGAAATCTCCAGAAAAAGAAATGTGAAATGGAAGCAAACAAACTACTAGATATAGAGTTCAAAACAGTGGTTATAAAGTTACTCAAGGATCTTCATGAAAGCTTCAAGGGACTTAGTGAGACTTTCAAGGATCTTAGTGAGAATTTCAAAGACATGAAAAAGTACCAGTTAGAAATTAAGCATATACTAACTGAAATAAATAATAATTTACAAGGATTCAACAGTAGAGTAGAGGATTCTGAGAATCATATCAATGATTTTGAATATGAGGAAGAAAAAGACACCTAATCAGTAGAAAAAGAAGTAAAAAAGAATGTAAAAATATGAAGATAGCCCTAGCTGGTTTGGCTAAGTGGATAGAGCATCAGTCTGTGGACCAAGGAGTCTGGGGTTCAATTCTGGACAAGGGCATATACCTCTGTTTCAGGCTTCTCCCCGGCCTGAACCCTGGTCAGGGCACGCACAGGAGGCAATCAATCTATGTGTTTCTCTCACATTGATATTTCTCTCTGTCTTTCCCTCTCTCTCTCTAAAAAAATCAATGGAAAAATATACTCAAGTGAGGATTTAAAAAATAAAAATAAACAAAAATATGAAGATAGTATAAAGAGTCTCTGGGACAATTTCAAGCATACCAGCATTTACATTATGGTGTTGCCAGAAGGAAAAGAGAGAGAACAGATATTGAGAACCTATATGAAGAAATAATGACAGAAAACTTCTCCTACCTGTTGAAAGAAATTGATTTACAAGTCCAGGAAGCACAGAGAGTCCCAAACAAGAGAAACCCAAAGAGGCCCACACCAAGACACATCATAATTAAAACGCCAAAGGTTAAAGACAAAGAGAAAATCTTAAAAGCAGCAAGAGAAAAGCAGTTAGTAAGTAATAGAAGAAGAAAAAGATCACAAATGTGAACAATTAAATGTCAATAAATACATATCTATCAACAACTGAACCTAAAAATCAAAGTAAATGAACAAGGAATCTAACAAACAAAATAAACTGATGAATAAAATAGAACCAGAGGCATGGAAACATGAAACAAATTGACAAATTTTAGAGGGAAATAGGGAGAGGAGATTAACCAAAGAACTTAGATGCTTTACCTATGGACACAGACAATGGGGTGGTTAAGGCCTGGAGAGGGAAGGGACCTGAATGGAGGGGAGCAATAGGGGGAGGGGGAGTGGGGGGCGGGGGAAGAAGGACATCTGTGATACTCTCAACAATAAATTTTTTAAAAAAGAAAACTGAGTATGTGAGTTTGGCAAATTAGAAGACATTGAAATGGTGAAAATACATAGATAATGCATTCTACAAGGAAGAAATAGTTTTGTTTTTTGTGTGTTTTTTTTTTTTTGGTGGAGATGCTGGGGAAAGAAATAGTTTTAATATGCTTGAGAACTATTTATGTATGAGCTATAATATTTTTCTTAGTTCTGTGATAGGTAAGTTGATGCAGTGGTAGGATGTTAATTAAATTAATTTGGTTTTAAAAGTAATTGTTATAATAAGTTTAAATCACTTTCCTTCTGTATCATATATGCTGGTCTCCCCCTTCCTCTCCTTCTCATAGGCATACACCAATTATGTGTGCATGTACACATATGTGTGGACACATATACATATATCTGGAACACAAAAGCAGTTTTTTAACCCATTAATTATACAGCTACAGAAAGACATCTGGTAGCAGAATCACTTAGTGACTATTTCAGTAAATATAAATCCATCAACCAGTACCTGACATATTCCAGAACTCACAAAATAGATTATGCCCACATCAGGAGAAAGATGAAATAGAGGCATCAAAGGCATGCTCTGGAGGGGCAATATGAAGAGAATTTTAAATTTTCCATCATGACAGCATCATTATCTCCTAAAATGTTTCAAAGTTTATTGATGCTTTATTCAACAAGAAGGAATTTATTTGTTATCACTCAAAGAAGTATGAGGAATGGAATAAAACCTGCCTTTAAATTAAGGTCAAGCAAATGCCAGGGGAAGTCTCCATCAGTTAATTAGATGAGGGCAATGAAATCACCAAAACCGCTGAGACTTGCTTCCTCTAAATAATTATGATAGTGAGAAATCTGGCAAATGCATAAGTCTATTTCCTAATGCAAATCAGTAAATAAAATAATATTTATAAAATTCAATGAACTGGTAGTAGTAGGAGGGGATTTGAGGACAGCCTTGAATCAGTGATACAGGATGTACTATTAGAATTCAAAATTTAGTTGTTAAGGGAGGCTTTAGAAACTAATTTATGTTTTGATCTTTGTGGTAAGTCCCTGTTTCTGTGAATCATCAGTTAAATTATATTTTTCTAACCAAGGCATATTCCATTATAAAATAGAAATTAAAATTCTCATGTATTATGGCTTTCTTTAAAAAAACATAATGGAATGACAAAGCCAGGGTAATTCAATTCAGTTGACACAAAAATATGTCATATGTGAAAAAGAAATAGGGAATTTGTGATATAATAGCAACATGCTAGGATTCAGATGCTATGATAACAAAAGTCAGGAATAGTACATTTTTAATTTCTTTAATTCATGTTGTTCTCAGGATTCCCTATTTTTTAAATGACTGAATGATATAACATCATATCTATATCTATATCTATATCTATATCTATATCTATATCTATATCTATATCTATATCTAATCTAGTTGTTTGCATGTCTTGGCTTTTGCAAAATATGCTGCAATGAACATGGGATACAGACATCTTTTCAATGTAGTGATTTAATTTCCTTTGGATAAATACCCCAAAGAGGGGTCACTGGATCATATGATTGCTCTATTTTTAATTTTTTGAGGCACTTCAATACTGTTTCCCATAGTGTCTGCTCCAGTTCACATTTCCACCTACAGTGCGCAAGGGCTCCTTCACATTTTGTGTGTGTGTGTGTGTGTGTGTGTGTTTGTTTTAGGTTCCATATATAAGGTATATCATATAGTATTTGTCTTTCTCTGACTTAATTCACTTCAAATTCCATCCATGTTGTCACAACTGGCAAGATCTCTTTTGAAAAGCTGTTTTAATTGGATTGTTGATGATTTTCTTCCAAGTATGTCTGTCATAAAGTTTTGTCAAATAGTGGCATAATTCCATCATAAAATTTGACATTTTCAAAAGAACAGGGATATCTGTGGTAAACCAATATTAAATTATGCTTTTATAGAATTAAATTGATGCTTTTTTTTTCTGAACATACAAGGATGAGGCCAAAACCAGAGGCATGTTGAAAGGTTTACAAAAATGCAGCAAAAATAAAATAACAATAATAATACATGGATTGAATGTTGAGGAAGAGCATGCAATATCAATTCAACAATATGATTGTAGAGAAGATAAAATAGGTGAAAGCATTTTATTAAATGTCTCTGTAGGATGTTCCACAATATTCTGACATTATGTGGAAGAACAATTACTCACAATGTTAGGAGTCATTTCCCCAGATGATACCTCTAAAAGGGAATGTATCTACAACTGTTTCTATGTGTATGGTACATATATGGGAGAGAAGTCTGATGATATTTTGTTCTGTTTATAACTGAAAGACCATGATATAAGAGAAGATAATTTTGACATTACACTAAAAATTAATTCATGAAACTGAAGAGAATTTAGGACAAGTGTGATAGAGCATGAGACATGGGAAGAGTAAGGGAGAGAGGTTTATGTGAATAAGGGAGGTTGCAACTAAAACCTTATTCACAGGGATATGTGGGGAGTCAGTTTTATTCTCCTTGTTCAATGTTAATGAAACAGGAAAATTGCAAATACTGTTTAAATGATGGCCATTGAGTTACATATTTTCGTTTGCTCTGTGAAGATATAAGCTATAATTTTCAAATGCTGAATGGACATAACTGTTATTTATCAATATATAATTCAATCACAACAGAGGTAATAAATGTTGATATCCAGTCAAAATGCTACTTGATAAGTCAATAAACTATTCAAAGTTGTGTCTGCCTAGGGCAGCGGTTCTCAACCTGTGGGTCGCGACCCCTTTGGGGATAGAACAACCCTTTCACAGGGGTTGCCTAAGACCATTGGAAAACACATATATAATTACATATCGTTTTTGTGATTAATCACTATGCTTTAATTATGTTCAATTTGTAATAATGAAAATACATCCTGCATCTCAGATATTTACATTACGATTCATAACAGTAGCAAAATTACAGTTATGAAGTAGCAACGGAAATAATTTTATGGTTGGGGGTCCCCACAACATGAGGAACTGTATTAAAGGGTCGCGGCATTAGGAAGGTTGAGAACCACTGGCCTAAAGGAACAGATGAATTTTTCTTTGCACAAAGATACCATCATCTAAAACCATGTATACCCAGGACTATGCCTTTAAAGATAGAAGGGGGGGGGGCACATTTTAAAAATTTGTACAAAGGTTCTGTACAGGTTAGTAAAGTTCTTGTAATAGAATCTAAAGAAACTTTGAATAACAATGAAAATTATTCTTATGTTTGCCTCTCTATCTCAAGTTAAGTTATTTTGACTTCTGTTATTGAATATAAAAAAAACTAGAGGTCCGCTGCACGATATTCATGCACTGGGGATGGGTAGGGGGTCCCTTAGCCCAGCCTGTGCCCTCTCACAGTCTGGGACCCCTCCCTCCTTACAACCTGCCGGGGTCCAACCCCAGCGGGTCCAGGGGTCCCCAAAGGTGTGGACAGAGTCGGCGAAGAAGGAATGACATGGGGACAGTGTTCAGTTGATCAGCAACCTAGCCAGGATCTCTAGCCCGGATCTCCAGAGAGGTTCTGCTTCGGATCTCCAGCGAGGTTCTGTAGCCATGTTCCCTCGCTAGGTTCTCCAGCCAGGTTCTGTCCAGGCTCTCCAGTCAGGTTCAGTGTCCAGGTTCCAGTCAGGTTCTCCTGCCAATCTCTGTAGTCAGGTTCAGTCCAGGATCCCTTGCCATGTTCTCCCGCTAGGCTCTGTCTCTAGGCTCCGAGGCCAGTCCCTGTCCAGGATCCTCCGGCATGCTCTCTCCAGCGAAGTTCTTCTGTCTCTAGGCTCCGTGTAGGTTCTGTCTTCTTGATTCTGTTCTAAGTTCTGAGTGTTTCTGTCTTGTTACAACTGTATTTATACCAGTTGATTCAATCCTATCAATCTCTATTACAAAGGTTAGGGCGTTTCTTATCTCCATTCCAGGGAGAAAAGATTATGTAGTTTAAGCATGATTGTTCGTAGTTAAAGGGATTAATTACCCGCCTGGCACTTAGTTGAGGGGTTTTATTCCCTCCCTAACTTCAGGGGAAAATCCCTACCTGGGGATTCAACCTTTCTCGGAGAGGTGACTTTGGTTAAAACACAGCGCCAAGAAGGTGAGCAAACATATTAAGAACCGTATGCCATATATGCCAGGTCCCTTGAAACAGCAAGGATGGACCGGCTCCCGGCAAATTCCCCCTTTTTTATTTTTTAAAAGCAAGCATTAAAAAGAAAAACCTGAAACGCTCTCTTGTATCCATTTTAAGAGTAGGATTGGCGCTTTCTGCTATTACCTGAGTCCTGATCTATCACCCCAGGGAGAGCTTGCCAATCCTGCACTTTCCCGGGGTGGAAAGGCTGCAGTGGGGTTAAGGATAAGGCTCCTTGGGCCTACCTTCTCCCATGCCTCTACATTTACCTTTCCGGCACCTTTCCTTCCTCAGAAAAGCATGGACGTATTTCTTGTGTAAAATGTTCTGTCTGACTGGGAGTAACCTTAATTCCTCTGCTAACAAGCATATATGTTAAAAGATCAATACGGAGTCTTTTTTCTTTAGACTCAGTATGGCACATCTTCTTAATCTAAAGATCAATACAGAGTCTTCTTTCTTTGGACTCAGTATGGCACATCTTCTCAATCTAAGAATCAATACAGAGTCTTCTTTCTTTGGACTCAGTATGGCACATCTTCTCAATCTAAGTTCTGTACTATCCACCTTCTTACCCTACTTATCCTCTATAGGGGGGTCTGTAGCACCCTGGTGGAGTCCTATCCGTCCCGAGTGTGGGGTTCTCAATGGGGGGGGGGCTTACCTAAGGGAATCCTGTTCCAGGGGTTCCCAAAGGTGTGGACGGATTCGGCGAAGACTATCCACCCTCTTCCTACGGTGGAGTCTGATCCGTCCCGAGTGTGGGGGTTCTCAATGGGGGAGGGGGGCTTACCTAGGGGAATCCTGTTCCAGGGGTTCCCAAAGGTGTGGACGGAGTCGGCGAAGACTATCCACCTTCTTCCTACGGTGGAGTCCGATCCATCCCGAGTGCGGGGCGCTTACCTAGGGGTCCCTGTTCGGGCGCCAGATGCCGGGGTCCAGCCCCAGCAGGTCCAGGGGTCCCCAAAGGTGTGGACAGAGTCGGCGAAGAAGGAATGACATGGGGACAGTGTTCAGTTGATCAGCAACCTAGCCAGGATCTCTAGCCCGGATCTCCAGAGAGGTTCTGCTTCGGATCTCCAGCGAGGTTCTGTAGCCATGTTCCCTCGCTAGGTTCTCCAGCCAGGTTCTGTCCAGGCTCTCCAGTCAGGTTCAGTGTCCAGGTTCCAGTCAGGTTCTCCTGCCAATCTCTGTAGTCAGGTTCAGTCCAGGATCCCTTGCCATGTTCTCCCGCTAGGCTCTGTCTCTAGGCTCCGAGGCCAGTCCCTGTCCAGGATCCTCCGGCATGCTCTCTCCAGCGAAGTTCTTCTGTCTCTAGGCTCCGTGTAGGTTCTGTCTTCTTGATTCTGTTCTAAGTTCTGAGTGTTTCTGTCTTGTTACAACTGTATTTATACCAGTTGATTCAATCCTATCAATCTCTATTACAAAGGTTAGGGCGTTTCTTATCTCCATTCCAGGGAGAAAAGATTATGTAGTTTAAGCATGATTGTTCGTAGTTAAAGGGATTAATTACCCGCCTGGCACTTAGTTGAGGGGTTTTATTCCCTCCCTAACTTCAGGGGAAAATCCCTACCTGGGGATTCAACCTTTCTCGGAGAGGTGACTTTGGTTAAAACACAGCGCCAAGAAGGTGAGCAAACATATTAAGAACCGTATGCCATATATGCCAGGTCCCTTGAAACAGCAAGGATGGACCGGCTCCCGGCAACAACCCACCTGCTTGCTGCTTCCCACCGCTTGGCTTGCTGCTCCTTAGTGCTGCCGCGAAGGCTCCCGCCACCGCCACTGCACTTGCCAGCTGTGAGCCCAGCTTCTGGCTGAGTGGCACTCCCCCTGTGGAAACACACTGACCACCAGGGGGCAGCTCCTGCATTGAGCGTCTGCCCCTTGGTGGTCAGTTCATAGCCATCAGTCATTCCACCATTTGGTCAATTTGCATATGAGGGTTTTATTATATAGGATAGGATATTGAATGTGAACTGTAAACAAAAAATAAAATTTAAAAAAGAACCAAATAAAATTTTAGATCTGAAAATTTATATATATATATATATATATATATATATATATATATATATATATATATTTAATTCTCACCTGAGGATGTTTTTAAAATTGATTTTTAGAGAGAGAAACATCCATGTGACAGAGAAATACCAGTAGACTGCCTCTGCACCTGCTGACCCATTGGGATCTAACCTAAACCTAAGTATGTGCCCTAACCTAGAATCCAACAGGAAATCCTTTGGTGTACAGGTTGAGACTCTGACCAATTGAGCCACCTGGCCAGGGCAGACCTGAAAAAAATTTTTAAGTGTACCTCCAGGTCCTGGTCAGTGTGGATCAGTAGTTAGAGTGTCCTCCCACGCACCAAAGGGTAATGGGTTCGATTCCAGGTGAGGGCACATACACAGGTTGTGGGTTCCATCCCTGTCAGAATGCTTGGGAAACTTTCTCTCTCCCTTCCTCTCTCTCTATAATCAATGAAAAATCATATCCTTAGGGGAGGACTTAAAAAGAAAAAAAATGCTGATTTGGTTGAGCGGATAGTGCTTCTGCAGGTGGACTGAAGGGTACTGGGTTAGATTCCAATCAAGGGCACGTACCTGGGTTGCAGGCTCAATCCAGGCCCTGGTCGGTGATTCAGCAAGAGGCAACCAATTGATGTCTCTCACATTAGTTTCTTTCTTTCTCCCTCCCTTCCACTCTCTGAAAAACAAAAAATCAATGCAAAAATGTCCTCAGGTGAGGATTAATCAAAACAAACCAATAAGTACCCATCCCCAGTGTGATTATTGAAGGAGCATATGAAGTATTTGTTGAATGAGCGGGAAGGAATGGGACTTCACTTTCTATTTTAGCAACTCTGCAAGCCAGAGGGTTTTTTATTTTATTTTAATTTATATTGATTGATTATTTTAGAGAGAGGAAGGGAGGGAGAGAAACACCAGTGTGTTGTTCCGCTTATTATGCTCTCTTTGGTTGCTTCTTGTCTGTGCCCTGACCAGGACCCAACCTGCAACCTTGCTGTATCAGGAGGAGGTTCTAACCCACTGTGCTGCAGGCTGCCTGTCAGAACCCCTCAACAAAACCCCTCTGGCTGCCCTGGCCCCTGCTGTGGGTCAGAGCTCCTCTGCTACAGCAAAGGTTTGGGCTCCATTCTGCCAGGGCACCTACTTAGGTTTCGGGTTTGATACCCCATCGGAGCTGACTGCTACTCAGGAAGTGACTGAGGACCCTGTGCTCTAGTCATCGGTGGGGAACTGGGGTTCTGTTGCCAACCTGGCCCACTCTGATCCCCACTAACCCCGCTCCTACATCAAGGACGACTTCAACTATGGCAGCTGCGTGGCCTCCGCCAGCATACACATCTGCATGGGTAGATCACCCTCTTCGTGACTTGCCAGGCATGGCTGCTTCGCAGTCGCCCCAGAGGCAGATTTCCGGGTTCCCAGGGAGAGTTCCCTCCAGGCTGGACTCCCAGGGAGAGCGGGGTCGGAGGGAAAGCACTTCGCCTGGAGTGGAGCACCCGGCCTGTGCAGGGCTCACAGGGTTTGTGTCTCTGATCCTGCCCTCAGCAGCCCCAGTGCCGAGATGGTGGGCCTTGAGGCTGCTGGGTGCCGCCCCGCCCTGCGGGTTTGTGTCTCCAATCCTGCCCCCAGCAGCCCCAGCACTGTGGTGGTGGAGCTTGGTGCTGCTGGGTTCAGGGCGCCCCTGCGGGTTTGTGTCTCTGATCCGGCCCCCAGCATCCCCAGCGCCATGGTGACAGGGCTTGGGTCTGCTGGGTGCCGGGGCTGCTGGGTGCCAGTCCTGCGGGTTAGTGTCTCTGATCCCCCCAGCAGGCCCAGCTCTGAGGTGGTGGGCCTTGGGGCTGCTGGGTACAGGGCCCCCTGCGTGTTTGTGTCTTCTATCAGGCCCCCAGCAGCCCCAGCACCATGATGGCGGGGATTAGGGCTGCTGGGTGCCAGGCCTGCTGGTTTGTGTCTCCGATCAAGCCCCCAGCAGCCCCAGCACCGTCTCAGTGGGGCTTGGGGCAGCTGGGTGCCAGGTTCCCCTGCATGTTTGTGTCTCCAATCCAGCCCTCAGCAGCCCCAGCACCAAGGGGGTGGGACTTGAGGCTGCTGGGGCCTGATGGGAGACATAAACACACAGGACTTCCATCAGGCTTCACTGCTACAGCCTCGGAGCTGTCAGGGTACAGCTCCACCACTTGGAGCCTAAGTATGCAAATTAACCGCCATCTTCATTGGGTTAATTTGCATACTCTCCTGATTGGCTAGTTAGTGTAGTGAAGGTACAGTCAATTTACATGTCTGTCTATTATTAGGTAAGATTGTCAACACAGTTTAGCATTTAGTAGTTTCGATAGTAAATTTCCATGAGAAACCTCTATAGAATGTCTCAATTTATGTTATTTATTTATTTATTTATTATATATTTGTAATTTTTGATAGTATTAGAGATGTCTCCCATTTTCCCTCTTTTACCACCCTCTGCCCAACCCCAATTGCCCTCCACCCCAGGTCTTCACCACCCTATTACCCATCTCCATGGGTTATGTATATGCTATCTAATAAAGAGGGAACATGCTAATTGACCCTCATGCCATTGCAAAGATGATGGCATCCACAGCCAATAAGGAGGGAATATGCTAATTGACTACTTCGCCCTCAAAATGGAGATGCCCACAGCCAATAAGGAGGGAATATGATAATTGCTGCCCCACGCTCAAAGATAGTGGTGCTCACAGCCACAAGATGGCCAGCAGGGGAGAGCAGTTGTGGGCAATCAGGCCAGCAGAGGAGGGCAGTTCCGGGTGACCAGGCCTGCAGGGGAGGGCAGTTAGGGGCTACCAGGCTGGCACAAGAAGGTGACACTCATCACACCTCTGGTGCCACTGCCAGCAGCACAAGCCTCGGCCAGCCCTGGTTACCTGAGCCTTGGGTAGCCCAGGGTGGCTGGGGGGTTGAGGGGACAGGGGGACTGCAGAGGCAGTCGCACGGAGTGACCAGGCCTGTGCCAGGCCCGGCCTTGCCGTGTGCCTGCCACCCCAGCGGGGCTGATGGGACAAGGTGCCACCATCTTGTGGCTGTGGGTGCCACCATGTTTCAGGGTGTGGCAATAATTAGCATATTCCCTCCTTATTGGCTGTGGGTGCTGCCATCTTTGCGATGGCATGAGGGTCAATTAGCATATTCCCGCTTTATTAGATAAGACTAGAGGCCCTGTGCACAAAAACTTGTGCACTCGGCGGGGAGGAGGGGTCCCTCAGACCGGCCTGTGCCTTCTCGCAGTCTGGGACCCCTCGGGAGATAATGACCTGCTGGCTTAGGCCTGCTCTTGGGTGGCAGAGGGCAGGCCCAATCCCTAGGTGCAGCCTCTGGTCGGGCTCAGAGCAGGGCCGATTGGGGAGTTGGGGCACTGCCCCCTGTCATGCACAGAGCAGGGCGGATCGGGAGGTTGCAATGCCACCCTCAGTCACGCTCAGGGTAGGGCCGATTGGGGGGATTGGAGCACCGCCCCCTGTCACACTCAAGGTAGGGTCGATGGGGAGGTTGTGGCGCCACCCCCGTCATGCACAGAGCAGGGCCAATCAGGGGGTTGGGTGCTGCCCCCTGTCACTCACAGAGTAGGAACAATAGGGGAGTGGGGCACCACCCCCTATCACACAGAGCAGGCCAGATCAGGGGGTTGGGGTGCTGCACCCTGTCACACTCAGGGCAGGGCCGATGGGGAGGTTATGGCTCTACCCCGTCACACACAGAGCAGGGCCCGTGGGGAGCGGTTGGGGCGCCGCCCTCTATCACCCACAGAGCAGGGCCAATCAGGGGGTTGGGGCACCGCCACTGTCACACTCAGGGCAGGGCCGATGGGGATGTTATGCCTCTACACCATCACACACAGAGCAGGGCCCATGGAGGGGGTTGGGGTGCCACACCCTGTCACACACAGAGCCGCAGGGTGATCAGGGGGTTGGGGACCTCCCCCCTATCAGGCACAGAGCAGGGCTGATTAGGGGGTTGGGGTACCTTCAACTGTCACGAACAGAGCAGGGCGGATAGGGAGGTTGTGGCCCCACCCCCTGTCACACACAGAGCCGCAGGGTGATCAGGGGGTTTGGGCGCTGCCCCCTGTCACGCTGATCCCAGTGCCGGGAGGCCTCCAGGCTCCGCTGATCCCGGTGTTGGGAGGCATATTACCCTTTTACTATATAGGGTAGAGGCCTGGTGCATGGGTGGGGCTGGCTGGTTTGCCCTGAAGGGTGTCCCGGATCAGGGTGGGGGTCTCCACTGGGGTGTCTGGCCAGCCTAGATGAGGGGATGATGGTTGTTTGCAGCTGGTCACACACCCTTCAGAGTGGGGGTCCCCACTGGGGTGCCTGACCACTCTGGGTGAGGGGCTGAGGGCTGTTTTCAGGCTGGCGGGTGAATGAAGCTCCCAACTGCTCCTTTTTTTCTTTTTTCTTTTTTTTTATTCTGGGCCAGCTTTAGCTTTGAGGCTTGGCTCCAGCTCTTAGGCCTCTGCTGCTGAAAGCAGGTTTCTCGCCTTTGTTTACCTTCTGTTTTTGAAACAATGTTGTGATCCTGCTGGCTGAAGCCCGGCCAACTAAAGCAGGTTTCTGGGGATTTGTTTAGCTTCTATATTTGTAACATAGTTGCTTAGAGTTGCAGCTCAGAGGCCGGCAGCGGCAGGCGGGGAATGTTGGAGTCCTCCGTCACTGAAGCAAGCAAGCCGCATGTTCGCTTTAAGCTGCCTGGCTGCCGGCCTCCATCTTGGCTGGCAGTTAATTTGCATATTGCCTTGATTAGCCAATGGGAAGAGTAGCGGTTGTACGCTAATTACCATGTTTCTCTTTTATTAGATAGGATTATATTATACTAGAGGCCCGGTGCACAAAATTTGTGCATGGGGTGGGGGGGCCCTCAGCCTGACCTGCACCCTCTCCAATCTGGGAGTCCTTGGGGGATGTCCAACTGCCAGTTTAGGCCCGCCCGATCCTGATCTCACAATCTGAGACTCTGGCTCCTAACTGCTCACCTGCTTGCCTGCCCTAACCACTCTGCATGCCTGCCTGATCCCCCTAGCTGCCCTCCCCTGCCGGCCTGGTCATCCCTATTAACTTTCTTTTTTAACCTTATCCCCTTCACACACAATTGTATTTGACTTCCTTATTGGCTTCTCCTTCTCACACAATTTTTCTCTCTCCTTTATGTAACACTTTTTCTACTGACTCATCATTTATAAACTTTTTTTTCCTCCTTATTTCCTACTTCTGTTCCATCATCCTTCTTCCCATCTTTCTTCTACCCTCCCTCCCTCCCCACATTCCTTCTTTCCTTTATCTTTATCCCTGCCCTCCCTTCCCCTCTCCTTCCTTCCCACCTTAATTTTTTCTTCACTTCCTCCCTCAGACCTGCTCTGCTCCCTCCCCCATTTCAAGCTCTACTGACTCCCCTTTAAAACTTTTCTTCCCTCCCTCTTTCTCTCTCATGCTACCTTTCCCATACACTCTTCTCTATTTACTTCCACTGTTTTAATATCTATCTATCTACCTGCCTAATTATTCACTACCATTTATCTTTTTTCTTTTCTGACTCCTACTTTTAAAATCTGTCCCCAGTACACAACTATACTTAATTTTCATTATAGCTCCTACAGCTCCTTTCCTTCTTTAATTCTGCTGTCTACTAACACCTTTATAAAGTTCTTCCCTCCCTCCTTCCCTTCTTTTTTTCCCACTGAAAAATTCTATTGGTTTAAGATGAGCTGTATATGAGGTAATAAAGCCATCTGCAGGGGGAGGGGTGGGAGGCCTGGGGGCATGGGCTGGTCATCTGTCCAGAAGTTGTGTCCCCATTTTTGGCATCTCTGGTAGGTAGAGCAAGTCTGGCATCTCCACAGATCCCAGAGAAGATAAGGGGTGGTTGAGAGAGAATGGGTGAAACCAGAGAAAGAGAGAGAGAGAGAGAGAAACAGAATAGTCATATATGTGTCTGAGAGAGAGAAAATGTATATGTGTCTATAGAGAAACAATGGTTGTGTATGTATCTATGAGAGAGAGAAACAGAATAGTTGTGTATGTGTCTATGAGAGAGAGGATCTGAATGATAGGGTTCTGGGTGTGTTTCTGTGTAAGAAATGGGGAGAGAAAAAGATTGAAAGGAAGGGAAAAAAGGGGAGCAGACCCCACCTTCCCCTTAGGGGATCCCCATCTTTTTGCCATGTAGTCAGCAACCCCAGCACTGAGTTGACTAGGGTAGGGTGACCGCATTTGCCCTTCTCCATCTTGTGCTTCTCCTGTGTCTGGCATGCCTATATCCTCTCATCAAGAGTCACCTCATGAGCCCCCACCCTGTGGCCCTGAGGGGTGAGATCAGTGGGAAGTGTCAGAATGAACGCTCCCTGGTCCTTCTGTTGGGGACATCACTGAGGACGGGGTCACAGCCTCCTGCCAGCGCTGTTTGCCCTCATATCCCGAGGGCTGTCCATCTGGCCTCCCCTGAGGTTATCTCTGTGACCCCCTGGGCCCATCGAGTGTCGGAGTGATTCCATCTGGGAAGCAGGGTAGGAATCTCCGTTGAGACCGGGAATCCCCAGAAACATGTCTCCAGATCCTGAAAGATTGAAAGAGCCGCCAGAGCCTGTGGAGGAAGGGGGTGTCGGGGAGCTGGTGCGGCTGTGGGCCCCCTGGGCGACAGACACGGTGGTCTTGACAGCATAGATGTTTGCCTCCTCTTGAAACTTTCAGATATTTTTCTTATAGCGAATCTGCTTGTTGCAAAACCAGTTGGAGACCTGAGAGACGGTGATGGCAAGTTCCTCCTTAGCCTCCTCACTGAGATACGGTTACTCAGGTGGGAATAGAAATACTAATTTAGGACCTCGGTGGCTTGTTTGCTGAAGTTCCAGCGTTTCCATCTGGCATCCAGCAACCGGGAGCACAAGATCATGAGAGCCTCGCAGGTGGCCACTTCCGCCAGGGGCAGCTCCTAGGCCAGGTGGTGCGGCATGCCTGTTCAACATACACATCCGGCTGCTCCTGGGCTGTGCCTGACTGGTAGTGACTAATTAGCATATCTGGGCTAATTAACATATCCCTCTCTTATTATATAGGACTAGAGGCCCTGTGCACAAAAACTTGTGCACTGGCGGGGGGGGGGTGTCCCTCAGCCCCACTTGTGCCCTCTCACAATCTGGAACCCCTCGGGAGATAACGACCTGCTGGCTTAGGCCTGCTCTTGGGTGGCAGAGGGCAGGCCCAATCCCTAGGTGCAGTCCCTGGTTGGTCTCAGAGCAGGGCCAATTGGGGAGTTGGGGCGCCGCCCCCTGTCATGCACAGAGCAGGGCGGATCCGGAGGTTGCGATGCCACCCCCAGTCACGCTCAGGGTAGGGCTGATCGGGGGTTTGGGACGCTGCCTCCTGTCACATTCAAGGCAGGGTTGATGGGGAGGTTGCAGAGCCATCCCCTATCATGCACAGAGCAGGGCCAATCAGGGGGTTGGGGCACCCTCCCCTGTCACACTCAGGGCAGGGCCAATGGGGAGGTTGTGGCTCCACCCCGTCACACACAGAGCAGGGCCCATGGGGGGGTTGGGGCGCCACATCCTGTCACACACAGAGCAGGGCCGATCAGGGGGTTGGGGAGCTCCCCCATATCAGGCACAGAGCTGCGCCGATCAGGGGGTTGGGGCGCCTTCCCCTGTCATGAACAGAGCAGGGCAGATAGGGAGGTTGTGGCCCTGCCCCCTGTCACACACAGAGCTGCAGGGTGATCAGGGGGTTTGGGTGCTGCCCCCTGTCATGCTGTTCCAGTGACCAGGAGGCCTCGCGGCTCCTCTGATCCCAGTGCTGGGAGGCCTCGTGGCTCCACTTGACACCGGGGTAGTGAGGTCTTGCTGCTCAGCTGATCCCAGTGCTGGGAGGCCTCGCAGCTCCGCTTGACACAGAGGCAGTGGGGTCTCGCTGCTCCACTGATCCTGGTGCCAGGAGTTCTCAGGGCTCCACTGATCCTGGTGCCAGGAGGCCTCACGGCTCTGCTGATCCCAGTGCTGGGAGGCCTCGCGGCTCCGCTGATCCCTGTGCTGGGAGGCATATTACCCTTTTACTTTATAGGATAGAGGCCTGGTGCACAGGTGGGGGCCAGGTGGTTTGCCCTGAAGGGTGTCCTGGATCAGGGTGGGAGTCCCGCTTGGGTGCCTGGCCAGCCTGGATGAGGGGATGATGGCTGTTTGCAGCTGGTCACACACCCTTCAGGGTGGGGGTCCCCACTGGGGTGCCTGGCCAGTCTGGGTGAGGGGCTGAGGGCTGTTTTCAGGCTGGCAGGTGACTGAAGCTCCCAACCTCTCCTTTTTTTCTTTTTTTTAATTCTGGGATTTATTTACCTTCTGTGACTGTCACTGGAGCTGAGAGCCGGCTTTAGCTCTGAGGCTAGGCTCCAGCTCTGAGACCTCGGCTGCTGAAAGCAGGTATCTGGGCTTTTTTTGGGTTCTATAATTGAAACACTGTTGCAACTGCAGCTCAGCAGCTGGCTGAAAGTATGTGGTTTGTTTAGCTTCTATAATTGCAACTTATTTCTTAGACTGCAAGCTCAGAGCCCAGCAGCGGCAGGCAGGGAACCTTGGTTTCCTCCTTCACTGGAGCAAGCTAGCCTCCTGTTCGCTTCAGCTGCCTGGCTGCCAGCCGCCATCTTGGTTGACAGTTAATTTGCATGTCGCCCTGATTAGCCAATGGGAAGCGTGTCAGAGGTACAGTTAATTACCATGTTTGTCTATTATTAGATAGGATTATATACTAGAGGACCGGAGTACAGTGGTGTCCCTTGGCATGGTCTGCGTGGATAGGGCCAAAAGCAGCAATCCAATGCCTCCTGCCATTCTTGCCTCCTGCTCCTGTTCATCCTGGCCCTGCTGCACCTGCCGCCACTGCTTTTCAGTAGGCTTGCTGCTGCTCTCCTGCGGTCTCTGGGCTGTGACAGCCAGCCATTAGCCCTGTGTCTGGTGCCCCTCGGTCAGCTGAGCAGTGCTCCCACTGTGGGAGCGCACTGACCACCAGGGGGCAGCTTCTGCATTGAGCGTCTGCCCCCTGGTTGTCAGTGTATGTCCTAGTGACCGGTCGACCTGTCGAACAGTCGCTTAGGCTTTTATATAGCTATACAGATATATAGATATTATATATAGATTATAATAATGCTTTTTCTTACTATTTAAAATTATATCACCCTAGCCAGTTTGGCTCAGTGGATAGATCATTAGCCCAAGGACTGAAGGGTCCTGGGTTTGATTCCAGTCAAGCCATATACCTTGGTTGTAAGCTCAATCCCTAGCCTTGGTAGGGGTGCATGCTAGAAGCAACCAATCAATGTGTCTCTCTCACATAGATGTCTCTCTCTCTCCCCTCTCTTCCACTCTCTTGAAAAATCAATGGAAAAATATCCTTGGGTAAGGATTAAAAAAAAAATAAATAAAATTATATTGAATCTTGTTTTACTTACCAAAATTGACAAACGTTGTGCTATTGAATGCATATTAAGTGACTTATGGTGCTAAAATTTGGGTTATTAAACCACACAGAATGCTCAACTGAAAAGTGGAGTATGTGTGACTCAAGGCATAGCTTATTATGTCCCAATTCACTTCACACTCAAGTCAGAAATAATCACAAGAGATGGGATTAAGAGGGCATAGATCATTTCAATCCAGGTATTCCTTTAAGTCTGAGATCTTTTCAGTTTTTATTCTTATACTAGAGGCTCGGTGCACGAAATTCATGCGTGGAGGGGCAGTCCTTCAGCCCTGCTTGCATCCTCTCACAATCCGGGACTGCAGGCTCCTAACCGCTTGCCTGCCAGCCTGCTTGATTGCCCCTAACCACTCTGCTTGCCTGCTTCATCACCCCTAAACTCTTGCCTGCCTGCCTGATTGCCCCTAATTACCTATGCCTGCCTGTCTAATCACCCCTAACCAATCTGCCTGCCTGCCTGATCACCTCTAACCACTCGCCTGCCTGCCTGATTGCCCCTCATATTACACGTTTATTATGATAGATAGTTGCCTTGCTCCAAGCTGTAAGGACCTGCTTGCATTGAGATAGAAAAATTTTAATTTATACTTTTGATTATGGCAAGTAACTAACACAATGGCCACCAAACGGTGACTTACCAAAGGGTGTATAGCAAATGGTGCTGTTAAGTCCTTTTCCATGAAAAAGTGCATGTTGTGCATTGCATCTGCCTGGGTACATAAAAGGGTGAAGTTTGTCTGTCTTTGCAATCATATGAGCGAATTGTGTGAGACCCCAGCCCAGTCTGGTTTGGTGTTCACAGAAAAATAGAGGTCTTTTTTTTAATTTGCTCCATTGGTGGAGATTTCCTAGAAGTTGTAGAATATCTTCCTTTTAATTTTTCCTCAACACTCTGACTTTACTTATGTCTCTCACCTTTGCTTTCCCGCCATCCCGCACCTGCAACAGTAACTTGCTCTAGGCTCACTTCCCTCAAAGTGTCTAGGACAGTGGTCAGCAAGCTCATTAGTCAACAGAGCAAAATATCAACAGTACTTCTTCAAAATAGACTCGCCCAAGCTGAAAACCGACTTCTGCGCATGGGCCATGAAGTTTCAGTTGCACTGTACGTGCGCCTGCACGTGGTATTTTGTGGAAGAGCCACACTCAAGGGGCCAAAGAGCCGCATGTGGCTCGTGAGCCGCAGTTTGCTGACCACAGGTCTAGGAGATTGCACAATGCATCCGCCACCAGAACCACAATTCCCAGCCTTGCTGGTGATTCCCATGCTCTCGGCTTCTGCTTCTGGTCCAGGGGCCACCACCAGAACTACGATTTCCAGAATTCCTGGTGCTCCCTGTGCTCTCGGCTTCCACTTCCAGTCCAAGGGCTACAGAAACCAAAAGGACTGGGGACTCCAGCTGCCCCCACGGCGGGGCTGACAGGACCAGAGACTCTGGCAGGGTTGAGGGGACTGGGCGCCGCCATCTTGTGGCTATGGGTGCCACCATCTTTGTGATGGAGTGATGGTTAATTTGCATATTACCCTTTTATTAGATAGGATATCACACTCAGGGTAACAATTATTTATCCATTACTCAATAACAACCGTGACAATGAGGTATGGGTACTTGGTCCAGCACACAATCCTCAACTGGATTCTCAATTAACTTGAATTTGGCATACTCTTATAAATTATTTGAGTCAATCATGCCGACAGGCTCCAATCAAATGTCAAGCCCTTAGGCACCCCCAAATTTAAAAGAAAGGTTACAAACTGGCTGTTAATCATTTCCTTCTGGTCAAAATAAAACTATTCAAGATAATACTGCAGAGTAAAGCAAACTATATAAATAGTCTAAGTAAATGTAGAGATTTTTATTAACAATTGAGAAGTAAATATCTTTTTTCCTTGCCTTTTTACAAAACATTTTTAAAGTATATTTAAAAACTTGTCATTATGATGTCATGAAATACAGAGTAGTCAGGAGATCTAAGGATCCATCTCTCTACTGAAGAGACTTATAATCTGAACTAACTGAATATAAATAAACCAGTAATAAGCAAAGAGATTAAATCAGCACTTAAATAATTTCCATCAAAGAAAAGCCCATTATCAGGTAGATCAGATAGAATTTACTAGTCAATTCTATCAAACATTTAAAGAAGAACTAACACCAATCCTTCCCAAAATCTTCTTAAAATAGTGGAGTAGTTGCTTCATAACTCTAAGATGCTAGCATTACAAAAGCCAGACAAAGACACCATAAAAGAGCCTACAAACCAATATCCCCTAAGAATATAGATGCAAACATCCTCAACATGATACTAGTGAACTGAATCTAGTAGCAAATTAAAAGGATTGAATGCCATGATCAAGCAGGATTTTCCCTAGAATACAAAGGTGGGCTAACATGTGAAAATCAATCAATTTAATAAACCTCATTAATAAAATGAAGACAGAAGGATCTTTCCAGTTGATGCAGAAGAAATATTTGACAAAATCCAATATCCTTTATTGATTAAAATATAAGAAAATGGGAATAGAAAGAAACATTTTCAAATGGATAAAAGCATCTATAAAAACCCCACAGCTAATAATATACTAAATAATACAAATAGTAAGTTTCTTCTCTAATATTAGAATCAAGACAAGGTACCCACTCTTGCCATTTGTATTCAGCATTGTACTGGAAGTTGGAGGCAGGGAAATGAAGCAAGAAAGAGAAATAAAAGCCATTCAAATTGGGAATTAAAAAGTGAAACTATTTGTAAAGGACATGATCTTATATAAATGAAAATCCAAGAGTCCAAGAAAAAGCTACCAGAGGCTGTGGGGAAAAGGGAATCCTCATTCACTGCTGGTGGGAATGTAAACTGGTATAGACACTATGGAAAGCAGTATGGAAGTTTCCAAAAAAATTTAAAAATATAGTTATATAACCATCAATCCCTCTTCTGGGTATTTACCTAAAAAAATTTGACATGGAAACAATCACAGTGCCTTCAATAGATCATTGAATAAAGAAGATGTGATATGTATATACAATGGAATACTACTTAGCCACAAAAAAATGAAATACCACCCTGGCCAGTGTGGCTCAGTTGGTTGAGTGTTATCCCATGCACAATAGATTGCTAGTTCCATTCCTGGTTAGGGCACATGCCCAGGTTGCGGGTTTGATCCCCAGTAGGGGACATACAGGAGGCAGCAGATTGATGTTCTCTCTCATTGATGTTTCTATCTCTCTCTCTCCCTCTTCCTTCTTCTCTCTATAAATATCAATACAAATACATTTTTTTAAAAAGAATTCCAAAAACCAAAGGACACAATTTATTATTTAATTTACATGAAATGCCCATAATAGGAAATTCATAGATACAGAATACAGATTAATCATTATACAGAGCTGAGGGGAGGGATCCGAATGGGGAATGACTGTTATTAATGACTATTTGCCATGTTTGGGTGATGAAAATATTCTTAAATTGGATGGTGATGATGGTTGCACAACATTTTGAATGTACTAAAACCATTGAAGCATGCACTTTGAAATCATTAAAATAATGAATTGCATAATAGGTGAATTTTACCTCAGTAAAAAAATAATATAAAAAATGTCAAAGAACAATGTCATATCCTGGGTATTTCTCCTTTAAAAAATACTACGAAGATAACAAACATCAAATAAGTCGACTTTATTTGGCAAGGTACTGCACAAGCCCAGTATCTTTGATGAGGAGGTACTGGAATAAAATTTGACATGGCACATGGTATATTAAGCCATATGACCTTTCAGGGATCCAGAAAGGCAAATTTGGAAGATGGCATCACCATGATGAAATTATGATTTATCATTGTTAAGAATATCTATAAATGGCAGGAAATACAGAATAATATTATAAAAAGATTTATCTAGCTTTACTTAATTTTAACAATGGTTGATTTGTAAATTGTGGATTTATATATAAAATGAACTAACAATTATAAAATTAGAATGACTATTATCTTTACTGGAGCCATTGACAGCCTTCCTGTGCACTTAAAATATGACCGCCCTCACAAAAATTGATTCATCACAGATTTTGCCGAAAAATATGTATAGGTAATAAGAGATACATTTATAGTTTCCCATCTAGAGATAGAAAACAAATAATTCAGACCTTTTCTTTATAGTTGGAACAAATCTCAGTCTCTCTCTTCTCTTTTCAATGCTTTATTTTGACATAGGCCATGTAGTATATATTAGATAAAATTTATTCACAGGCAAAAACTGTTGCAGTTACATTTTCATATCAATTTCAATAAATGTGTCATTAAAATACATTTAACTATGTACTAATTAGAGTTCAGGTATGTTGGCAAGATGACAGTTGGAGACACCATGGATTGTACTCCAAAATAAAACGATTACTTAGCTCAGAATTGTTTCAGTGGACATTTAAAAATGTTATTTAAGCCCCGGGAAGTTTGGCTCAGAGGATAGAACATCAGCCCACAGACTGAAGGGTCCTGGGTTCAAATCCGATCAAGGGCACATACCTCCGTTGTAGGCTCAATCCCCAGCCCTGGTTGGGACGTGTGTGGGAGGCAAACAATCCAGGTGCCTCTCTCACATCGATGTTTCTCTCTCTCTCTCTCTCTCTCTCTCTCTCTCTCTCTCCCTCTCCCTCTCCCTCTCCCTCTCCCTCACTCTCTCCCTTCCACTCTTCCTAAAAATCGGTGGAAAAGTATCCTCCAGTGAGGATTAACAACAATAACAAAAAAGTTATTTAATGACATTAAAATTGGTTACTTATGAGCATTTCTTCATGGTCAAAAACTAAATATAGTTCCAATGACATAAAGTAAAAGGTTCCAAATAAAGTCTGTAAATACATCTATATCTTTTGTTCATTTTAGAGTATAACCACATAGCACTGTTGCCAGAGAATCAAATTCCTTCCTCACTCATGGGAATGGGGTTCTTGGGGGTACTGCTGAAATAAGCATTTTCAGAAGCCCCCACAGGAGAATGAGATGTTAGTAAAAGACTTCATTTGCATGGAGGTACATTCTTTGGGTTCCAAACTTCCATGCCCCTCAATCCAATCTTGGAAAAGGGGCAGCTGAGGCTCCAGCAAAACAAAAAGCAGGGCCAGTATCCAGAGTGTCCTTTCCATGGTGGAGCTGGGTCCGGCAGAGTGTCAAGCTAGTCACATGCCCATGAGCCATGTGAGTTCAGGGGAGCGCATCCGTGCAACAGGAGAGCCTGGAGCCAAGTGCAAGCATGCACCAGAGAGAGGGAGAGGGAGGGGAAGAGAGAGAGAGAGAGAGAGAGAGAGAGAGAGAGAGAGAGACAGACAGACAGACAGACACTGAGAGACTCCTCTGTCCAGGAGTTTAAATACTCAGGTTTTATGCCCTTGACGTGGCCACACCTGTTCTAGCCAGTGACTTGCTCCCTGGTATGACTTACTGGGCATGTGTCTATTGTCCAGTCCCTTCCCCCAGAGATCTGTGTGGAACAGACTTGGAGAATGTTAAATTGCAGCTATCTAGCAAAGCTGTATAAATGGCATGCCTATATTATCTAGTTTTCCCTTTAATTCGTTCCTGTTAAATAATAACCAGATTATTACAATGGTATCAGAACCTTTGCAGTGGTTCTCAACCTTGGCTGCACATTAGAATCACCTGGGAATCTTTTTAAAATCCTGATTTCTGGGCCTCATCCTCCGGAAATTCTGTTTCTTTGTTATGGGGTGGGGCCACAACATTAGTAACAAAGAAACAGAATTTCTGGAGGATGAGGCCCAGAAATCAGGATTTTAAAAAGATTCCCAGGTGATTTTAATGTGCAGCCAAGGTTGAGAAGTTGAGAACCACTGCTTTAGAGAAATTACTGATGGTGATTTAGAATAAGCAAATGAACTTTTTAATATATGGCATCAGTATATTCAGTGGAGTTCATCTTAAAAATTAGCATAAGATGTATCTTCATGTAAATAGGATGTTTTATATTATTTAAATATGACTGTTGGCCTTAGGAGGTGCTGATGTGAGAATTGCTGCAAAGCCAGAACCTACAGTAATTTAACTCAAAATAGACACCACAGACTTCAGGCATATAATCACCTGAGAATGCTTGTTAAAATGCAGTTCTGAGGCTTTACTCAGGATGGCCTTAATTAGAATTTCTGGGCTTATTACCTGCTAATCTCCTATTTAACAAATTTACCGTTGTATTACTGTGCACATTAAACCTTGAGAACCACTTTCCCCCAGATGTGGCAGCATTCTCCCCCTCCCTCCGCCACCCCACCCTCACACTCTTTCCTTATCTCAGTCAGCCCACTAATTACTAGTGGTTTTGTTGCTGATAATTTCCTTTAACCCATGGTCATGTTCCAAATTTTATGGCAGGAGGGGGAATTATTATTTTTTCTTATTACAGTAACTATAGGAGAATTTTTTCTTTTGTTTTATTTTTTGTAGGAGAATTTTAATGTTTCTTTGAAATAAGGTGTGCATTGGTACTCATTAAATGAACTGAGACCACATGGTACTTGAAAAGAAAAGTGGATGCTTGAAGCCACTACTTACATTTCCCAAAGGCCACAGGGGACAAAGTACTATAGAAAAATCCTTTTCAGTAGAAAATTTTAGGACTGAAATGTATTTTTTTTGCTCATACACAGCTGGAATCAGAGCTGTGTGCCAAGATATGTCTGCTTAGAAGGAACAAATTGAATGGCTGAAGACTCAGGAACTCAGGTCACAAGTGTGTTATAAGGAACCAAGCATTACCTACATCTAACAAACCCATTGTTGCTACATCATTCTCTCATCATCTCTCACTTGCCTTAAATATACATTGGTAAAATTGTTTTAGCTGTAGTTTTGGTTTGGCAGACCAACTGATGGTCTCCAACTTTTTATCCCTATGCCTTCTAATTTTCACCCCCAACTCTTCCTTCTGACAAAAAACCCTTTTATTTTCCTTTTGAAGTATAAGGTATTTGTCATCCACTCTTCTAATATATTTTTATAATATAAAACAATAAAATCTTCTCTATATGAGGAAGTATGCAAGGTCCTGCAGGGCCTAGAAAGATGAGTAAGTTTATCTCTGTCCCCAAACACCCTATCAGAAAAATAAAACCCCAAGATGAAATGTTTACCTGAAAAATAGAATGCAGGTGTGCACCACATAATGTAGTCAACAACGGACTGCACTTACAACAGTGGTCCCATAAGATTATAATGGAGCTGGAAAATTCCTATCTCATGATGTTCTAGCCATTGTAATGTTTTAAACAATGCATTACTAACATGTTTGTGGTGATGCTGATGTAAAAGAACCTTCTGTGCTACCAGATGTATAAAAGTACTACTGGCCCAGTGCATGAAATTTATGCACATTAAAAGGGAAGAGACCCAGACCCTGCTGGCCCCACCCCTGTCAAGCCCCACTGGCAGGGGATGCAGCATCAAGTCCCTGCCCACCCGCACATGTGGCCCCGCCCACTTGCACCTGCTGCGAATGCAGCCTCCTGTTGATCAGTCATTATGGCATGAGGCATCATGACCATTAGCATATTAGCTCTTTATTATATAGGATAGCAATACTCTATCTGCAACAACATGGACCTAGAGGGTATTGTGCTGAGTGAAATAAGTCAGACAGAAAAAGACAAATACCATAAGATTTCACTTATATGTGAAATCCAAAAAACAAAGTAAATGAATAAGCAGAAGAGAAACAGAGTAATAGATACAGAGAACATTTTGAAAGGTGGGAGTGAGGTTGAAGTTATTGAGATAGGTTTGGGAATCATTTGATAAAGGCCAAGGAAAGATACTAGGATAAATAGAAAGAGTGAGAATGAAAATGTTGGAGAGGATAATTCTATTGTTGTGCCCAGATTTCAAGGTTCCCAGGACCCCCAGGGAGCCCGTCAGTAGGATGCAAAAGCAAAGAGTCCTTCATTTCGAACTAGTTCGGCTCCCCAACCACACTCACCGATGCAACAGTAGCCCAGTGGCCGAGAGAGAGAGGCCTGATGGGATTGTGGGTTTTATAGTAAGGGCAGGGGAGGGGACTGTGGGCCCCGCCGATTGGCCAGGCGTGAGTCGGGTCTTGTTACACAGGATGTGGTCATCTCTATGGCGTGCACGTCCCTTGATTGTCATTGGTTAGTTTAAAGAAATCCTGGGCGTGGCCAGCAGGGGCCTGGGCTTCCGGGAAGAAGGCACTCTCCTGAGCACATGGTGGCCGCCCCAAAAATGGAGGACCCAGGGCAAGATGGAGGGCGCAGTCCTAGCCCCCCCCAGGGCGAGCTGAGCCCGGGCTCCAGGGGCCAGTCCGGTTGCCGGGGGTCCAGCAGATCGACCAGTTCCAGCCCAGATAGGAAGTCCACGTCCTCCGTCTCGTTCCCGGGGTCGCCAGCGATCGCCTCCTCCTCCATCTCCTCGGGCAAGGGCACGCGCCCCGCCCCGCCGCCACTGCTGCCGCGTGGGTCCGGTCCGGGGGCGGCGGGCGGGTGGCAGCCTGCACCAGCTCCCGCCGTGGGCTGGGGAGTCGGTGCCTGAGGCCGCCAGCAGCGTGGTCAGGCCCCGCAATGACTCGCCCTTTCACTATGAAGAAGCAGAAAAGACAAAGTAGTAGAACTAGGAAGGGAACAGAAGAAGTGTCATAGAAGACAAAGAAATGTGTGAAAAAAGAAGGGAACAGACTACAGAAGGTGACTATTATAAACAGAAACAATTGCATCAACAGTCTTTTTATTTATTTATTTATTTATTTATTTAAAAGTATGTTTTTATTCACTTTAGAATGAGATAAAGGAGAGGGATAGAAACATCCATGAGAAACATTAATAGAGCCCGCAACCTGGGTTTGTTTCTATGTATTAGGTAGATCTGTTAGGACTCCCAGTCTTTTTGGAGGGTCTCTGTTGCAGGACAACATCAGGTGCTGTTTGTGACTGGCCCTGAGAACCCTGTTTGGAGCTATCAGCAATCCACAGCTTGTGACTCCCTCTGCTGTGGCTGGGTGCGTTTGGAAAGGATCAAGATGTGCACTGAGATCTGCTTTTCCTAGCCCAATTCCAGAAACAGATTAGTCAAAGCCTGCAGGCTGGTTGTTATTCTCAGTCTCTTAATGAACCTCAGGCTGTACTCCATAGAGTGGGGCAAAGCTGCCTTGTTGGTAAAGGTCTGCTGGAGAAAGCTGTCCTCTACAGTGTGAGGAAATGACTCAGCACAGAAAACCAGGGTGGCTGCTTTCCAAGTTCCATCCTCAGAGCCCCCTACTGTGGATTCTCCTTACACAGCTGGAGCCCAAGGTGAGTGACTGTATACAGAATTTGTGTGTTCTTCCTTAAAGAGGGTGCCTGTGTTTCCAGCCCTCTCTCCTGACAGATAGAAACCTCACTGCTTTTCACAGCCAGATATTATGTGGGCACCTTTCTCAGTTCTGGTGCCCTGGGGTGGGGAGTCCAGCTTGGGATTTAGACCCCAGAATTCTCAGTGGGAACCTCCACAGCTGAGATATCTCTCCAGGACTTCATCTGCTGCCTGTGGGAACTGGGCCAGCCCTTTCTCACCGCCGCACTTCCTACCAGTCTCTATGCGGTTTCCACTTTCCATCCTTGGTCATCAGGGTTCTCTCCAACTAGTCTTCAGTTGATTATTCAGGATGGTTTTTCTATATTTTAGTTATAATTCCAGTTTGGGCTTGGGAGAGTGTCAGTGTACCTTCCACTTAATCCACTGCAATCTTTGTGTTACATGGAATCGGGGCGAGCAGACTCTCCCTGTGCGTTCTTGTCCTACAAAGTTTGAAGAATAAAATTTGCGGACTGAAAGATTTTTAAGCAACCGTGTAGAAGTTTATTGCAAGCGTACACAGACTTCCCCTGGGGAGGTGTCCCCAACTGGGAAAAATCTGCTCTCTCTCTAAATGGGAAAAAATATAGTTTTTTGAATCTTTTTGTCTACCGGTTTATAAATGCTGGAAGCTCTTTGTCTGAACATTCCTCTTTCTAATTGGATCCTTCCTTAATTTATGTCCCCCGTGCTCTCCTAATTGGCTACTTTTCTGCATGATATCAGTTTCAAAGCACAAAGCAGCCCACCCGGTGCCCACTCTTCCTCTCCTTCTTATCTTATAACATTCCTCTATCCTCTGTGAATGTATGTCTCCTCTTCCCCTTAACTTGTAACATTCCTCTATCCTCTGTGAATTTAAGATAAGAATTCTGGTGGCTCTCTGCCCCTCACATATCCATTCCTCTCCCATGGACCCCCCTTTTTCCTAACTCCTTTCCTGTCTCTAAAATTCCTTTTATTTGCATCAAAATTACTGATTTTGGATTTATTTTGAATAACACTTCAAGTTGCGGAGATAGATGCAAAATAACTGAATACATGGTCCTTGCTCTTCGAAATTCAGTAAGGGAATTAACCATACATAGGTAACAGCTAAGTGTCATTCAGAGCTGTATATTTGTTAGGTGTCTAAAGCAAGTGTTATAAATGATAAACACTGAAGAAATCTAGAGAATGGAGATGATCAATTTTGATGATAAAGCTTGGAAGATGTCTCTTGAAGAGAAGGGTTGGGGAGTAGGTCTGAAAAAAGATACTTTGGAATGTCAAAGAATAGTTCATAGATCTGAAGTTATATTAAACTATTTATTGTATGAAAGCAAAATTAATTGTTAAAATACCAGCCTGGAAGAGTCATGGGAGATGAATGAATGGAGACTGTACGATAAAATCAGCATTTGATCTGGCAGCAGAGATGAAAACTGACTGAAATGTCTTAAACCTGGGCTTTCTGTGCACTTGCCCCAGAGCACAAGGTATTAGGTAGTCAATCACAGTTTGGAGAAATGTCCTTTTGTTGCAGAAGACCCCAGAAAAACCAAGCGACGCTTTGAAGAAGTGGAAAGACACTGTTTTAATTACACTGGCGGACTCCGGGAATAATTCCCAGATCAGAGTGAAGCAGCACCTGGAAGGCTTCACTTTTTATAACCTTCAGGGTTTTTGTTCTGCAGATATGCCCTCTCCCCCCTCCCCCACTTCATGGCCCTGCAGGAAGACCCCCGGTGTTGATTATCTGTCCTGGTGCCCGCGATAATGGCTCCCTGCCCCCCCCCAGGGAAGTTCATTGTTCCTGACAAGTCCTTACAAGACCAGTTTCTGGGATGGAGGCAATGTCCTAATTATAGGTCATCAAGAATGCACACTGAACTTGCTGGCATGGATTCCAATTGCTAGCCCCCAAATATCAGGGTTATACTTGAATTAGCCCTTTTTAGCCTTCTCACTTTCATAACCACAGATGGTTGCTGAGAGCCACATTAAAAAAAAGAATATATCCATTCTGTTTGAAAATTTTTAACATGTGGTGATTTATTCTAAGTGATAAAATAAAAAAATATATTTTCCATTTATTTTATTTTTTTAAATGCTTTATTGTTTAAAGTATTACATATAGTATTACATATGTCTCCCTTTTTCCCACAGTGACCTCTCCCCTGCCATCCCCACACCCCCGCACAGGCCCTCATACCCTTAGTGTCTGTGTCCATTGGTTATGCTTATATACATGCATACAAGTCCTTTGGTTGATCTCTTAACCACACCACACCGCCCCCCCCCCCCCCCCCCGCCCAGTCTTCCCTCTGAAGTTTGATGGTCTGTTTGATGCTTCTCTGTCTCTGGATCTATTTTTGTTCATCAGTTTATGTTGTTCATTATATTCCACAAATGAGATCATGTGATATTTATCTTTCTCCAACTGGCTTATTTCACTTAGCATAATGCTCTCTAGGTCCATCCATGCTGTTGTAAATGTTAAGAGTTCTTTCTTTTTTACAGCAGTGTAGTATTCCATTGTGTAGATGTACCACAGTTTTTTAATCCACTCATCTGCTGATGGGCACTGAGGCTGTTTCCAAATCTTAGCTATGGTGAATTGTGCTGCTATGAACATAGGGGTGCATATGTCCTTTCTGAATGGCATTTCTGGTTTCTTGGGATATATTCCTAGAAGTGGGATTACTGGGTCAAATGGGAGTTCCATTTTTAATTTTTTGAGGAAACTCCATACTGTTTTCCACAGTGGCTGCACCAGCCTGCATTTCCACCACCAGTGCACAAGTGTTCCTTTTTCTCCACATCCTCTCCAGCACTTGTCGTTTGTTGATTTGTTGATGATAGCCATTCTGACAGGTGTGAGATGGAATCTCATTGTCTTTTTGATTTGCATCTCTTAGATGATTAGTGACTTTGAGCATGTTTTCATATGCCTTCGGGCCTTCTGTATGCCTACTTTCAAAACATGTCTATTTAAGTCCTTAGACTATTTTTTGATTGGGTTGTTTATCTTCCTTTTGTTAAGATGCATGAGTTCCCTATAAATTTTGGAGATTAGGCCTTATCAGATATAACATTGGCAAATATGTTCTCCCATGCGGTGGGATTTCTTGTGGTTTTGTTGATGGTTTCTTTTGCTGTGCAGAAGCTTTTTATTTTGATGTAGTCCTATTTGTTGATTTTCTCCTTAGTCTCCATTGCCCTAGGAGCTGTGTCTATAAAGATATTTCTATTACATATGTCTGATATTTTGCTGCCTATGTATTCTTCCAAGATTTTTATGGTTTTCTGTTTAAGTCATTTATCCATTTTGAGTTTATTTTTGTGTATGGTGTAAGTTGGTGGTCTAGCTTCAATATTTTCCATTTAATAAATTGATACCTGCTTTGTAATGCCTGCTAGTGGTTGCTCTTACTCATTGCACTGAATGTGCTTAAACCCTTTTAGTATTAACACTATTGTTAACTTTTTTCACTGATTAACATTTTCTCACACCTCAGTGACAGTATCTTCTTCAGTAGATCATGGCTGCAAGGAAGTGCCTTCTATGTGAATCTTTTGGACCCTTTGCTTGTGGGGGTTGGGAGTGAGTATCCCCTGAATGTGCTACCATGGCTTATAGATTATTTCTAACTGAAATAAATTAAAACCTGACAAACTCAGAAAGTTTTTTCTTCCCCTTTTTCTTAAAGAGATTCAGATAGGAAAAAAACCTACTTCAGAAAGGGAACCTTGGCATAATCACCTGAAGCATTTTCATCCTAGCCTTTGTCAGGAAGACTCCAAGCATGTTTTCTAGATTGCCAGGTGTCCCTTTGTTTTTGAGTTGCTGAGCAAGAATTTGCCTGTTTCATGTGTTCCACTCTTCCTCAACTACCTGTAAATCACCCATTCTCATTTCTGAAATGTAATACCCATTCCTCTTTTTCCCCTTGTCCAAAATGTCATATATACTTAATGTTGCCTCACTGCTTTGGGAATTTTCAAGTTTACCTGAGTGACCTGCAGACGCATAGTAAATTTTTGATTTTTTCCCTGTTAATCTGCTATATATTGTCTAAATTATTTAATCAGCCAGAAGATCTAAAGGGGTAATAATAGCTAGGTTTCCTTGGCCCCAACAGCTTCAATTGCTATATTGGATTGCTAACAGAAATTTTGTCATCCTGTAGTCACCTAGTGATTCTGAGAGCAACATCAGACCTTGTAACATTAAGTACAATTTCTAACAGGACTCAGTACTTTCATTGCACTACACTCTTAGCAAAATCTGTCAATTGGGCCATTTTGAACTGGCAGTTTAAAGAACTACTGCTTTACCAAATAAATTATTACCATTAATCTTATGTCTATTTTGACATTTTTGATGAAACAATAACTGTAGTTCTTATAAATGAAAAATACTGCTATTTTTAAGTATATGGTAACATTTATGTTCAATGTTATGTATCACCTAAAGATTCCCTTGACTTTTTGAATGAAATTTAAGTGTTCATTTTGTAATAGTTTGCTACAGTAAAGAATATTCAATAAATGTATGGGACATTGTGATGGCCTTTTAGTAATTGTGTGTATTCTTAAAATTGATGTGGTGTTGAAACCTTAAATCTGTATGCATTGAATTTTTTCAAATGTGTCTAATTTTCTATTTCATTGAATCAGAAAGTAATCATTATTTGCAAATAATTTTTGTTTCTTTTATAGAGTTTACAAATCATACTTTAAATTTCAGCATTAAGTATCTATGATGGATGTTGCAATGGCCTGTTGTTATCATAGATGTTACAAGATTGGAATATACATGGACAATAGAAAGTGGGAAATCTGACATTATGTATCCCATCAATATTGATGATTTTAAAAATATTACATGCTATAAACCCAGGGTGGAGAGAAAATCTGTGTGTATTTCTGCAGAGTTGAAGATTTAAAAAAAAAATTCACTTACATTTGAGATCCTAGTAAAAGGAGTTCTTAGGGGTAAAATAGGCAGGTTTAGGAGTTTTAGGAATTAGGGGGTCCATGGGGGAGGAAGGCTTAGAGCCCATAGGTGAGGGCTTGGAGTAGCCAAAAGGCATACATTCACAGAGAAGAAAAAAGGGTGCCATGGGATAAGGGGAGAGGAAGACATCCATTCACAGAAGATAGGGAAAAGCCATAGAGTATGGGGAGAAAGAGGAAACAAAATTTCACAGAGGATAGAGAAATGCTGACAAATGGGAGAAAGAGGAAAACAGATTTTCACAGGAGATAGAAAATTTTACCATTAAAGGGGGCGGGGAGTGGGTACATGAGGGACACCACGTGGGTTTTTTTGAGCTTTGAAGCTGATAATTCTACCTATTGGAAGGCAGCATCAAGAAACAGAACTGCAGCCTTTATAAACCTTAGGAAAAAAGAGCTTAGTGGGTCACCCCCTTTGGAACCCCCTCCTTATGTAGGAGTCTGTACTTGTTTCCAATACATTCCCACCCTTTTCATCTACTATCTTTTGTCTGTGGCTTCATTCTTCAAATCTACCTGGACAAGAACCCGGGAAAGAAACCACCCTTGCATCCTGCTCAGGAAAAACCATTGGACTCAATAGCATAAGAACAAGTCTTGGGAAGTCAGAGAGAACTCCAGAGAGATTTAGCTAAATCCATAGGTTATATATTTGGATTTCAACAAAAAAAATGAGACCTTGGAGACATCTCTAGGTTGTAGAGTCCTGGGACATAAGAGCTTATCCTACCCTTGGAAAGATGTATTTATATTCCAAAAGGTTAGAGTGAGAACTCGGGGATTTTTCCATCCCATCTCCATAGAGCAAAAGTAGCAGGGGAAAAGAAGGTAGTTGCCTCTTACTCCTGTATATAAGCAGAAAAAAATAATTTTTCTCCATTGCTCCCCTATTATAACAACTTCAAAGTTTTTGAGCATAGGACATTTGACATGATCTTCATCATATCACCTCAGGAGTAAAAATCAAGATCTGACAATGTGGTCAATATTTGCATTAAGTTAATTTTCATTTTAAATGAATGATAAATCTATGTCTGATCTAGAATACACCATGTGAAGATTCAGGATAAAATTAAGAAAGATGATTATTAAAAGAATAATAGTGGGTTTTATTCTCATTGTGTGTGTGTGTGTGTGTGTGTGTGTGTGTGTGTGTACATGACTGAACAGTCCTGAAAAGTGCTGCATGTTGACTGATTATTAAGGAAGTTCTTTGTGACATTGTATTTAACATGAACATACAAGTCAGTGCCTTTATGACATGCATTGTATAAACATTTTTTGAGAGTCTTTGTTACTTTACTCCTTTGTATTATTGTTTTATTCATACATTTTAAATGTCTGAGTTGAAAAAGAATTTTTGTGGGATATTACCAGAGTGGAAATTGAAATATGACTCTGTATAAATCCACCACATTAAAATATATGTAGAAGTATGTACATCCAAGTGTGCATAATGAGAAAGTAGTCCTAGCGAGAACGACCAGGTTTCATAAATTGGGAGAATGAAGGTTGAGTACTTTATTAATATTACCTATGCTCTAAAAAATAATACTTCAAAAGCAAAGTGGCATTTATATAGATGTTATATTATCATTTTTATTTTAGTAGCAATAAGTATTTTTTAAATGTTTGTTGTTTTTAAATTAAATATATATGTGATGATCTCAATAGTAATAGCATATTTCATTGTGTTTGGCTTCTTTTTATAATTCTATTTGGCCTTTCACATGAAATCCATAAGAGCAATCATTTTTTCTTTTTTGGCTTATGCTTTTTTGAGCACCATGTTTGTTCTTGTGGGGGAATTTGGTGATATAAAAATGGTTCCTGCCTTTGAAGTAATATGCAAACTAACAGGGAGACATGCAAAAGACAAGAGTAGAATTCAGAAAAGGAAAGATATAGCAGAAGGTAAAGGGGGCATAAATGGTGATGGAAGGAGACTTGGGGTGGTGAGCATACAATACAACATACAGATGATGCATTATAGAATTGTACACCTGAAACCTACATAATTTTATTAATTAATGTCAACCCAATAAATTCAATAAATACGAAAAGGAAAAAGATCAATGGGATTTAAATTTATCAACCAAAGACTCTGATGAAGCAGAAATTATTTGGTTTTTTTTTTTAATTGTTTTATTGCTTAAAGTATTACAAAGAGTATTACATATGTCTCCTTTTTTTTTCTCCCCTTGACCTTCCCCTAGCCTCCCATACCCACCAGTGTCTTGTGTCCATTGGCTATGCTGATTTGCATGCATACAAATCCTTCGGTTGATCTCTTACCCACCCCCCGCAACCCTCCCTGGACTTCCTGCTGTAGTTTTATAGTCTGTTCAATGTTGCTCTGCCTCTGTATCTATTTTTGTTCATAAGTTTATAATGGTCTTTATTATCAATGAATGAGTGAGATCATGTGGTATTTTTCCTTCATTGACTGGCTTATTTCACTTAGTATAATGCTCTCCAGTTCCATCCATGCTGTTGCAAATGGTAAGAATTCCTTCTTTTTTACAGCAGCATAGTATTCCATCGTGTAGATGTACCACTGTTTTCTAATCCATTCATCTACTGATGGGCACTTAGGCTGTTTCCAGATCTTAGCTATGGTGAATTGTGCTGCTATGAACATAGGGGTGCATATATCCTTTCTGATTGGTGTTTCTGGTTTCCTGGGATATATTCCTAGAAGTGGGATCACAGGGTCAAATGGGAGTTCCATTTTCAGTTTTTTGAGGAAACTCCATACTGTCTTCCATAGTGGCTGCACCAGTCTGCATTCCCACCACCAGTGCACAAGTGTTCCTTTTTCTCCACATCCTCTCCAGCACTTGTCGTTTGTTGATTTGTTGATGATAGCCAGTCTGACAGGTGTGAGATGGTACCTCATTGTTGTTTTGATTTGCATCTCTCGGATGATTAGAGACTTTGAGCATGTTGTCATATGTCTCTTGGCTTTCTGAATGTCCTCTTTTGAAAGGTGTCTATTTAAATCCTTTGCCCATTTTTTGATTGGATTGTTTATCTTCCTTTTGTTAAGTTGTATGAGTTCCCTATAAATTTTGGAGATTAGGCCCTTATCAGATATGACATTGGCAAATATGTTTTCCCACGCAGTGGGCTTTCTTGTTGTTTTGTTGATGGTTTCTTTTGCTGTGCAGAAGCTTTTTATTTTGATGTAGTCCAATTTGTTCATTTTCTCTTTAGTTTCAAGTGCCCTAGGAGCTGTATCAGTGAAGAAATTGCTTCGGCATATGTCTGAGATTTTGTTGCCTTTGGATTCTTCTAGAATTTTTATGGCTTCTCATCGTACATTTAAGTCCTTTATCCATTTTGAGTTTATTTTTGTGTATGGTGTAAGCTGGTGGTCTGGTTTCATTTATTTGCATATATCTGTCCAATTTTCCCAACACCATTTATTGAAGAGACTGTCTTCACTCCACTGTATGTTCTTGCCTCCTTTGTCAAATATTAATTGAGCATATTGGTTTGGGTCGATTTCTGGGCTCTCTATTCTATTCCATTGATCTATATGTCTTTTCTTGTGCCAGTACTAGGCAGTTTTGAGAGCAGTGGCTTTGTAATACAGCTTGATATCTGGTATTGAGATCCCACCTACTTTGTTCTTTCTCAGGATCGCTACAGCTATTCGGGGCCTTTTTTTATTCCAGATGAATTTTTGGAGAGTTCATTCTAGGTCTGTGAAATATGCCGTTGGTATTTTAATGGGAACTGCGTTGAATTTATAGATTGCTTTGGGTAGTATGGACATTTTAATGATGTTGATTCTACCAATCCATGAACATCATATGTTCTTCCATCTGTTTATGTCTTCCTCTATCTCTTTTTTCAACGTCCTGTAGTTTTCTGAGTAGAGGTCTTTTACCTCTTTAGTTAAGTTCTTAAAATATGTTTTGAATTTGGACCAGAAGTGGAGAGAAAAATGTTTGCTAAGAGGCAATGGCATGAATAGAGCATAGAGTGTGAACAAAAGATATATACGTTTAGGAAATTGTGTAACTAGATTGTTGTAGTGGAAGTTTGAGATTAGAAAATTAGATCGTCATATAGTTGAGATATTGGGCAACAGCATAAAAAGTTAGGAGCTTGTTATGTGGGCATTATGGGAATAAAGACATCTACTCTTTCAACAAATGGGATGAATTAAAATGAGAGGTACTGGAGACAAAAAGCACAGACCAATCAGAATGTTCTTCCAAATGTTGAAGGAGGAAACTATTAACGATCTCTACTGAGATCATTGTGCTGAGGACTTAAAGTAAGAGCTTATGTAGGAGAGATCCTGAGGTTTCCCAGACCTAGTGACCAGCCACAAAAATAGGGCTCAGAAAAAGGACTGGGTTTGCCAGTTTTTGATATAGAGAGATTGACAAAATAGGACTTGATAGAAAGTAGTTACATATACTTGCCAGAGAAAAGATGGTTTGTAAATATTTACTTTTCACCTTGTAATATAAGCATGTTAAAGTCGCTTTGTACTAGGACTGTTATTTACATTCTTTCATATTGATATATTTGTGAAGACAAGCTATATCAACTATAAATCAAGCTATTTGGAAGAATCGTAATGTTACAATTCCCTTCAAGGCAACAAATTATTGACCCTTCTCTGTGAATGGATAAGATCTGAAAGGTGTACAGATATGGTTAAACTATACTCATGACTTCAAAAGACCTTACAGACTAATAGTGACAAGTACATAAAACAGGGCTGATGCAACACAGACAACTAATGCCACTATCAACACAGAAACAATGCACTGTAAGACTCAAAGTCTCTAGAGGACACTGATAAAGGAACCAGGAAAAACTGCATGGGACAGTGTTTAAGATAGCCCTTGAAAGTTTGGTAGGTGTTCACAAGAAGCTAAAAATAACTGTTTAAAAAATATAATTTAGCATACATTGTTCTTCTTTTTTTAAAAAAATATTTTTTTATTGATGTTGGATATGCCTATTACCTTGATTGTGGTGACAGTAACACAGAAGTTGCATACATAAAAACTCATCAAATTATGCACATTAGTTATGTGCAGTTATTTATACATCAATTATACCTCAATACAGCTCAAGAAATGTTTCTTTCACTCTTCTAAACCTTTCACCAAGAAGGCACTTGTGAATTTGAGGTTAGGGAAAAAATAGCTAAAATCCTTCTTAAGTGCTTAACTTCATGTGTATTTGTTGCCCGAGAGTATCTATACCTGTATCAGCACAGTGGTAAGAATGTACAATGAAAGGGCTTCCTATTCTTGGGGAGGTGTGTAGAAAAACTCTCATATATGGAGACAAAAAGCATGAGCATCAGGATTGAATTTGGGTCACAGATGTCAGTAGCCTAGTTACAAAGAAGAAAAATATAAACTAAGAGGATATGCAGATTAATTGAAATATATTGAAAGAATTGAAACATAGTACAGGAATCATTGCATTACTTCAAAAAATGTTACTAAGTGACAAATACACTGAAATGTGACACAGCAAACAGTATATTGACATGAATCACAAGATCTTAGCCTAAGTGCTTAAAAACTAATTAGAAACATGAATTAAGAGTGTTCTAAAAATAACACTGACCTCAGACCTTCAAAGATCCCATAAAAGACATCAGAGAGAATATATGCACTATAAATAATGATTAAAAGGACTAAAACACTATTTCTACCTTAAATAAATATGTAATTAAGTAAATGAACAATGACAAGTTGACAAACTATCGTGTTTTTCAGTAAAAGATTATAAGGTATTCAAGCATCCTCTACTCTACTGTTGATTCCCTGCAAATTATTCTTCATTTCAGTTAGTGTATGCTTCATTTCTCACTGGTTCTTTTACATGTTATTGATCTTCTCACTAATTTTCTTGAAATTCTCACTAAGTCCCTTGAAGCTCTCATTAAGATCCATGAGCATCCTTACAACCACTGTTTTGAACTCTGTATCTAGAATTTTGCTTACTTCCATTTCCTTTTGTTCTTTTTCTGGAGATTTCTTCTGTTCTTTCATTTGTGACATGTTTCTTTGTCTTACATTTTGACTGCTTCCCTGTGTTTGTTTTTATGCATTAGGTAGAGCTGCTATGTCCTCTGGAATTGGTAGAGCAGCCTAGTGTAGTAGGTGTCCTGTACAACCCAGTGGCTCAGCCTCCCCAGTCACTTGAGCTAGGCATTCTAGGTAAGTCCCTGTGTGGGCTGTGTGCACTGTCTTGTTGTAATTGAGCCTTAATTGCTGTTGTCACTGGGAGGAACTGACCTCCTGGCCAACTGGCTGTGAGGACCATCTGCAACTACAATGGAAGAATTGCTGTGCTGGAGATACCCCTATCAAGCAGGACCTGCTTCAATGTGACTTTGGTGTTCACTGAGTCTTCCCCTTGAGTGTGTTGAACTTGGAGGTCTAGACTTGTAATCCGGAGTAATCTAAAGCTATCCACCAGGTGCACTGGCTGTGGCCCCGTGGGAGGTGCAAAGTCAGCCATGGCCTGTGCCCTGCCTGGGGCCACCCATCAGTAGCTACAGAGCCATCTGCAGATGGCTGCTACTTGTTTTGGGCTTGTAAATGCCCAGAAGAGCCCAAGCTGTGAAACAAGGCAGGCTGCTGCTAGTGCCAGGCCTGAGGCCTCTTACTGAGAGGAATGGGGCATGCTGACTCTAGCAGCTGCTTGTTTGAGAGATTTTTAGGGAGATCTGATTCCTGAGCCTGGACAGGCCATTCATATGGAAAAGCCACTTCAAACAGCTTGGGTGGGGCTGCAAATTGGGTGGGGTGGGAATCTCAGGGAATCAGAGTGGAGCAAACAGTGTGAGCCAGGCTGATGGAAAGTCAGATATGACACTTTTCGGTCAGCTCTGGGATAAGGGGAGGTCTCAACATAGGAACAATGACCTCTGCCAACACTTTTGTGTGGGAGAAAGCCAGCCCCGAGTTCTTACCCTGATGCCAGACAATCCACTTCCTCCCCATATGTCCCTGGATCTCCCCAAGTCGCTGCCTTAGTGCTGGAGCTCAGAGGAAGCAAGTCCAGGTAAGTCCTTGTGCTATCCCTTTAAATGGAACTTCCTGAAACTCCAGCAGCCTCTGTGTCACTCAGCCACAATCCTCACTGGTTTTTACAGCCCAAAGTTACAGGGACTTCTCTTCCTTGCTCTGAAACCCTGTGCTGAGTAGTCTTATGTGGGACTTGGACTCCTTGCTTCTCATGGGAGGCCTCCGTAGCCTAGATATCCCTCCCGATTTAAAAATACCATATGTGGGTGTCAGACCAGCCCGTTTCTCACCTCTGCCCCTCCTACCAGTCTCGATGTATTTTCTTCTTTACTTCTCTAGTTATAGGACTTCCATTCTGCTAGATTTCAGGCAGTTCTGAATAATGGTTGTTCTGTATCTTGGTTGTTATTTTGATGTGGTTGTGGGAGGCGGCAAGTAACAATGTTTACCTACCCTACCACATTGGTTCTCCCAAACCATTAAGTCTTAAGTGTCCTTCCATGTGCTTTTTTTTTTTTTTATATATATATATATTTTATTGATTTTTTACAGAGAAGAAGGGAGAGGGATAGAAAGTCAGAAACATCGATGAGAGAGATCGATCAGCTGCCTCCTGCACACCCCCTACTGGGGATGTGCCCGCAACCAACATACATGCCCTTGACCGGAATCGAACCTGGGACCCTTGAGTCCGCAGGCCGACGCTCTATCCACTGAGCCAAACCGGTTCGGCCCATGTGCTTCTTTAATTCCCATGTTGTAGTACCTACACAGCCATCTTGACCAAAACTCTCTATTTTTTAACAAAATTTACATAGAAGCCCAGCAATTAAAATAAAAATCTCTTACAAAAGAGAAGTAGACTCCATTTTTTTCTCCTTCTCTTGAACAGTTTCCCTTTTCCCCATCTACCTCTCACTACTACTCCATGAAATATAAGTTTGGTAAAATAGACGCATTCAATGCCTTTGTGTCATTAGACATAATTAGATTTAATTCATTCCTTAACGTTTCAGGGGTGGTTATGGGAGTTCCAGGGCTATCAACTAATAATGGTTCACATCGAATCTACTATGATTTTCAAAATTTACTTCCTAACAATAGCAATTAGTATTTTAAATCATGTTGCAGATAAATATGACAATTAAAATGATGATATCTTAATGGCCACTAGAAATAAAGTAGTTAATTAAAAGAAAAATTTGCCCCCATTATAAATTATATTTATAAGTTTTTTAATAGCCTGTGATGTTTGAAGGCTGAAACACTATCTTATAGTTGGGGATGCTCACAATAGGACGGCATATAATACTCCTGCATTGTACACTTCACAACCTCACCACCCCCAGTCACTTCAAAAAGGAAGAGTACAATTTCCACAGGTTCTGCAAATCTTTGCACCATTGCTTAACCTCTCCTTTAAGCAGTAGAACCATGAGCATACTCAGAAGATACCCACACTCTGGTGTACCATAAATTTGGAAAACATGGGAAGCAATCTGTACTGGGAACACCACCTGCATTATTTCAGAAGACATGTCCACATTTAGCCCTTTATCAGAACATTAACTAAGGAAATTAGTAGTAGGGTATCCCACTTTAAATTTCCTCCTTGCAGTTATATGCCATCTTTCACTGCTCATTGGTACCTCTGGTCTGTCTCAACTCTCTGTCACCACTCATTAACATTCATGTAGCCCAGCGGTTCTCAACCTGTGGGTCGCAACCCCTTTTTCCGTCAAACGACGCTTTCACGGGGTCACCTAAGACCATCCTGCATATCAGATATTTACATTACGATTCATAACAGTAGCAACATTACAGTTATGAAGTAGCAACGAAAATAATTTTATGGTTGAGTCACAACATGAGGAACTGTATTTAAAGTGCCAGAAGGTTGAGAACCACTGATGTAGCCCATAACTCAGTAGAGAGTGTCCAGTGTATAGTAAGGACAAAATGCCCACTTCCAGTAGGAATCAAGGCAGACCCCAACCCTGATATACTGGCAAAGGACTACTAGAGTGGTCAAGACATGTAGCTTCTCCAGACTCGACCAGTAATATTACTGGATGATGCAGGAGAGACAGTATAGTTGGCCTAACAGTAGGTAGGGGAATTCCCTGAGATGATGGCTATTTCAAGTGGATTTCCTTATTCAGATAACTATATAATTTTTAGCTGTTAGCAGTGATTCAGAGATTTCCCAAGCCTGTTCATCTGAGTTGTCCTGGACTCACTGTCCAGATTCCCCACTTCCATTCCTTCTGGTCCTTTCTCCATTCAACACTGAACTCTGGATTCAGAACTTTGACTACCAACCTGCTCTTGGTTCTCTGTACTTGGATTTACATGTGGTCTCTCTCACAGATCCTGGACATTTCTCTTTCCCCAAATCCTCATCCCTCACTAAGTATAAATGTCCTATCTGGTCCCATTCCCTGTCAAGTGGTCATTTTAATGAAATATTTGCTTCTCAAATTAAGTACTTTTGACTTTTAAAATATGTGAATGTTTATGATATTTATATGCATAAATTTGTGAAAATATGAATTGGAGAAATATTTTTGGGATATAATTTTGGCAATATTTATAAAAATTCACAGTCTTCACACACTCTACACTTTAACCCTGTTTCTACCTTGCTATTGAGTTAGCTAGCTAATTTAATTAGGCAGGTTTAGAAAGTTTTAGGAATGAAAGGAGTCTATAGTAGAGGAATACATAATGGAGACTTGAAGATGCCAGGGTGTTTACTTGTACAGAGAGTAGAGAAATGGAATAGGCAAATAGAAATATATCTGGCCTGTGCAATTATTACAGCCATAAACCAAGGGTATCTCTGGCCTGTGCAATTAATACAGCCATAAACCAAGGGTATCTCTGGCCTGAGCAATTAAAGTGACCATAAGTTCGGCCAAAGCCCTGGATTGAACCTGAAACCCAGGCATGTGCTCTGACCAGGAATTGAACCCACGAGTAGCTGGGAAGCCATAGATAAGGCTTTCTCTGCCAACACAACTGGAATAGCTATGAGATAAATCAAAAGTGACTCCAACCAACAAGGGGGAGAGAAGGAGGGAGACACCATATGAGCTTTGAAAACTAATTTTATGTAGCAAAATAACCAATAAGGGTTCAGGTTCAGACAAAGAACTGCAGCCTATTCAATGCCTCAAGACAAAGAAGCAGCAGTCACCCTTCTCAGGGGCCCCTGTGTCTGTCCAGGAGGGACAGAGTTGTAGGCTTAGAATTTAGAATTAGGTTTTTTTTTTTTTTCATCTTTAAAAAATTTTTTAAATCTTTACTGTTGAAAGTATTACATGTGTCCCCCTTTTCCCCCATTGACCCCTTCTAGCCCGCCCTTACTCCCCCCCCCCCACCCGAGGTTTTCTTCATCTTAATAATGGCACCCACATTTGCTAAATTCAAACATATTGTATAGTCTTGATTACCCTGTAACCTGACATCCAACTCATCAATGAATTCCACGGATTAGAGGTAGTGTCTGCTTGCAATAAAGTTTCTGTACTTTTCACCTGTCACCTTTTGTCTGTGGCTTCATTCTTCGAAACCATCGAGACAAGAACTCAGGAATGAAATCACCTTTGTGTTCCAGTTCAATTTTCACGTTTCACTATCATGGTGAACAATAGACTTTAAGCCAATAAGTCATGTTAAAAATATATTTTTTTTTTAATTGAGGGAGAGGGAGATATAGAAACATCAATGATGACAGAGAATTATCAATTGGCTGCCTCCTGCATGCCCCTATTGTGGATTGAGCCTGCAACCCAGGCATGTGCCCTGACCAGGAATTGAACCCATGACCTTCTGGTTCATAGGTCGACATTCATCCAGAGCCATGCTAGCCAGGCAAAAATATTTCAGTTTTATAAGTCATGGCAACAAATGGGAAACAAATTATGTGCTCATCAGAAGATGATGGTTAAAATAATTATGGCTCATACATGCTATGGGAGCAGTTATAAAAGTGTATCTGTGTTGTCATAGAAAGATCCCGTATTCATGTTAAGTGGAAAATACATACGGCAAAATATGTGTATCACTACCCATTATGTTTTCAAATCACAATATATATTTTATAATACAATTATGTATGGGAAAGCCTAAAATTAAATTTAAAATAACCTATTAGATTAATTGTGGCAATCTCTGAGAATGTGGCTGAATTATGAAGGAATATTGTCAAGGTGGAGATTGTGATATGTCTATATTTTCCACATTTTCACACTAAGAATGTATGCACTATAAGCTTTGTTGCTTCTGCTGTAGTTTCTCAAGTACTTTTGTTGTTAATCCTCACACGAGAATATTTTTCCATTGATTTTTATTTAGAGAGAGTGGAAGGGAGGGGGAGAGACACAGAGAGATCCATCAATCTGAGAGACACATGAATTGGTTGCCTCCTGCAAACGCCCTGACCAGGGCTGAGGATAGAGCCTGCAATCAAGGTACGTGCCCTTGACCTGAATTGAACCTGGGATCCTTCAGTTCACTCTACCCACTGAGGCAAACTGACTAGAGCCTCAAGTACTTTTAATTTTTAATATTCAATATACGGAAGTGGAATATTCTGAGTGACATTCTGAACCTCTACATGCAAAACAGCTGGACCTGGACAAAAATGCCAGCCCCTAGGCATAGTTAGCTTTCTGGGGTTAAGGGCAGCAAGATCCTTGGTAAATGAAGCCCACAGACAATGCCCAAATTGTACTTATTATTTTTACCTTTCTTCTTTACATGTGATTTTAGCACTTTGGATTAGAAGTCCCCTTTTATCCCAAGAGGCATTATGGAGTAGTGAGAAATGAATTGAGAGACAGAAGGTGGGCCTAAGGCTGGAGGACTGGAATACAGTGAGCTCTAGAAGAATTCAGACCCGAAGTCTAACCTCAGCTCGAACACTAACCAGACCTGTGAACTCCGGCACATTTCCAAGTTTTGTGACTCTTAGGCTCTTCATCTGAGGAATAAGTCTGATAAGCTGTCTCTCAATTTACTGTTAGAAAGAATGCACTGTATGTAAAGCACCCGGTGTAATTCCTGGCATACCTTAGGTTTTTTATAAATGGTAATTGTTATTAATGTAATGATTTTGAGCACTGACCCTACCACCCTTACCTAGGTGATTTTTAAAAATCCAGTATGACTCAGAGAGCATGAAGTACTACAGAACATAGGATATCAGAACTACCAAAATACTGCTTAGAAAGTAAAGCACAGTAGACATATATGTATCTTATACTGTATTCTTTAATAATGGGGAAGGAAATTCTTCTCTAGCTGATGCAACTCCAAATTCCTAGTATTTCTGACAAGGACCAATTCCTCACCTTATTTTCTGTTCCATTCAAACAACCCCTATTTTCATTAATTTTACACTCCTCGAAATTATAAGCATTTCCTAAGACTATACCAAAAATAACATTTAAAATATCCTTAAATGGAGCTGTCTCTGACTCTCTCAGCCCAGGACAGCAAATGCTAACAAAGTGGTTTCTGGGTAGCTCATCTCAGGAAGTATCACTGTTCTCTCTCAAAAACTCCCTGAAGACGATGTGCATAAAAGATTGTAATGGAAGAGAGGCAAGACCACAGAACAACTTCCATTCCTGCCCCAGTGGAGATTTCTATTTTTAAATGACCCAAAAGTTATATGTGAACAATTTTCCCCTCCAGGTTTTCAATTCTCAACTCTGCAACCTACCATCTGTAGGTCTGATCAGTGATCACCAAACCCTCAAACGTTTCCTGCCCTACATCTAAAATCCACCTTAACATTGCGGAATTGAAGCATTCAATTGAAGGAATTGAAGCGTTCTCCAAACCCCAATTTCCTTGACTCAGGGCATTTATGCTTGACTGGATCAAATAAAACAACTCCACTCACCTGTTATCTCCTTCTTTCACTTGACCTCTAGATATTAGAAGATACTCATTATTATAGAATTGCCAATTCTGTAAGTAAAAATTATAAGGGCAAGTCCTAGGCCTTATTTATCCTAAAAATTCCAGGGCTAAGGTGGTGATTTCCAAACAGCAAAAGTTCAATAAAGTATGGGAATAATAGAAGGAGTGAGCACAGGATATACTTTAATGAGATTTATTTCTTATGCATACACAAACAAGTTAACCAAATTCAAGCATATGTAATTTTCTTTTATAAAGATAAAAGGTATAAGGAGCAAACTGACAATCTTACTTCTGCTCTACTTCTTGAAACAAATTTCTTTCACATTTCTAGTAAGTGTCTATAGCAATGTGATGTTATCTTATTGCAGGTGACAACAGATGGATGGTTTCATATTTTAACAAAAGCTTACTATGAAACCTCCTGAGAGCATTAAATATGTGACCATTATCTTTCAAAAACTTGGAGATTTTAAAGCTACTTAAAGGCATACTAAAACCAGTATTTGAATACATGTCAACAAAGAAATTTTCAAGTTACACATATAAAAGAGGAACACAAGCATAGTGTGTTCCTTTAAGCCTCACCACAGACCTAAATTCTATGAACACAAATTGCCTCTTCAAACAATGCCTGAGTAAACTATCCCTGACTTCCCTAAGGTGTGGGAGGAGCTGCCAGGCTTGGCCTTAGAAATGGGAGGGGCCATAGAAGTCGAGATCCATGGCCCAAATTTTTTCTCGGGCTCTCTTTTCTTCATCTCGCAATGCTTCTTCATACTGAGATGGGAAAGAAGGTGGGAGAGTCCCATGAACCTTGGCCATGAATTCTAGGACTTGCATCTTGGTGGTTTCAGCGTGGGCTCTTGGGCCCCACAGAAATTCAAATTGTGCAGGATCACTGTTGGCCACCTTCTGGTACTTCAGGTATTGCTCCTCCACGAAATATTTGGTGATGAGCTCCCTGGGCTCTCCAAAGATATAGTGCTTCTGCCCAGAATATAACCCCATCACACTCAGAACATCCCAGATTTCCTGTTCGGTGGCACGGTTGCCCTTCATGAAGATCGCACCCAGGGTGAGTATCAGGATACCAGTCTTAGGCACACCGACTTCACCATGCTGCATCCCATCATAGGTGAGGCCCAGATTGATGACGACGATATAGCAGTGGTTGTAGGGATCCACTTCCTTCACTTTAAGGCCAAAGGTTATCTCCACGCGTTCACGTGCTCTCCGGAACATCTCAATTAAGTGGTCTGCATACTCGTTGTCGATAACCTTCAACATATCTTTTAGGGATGTTATCTCTTTTATTTGATACTTCAATAGGAGGTAATTCACCAATGAAGCCGCATTTTCATTTATAGCATCCATGAGCACCTTCTTGGGGTCTGGATGTGCCTCTAAGGTGCTATCCTCCTCCTCTTTGCTACTAGAGCCCTCACCATATTTTCTTGATGATGAGACTGTGGTGACAATTGAGGAGGAACTCTGAGCACTCTGAGAAGTGCCAGGGATAGCAGCATCAAGAGCCTCCTTCAGATTGCCAGGCATTTCAGGATGGGAGGAGAGACAGGCCACCTCTAGAGCCTTGGACCCCTGTGCAACCTCCAGGCCCTGGGTCTCACTGTGGGTCTGAAGGAGTTGATCAGGTGAGCGTTGTGGATCCTTCTGAGGAAAAGCCATGAGGACTCTTGTGGGTGGTGGTAATCAGGAGCGTGAACAGGAAGACAATGGGGAATCACTCCCTAAGGGAAAGAAGGAAGATGTGAGTGGCCTCAGCTTCCAATCTCAACTGTGATGGCTCTGATAAAAGCCACCTCTAATGGTCCTCTCCTGACAACAGTGCTACAGGGCCTCACAGATCACCTGACCTCCTGGATGCTGTGTCCCCCAGGGACATGAAAGACAAATACTCAATGCTCCTCAGGGTACAAGGCAAGCCAGGCTGAGAATTCTCAGGGATAATAGTAGGCAGGTGTGGCTGGGCTCTGTAGAATCATTTGTTTCTGAGAAGTATGGTCCCTTCAAGTCTTTACTCAGGTTCATTCCCTAGGACAGGGGTGGGCAACCTTTTTGTGAGTGCGTGCCAAAACCAGCAAAATCTCTGACTCAATATTTTTCTGCATGCCACCCTAATTTTTTGAGAACATGTTACGCCTACTTGATATCGCTTAAGGTGTACGTATGTGAAGAACCTTGAAGAACTAATAAAATTCATTCGAGCGACAAAAACAGTATATGATGATAAAAAATACATTTATTTTCTAATGTATACATGTACACTGATAGTCCGACAAAAAATTTATAACTCCATTTGATATTATCGGTGGGACTTTTGCTGCTGCATCACTGATGACAGAAATTTTACATGAGGTTTATATTTCGTGACCTTCAGAGATATGCACGAGCTACTGCTTTCATCCATCAGGCTACTCCTATTATGAGACTTAACAAAATTCATCACTGAGAACAAAGATTCACAAGCGTATGTGGATGAAAACAGGGAGAGTAATGCTGTTGCAAAGTTTTTTAAACAGAAAAAATTTTCTGGAATGGCATTCCAAGTCCTCAATAGTTTGTTTTCAACACTATTGAAATTGTTCTTCCCCTCTCGTCAATCCACGCCTATGGTCTTTAAGATAACTTGTTATGTAAAATTATTTATTTATCTAAGATGCACCTACACTGAATTTACCTGAAAAATAAAGAAGTCGATATTAAGAAAAAAATTGTAAATGGAAGATTGTAAGAGAGGGTTTCGTGTGCCAGCAAAAGTTACCAGCATGCCATGTTTGGCACGCGTGCCAGAGGTTGCCCATCCCTGCCCTAGGGACTGTCAGTCATCTTCTTCATGCTATATATACCGTCCCCCTAAGACCAAGTCACATCTCTTTTCAGTCCTTACTCTATATCTCCCTAAGGAATCTGTACTGTTTGTTAACTCTATCTAAAGCTGATCTCAAACTGGCCCCTTCAGACCAAAACTGCCAGGGAGAGACTACAGTTATAGCGAAGTGAGGTGTTAAGACTATTAGCCATCCACACAAACAAACAACAGAAACAGACTCACAGATAGGAAAACAAACTGATGGTTGCCAGCAAGAAGGGGTGTTGGGAGACCGGGTGAAAAAGGTGAAGGGATTGAGAAGTATAGATTGATAGGTTACAAAATTATCATGGGGATGTAAAGTACAGGATAGGAGATACAGTCAATAATCTATATAAATAAAAGCCAAGTGACTGGAATTCCAGAATGACTGGTCGCTATGACGTGCACTGGGGTGGCCAACCAGCCAATCGTCCCCCCAACCACCCACAGCCCTTCCCTCTGGCCAGTCCCCCACCCTGATTGGGGGTGGGGCTGACTGGCCAACCACCCATGGCCCCTCCCCATGAACAGTCCCACCCCTAATAGGTCCCTCCACCCTGGTGGGGGGCAGGGCTGGCCAGGCAACCTCTGGCAGTGGCCAGGCCCAGATCAGCCCCAATCGGGGCAGGCCAGCCAGACCCTACCCCTGCACGAATTCGTGCACTGGGCCTCTAGTATTGTAATAAGCATGTATGGTGCCAGTTAGGTACTGGAAATACCAGAGGGAACACTTTCTAAAGTATATGATTATCTAAACACTATGCTGTATACCTCAAACAAGTACAAAATAATATTGAATGTAAATTGTAATTTCAATAAATAAAAAATAATAAAGAAAGGAAGATGCTAGAGATTCAGAGTGAGAAATGAGAGGAATATTATGATGAAAGCAGAGATTATAATGTTGCTGCCACAAGTCAGGGGATGCCCACAGCCTTTGGAAGCTGGGAAGTGACAAGTAACACAATCTCTCCTGGAGCCTTCAGAAGGAACCAGCACTGTAGACATCTTGATTTGATCCGTGAGACTCATTTTGGATTTCTGCTTTTGTAAGTCATTAAGTTTGTGTTAATTCATTACAACAGCAACAACTTTCAAATCAATCAATGCAGAAAAAACATTTGACAAAATCCAACACCCTTTCTTGATATAAACTTTCATCAAAGTGGGAATAGAGGGATCATACCTCAACTAATAAAAGCCTTATATGACAAACCTACAGCCAACATCATACTCAATGGGCAAAACAAAAACTAAACTCATTTCCTTTAAGAACAGGAACAAGACAGGGATGTCCACATTCACCACTCCTGTTCGATATAGTACTGGAAGTGCTAGCCATAGCAATCAGACAAGAAGAAGATATAAAAGGCATCCAAATTGGAAAAGGAGTTAAACTGTCCTTATTCACAGATGACATACTATACATAGAAAACCCCAAAGACTCCATCAAGAATCTACTAGACCTAATAAGTGAATTTGGTAATGTAAGCAGGATACAAAATTAACACCCAGAAATCTATGGCCTTTTTATATACCAATAATGAATTCACAGAAAGAGTAACAAAACAAAAAAATCCCATTTACCATTGCAACAAAAACATTAAGATACCTAGGAATAAACTAAGGACTTAAAAGACCTGTACTCAGAAAAGTACAGGACACTGAAAAAAAAAAAAAAGATAGAAAAAGACATAAACAAATAGAAGAACATACCATGTTCATGGATTGGTAGAATCAACATCATTAAAATGTCGATACTACCCAAAGCAATCTACAGATTCAATGCAATCCCCATTAAAATACCAATAACCTATTTCAAAGATCTAGAACAAATTCTCAAAAAATTCATCTGGAATAAAAAAAAAAAGACCCCAAATAGCCACAGCAATCTTGTGAAAGAATAACAAAGTTGGAGGGATCACAATACCAGATACCAAGCTGTATTACCAAGTCACTGTTCTCAAAACTGCCTGGTACTGGCACAAGAACAGACATATAGACCCATGGAACAGAACAGAGAACCAGAAATCGACCCAAGCCATTATGCTCAATTAATATTTGACTGAAGAGGCAAGAGGATACAATGGAGTCAAGACAGTCTCTTCAATAAAAAGGGTGCTGGGAAATTTGGTCAGATACATGCAAAAAAATGAAACTAGATCACCAACTTACACCATGCACAAAAACAAACTCAAAATGGATAAAGGACTTAAATATAAGACGGGAAACCATAAAAATCATACAAGACTCCATAGGCAGCAAAATAGCAGACATATGTCATAGAAATATATTTACAGACACAGCTCCTAGGGCATTGGAGACTAAGGAGAAAATAAACAAATGGACTACATCAAAATAAAAAGCTTCTGCACAGCAAAAGAAACCATCAACAAAACAACAAGAAATCCGAATGCACGGGAGAACATATTTGATAATGATATTTCCGATAAGGGTTTAATCTCCTAAATTTACAGAGAACTCATACAACTTAACAAAAAGAAGATAAATGATCAAATGAAAAAATGGGCAACGGACTTAGACGCTTTTCGAATATTTAAGTCCCAGAGACATATGAAAACATGCTCAAAGTCACTAATCATCTAAGAGATGCAAATCAAAAGGAATTACCATCTCACACCTGTCAGAATGGCTATAATCAACAAATCAACAAAGAACAAATGCTGGCAAGGATGTGGAGAAAAAGGAACCCTCCTTCACTGCTGTTGGGAATGCAGACTGGTGTAGCCACTGTGGAAGACAGTATAGTGTTTCCTCAAAAAATTAAAAATGGAACTCCCATTTGACCCAGTAATCCCATTTCTAGGAATATATCCCAAGAAACCAGCAACACCAATCAGAAAGCACATGTGCATCCCTATGTTCATAGCAGCACAATTTACAATGGCTGAGATTTGGAAACAGCCTAAGTGACCATCAGCAGATAAGTGGATTAAAAAAACTGGCGTATCTACACAATGGAATACTATGACGCTATAAAAAAGAAGGAACTTTTACCATTTGCAACAGCATGGATGGAACTGGAGAGCATTATACTAAGCGAAGTAAGCCAGTTGGAGAAAGATAAGTATCACATGATCTCACTCATATGTGGGATATAATGATCAACATAATTTGGCGGACAAGAATAGATCCAGAGATAATTGGTAGGGAAGGGAGTGGGTTAGAGAGCAACCAAAGGACTTGTATGCATGTATATTAGCATAACCAATGGACACAGACACTGGGGTGCTGGGGGCTTGCCCAGGGTGGGAATGGCTAGGGGGCGGGGGGGGGGGTCAGTTGGGGAAAAAGGAGACATATGTAAAACTTTAGACAATAAAGAACTTTCGAAAAACTGGAAAATCTTGGCTGTCACACAGAAATATAAGTAAATACAAGCTAGAGACTTTATTTAACTCATGTGAAAACAAGCTGAGGTTTTAACTGGTTAAAAAAAAAGTCACGAAGCACAAATGTACACAGAATAAAGAATGTTGAAATGAACAGGCAAAGGGAGAGCAATCTTTTTTTTTTTTCCACTGAAGAATAAATACATTTATTTCAGCTTCTACCAGATAGGACAGAATTTGCATGTCTATGAGTTTCCATGCAGGGTATTGGTGGTGAAAAACTCTGCCAGAGGTCTCAGGCCTGAACTGGTTTAGAGGGAGAGCTCACTAGAGGATGAGGTCCTTTGGGAACTGGTCCCCCGGGCCAGTCTAACAATTTCACTGGCGAGTGCTGGTGGTCCACAGGAAGTGGTTCACTGTATGAAAAAAAAAAAAAAAAACTTCCCAGAGAATGAGTATCCTCGACCTCCTATATGCTGACCTGGCAGTTTTGCATTCACCCAAATATAAGCAATAAAAAATGAGATAAAATGACAAGATGCTTAAACTTTGGAATGCCATTTACTAGTCTAAACCTTGCTTTTCTCACTTAAAATGTACTGTGAACATCTGCCATTGTCGATGTGTATAGATCTAACTCTTCCTCTTAGTAGCTGCAAGGTATTCTGCTATACAGACACCTTATAATTTAATATTATATGCTTACTGATGTACAGTGGTGGTTTCAAACTTTTGCTAAAATTAAAAAATATGTTATATGTGAATTATATTTCAATAAAAAAGTTGCAATAGGCATTATTTCATTATATTTAAAAACAATGTATATGCATATTGAAAATTCTGGAAGGATATACACCAAAATATTTACTCTGGCTGTCTGTGGAGGTGGGGTATTTTGGAGAATGTTATTCATAGCTGTACTGTTTTAATTTTTCCATACAAGCATATATCATTTTTTTTATAATCAGGAAACACAAAAATATTTTGATATTGAAACCATGTATAACAAACTTGTAAACTGCAAGAAAGACCAAAAGACTATTAGCCATACTTGCTTGAAACCTACCAGGGATGACTACAGGGGCAGGGTAGATACATACTAAGGGATCCCATCTTCACAAGTGGATGGTCAGCTCTTTGCTCAAACAAGGTCTAGGCCTTGAAACTTGACAGTATCTGAGATGCCTCCCCTCTGCTAACCTGATGTCACTCTCTCCCACTAAATAGTTCTGTCCCTGTGACCACTGAGGGTGAATTAAGGGGCTGTCACATCCAAAGTTTCCCAAATGTGACAACAGGACAGGGCTCCGCTGAGAACAGTCTGCTGCAGAGTGGGTGTCCCCATGAGTTAGGCCTCACTTAGGGTCCTTCCCATGACTAATTATTGATACTGAGATCAGTACTTCCACAGAACAATCATGTTCATCCTTAGTTCAAGGAAGAGGATGTAAGGTGATATCTCAGCCTCACAGCTCTGCCCAGGGCCTCCCAGGGACAACCACAGGCTCAGCAGAGTTATGCTGGCTCCTGACTTATGGGATGGATGGCTTTCTCAGCCTTTGGTTAAAGTATTTACTCTGGCGACTGGTCAGACCTCGCTCAGTCCCTAGCTTCTGATACCTGATGTAACTCTGACAGAAAAGGCTTTTTTTTCACTGAGACACTGAGAAGCAAAACATGAGATGGTCTTGTCATGGGTTCTTCACCTGGAAGCCCGGCATGGCCTGGGACTTGTCCCTTTGTTCTGATTTTGCCCATTATCATAAGGCCTCACTTCCCAGTGAACACCATGGCAGAATGATTAGTTGTCTCATCTGACAGTCAGGGCTTGGGATCTCCCAAGGGTTCCCTGAGACCCCTGGGCCACCCTTTCACGTGCTGAGTTTGCCCTTCAGGCATCACTCACACCTGCCAAAGCATAGGACTCCTTCTGCCAAATAATCTATTCAGAAGCAATTCTTCACCTTGTGGGACCCAGAGTAGCAAGGGAGGGGTGGCTGCCATCCGTCCCTGGGCCATGCAAGGCTGACAGCAGGGGAAGCGCTGGCTTGTTGGGAGCCATTAGAAATATTGGCTTAGACAAAGCCATCTTAAAAACTACAAGTTTCTGGTTCCTCCAGAAACTCCTAATTACCAGAAACCACCTGTGTCTTGCAAATTGGCCAGCAGTTAAAGATAAACTACCCTCACACAGCCGCTAAATCACACATCTCCACTGATAAACACACAGCCATCCCGGAGCCTGCTAAAGCACACATCTCCGCTGATAAGCACAGCCATCAGGAGCCTAATAAATCTCTAGTAATAGGTTACTGCCCATAGACCCCTTTACCCACCCCCCTTCCCTAAAACAGTATATATTCTGCCGCCGTGAGAATAAAGTTGGAGGCTTGATCAGGACTGACTTGTCTTGCCTCCATTCTTTCGTGTCCCTTGATTGTCTCATTCTCCTAGGGTGTCTCTTGGTTCCCCCGTTGTTGTCCCGCGGGCCGGGGCACTGGCTAGTCCCTCAGTCTCTGAATGCTGTCCTCAGGCTGGTACAGGATGGCCATATGCTCGCTGCACTATTCCCTCAGGCACCACCTTCCAATGGAGGCGCCATCTCTCTGAGACCCCCAACTAGAAGGGAGCAGTCACACTCTTGGCCCTGGGGTCGGTGGAAGCCTAAGAATTCCCCGCGGTGCACTCGGGATCTCCACGGGGCCTGAGACACCTTCCTTTGCTGACCTGACCCTGCCAAGCTCCGCCCAGGCCTCACATCCCTCAGATTCAGAGGCCGAAATCCTTCAGCGACACTGCAGCCCCGCTGCTCAGGCCCTCAGGCTGAGGGAAGGGCCCAGAGGGGAGCGTCGTCCCCTAGCCCTGAGTCCTCACTCACGGGCCTTTTCATGGCTGGGCTCTGAAACCATTACCACCCACCCCCACTTTGCCCCAACCCCCAACTCCCACACCATCTCCCCCCACTGCATGTCCGCTCGCACAGAATGGCGGCCCGCACAGAATGGTCACGGTCCCCTAGCCCTGGGTCCTCACACACGGGCCATTCCATGACGACTGGGGCTCTGAAACCATTACCACCCACCCCCACCCCCACCCCCACCCCCCACCCCGTCTCCCCCCTCTGCATGTCCGCTCGCACAGACTGGCCGCACAAAATGGCGGCCCGCACAGAAAGGTCGTGGTTCCTCACTCACGGCCTTTCCATGATGACTGGGGCTCTGAAACCATTACCACCCACCCCCACTTCACCCCCACATGGCCTCCCTCCCAGTCTCCCCCCACTGCATGTTCGCTGGCACAGAATGGCCGCGGTCCCCTAGCCCTGGGTCCTCACGCACGGGCCTTTCCATGACGACTGGGGCTCTGAAACCATTAACACACACCCCCACACCATCTCCCCCCACTGCATGTCCGCTCACACAGACTGGCCGATCACACGAAATGGCGGCCCACACAGAATGGTCGCGGTTCCTCACTCACAGGCCTTTTCATGGTAACTGGGGCTCTGAAACCATTAACATCCACCCCCACTTCACCCCAACACCCAACCCCTACACCATCTCCCCCCTCTGCATGTCCGCTCCCACAGAATGGCGGCCAGTATAAAATGGCGGCCGGCACAGAATGGTCTCGGTCCCCTAGCCCTGGGTCCTCACTCACGGGCCTTTCCATGACGACTGGGGCTCTGAAACCATTACCACGCACCCCCACTTCACCCCAACACCCAACCCCTACACCATCTCCCCCCTCTGCATGTCCGCTCCCACAGAATGGCGGCCCTATAAAATGGCGGCCGGCACAGAATGGTCTCGGTCCCCTAGCCCTGGGTCCTCACTCACGGGCCTTTCCATGACGACTGGGGCTCTGAAACCATTACCACGCACCCCCACTTCACCCCAACACCCAACCCCTACACCATCTCCCCCCTCTGCATGTCCGCTCACACAGAATGGCGGCCCTATAAAATGGCGGCCGGCACAGAATGGTCTCGGTCCCCTAGCCCTGGGTCCTCACTCACGGGCCTTTCCATGACGACTGGGGCTCTGAAACCATTACCACGCACCCCCACTTCACCCCAACACCCAACCCCTACAACCATCTCCCGCCTCTGCATGTCCGCTCCCACAGAATGGCGGCCCTATAAAATGGCGGCCGGCACAGAATGGTCTCGGTCCCCTAGCCCTGGGTCCTCACTCACGGGCCTTTCCATGACGACTGGGGCTCTGAAACCATTACCACGCACCCCCACTTCACCCCAACACCCAACCCCTACACCATCTCCCCCCTCTGCATGTCCGCTCACACAGAATGGCGGCCCTATAAAATGGCGGCCGGCACAGAATGGTCTCGGTCCCCTAGCCCTGGGTCCTCACTCACGGGCCTTTCCATGACGACTGGGGCTCTGAAACCATTACCACGCACCCCCACTTCACCCCAACACCCAACCCCTACAACCATCTCCCGCCTCTGCATGTCCGCTCCCACAGAATGGCGGCCCTATAAAATGGCGGCCGGCACAGAATGGTCTCGGTCCCCTAGCCCTGGGTCCTCACTCACGGGCCTTTCCATGACGACTGGGGCTCTGAAACCATTACCACGCACCCCCACTTCACCCCAACACCCAACCCCTACACCATCTCCCCCCTCTGCATGTCCGCTCACACAGAATGGCGGCCCTATAAAATGGCGGCCGGCACAGAATGGTCTCGGTCCCCTAGCCCTGGGTCCTCACGGGCCTTTCCATGACGACTGGGGCTCTGAAACCATTACCACGCACCCCCACTTCACCCCAACACCCAACCCCTACACCATCTCCCGCCTCTGCATGTCCGCTCCCACAGAATGGCGGCCCTATAAAATGGCGGCCGGCACAGAATGGTCTCGGTCCCCTAGCCCTGGGTCCTCACTCACGGGCCTTTCCATGACGACTGGGGCTCTGAAACCTTTACCACGCACCCCCATTTCATCCCAACACCCAACCTCCACACCGTCTCCCCCAGTCTCCCCCCACTGCATGTCCGCTCGCACAGAACAGCCCACACAGAATGGTCGCCGTCCCCTCAGCCCGTTGCGCAGGAGGCAGTGTGGGCCAGGCCACCTCACACCCCACGCGGGTCGCCAAAGGAAGGGTGGGGCTGCTACCGGGTGGGGCTCCCTCTTTTCTCTGTGACTCTTCATGGAAAGTCTCACCTGGCGCCCCGCAGCCCTGCCGGAGACCCCTCAGCAGTGGAGAGCCCACGAACCTCGCCGCGCCGCAAGTGGAAGACCTCTCACCCCCGAGTCTGAGGCGGAAGTCCAGGGGCGGTACATCCGGCTAGTGCTTCGCACCCCTGAGTGGCTGGGGTCCCTGCGGGGGCGGGCTTTGCGCACCCCCTCCCCACTTCCAGCGGAGCTTCCGAACGCGGTGGTTGCTGGTCCTGCTCATGGTCCTCGCCGTGAGGTCTCTCAGGCGCCGGAATCCCTCCCGCTGCGGAGCCAGCTCATGGCCCTCGTGCCCATGTCCTCGGCCCCGGGGAGCCTGCGGAGTAACTGAGGGGGACGTACCCCTCGTGCCCATGTCCTCGGCCCCGGAGAGCCTGCGGAGTAACTGAGGGGTCGCCACAGACCATTGCTCTGCAGGGCCTTTTGGGGCTGAAAGCAGGCGCTGGCCCCTCTCTGTGTGACCCCACGCCCACCCCGCCTGTATTCTCTGGTGGCGGCCCGCGGACCACACTCCCGGGGCTCCGCCTGGGCTCCTTTCTCAGGACCCAAGGCTTCCTGGGAAATGCCACATCCCAGCGAACCCTGGGTGCGCTGACTTTCCGCAACTTGCAGGGCTTGGACCAAGTCCTGTCCCGGCCTCGGTGTCAAAGACGAATGCAGAGCACATGGCGGGCGGGGCAGCTGGGTGGCTGCTGGAGAAAGATCACGCTGACCTATTCCTTCTCTTCAACAGTCAGACTTTGTCTCATATAAATTCTTTTATAAAAAATTTACTTTCTCTTGGAAGGGACTGAGATCATTTTGAAAGTTGCGTTTATTTGTTTTTAGATTAGACATTCTATGTGTATGTTATATAGGCATGATAAATATTACATCTCTATTTGCATTTTTCATAATTATCATTTTTTTAAAATTTTTATTGCTCTGGCTATGCTTTCCAGTTCAGTTTTGAATAGTGTAGTGGGCTAGGCTCAAATATTTTCTTGGGTCTTCTCATCTATCTAGTGTTTGCATCAAGGAAAGCTTCCTTGTTAAAATGTGTTAATTTAAAATCTTTCTGTGAAATTTGAAAAAGCTTACCTAAGATACTGAACAGTTTTTGCCTGATTAAATAGTACATCTGATTTCTAAACCTGATCTGATCTGGGAGCTTTTCAACTCAACTTTCACTTTGTAATCGTTGATTACAATTTTCTATTTCTAATGGTCCGTTTTTGAAATTCATATTTTTCCTAAAAAATATCATTTCAATTGGGTTTTAAAATTTGAAGGTATGGTATTCATAATAAATCATTTTTATAGAAACTTTCAGACATATTCTCAGTCATATACTTTGAAATTTTGAGACATATACTTCATTTACACCAGTGGTTGGCAAACTCATTAGTCAACAGAGCCAAATATCAACAGTACAACGATTGAAATTTCTTTTGAGAGCCAAATTTTTTAAACTTAAACTATATAGGTAGGTACATTGTTATTAACATAATTAGGGTACTCCTAAGGCTTAGGAAGAGCCACACTCAAGGGGCCAAAGAGCCTCATGTGGCTCACGAGCCGCAGTTTGCCAACCACGGATTTACACAAATAGCACAGTGCACCTTATTTACCTGGCACTCAACATAAGGATCATCAATAGTTTTAAATAGAACCAGGTAAGATGTGATCGTTATGGTCATTATCTGTTCTTAGTTATAGGCTGTGTATAGTAATTCTCTCATTTGTTTTTAATTTATTACATGAAAGTTTTCTTAAAATGTATTTTTATTTCAGAGATGAAGGGAGAGGGAGATAGAGCTGGGAACATCAATGGTGACAGAATCATTGATTGGCTGCCTCCTGCACAGCCCACATTAGGGATCAAGCCCACAACCTGGGCATGTGCCCTGACTGGGAATTGAACCTTGACCTCCTGTTCATAGGTCGACGCTCAACCACTGAGCCATGCCAGCTGGGCAACATGAAATTTTTCTATAGGTAGAAATCTTTCCTTGTCTATTTGTTTATCCTATGCTATTGTTATTATATATTTCTCATGTTCTCTTATAATATTTAAATCTCCTCTGCACCTATATTTTATACAGTGTTTAATATTATTTATTATTTTTCTTCCTTTTCGGATTGATAATACTTACAGAATTATCTGTTGTGTAGATCTTTTTTTAAGAACTGGCTATTTTGAGTTGGTTCTACCGTCTTCTAACTCATTAATTTATGTTTATTTTCATCATTTCTCATCTTTGAGCTTAAATTTGCATTTCTGCTCTTGCATTTTTTAAAATGCTTGGATATTTCAAATATGTCCTTTGCTCTAGAAATCTTTTAAAAGGCTATAAATAAAAAAAAATAAAATAAAAAATAAAAAATAAAAAAAAATAAAAATAAAAATAAAAGGCTATAAATATATCCATGAATACCTTTTGGTCTGCTTCACATAATTTGTTCTATAGAGCATATTACTTACATGTTTAAATTTTTACAATATATATACAAATACTACTGTATGGAGAATATTATCTTGTGTAAGCTGTAAAGAAGAGGAAAAATATATATTTTTAGATGTAGTTGAAGGTCCAGGGGTGTTTTGATTTTTGTTTTTGTTGTTATTTGTTGGGGGTTTTTTTGCATGTGAATTTTTGTTACAAAATAAAGTTCCAGAGATTTAAACAGGAGAATACGGACATATACGTGCAGGTGTCAGGTTTGTGTGAGTTTCACAGTGACCACCATGGACTCATCCTTGGTGCTGACATTAGATGTGGTCATTAAAATTTGTACTGTGGGGTGTGTCTTTGAGATTAATTTTCAAACTACATAAGATAATTAATGTTAACTCTTGTTAAAAATATAGTGCAGAAAAATATAAGATTACCATTTCCTCATTTAAGGATTTCCTGAGTCTTTAAATGGGAGAAAGAATAGTTTTTAATATGAAATTGCAGTAGAATATTTTTCTCTTTATCTTATTTTTCCCATAACCATTTATTCTCCCTATACCCTCTTCCATCTCTACCTACCCTTTTACCCACTCAATCACCATGCTATTGTAGGTGACCATGAGTTCTTTTTTTTTTTTTCCTCTTTGGCTCAAACCAGAACAACCCACTATGACCAGAGTTGTTAGCCTGCTCTCTATCTATGAGTCTGTCTCTATTTTGCTTGCTAGTCCAGTTTGTTCATTAAATTACACATATGAGTGAAATCATATGGTACTTGTCTTTCTCTGACTGGCTTATTTCATTTAGCATAATGTTCTCCAGGCCAATTCATGATGTCATAAAGGATAAAATTTTCTTCCTTTCTACAGCTAAGTAATATTCCATTGTGTAAATGTACCATGGCTGTTTTATCAAATCATCTATTGATGGACACTTGGGCTGCTTCCAAATCTTGGCTATTTAAATAATGCTGCAATGAACATAGGGGTGCATATATTCTTTTGAATCAGCTTTTGGGCTTCTTCGGATAAATTCCCAGAAGTGGAATCTGAGTCATAAGGCAGTTCCATTTTTAATTTTTTGAGATATCTCCATACTGCTTTCCACAGTGGCTGCACCAATCTGCATTCCTACCAGCAGTGCACTAAGATTCCCTTTTTTCCACATCCTCATCAACATTTGTTTATTAATTTACTGATGATAGCCATTCTGACAGGTGTGAGGTGATATCTCATTGTGGTTTTAATTTGCATTTCTCTGATGATTAGTGCCATTGAGCATCTTTTCATATGTCTATTGGCATCTGTATGTCCTCTTTGGAGAAGTGTCTACATTTTGATATCCAAATTAAAAACAAAATATGAGTAAAACTCTACCTCACACTTAACAGAAATTCCAATTATAGTGGTTAAAAAATTACCTTTAAATGTTCCACTCTAAAATTATTCATACTTACATAAGAGAAGGGAATACTATTTTACCAGATTAAATTTTTTAAAATCATGCCTAAATTATGAAACTGGTTTATTTAAAAATCAGCATTCATGCATGTTAAAACGATGTTATCCGACTAGATGAAATATATCTACAAAAACCCTTCATTAAACATTATACTTAATATCAAATCATTGAGAGCTTTTATTTAAAATTGGGAAGGAGCCCGGCTGGCATGGCTCAGTGGTTGAACATCAACCTATGAACAGGAGGTCACAGTTCAATTCCCAGTCAGGGCACATGCCCAGGTTGCTGGCTCAATCTCCAGTGTGGGGGTGTGCAGGAGACAGCTGATCAATGATTCTCTCTCATCATTGATATTTCTATCTCCCTCTCCTTTTCTTTCTGAAATCATTAAAACTGTATTTTAAAAAACTAAAATGAAATTGAGAAGGAGAGGAGGCTGGCTGCTATCACCATTTTTCTTCAAGAATTTAATAAAGGTACTACATAGGGAGGTAATGAAAACAGAAATACCATAGGGATTGGGATTGGAAAATAAAGCTAGTATCATTAATAAATTATTAGAATGCATATGAAGAAAATCTATTAATGGTAATTTATCAAATCAATAAAATATTTATAAAGGTTGCTGGGTATAATATTAATGTGTAAAAATATACTTTCTATCTGTGGTATCCTCTTCTGGATGCTACAAGCGGTACTTACTAGATCAACATTAAGGCTGTTTGCATCAAAATGATATTTAAATGTTGGCTTGAACCACATGAAATTGCCAACTACATAAATGGCAATTTAATTTGATTCACCCAATACATCTGCCTCCCTAATATAATGAACACACACAAACGGACTTGCGTGCCCACGGATATATCACATTCCTCTCCCCAGGCACAGTCACGCATTACTGTCATAATTCTATTTTTCATTCCTCCTCATTGCCAGATTGTAGGAAAAGAATCATACTCTGCTATAAAAGAGGAAAGCAAACAAAAATATATTTTAATTACAAAACCATGAACATAAATCACTCAAATTAAATTCACAGTAGAAAATAACCAATAGAATGTAAATTATGGTTTTAAGCACCATAATTTTAAAGCTGAGTGACATTTTGAATATATACAGCACATTAGGAAAGATGCATATAGTCTCACCATTTATCCACATCAGTCATTAAATGGTTAATAATAACATTCAAATCTCACATATATCTTTTCCATCATTACTTAAGATAAGTGAACCTTATCCTTGTTTTTGAAATTATGTTAGGGTTTAAATTCTGAAACTTCATGGTACATATCTGTGTTAAAAGGCTTTTCAATTAAAGTACTTTATTGCTTTCCAATAGAGTATAAAGTATTGTAATGGCTAAAGATTGTGATATTATTTGTATCTTTTTGCTCTTAAGTAAGGTTAAGGTTCTCTTCCTATATGCATTATGAAAGACAGAACTTGTGTTCAAAAATGAGTTCAAATGAACATGCCTTTAATTCATAGAAACAGGGTTGGAGCAAGAGGAAGGGACAAAGCTCCATTTAAATTATGAAACTGGTTTATAAAAATATCAGCATTCATGCATGTTACAACGATGTTATCAGACTAGATAAAATATATTTACAAAAACCCTTCAGTACACATTATACTTAATATAATGTGGTTGCTAGGAGTAGGTCTTTATAGTCTTAAATGGTTGTGTCTAAACTTTTTCCACAAGGCATCTAAACCAAAAATTACATGCTGACAAAACTGGCAGCTGGCTATGAAAGGTTAATGTAGAGTTCACTGCTAACACTGCTGGACTGATACACAACAATCTTTTGTTTTCAAATTTTAATGTTATTAACCAATGACACCACAACTCTTTTATGGGGTTAGGTAAACTCAGAATAAGAGAATGAAAAGAAAATACGCTGTGTCAACCCTTTGAAAATGCTTTATATTATGAAATCCACTACCAACCACCCACCATCATCATTCAACACAAATGCTTATTACTACTCATCTACTATTTAAGTAAAAAGGTAAAATCAGTAGAATCATTTTGAATTACTGTGCTTGCTTCAGGGAAAGTTATTACAGAAAACAAAATTTGCTTAGCAAGCATTCAAAAGCAAATTGTACTGTCCACACATATTAAAAATATTTCTCAATTTAATAACTGGTAGCAAAAATGTTCACATGTGAACTTACACACAAAGGGTTAATTAATTTTTATTTAAATATGCAGTGCTTATAGATAGTGTATCTATGTTAGAACAATAGATGGAATAAGTGAAATTTAATTCTGGTGTGGTAATAGATGTTTATAAGGACAGGGTTCATCTATGGTGTTGTAAAACATAAGAATGTCTCTTTCACAAGTCATTTTGTTAATGAGAAATCAATTTCCAGAGTTTTAATTTTTTCATTTATTTTCAAGAATCAAAGCAGACTTAAATACAGGATGGGTCAAAAGTAGGTATACAATGGTGAGTTCATTCTTGTATCATCATTTATTGTATTAATGTCCATACAAACAACTGTAAACTCAGTTTTGCCCCATCCTGTATTTTTGAGGATAATATGACTCTCACTTATTTATCTTTCTTTAGAGGGGAAAGAGGAATAGAGTTACAGCTACTGTTTTAGGTGTTGCAGTAACTTAGAATATACTAGTATAGTCACTGTTATTTATGGAAATTAATAATTATAGCAACTTTACATTAATTTAATGCCTTAAAATAGATTTTCGGTTTAAGCTAAAATTACCTAGATCTATGAAAGCATGCTGCATATGTGAATGTCTTCCATTGATTTGCATGACAACAGAGTAAGGGCAGAGCATTCTTTTTCAGATTACGTAAGAGATGTGTAGATATTCATCATGTATAGAAATATATACCCACTTAGCAATAACAAATTTATGTTATTTTCACATGAATAATTTCATTTGCTGGATACCCAATAATCTGGTAAAATAAGAAGAAACTGAAATTTGTATGAAGCATTTAAAAAATCTGACTATTTCTCTTAGAGCTTATTTTAAGTATTTAAAAACATTACCTTTGATTGATATCTACCAATATATATTTTCTTTTCAAGAGAATGTTTCTAGAGGAAAATACTATAATCTATTGTCTAAATTTTTCAAAAATGTGGTTTCAAGGAATGAATTGTGACAACAAATAGAAATTACCAATCCCTACTAATATTTATATTTGGGAAAAATCATAAATATATGTGTGTGTATATATTCTAAATTTATAAACTTCTTTTGCCTTTACAAAGATATATTTAAATAACTATCATTACAAAGAGATATGAAGACAAAATTTAAGCTCTAAGTACTCAGAAAGATATACAAGAGTACTAAATAGCACTGTCTTAATGCCCAAAGAATAGACATGTGATACATGGTAGATTGATCTAGTAACATGATTAGCTTTAAAATACCTAATAAAGCTTACTCTAAAAATTATTTGTAAACTATATATGATACAACAGCTTTTCTTCTGCTTGCATCCTTACATATTTAATGGTTAAGCTCAGATAATTTTGTGCAGAGTCAAAAGCCATTAAATATATTATGTGAATCAACAGCTGCATCCTGCTGGTAACAAAAAACTAAAACTCCCACTGAGATGACATAAACTCATATGAACACAGTAAGCTCATTTCCATTAAACTATTCCTTCAAATTTTAATGCACTTTATTTTAAGGCAACCATAATAGACTGGCTAATATTTATAAGTTATTTCCATTTTATCTCTTCGATTTTAGGATTCTTAAATGAGCATAAAAAGTCATAGTTGTGCTTCAAATACCTGATATCAAATTATTCTATTGAGAAGGCTTTATAAACAGACTAGGCGCCCAGTGCATGAATTTGTGCACCTTGAAAGGAACTGTAGGCTGCGAGGCTGCAGTGGGCACAGGGGCGGGTCTCGGCCCATCCTCCACGCCTCTGCCTGGCCTCTCCGGCTGCAACCCCCTGATCCCCTGTCTCCTGAAAGCTCCACTCCCACATGCTGACAGCACTGGCCCTGCTCACACTTGTTGATGGTGTGGAGTGATTGGGGCCGGTGCCAACAGTGGTTGCAAGTGGGACCATTGCTGGCAGTGGGTGCAAGAGGCAGTTGCCAGCCCCGATCACCCCTCAGGAGCAGGGGGATCGCTAACCAGCTCCACCATCTTGCCGGGGCTGATTCCCGCCATGTTCCGTGTGCATAGCGACCAGTTTGGTTCTGCTGTTTGGTCTATTTGAATATTAGGGTTTTATATATATAGATAGTAACACAGGCTAAGATCAGAGCTTGCCTTAAAGTTCTTAAAGGAGGTCATCAATCCTGTGTCATTATGGAACTCTCTGATAGAAATCCTTATTAAAATATATTTACCCCCCCATAGCCAGTTTTGCTCAGTGGATAGAGTGTGGGCCTACGACTGAAGGGTCCCAGGTTCGATTCCAGTCAGGGGCTTGTACCTTGGTTGCAGGCTCCTTCCCAGCCTGGGCCCTGGTCAGGGCTTGTGGAGGAGGCAACCAATCGATGTGTTTCTCTCACATGGATGTTTCTCTCTGTCTTTCCCTCTCTCTAAAAATCAATGGAAAAATATCCTCAGGTGAGGAATCCTATCTAATAAAAGAGAAACATGGTAATTAGCCGTACCTCCGCTACCCTTCCCATTGGCTATTCAGGGCAATATGCAAATTAACTGCCAACTAAGATGGCGGTTAACCGCCAACAAAGATGGCGGCTAATTTGCATACTGCAGGCAGGATGGGACAGCACCATCCTGCCTGCCCCTCTGCCATCCGGGCCTGCTATCTGTGACCTGGATGGCGGGTGACCCGTGTGTGACCCGACCTAGGGCTGGCAGGCATGACTGCAGTGGTCCGCCACTGGCCAAGCCCCCAACTGGCTCTCCCGCCAGGAGATTGGGGCTGGCAGGGCAGCTGCAGTGGTCTGCCCGCAGTCACGCCCCCAACCGGCTCTCCCGCTGGCAGATCGGGGCTGGCAGGGCAGCTGCAGAGTCTGCCCGCACTCACAACCCAACCCCCTCTCCCGGTGGGAGAGGGGGTTGGGGGCGTGACTGCGGGCGGACACCCCCAACCCACTCTCCCGCAGGCAGACCAGGGCTGGCGGGGTGGCTGCTGCAGTCCGTCTGCTGTCACGCCCCCAACAGGCTCTCCCGCCAGGAATCAGGGCTGGTGGGGCAACCACAGCGGTGGCCAGCAGTCACGCCCCCAACTGGACCTCCTGGGGGAGATCCCAGCTGGCTGCAATTCACCACCAGTCACGCCCCCAACCGGCCCTCCAGTGTTTGATCCAGGCTTCCGGGGACAGTGTGACCTGTCACCCCAGCTTCCTCATCACAGCTGAGGAAAGTGACAGCAGGGAGGAGGAAGTCCCACCCCCACAGACTCAGCCAGAATCAGCCGTTAGTAACACAGCTCTCAGTGGCCTGACCAGCAGGACTCTCATTCTCCTGCATCTCAGACGGTGTCAGTAGACAGGTAGGAAAATGTCCAAAGATAAATGGTTGATACAAGGTAGCTCTGTAGCCGAAAAGTGCGGGCATTATCAACAGAAAATGTCTGCAGAGCAACGTGTGTCTGATCTTGAAAGAAGGCGACGTCTGCAACAGAATGTATCTGAAGAGCAGCTACTGGAAAAACGTCACTCTGAAGCCGAAAGACTGAGGTGTCATCGACAGAAAATGTCTAAAGACCAACATGCCTTTGAAAGGGAAAGAAGGCGGTGGCGACGACAAAATATGTCTAGAGAACAGTCATCAACAAGTACTACCAATACCGGTAGGAACTGCCTTCTCAGCAAAAATGGAGTGCATGAGGATGCAATCCTCAAACATAGTTGTGGTGGAATGACGGTTTGATGTGAATTTTGCCTATCCCTAAATTTCTCCGATGAGAAACCATCCGATGGGAAATTACTCGATGTTGTAGCAAAGGGAAAGTCTGTCCAAATGATATACATTTTCCTAAGATTACCTGGCATATTTAAAAAGATTAATGACAAACGAAGATTCTGACAGTAAAAATTTCATGGAAAATGTTCGATCCATAAATAGTTCTTTTGCTTTTGCTTTCATGGGTGCAAATATTGCATCGCCATCAGGATATGGGCCATACTCTTTTAGAATACACGGACAAGTTTATCACTGTACTGGAACTTTACACCCTTCAGATGGTGTTTCTTGGAAGTTTGCTCAACTCTGTATTTTGGATACAGCTGAAGCTACAAGTAAAAGACTAGCAATGCCAGAAAACCAGGGCTGCTCAGAAAGACTCATGGTCAACATCAACAACCTCATGCATGAAATAAATGAATTAACAAAATCATACAAGATGCTACATGAGGTAGAAAAGGAAGCCCAATCTGAAGCAGCAGCAAAAGGTATTGCTCCCACAGCAGTAACAATGGCAATTAAATACGATCGTAACAGTGACCCAGGTAGATATAATTCTCCCCGTGTAACTGAGGTTGCTGTCATATTCAGAAACGAAGATGGAGAACCTCCTTTTGAAAGGGACTTGCTCATTCATTGTAAACCAGATCCTAATAATCCAAGTGCCACTAAAATGAAACAAATCAATATCCTGTTTCCTACATTAGATGCAATGACATATCCTATTCTTTTCCCACATGGTGAAAAAGGCTGGGGAACAGATATTGCATTAAGACTCAGAGACAGCAGTGTAGTCGACAATAATACTAGACAAAATGTAAGGACACGAGTCACACAATGCAGTATTATGGATTTCATCTCTCTGTGCGGGACACGTTCAATCCTATTTTAAATGCAGGAAAATTAACTCAACAGTTTATTGTGGATTCGTATTCAAAAATGGAGGCCAATTGGATAAATTTCATCAAAGCAAACCAATCTAAGTTGAGAGTTGAAAAATATAGTGGTTTGATGGATTATCTCAAATCTAGATCTGAAAATGACAATGTGCCGATTGGTAAAATGATAATACTTCCATCATCTTTTGAGGGTAGTCCCAGAAATATGCAGCAGCAATATCAGGATGCTATGGCAATTGTAACAAAGTATGGTAAGCCCGATTTATTTATAACCATGACATGCAACCCCAAATGGGCAGATATTACAAACAATTTACAATGCTGGCAAAAAGTTGAAAACAGACCTGACTTGGTAGCCAGAGTTTTTAATATTAAGCTGAACGCTCTTTTAAATGATATATGTAAATTCCATTTATTTGGCAAAGTAATAGCTAAGATTCATGTCATTGAATTTCAGAAACGTGGACTGCCTTACGCTCACATATTATTGATATTAGATAATGAGTCCAAATTACGTTCAGAATATGACATTGACCGTATAGTTAAGGCAGAAATTCCAGATGAGACCCAGTGTCCTCGACTTTTTCAAATTGTAAAAACAAATATGGTACATGGACCATGTGGAATGCAAAATCCAAGTAGTCCATGTATGGAAAATGGAAAATGTTCAAAGGGATATCCAAAAGAATTTCAAAATGCGACCATTGGAAATATTGATGGATATCCCAAATACAAACGAAGATCTGGTAGCACCATTTCTATTGGAAATAAAATTGTCGATAATACTTGGATTCTCCCTTATAACCTGTATTTGTGCCTCAAGTATAACTGTCATATAAATGTTGAAGTCTGTGCATCAATTAGAAGTGTCAAGTATCTATTTAAATACATCTATAAAGGTCACGACTGTACAAATATTCAAATTTCTGAGAAAAATATTATCAATCATGACGAAGTACAGGACTTCATTGACTCCAGGTATGTGAGCGCTCCTGAGGCTGTTTGGAGACTTTCTGGAATGCGAATGCATGACCAATCTCATGCAATCACAAGATTAGCTATTCATTTGCCAAATGATCAGAATTTATATTTTCATGCAGATGATTTTGCTGAAGTTTTAGATAGGGCTAAAAGGCATAACTCGACTTTGATGGCTTGGTTCTTATTGAATAGAGAAGACTCTGATGCACGTAATTATTATTATTGGGAAATTCCACAGCATTATGTGTTTACTAATTCTTTGTGGACAAAACGCCGAAAGGGTGGGAATAAAGTATTAGGTAGACTCTTCACTGTGAGCTTTAGAGAACCAGAACGCTATTACCCTAGACTTTTGCTTCTGCATGTAAAAGGTGCGGTAAGTTTTGAGGATCTGCGAACTGTAGGAGGTGTAACTTACGATACATTTTGTGAAGCTGCTAAACACCGGGGATTATTACTTGATGACACTATCTGGAAAGATACGATTGACGATGCAATCATCCTTAATATGCCCAAACAACTACGGCAACTTTTTGCATATATATGTGTGTTTGGATATCCTTCTGCTGCAGACAAATTATGGGACGAGAATAAATCTCATTTTATTGAAGATTTCTGTTGGAAATTACACCGAAGAGAAGGTGCCTGTGTAAACTGTGAAACACATGCCCTTAACAAAGTTCAAGAGGTAGTCACATTGCATGGAATGAAATGTTCACATTTCAAACTTCCGGACTATCCTTTATTAACGAATGCAAATACATGTGATCAATTGTACGAGCAACAAAGGGCAAAGGTTTTGATAAATTCTCTGAATGATGAACAGTTGGCAGCCTTTCAGACTATAACTTCAGCCATCGAAGATCAAACTGTACACCCCAAATGCTTTTTCTTGGATGGTCCAGGTGGTAGTGGAAAAACATATCTGTATAAAGTTTAAGACATTATATTAGAGGTCGTGGTGGTACTGTTTCACCCACAGCATCTACAGGAATTGCTGCAAATTTACTTCTTGGTGGAAGAACCTTTCATTCCCAATATAAATTACTGATTCCATTAAATGAAACTTCAATTTCTAGACTCGATATAAAGAGCGAAGTTGCTAAAATCATTAAAAAGGCCCAACTTCTTATTATTGATGAATGCACCATGGCATCCAGTCATGCTATAAACGCCATAGATAGATTACTAAGAGAAATTATGAATTTGGATGTTGCATTTGGTGGGAAAGTTCTCCTTCTCAGAAGGGATTTTCGACAATGTCTCAGTATTGTACCGCATGCTATGCGATCGGCCATAGTACAAATGAGTTTAAAGTACTGCAATGTTTGGGGATGTTTCAGAAAGTTGTCTCTTAAAACAAATATGACAGCAGAGGATTCTGCTTATAGTGAATGGTTAGTAAAACTTGGGGATGGCAAACTTGATAGTTTTCATTTAGGAACGGATATTATTGAAATCCCCCATGAAATGATTTGTAATGTATCTATTATTGAAGCTGCCTTTGGAAATAGTATATCAATAGATAATATTAAAAAATACCTAAACGTGCAATTCTTTGTCCATAAAATGAGCCTGTTCAAAACTTAAATGAAGAAATTTTGGATATACTTGATGGAAAGTTTCACACATATTTGAGTGATGATTCCATTGGCTCAACAGATGATGCTGAAAAGGAAAATTTTCCCATCGAATTTCTTAATAGTATTACTCCTTCGGGAATGCCATGTCATAAATTAAAATTGAAAGTGGGTGCAATCATCATGCTATTGAGAAATCTCAATAGTAAATGGGGTCTTTGTAATGGTACCAGATTTATTATCAAAAGATTACAACCTAACATTATCGAAGCTGAAGTAGTAACAGGATCTGCAGAGGGTGAGGTTGTTCTGATGCCAATAATTGATTTGTCCCCATCTGACACTGGTCTCCCATTTAAATTAATTCGACGACAGTTTCCTGTGATGCCAGCATTTGCAATGACTATTAATAAATCACAAGGACAAACTCTAGACAGAGTAGGAATATTCCTACCTGAACCCGTTTTCGCACATGGTCGATTATATGTTGCTTTCTCTCGAGTTTGAAGAGCGTGTGATGTTAAAGTTAAAGTTGTGAATACTTTATCCCAAGGGAAATTAGTCAAGCACTCTGAAAGTGTTTTCACTCTTAATGTGGTGTACAGGGAGATATTAGAATAAGTTTAATCACTTTATCAATCATTATTTGCATCAGTGTTGTTTTTACATCATGAGTTTGTTGTTATATCATTTTATTACTGTTTATTTATTAATAAAATTATGTATTATTTTCATATACATTGTACTCATTTCATCTCTCACACTTTTATTATAGAGAAAGGGCAAATAGCAATATTAAAATATTTCCTTTAATTAATTCCCTTTCAATGTGCACGAATTTCGTGCACCGGGCCACTAGTGTGTGTGTGTGTGTGTGTGTGTGTGTGTGTGTGTGTGTGTGTGTATAATTTTTTTTTCCCAACCATGTAGTCAAATGCCTGAAACCCCACCAAGTAATGTGTATTCTCATTGGCTGGAGAAATGCTAAAGAAGAATATTTGCTGATTGTAAGTTTGTAGCTTGAAGGTTAAATATTGATGTCTAAGCAAGAGAACAGATATTGGAGATCAACTAGGCTATATATAATGAAATATCTACAACAACTTTTAAATGAAACCAGAAGATGATCTGGCATCACTTTCAGTAGGAATATACCCAATAACTTATAATATTTTCCATTTAATATTTTCATATATATTTTCAATATATCACTTTCAGTAGGAATATGGTGGCAGAAGGTGGGATTATGTGGGAACTCCTGACCATATTGGAGTGGCTCAGAAGGAAGTAAAATATAAAATTAACCAGGAACTATGATGTACCAATTTTAGTAGAAGGTAGCCTTATCTCATTTAATTTTTCAAAGATAGATGATTTTTCAGAATATTCCCATTGGTTATACTTCCAGTGATAGGAAAATAGGCAAACTTTGTATTACATGTGTTGTTCCTTTCCAAAAAGAGATCAGTGAAATCCATCAAAAACATCTCTGATCAATGTAAATAATAGACTTGCAATGGTAAAGTTACCAATAGGTTTCCATCATCTTTGAAAATGGGTCCTGATCTCTGGGCTTTAGATACCTGAGGGGCATCAGAAACCTGAGACACAGTATAGGCCCAGTATTGTGTTATGTACATCAAAGAGTCTGACAAATAATTTGCCTGACATGATGTTATAGATGTCAATGCAGGCCCTAATAGTTAATAAAATGAAGTTTTACTTTAAAGAGTTGTTGAGTTTAGAGTAACTTTTGGTCATGTTTTCTCAAAAATCAGTAAAATATAAGTACTCTCAATATAGAGGGTCTGGTACATGGTCTGAGGTTAAGAGTTTGCAATGCTTAAAAAAGTATGAAACCGCTCACTGCTCTTCAGTCTGTTCTTAGAGCACAGCAGGATCCCATTAGTTTATGCAAGCCTGAGATGAAGTTCATTTAACGTGCAAGGAAAATAGCTTCAAGCCCAAAAGTAGAATTCTGCACTTTTTTTTATTTCAGCAGGGGAGAAATGAATTTAACTTTCTGTGGTTGATGCTTCTTTTTGTACTTTTCTCATAGTAACAAGAAAGTACTATGTCTAGCATATCACTAGAAAAGGTCAGATTGGAATGTTTACAAACACCCATGTGATAGCTACAAAATCCAGCTGGGGACTGACTTAGTTACAGGGAATAAAGGAGTCCCCCTCACCTCATACATTCCAGGCCCCTCAATGGATGCCTGAAACCTCAGATGGTACCAAACCATATATACTGTATACTATGTTTTTCCTGTACATACATAACTATGATAAAGTTTAATTTATAAATGCAGCAATTTCACGGATATAAGATTCACTCTTACCTTAGCAACCTGAGGATATGATTTTTTTCTTTAAGAACTTTCACATTTTCACCTAAAGAAAGCACTTTACAGCTTCTTTTTGGTGTATCCAAATTGCCAGCATCACTACTCTTGTGTTTTGGGGCCAGTATTACATAAAATAAAGATGACTTGAACACAAGCACTGCAGTACTGCAGCAGTCAACCTGGTAACTAAGTGACTAACGGACAGGAGCATATACAGCGTGGAGATGCTGGACAAAGGGATGGTTCACATCCTCAGTGAGACAGAAGTAAACGTACAGATTTCATCATGCTACTCAGAAGGGTATGCAATTTAAAACTTATGAATTGTTCATTTCTGGAATTCTCCATTTAATATTTTCAGACCACAGTTGACCACGGGTAACTGAAACCGTGGAGAGTGAACCTGTGGATAAGGCAGCTCTGTGGTGACTAGACTGTACCTTATTTCAATTATAAAATGGAATTTACGCTGTAATAATAGCTGGTTTGGCTCAGTGGAAAGAGCATCGGCCTGCGGACTAAAGGGTCCTAGGTTCGATTCTGGTCCAGGGCAGGTACCTCTGTTACAAGCTTGATCCCTGGCCCTGGTCAGGGCGCATGTGAGAGGCAACCAATCGATGTGTCTCTCTCACATTGATACATCTCCCTCTGTCTCTATCCTCCTTCCCTTCCACTCTTTCTAAAAATCAATGGAAAAATATCCTGGGGTGAGGATTACGGAAAAAAATATATATATTCTATTGTAATAGTAATACCAGGTCATATATTAAGCATTTTATATATTCTGTAATTACGTCACTTAGTTTTCATTAATGCTCAATATCTCCGTATTACAAATGTGAAAATAGAGGCTTGAGGAGTTTTTAAGTAACCACCCCACAGTCATGCAGCTGGACAGTGTTAGGGTCCAGATTCTTGGCCTGGTAATCTGATCCCAGAAACAATCCCCCATGGGTGCACAGTAGAAAACCCTGGGCAACTTTTCAAACATCATTTTAATGTGCAGCCAGAATTAAGAACTACTATAAAATAATGACTGTATTGTAATGCCTAAGATTACATAGAACAATTTGTTTCAAATGTATTATTTAGTGAGATAAGAAAAAATAACTGAGCTCTCTTTCTGGGGAAAAAAAAGCCTTCAATGTAAACCCAAATTTTTCTACGAAAAAATATTGATACTGATAAAGCAGTTACAGCTGTGTACACATTTTTGAAGAAAGAGTAATTTAAGTGCATCATCTGTCCTCCTTCCCACCAGGACCTTGGTCAGCCTCAGAAGGGCAATGACCACTTTGAACTACTGTTCTCCACAGGGCCTGTCATCAACCTTTGCTCAGATCCCACAACTGTTGCTGTGCTGCAAAAGCCAAAACCCTGGCCTTGGCTTCATTAGTCAGTGGCAGCTCACACTGCAAATACAGTACTAGGTTTTCCTTCTTTAAACACTAGGGCAGGAGTGGGCAAACTTTTTGACTCGAGGGCCACAATGGGTTCTTAAACTGGACCGGAGGGCTGGAACAAAAGCATGGATGGAGTGTTTGTGTGAACTAATATAAATTCAAAGTAAACATCATTACATAAAAGGGTACGGTCTTTTTTTTTTTTTTTTTTTTTTTTTTAGTTTTATTCATTTCAAACGGGCTGGATCCGGCCCGCGGGCCGTAGTTTGCCCACGGCTGCATTAGGGGAAGCAAAAACATTGGCAACTGCAATGATCATTTATGTCCTTGTCATTGTTATCCACAATGGACTTGGGAGACATGAAACAGAAATCTGCAGTTATGGACTTCATTAAACAGAGTAAAATAAATGGGCAACACATTTCTAGTAGTTCTAATTCAGTGACTCAAGAAGAATTAGAAAAGAGGCATCTTACTGATAGTCAAATATGTGTTCTAGTCAAATGTTTCTCTCAAAGAAATATCATCAACATGCTAAAAAACTTTAGTGACCATTATGCTTCCATTACCCATTAGAAGGCAAGGGCAGTAGAAATAAATATAAGGAAACATACCAAATCGGAGATGGGGGGAATCTGAGCGTAGATAAGGAGAAACTTTATCCAAAACAGTATTGAAATAGAGGAAATGCTCTGACCTTAGGTTCTGAACACTTCTCACAATCAAACTTAAAAATGATTTTCTTGCCGTAACCGGTTTGGCTCAGTGGATAGAGCGTCGGCCTGTGGACTGAAGGGTCCCGGGTTCGATTTCGGTCAAGGGCATGTACCTTGGTTGTGGGCTCATCCCCAGTAGGGGGTATGCAGGAGGCAGCTGGTCGATGTTTCTCTCTCATCGATGTTTCTAACTCTCTATCTCTCTCCCTTCCTCTCTGTAAAAAAAAATCAATAAAATATATATTTTAAAAATGATTTTCTTGTATAAGGAGGGATAAGCTGGGCTGGCAGGAACTATTGAAGGGAAAGTGGGCAAATGAGTGGGAGTGAGAAGACAGCACGATCAAGTTTGTCTGTTTCTCACTCTGGTCAGCTAATTCTCAGGATGAGATATTAAAGGGGCATGTTCTGCATTTTAATGTTTAATCAAACTTGAGGGGAAACCAAAATTCAGAAGCCCATAGCACAGAGAAAATTCTGTCTAAAGGTTAGTTAAGCAAAGGCAAAAGATAGGTAATAGGCAATAGTGAACACTTGGTCACAACTTTACCATGTTACACTTAATTCTTCAGGGTTTAAGATAAAAAGAATAGAACACAGGATAGAATTCCAGGTTATACTGTAATATATAGATTTTGAGAGTGTGGTAGTTTCCAAATCATCTGAGAAATGAAATGTTTTGCAGACACTTGTCATTGTGAGGTGTCTTTACAGTCATCTGTACCAGTTCCTACTGGATCTTAATTCCATAGTTTTAGTATATATGATTAATTGTAATTACATTTTCCTGGGAGAAACTATTAAATACTCAGAAAATATTTTGTGTATCCTGATAATTGCATTATTCAAATAGTACAGTTACATGCAAGTTTTCAAAACTAATTATTAGTGACCCAGAAAAGAGGGACACAAACCTGAATTGGCAGAAAAGGTCTAATTCCAGCTCTGAAACTAATTAGCAGGGTAACCTTGGCCATGTCATGGATGCCCTCCAGATACAAATAACCTCAGTCTTAAAGATAATTACCTAGATAGACAACATCCATATTGTCTTACAGATCTTAAATTCTACTTATTCTCTTATCTTGAGCCCACATCCTGCCAGGTTTTATAAATAATTTGAACTGTGCTGGCAAATTATATGAGTTTGAAGACTAGCTAGGAAAATGAGAACTAAACTTACATTATAAAATGTTAAATTGCATATGCTAGAAAGAGGCCATTAAACATTCAAGATGACTACTTGACTTTAAAAAATTACACTATAATATGACCAGGGCAGAATAATTGTTATTTAAAATATAACTTTAATTGAATAATATATATTTATCTTGTGAGAAGTAATATGAAAATGAAGTTGGGACTCCATAACGGTCACAACCAGCTGAGGAGGAGGGGCTGGGCGCGGCCCTGAGCCTGAGAGAACAACACACAGGTGTGGCCCAGAGCCTGAGAGACCAATATAGAGGGGCGCCTGCTTCGAGCCTCTGTGGTGCGGCTGAGGGCAGGCCCCAGCAGACACACAAACACACACACACACAGGGTGCCTGCTCTAAGCCTCCGCGGTGTGTGAAGGGCAGACCCCCAGTGGGGACACACACACACACACACACACACACACACACACACACGGCACCTGCTCCGAGTCTCCGAGGCGCGACTGGGGGTATAGGGGTAGGCCTCCAGTGGACACACACACACACACACACAAACACACACACGGCGCCTGCTCTGAGCCTCCTCTGACTGGCTGGGGGCTGGCCCTCAGCGGACACACACACACACACACACACACACACACAAAACATGTGCGCCTGTGCGAGCCTCCGAGAGGCGGCTGGGGGCAGGGCCCCAGCGGACACACACACACACACACACACACACACACACACACACGGGGCACCTGCTCTGAGCCTCCAAGGAGCAGCTGGGGGCAGGCCCCCTGTGGACACACACACACACACACACACACACACAGGGCGCCAGCTCTGAGACTCGGTATAGCTGCTGGGGCAGGTCCTCATCGGACACACACACACATAAACACACACACACACACACAGGGCGCCTGCTCCTAGATTCTGAGGTGCAGGTGGGAGCAGGCCCCCAGTGGACACACACACACACACACACACACACACACACACACACGGCGCCTGCTCCTAGATTCTGAGGTGCAGTTGGGAGCAGGCCCCCAGTGGACACACACACACACACACACACACACACACACACACACAGGGCGCCTGCTCCAAGCCTCTGTAGCAGGACTGGGAGCAGGCCCCCTGAAGACACACACACAGAGAAACAGATATGCAGCGCCTGCTCCGAGCCTCTGTGGCACGGCTGTGAGTAGGCACCCCGGGGACTCACACACACACACGGAAACACACACGCGGCACCTGCTCTAAGCCTCTGCAGCGTGGCAGGGGGCAGACACCCAGCAGACACACACACACACACACGGGGTGCCTTATCTGAGCCTCGATGGCGTGGCTGGGGGCTGCCCCCAGTGGACACACACAGACACGATGCACCTGCTCCAAGTCTTCAACACAGCTGGGGACACACACACACACACACACACACACACACACGGGGTGCCTGCTCTGATCCTCTGTGGTGTGGCTTGGAGCAGGCCCCCTGCAGATACACACACACACACACACACACACACACACACACACGGCACCTGCTCTGAGCCTCTGTGGGGGTGGCGTGGGCAGATCAGACCTCCAGTGGAAACAAACACACACACACAGGGCACGTGCTCTGAGCCTCTGAGGCACAGCTTTGGGCAGGACCCCAGCAGACACACACACACACAGACACACACACACACACACGGGGTGCCTGCTCTGAGACTCAGCATAGCAGCTATAGCAGGCCCTCACTGGACACACACACACATACACACAGGGTACCTGCTCTGAGTCTCCGAGGCACTGCTGGGGGCAGGGCCCCAGCGGACATACACACACACACACACACACACACACACACACACACACGAGGCACCTGCTCCAAGTCTTCAACACGGCTGGGGGCAGAAACACATACACACACACACATACAGTGGGTGCCTGCTCCGAGCCTCCGCGGCATGGCGGGGGCAGACCCCCAGAGGACACACACACACACACACACACACGGGGTGCCTGCTCTGAGACTTGGCATAGCGGCTAGGGCAGGCCCTCATTGGACAGACACACACATACATGGCCGCCTTGTGTGCCTCCGAGGCATGGCTGGGGGCAGGCCCCCAGCGGACGGACACATACACACACACACACACACACACACACACACACACCACCTACTCCGAGCCTCCTAGGCGCGGCTGGGGGCAGGCCCCCAGCAAACACACAGAAACACACACAGAGAGACACACAGGCCTGCTCTGAGCTTCCGAGGTCAGACTGCGGCTTAGTCCCGCTCTGCTCCCAAAGCCTTCAGTAGGACATGCCCTGAGGGATCCCAGAATGTGAGAGGGGGCAGGCTGGGCTCAGGGATCCCCATTCCCCAGTGCATGAATTTTATGCATCGGGCCTCTAGTTAATAATTAGGCCAGAGAGATGTGCTGGAAGACTTAGTGAAGGTGGAAGACTCAGAAAGACTTGTATGCCTGCACTAAATAACTCAATTATTTTAATACAATCTTAACTTAATGCCTGAGCAATTGATTATTCAACAGACATTTTGAGAAGGTAATAAATATTTAAGTGGAATAACATACAAATGGATTGCTTAATAAAAATACAGTATGTGCTGTATGACACTACCTCAGCAAATACACAGAAGCTACCTCTACATTCTAGAAGTCACTATGGCAAAGAAATTAACACTTTTCCTCCCCAACATTCCACATTTCTTGGAAAAAGAGTTTCTATTTTAAAATTTGCCACCAATTTGCTCTGCAAGTAAATTAAAATGTGCTTTCTTTCAAGTGTGACCATCACCCAAACCATCAAGATTGATCATTACAACCAAATTCATCTTAACAATTTTCCCATGTCCCCCTTTTCCTTCTTCCTATTCCTTCCAAGTGCAATGCTAGTATTTTCACCTTTGTTTTCACTATTGCTTCTCACATCGCTCTTGCTCTTTCTGCCACTAGTAATCAAATATTGACTCTTAGGTATCCCTTGTCAGAATCACAGAAGGAAAACCAGAGAGCAGTAGAGATAAATTATCAGAGCTCATTAGCCAGTATAGAGTGACTCTAGTGTCTGTACTCCCTAGACACTCTTTAATTTTTTTTACTTTTTCAATTATAGTTTACATTTAATATTATTTTGTATAGTTTCAGGTGTATAACATAGTGGTTAGGCAATCATACACTTTACAAAGTGTTCTCCCTGATAATTCCAGTATCCAACTTTTAATGTACTCTCCAGAGACTCTTTGTAAAACAAAGTTCAAAGCAGATTTTGCCTGTGATCAATACATTCCACTTAGTTCCTGCCTTTGATAAAGCAAAACCTAATTTATTCTACTTAAAATTTACCAGTGTGTGGTATGGGGTGTTCAGAGTGGGGAAGGCTGTGAATGTGTTTGGGCAGAAGTTACATGGGAACTCTCAATATCATTTTGTCCTATCCATGCAACCAATTCATTGTCATTTTTGTTGTTGTCGTTGTTGCTTCAGGTGTACAATTTTATACTACATCTGTATATTGTATTGTGTGCTCACCACCCCAAGTGAAGTTTCCGTCCATCACCATTCATCCTCCCCATACACTCTTCTACCTCTACCCACTATTGTCATTTCTTACAAACCATCCTCAGAATTGGCCACTCAAATGTCCATGACATTTCATGCTTAGCTGCTCTTTTTACTGTCTTCTTTCAAGCATATCTGTCCCTTGCCATGGCAAAATTTTACTGGCAAATATCTAGTTATCTCCTTGATCAAACTCCTCTGTTAATCAATTATCCCTTTCTCTATCATAATATATAAATGCATTCTTTATTATAATCTAGAAAGTGTTATTTTGTCTGTCTGATTGTATTACAGAAATTAGTGACACTGTTCTAGGAAACCGATGTCACTAGCATGGACTATATTTTGTAATGGGCATTTGTAGAGGTCAAGGATGTCTCAGCACATGGATGCACTCACTGAAGCAAGAGATGTAATAAGCCATTTCTTCGAAGAATATAAGACTGAAATGGCTATTAGCAACAAGACAGATAATAACAAGTGCTGAAGAGGTTTTAGAGAAAAGGAACCCTCATTTACTTCTGATAGGAATGTAAACTTGTACAGCCTCTATTGAAATCAGTATGGTGGTTCCTCAAAAAACTAAAAGTACAGTTACCATATGACTCAGCAATCCCTCTTCTGGGTATCTACCCAAAAAACTCAAAAACATGTATTTGCAAAGATACATGTACCCCTATGTTCACTGAGGCATTATTCATGGTGGCCAAGACATGGAGACAACCAAAGTGTCCTTTGATAGAGCACTGGATAAAGAAGATATGGTACATAAACACAATGGAATACTACTCAACCCTAAGAAAAGGTGAAATACTGCCATTTGTGACAACATGGATGGACCTTGAGAATATTATTCTAAGAGAAAGACGTAAGTCAGAAAAGGCTAAGAATGACACTGTTTCACTCATATCCTATATAATAAAGTCAAAATGCAAATTGACCCTCACTCCATCATGCCGTCACAAGATGGCTGTGCCCACAGAGAAGGCAGGGTTCCTGTAACAAGCGATCAGCAGGAACCTGAGGCTGCAAGGTGCCAGGCCAGAGCGGGGGACCTCAGGCTGTGCCCCCTGCCCAGCGGGGCTTGATGGGGGACCTCAGGCCGCGCTGGGCCAGGGGACCTGAGGCCATGCTCCCTAACCAGCGGGGCTTGATGGGGACCTCAGGTTGCACCTCCCTACCCCCGCCCGGCTGGGCTTGATGAGAAACCTCAAGCTATGTCCCCCACCCTGGCGCCAGGCCAGGGGGACCTGAAGGTGTGCTGGGGGACCTGAGGCTGCAACCCCCACCTGGTACCGGGCCGTGCAACCTGAGGCTGTACCCCCTGGCCAGTGGAGTTTGATGGGGGACCTCAGGCTGTGCCCCCCGCCCGGCAGGGCTTGATGAGGGTCCTCAGGCCGTGCCTCCCTCCCCAGTGCTGAGCCGGGGAGACCTGAGGGTGTTCTGGAGAACCTGAGGCTGTGCCCCTCACCCAGCACTGGGCCAGGGGACCTGAGGCTGTACCCCCTGCCTAGTGGGACTTGACAGGGGACCTGAGGCTGTGTCCCCCACCCGGCGGGGCTTGACAGGGGCCCTGAGGCTGTGCACCCTGCCCGGTGGGGCTTGACAGGGGTGGGGCCGGCTGGGTCTGGATCTCACCCAATGGGGATGGGGCCAGCTGGGTCTGGGTCTGGGTCTCGCACGATTTCAAGGTGCACGCAGGTGGGCGGGAACTTGACTCTGGGTCCTGCAGTGTGCCCCAGACTCTGACAGGAGGAAGATTTTCATGTACATTTTACTAATTCTCTTTCATCTCTGACACTTCTATTATAGAGAAAGGGCAAATAGCAATATTAAAATATTCCCTCTAATTAATTTCCTTTTAATGTGCACAAATTTTGTACACCAGGCCACTAGTGACACAGACAGACAACAGTATGGTGGATACCAGAAGAAAGCGGGTGGAGGGATGGTAGAGGGTAAAGGGGGCCAATATATTGTGAAAGAAGATGATTTGACTTTGGTTGGTGGGTACACAATGCAATGTACAGATTGTGTATCATAGTAATATACACTTGAAATCTATATGACTCTGTTAGGCAAGGTCACCCCAATAAATTTAATCTTAAAAAACTAGCTAAAGCATTATTAAACTTAAAAGAAACTCACTGCAAGTATTATATATGTGATTCATTCCTTTGCTTTTTAAATAAAATTTCCATAGCTATGTTATGTCATGATATGTTTATTTTATTGTGTAGCCAAAATTTTAAATTAACAAATTTGAGTATATTTCGGTTTAAAGTGTACATATGTCTAAGGTTTGATGAATGGATACATAGGCAGTTAACATAGTGAATAATAATTAAGCTTCTGCCAGTCAGTTCCAATGCCCTAACATTTTATCAGCCTAATTTATCTACCACATTACATGGTAGAAAGAGTTAGATTTTAAAATATCAATCTTAAATGGATGCCTCCACTGGTAATTATTACTGATGCTGAGCACTGCACCACAGTAATATACTATGCAATTCAGCAGTGTACTTGTTTATTCATGTTTAATTTCTTCTTTCTTATGTCTACTTTGGCAAATGGAAGGCAGCTGGATGAGTTTCCATGCCAATAATATGCGCTGTTATAGAAAACTGCCAGCAGAAATATATAGTTATATTCTTATTTTCCTGTCATTATTTTCCTTTTAAAGTAGACTTTATTTCCCAGAGAAGTTTTAGATTCACAACAAAATTGAGGAGAAAGTACTGCCAGTGGCTAACTGGCACGATCAGGGCTCCAATCATCCCCCCCACCAAAAAAAAAACCTCCTGCAGCCTCTCCCCCTGGCCAGCCCAGCCCCAACTGGTCCCTCCATATCCCCTCTGCTCCACTGGTCTGGCGCAATCGGCCCCCATTGGGGCAGGCTGGCTGGACCCCACCCGGGCATGAATTCCTGCACCAGGCCTCTAGTTGTTTAATAACATGCTATATGTTTAAATGTTTTGGGGTATTTTTATTGTAGTTAATCTTTAGTTTCATGCCATTGTGATCTGAGAAGGTGCTTGATATGATTTCAATCCTCTTGAATTTGTAGAGACTTTGTTAGTGTCCTAACATGTGGTCCATCTTTGAAAACGTCCCATGTGCACGTTAGATGAATGTATATTTTGTAGTTTGGGGTTGAAATGTTCTGTAAATATCCATTAAAACCATTTCATCTAGTTTTTTTTTTATTTAGGGGCACTGTTTCCTTGTTGAATTTTTATCTAGAAGATCTATCCAGTGATTTATTGGGGTGTTGATGTCCCCCAATACGATTGTATTGCTGTGGGTCTTTACCTTTAATTTCTCCAGAAGTTTCTTTTGTATATATTTGGGTGCTCATATATTGGGTTCATATATGTTTACCAGGGTTATATTCTCTTGTAGTATTGGTCTCTTTAGTATTATGAAGTGACCTTCATTATCTTTTGTTAAGGCCTTCATTTTGAAGTCTATTTTGTGGAATATGAGTATCGCTACCCCAGCTTTTTGTTTTGTTTTGTTTTTTACATTTCCATTTCCATGGAAAAATTTTTTCATCCCTTCACTCTCATCCTGTGTGTCTTTTGTTTTGAGGTAGGTCTCCTGTATATAGCATATATATGGGCCCTGTTTTCTTATCCATTCAGCTACCATGTGTCTTTCAATTGGAGCATTTAAGCCATTTTCATTTAAAGATATTACTGATAGGTACTAATTTGCTGCCATTTTCATTCTTTATGCCTGTGTTCCTCATCCTCTCTCTGTTTCTTATTCTAGCAACAGTCCCTTTAGCATTTCTTGCAGTGCTGGTTTGGTGGTAATAAACTCTTTTAGCCTTTTTTTGTCTGCAGAGTTCCTAATTTCACCTTCAATATTGAATGATAGCCTTGCTGGATAGAGTAGTCTTGGATTCTATCTCTTGCTTTTCATTACTTTGTACAGTTCATGCCATTCCCTTCTGGCCTCAAGTGTTTCTATTGAGAAATAAGCCAGTCTAATGCAGGGGTGGGGACCATCTGGCCTACAGGTCATATAAGTGCCACAAAAACTTTTGGTTTGGCCCTGCCAAGGCATTAGGGGTTTGTTAATTAAATGTTTGACTAAATATAGCAGGCTAATTTTTAAGTTGATATGACTTGTGAATAATGTTATAAGTATCCAAATGGCCCTTTGCGGAAAAAATGTTCCCTACCCCTGGTCTAATGGTAGTTCTATTATAGGTAACTTTCTGTCTCTCCCCTGCTGCCTTTAAGATTCTTTCTTTGTCTTTAACATTTTAATTATGATGTGTCTTGGTGTGGGTCTTTTTGGGTTATCTTGATTGGGACTCGATGTTTTCTGGACTTGTATGACTTTTTACTTTACCAGATCAGGGAAGTTTTCTGTCATTATTTCTTCAAACAGGTTCACTATTCTGTGCTCAGATTCTTCTCCTTCTGTAATCTCTCTTATGAGGACGTTGTTATGTTTCATGTTGTCCCAAAACTCCCTTGCACTCTGCTCCTTTTTTTTCCAATTACTGCTCTGAATGGGTGTGTTTTTCGACCTTGTCTTCTCATTTGCTGATTTGGTCCTCAGCTTCTTCTAGTCAAATGTTGAATCCTTCATGGGTATTCTTTATTTCGGCTATGTCATTCTTCATTTCTTGATTCTTATTAATCGTTTCAACCTTTTCTTTCATGTTGCTGTAGTTCTCACTTAGTTCCTTTAAGTTGCTTGTAGTTCTTACTAATTTATTTGAGCACCCTCATAACCATTACTTTTAATTTGTTTTTTTGTGGTGTTGTTGTTGTTGTTTTGATAAATCACTTGCCTTCATTTCTTTTAGTTCCTTTTCTGGTGATTGCTCCTTTACTCTCATTTGGTGGTTATTTCTTTGTCTCTCCATGTTAGCAGTCTGGTAATCCAGGGTGAGGCAGGCGGGGACACAGGAGTGGGTCCTTGCATCCAGAGGTGTCAGGTCCTGCAGGGTCCCAGTGGCGGGTTTGATCTGGTGGCACTGGGCTAGGCACTGGAGTGCTGTGGCAGGTCCATGTTTCTGGGGCCGGGGGGTGGGGGGTCCGGTCACATCTACTAGGTGGTGTCAGGCAGCAGGACCATTTGTCCAGAGGTGCCAGTTCAGGTACAGTGGGTCACAGTGGTAGGTATGTGCATCTGGGGGAGTTGGGTCATGGTGGCAGGGTCTTCTGTTCCATGTCAAGGCAGTGGGGCCATTCATCTAGGGCCATTAGATCAGGGGTGCTGGGTTGGGGTGGCAGGTCTATGTGTTCAGGCATGCTTCATGTCAATGTGAGGAGGTGGGCCAACTGCTCCACTGGTGGAGGCGTTGGGCTGGGCCAGGCACTGCTCTCTTGGTGGAGGGGTGGGCCAAGTTGGTAGCTATTTCACTGGTGGAGGGGCCAAGCAGGGCCAGGCTGGGCACTACTCAGCTGGTGGAGAGGGCATGCCTGGCTGTGTGCTGCTCTACTGGTGGAGGGGGTGGGCCAGGCCAGGCACTCAACTCATGGAGGAATTTGGCTGGGAGCTCCTCATATTATGTTTTTTTATTTTAATAATGTCTATTATTTCTTTCACGAATCATGCCTTTGCTGTTGTATCTACATTTCATTTCCCTACTCAAGTTCATCTAGATTTTTTTATATTATCTCTTTAGAGTTTTATAGTTTTGTGTTTTACATGTATCCATTTTGAGTTAAGTTTTGTGAAGGGTATTAAGTATGTGTCTAGATTATTTTTTTATGCATGTGGATGTCCAATTTTTTCAGAACCATTTGTTGAAAAGACTATCTTTGCTCCACTGTAATATCTTTGCTCCTTTGTTAAAGGTCAATTGATTAATGTGAGTTTATTTCTATGTTCTCCATTGATCTATTTGTCTATCATCGGTACCACATTGTCTTGATTACTGTAGCTTCATAGTAAGTCTTCAAGTCATGTAGTGCTAGTGCTCTGACTTTGTTCTTCTTTTTCAATATTTTGTTGGCTATTTAGAAATTTTGCTTCTCCACATAAACTTTAAAATCACTTTGCTAATATATACAAAATAACTAGCTGAGATTTTTATTTGGATTTCAATGACTCTATAAATTAAGTTGGGAAGAACTGATATCTTAACAATACTGAGTTTTCCTATCATGAACATGGAACTTCTCTCCACTTATTTAGCTTTGTGATATCTTTTAACAGAGGTTTTAAGTTTCATCATATAGCTCTTATTCACATTTTGCTAGATTTATACCTAAGTATTTCATTTTTTGTGTGTGTGGTATTGTAAATGGTATTATATTTTTAATTTTACTTGTACATTGCTGATTAAGATTTTAAGAACAACAACAAAAAATTATGGAAATGTTTGACTCATCATAGAAAATATGTATGCATGAAATGCATGAAGAAAATAAGATATAAAAAAATAAAATTATTGAACGTTTATGTAAATTTTACTGTATAGTATATACTAAACACTGGAAGGATTTAACTGTGAATAGATACTCAAACTTTGTACTTAAAGATTTGTTTTACTTTTATTTTTGTCACTTAAGATTTTTTAGCCACAAATTACAGCATAGCAAGTACAAGTGTTTTAAAAATTAAATAATTCAATATTTGTATTACCCTAAATCAGACTGTAGAAAGTTATATGAATAGTTATTTAATTTGCCATCAAAATTATAAGGGATTCATTTTTGTTCAGCCCTCCCAGCCTGGTGACTTTGTGTTAGGTATTTGCATTCATAGACCCCAGAAAGCTACTAAAGTTTTTATATAAAAACTTCATTCAGCTATCCCTAGTGGAAGATAAATGTCATCTCTCCTTTGTGCTTTTATTCTTTTAGGAGGCAAACTTTTCCTAGTAGCTACATAGAAGACTGTCCCTTGCATCTCACTGTGCAGAATTATATAACATGCCTGTAGATAAAATAGCCTTTGGTAAAGGGAATAGTACACCCACAAAAAGTAGAATTATTAGTGAAGAAGAAAGGATAAACACCTATTAAGAAGGCAGTCAACAGAGTCCTCTTTAGGATTATAAATACATCAATGGATACTGTTAGTTATATAGATAGGGTCTAGTGTAAAAGCTGGTGATATCATCAAATCATTATATATTAAATCAACCATGAGGTCATAATTCATCTCTTATCTTCCAATCACTGATGAGGAAATTAAGACCTAGGGGATCTAATATAATGTTAACCACCCAAGGTCATGGCTATGTACAATAGAACTTGCATCTAGTTTACCAGATTTCTACTCCAGCATTTTTTATTTTTATTTATTTTTTTTAAAATGTCTGTTGTTGAAAGTATTACATGTGTCTCCCTTTCTCCCCCACCAGCATTTTTTGTATGAGGTCCATCCTCCCTCCCTGTAATTTGTTGGTTTAATCCCCTATCTTCACTAGTCCAGTAGGAAAACACTATATTCAGAAGAAAATAAATCAGAGATCTGAAAAATTGAAGTTATTTTTGGTTAGATTTTTAGAGATAGAAGAACTGTTAGATTTTAAAGACATTTCAGAGGAGGACATTGTTTTTAAAAAAAAAAGATTTATCTTAACATTTTTTAAACAAAAGAGTAATAAAAGTGTAATTTCTTTTGCTTTTTTATTGAAATATATCATAGGGAAAGTTATGAATGTTGTTATGAATGTTCTTTCATTTAAACAGTTTTATCTGTTTTCTCACCTTGTCTTAATTATCAAGTATATTTTTCCTTTGAGAGAAATATTTTTTGTCAAATTACTGCATACCCATGCTACTATATATTTTTTCAAAGATTACTTCATGAGCTTAATACTGTTACCTATCTTAAGTCATATATACTAAAAATGAATTCAAAAGAATTTTATTAACCAGACTTGAGCCCAGAGTATTCTGCTACTAATTTCCCCTGCTTTCCCCAACAAACACATTTTCCATCACTTTAGACCCGTGGTCGGCAAACTGAGGCTCGCGAGCCACATGCGGTCCTTTGGCCCCTTGAGTGTGGCTCTTCCACAAAATACCATGTGCGGGCGCGCATGTACAGTGCGATTGAAACTTCGTGGCCCATGTGCAGAAGTCGGTTTTTGGCCTGGGCAAGTCTATTTTGAAGAAGTACTGTTGATATTTGACCCTGTTGACTAATGAGTTTGCTGACCACTGCCCTAGACAGCTTTCTTTGGATCACACCCATAGGCTGGCCTATGACACAGGAACATATTTTTCATTTTGATATTTATCTTCTTAGGCTACAAAAGTAAACCCAAGAATTAAAGTCTTTAATTTTGTTTTTTATTTTGTTCATCTCCTAAATCATTTCCCTGTGTCTGTTATATAATAGAGTCTCTGTTGAAGAAATGTGAAACCACAGAATACAGATGAAAAACTTTGAGGTCCTGGTGTATTATCATAATCACAAGCAGCTTTCTATCTTGCTGAGGCAAACCAGCTCCCTTATTTTTTACTAACAATCCCCTCCCAAGGCACTTTTATTGGTAAGCCTTACTGCTTATTGACAAAACGAGAGAAAGAACAAACCTGCCCTGTCTTCCAAAGGAGAGGAGTTTATGAAGTTTATTGGATTATCAGAGAGGATAGTGTTATTCTCTAATAACTGCTACCAAATACCATCAATTGCATGGCACTTTAGGTTTTCTCTAATATTTTACCACTTGCATTTCCAGCTCAGGCCCGGATCATCTTCAGTTGCTAACTTGAGTATGTGACGTCAAGACATAGCTAATCTTCATTTTATACAAGTGCAGAAAGATGATGGCTTACTTGGTATCAGTATGTCTTTTAATCCTCACTTCACATCAATCTCAATACGACCTTTCTATGAAAAACTCCCCTCCACTACCTCTACCCTACCCTAGGAATCCTTCCCTTTTCAGATCCTGGTCCTATTTTTTGTTCCAGCTTACATTTCGGATATATTTATTGGCTCTACTGTTTGTTATTCCTCCATACTTTTCAATTTTATTTAAAAATTTCCCTACTCCCATCTCTAATTATTTATGCTTATCAATATATTTATCATTTCTGTTTTATTATATGTAATATGTCTTTCATGGTCCTTTCTCCAACCACTTCTGTTTGATCTGCCTGAATAGTTGCCCTTGTTTTGTCATTCCTTGTTCAAACACCAAGTCCCTCACCCTGACATCCAAAACTTTAAATGAGACTCTGACACTCCTTTTTCTTATCACTGACTACTTATCCTTCTTATCTTATGCATGATCAAAGTTGTACTTCCTTTTCATTATTGAACAAGCATTAATTATGCTTACCTATTTCCTTGCCTTCAAGTGTTTTATATAGTTTATACAGTTTTATACATCTTTAGTGTCTTATACAGCTTTTTCTTTTTGATAGAGCACACCATTTCTTTACCCTAAACATAACTTAGTCACTATCCTAGCACTCTTTAATGCCCATCTCAAATGCGATCTCCTCCAATGGGTTTTTATTGAAAATCTCTTGCCATCTTTTCTTTATTGCTTAGTAGTTTGCCCACTTTTCATTTATAGTCTATGATTCTATAAGACAGGGATAGTATCTCAGTCACATTAGTTGTTTCTGCAGTCTAGTATTCTAAGCTCTGACATTAAAGTCTTTGAGGTTGTCAGGTCAGTATTGTACAAAGAATACAACTCATTTATCTTTTAGTAATTTTAAATAATCTTTTAACACAGAGGGCAAGCTCTTCTGATTTAGTTTAAATTTTCCTGTTTGCTGTTTCTTTATATCAGTGCTCTTGACCATCAGTAAGTTTTAAAATATAATACAATTATTACTGTACTATGTTTTCACTTTTAAAATATATTTTAATTAATCTGTTTATCCTCAAAATTTATATTTTTCTTCCTTAAAAAATGGGTCACATTTGTGACACAAACCTAATAGCAATGCTTGTGCTTTCTGTCTACATGTACAAATAATTCCTAATGCATTTCCCCAAGAAGGTACTGTCCTTTCATTGTACTGAAGGACACTGTACTAAAACAGGCATGGGTACCTTTGGGATCAAAATACATGTGAGTTTAGCACTTCAGCTGAGTTTTAGATATTTCTTTCATTAGCCCAAATTTATGAGCAATTATCAATATGATTAATTTATTAAAATTGAATGACTTCAGAGAAACCAAGATGACAGCATAGGTAAACACCTGAAATTGCTGCCTCGCACAACCACGTCAAAACTACAACTAAAAGACAAAAGGGACGTCACCGAGAACCACAGGAAGGCTGGCTGAGTGGAAATTCTACAACTAGAAGGAAAGAAAAAAGCACACTGAGACTCAGAAGAGGTGAGGAAGTAAACTGCAGAGGTACGGAGGTGCGTGCAGAAAGGGCTGGAAACTGAGGGCGCGGTTGTCTGTTTCAATCAGGAGGGAGACACAAGCTCCCAACTGCTTTTAACTCTAGTTCTGGGCGAGTCTCTGGGGACCTAGACTCATAGAAAACTGGTCTGTCTGGCATCGGGCAGAACTCGAGGGCGGCTTTCTCTCAGAGGTGCTTGCAGCGATTACCACGGGACACTGAGACCCGAGGCCTCTTAAGGCAGGGCTGAGGATCAGCCATTGCTGTTTGCTCCACCCTGTTGATTCCCTGAGACCCCACACAAGCTGCGCACATAGACTTTTGCATATGAATGGCCTGGCCCTTTGCAATCTAAAATTACCTAACAAACTGCAGCTGGGTCAGAGAGACCCAGAACATCCAAAAGAAGGCCCAAGGCCCATAGAAGCTTGCATTGCTTCACAGCTGGACCTCATCTGGGCACATCCAAACCCAAACAAAGAAGAGGAATCTGCAGATCTCTTCATAGCTCCTGCTGGCTAGGCTCAGGCAGAGGCTAAATTAGCAACTACTTAGAGATCCAAGAGCCAGTGTTTCCAGTGGTCAGAGTGGGACCATCCAGATTACAACTACTCATATCCATAGGGGACACACTCAGGGGGCAGACTCAGTGAGCACCAAAGCCCCACTGAAGCAAGCCTTGCCCCATAAGGGTGTCTCCAGCACAGAAGTTCTCCCACCATAGACACAGCTGATTCTCACAGCCAATTGGCCTGGAGGTCAATTCTCCCAGTGATACCAACAACAATCAAGGCTTAACTACAACAAGACTGTACACACAGCCCACAAAGGAGTGCACCAAGAGTGTCCACCTCAGGTAATTTGGGAGGCTGAGCCACTGGGTCCTATAGGACACCTAGCACACAGAGCCACTCTATCAACACAGGGAAGCAGCCAAAATGTGGAGACAAAAAAACAGGTCACAAATGACAGAAATGGAGGAAAGCAAACTACTGGATATAGAGTTCAAAACCACAGTTATAAGGTTTTTCAAGAATTTTCTACAAACCGCTGATATATTTGGTGAGACTCTTGATAAATCTAGTGTGACCCTCGAGAATATGAAAAAGGACCAACTAGAAATTAAGCATGCACTGACTGAAATAAAGAATAATATACAGAGATCCAATAGCAGACTAGAGGATCACAAGAATCAATTCAAAGATTTGAAATACGAAGAAGCAAAAAACACCCAACCAGAAAAGCAAAAAGAAAAAAGAATCCAAAAATATGAAGATAGTATAAGGAGCCTCTGGGACAACTTCAAGCATATCAACATCTGAATTATGGATGTGCCAGAAGAAGAGAGCAAGATATTGAAAGCCTATTAGAAGAAATAATGACAGAAAACTTCCCCTACCTGGTAAAAGAAATAGACTTACAAGTCCAGGAAGCACAGAGAACCCCAAACAAAAGGAATCCAAAGAGGACCACACCAAGACACATCATAATTAAAATGCCAAGAGCAAAAGACAAAGAGAGAATCTTAAAAGCAGCAAGAGAAAAAACAGTTAGTTAGCTACAAGGGAGTACCCATACGATTATCAGCTGATTTCTCAACAGAAACTATGCAGGCCAGAAGGGAGTGGCAAGAAATAGTCAAAGTGATGAATAGCAAGAACCTACAACCAAGATTACTCTACCCAGCAAAGTTATCATTCAGAATTGAAGGTCAGAAAAAGAGCTTCACAGATAAGAAAAAGCTAAAGGCATTCATCACCACTGAACCAGTATTATATGAAATGCTGAAAGGCATTCTTTAAGAAGAGGAAGAAGAAAAAAAAGGTAAAGATAAAAATTATGAACAACAAATACATATCTATCAACAAGTGAATCTAAAAATCAAGTGAATAAAAAAATCTGATGAACAGAATAAACTGGTGAATATAATAGAATCAGGGGCATAGAAAGGGAGTGGACTGACAATACTCAGGGGGAAAGGGGTGGGGGGGGGTGCTGGAAGAAACTGGACAGAAATTATACACCTATGGATGAGGACAGTGGAGGGGGTGGTAAGGGCAGAGTGTGGGGTGGGAACCGGGTGGAGGGGAGCTATGGGGGAAAAAAAGAGGAACAACCATAATAATCTGAACAATAAAGATTTATTTTAAAAAAATTGAATGATTTTGCAAATATACTCCTTGTTGGCCCATAATTTATGAGTGAAAGAAACATTTTACATTTAATAATAGAAAACATTTAAAATGAATCAGTCCTTTCTTATTCAGGAAATTAATAGAGTTTGGGGAGGTAGACAATGAGAGTTATATACTTTGAAAGTCCAAATCTTCCAGGCTACTTGAGATTCCTTTAATGTGTGCAAGATTGACACTCACAGCGGTTCTCAACCTGTGGGTCGCGACCCCTTTGGCAGTCAAACGACCCTTTCAGAGGGGTCGCCTAAGACCATCCTGCACATCAGATATTTACATTACGATTCATAACAGTAGCAACACTACAGTTATGAAGCAGCAACTAAAATAATTTTATGGTTGGGTCACAACATGAGGAACTGTATTTAAAGGGCCAGAAGGTTGAGAACCACTGCAAGAGGAATCTAGTGATCTAAATGTGTTCAGCTTTTCATTAGACATTTATACAACAAGATGGATTTCATTTTTTAAATGAGGATATACTAGTAGAAAGGGAAGTAAAAATGAAAATTCTCCTGACCAGAGTCACCTAATTCCCACTAAAGTCTTTTGTATACACTGAAATTGTTAAAAAATGTAACTGTGTATTTATCAATTTGCAGAACTTGAAAATGGAATTTCTACATCTGATGCAGAAAACATCCTATGTAATAAAAGCCTATTATGCAAATTGTTCGACTGGGAGTTCGACTGCTCGCTATGACGTGCGCTGTCCACCAGGGGGTGGCGCAGAATATTGTGGGTGGCAGTGGAGGTGTTGCTGGCCCCGATGGGCCCTGACAAGAGCGGGACATCAGCGGGATGGTACAGCAGGTGAGCAGGAGGTGCCAAGCAAAGGTGGGTGTGAGCTGGGGCCCAACTGCCCCGCCAATCACTCCGCAGATGGCAGCAAGCAGTGGTGGTGGGTGGCAGGGCTGCCACCTGGCTCCCAGGTACTAAGGGAGCTGGGTGAGGGGCTCAACCCTGACCAATCACCCCGCAGACAGTGACCAGCAGCCAACAGTCCCTGATCTCCTGATAGGGGCAAGGCCCCGGACTGGGATGGGGAACTGGGGGTGGGTGGTGGTGACCACCCTCCTACAGCGCCTAGGCGGGGGGGACTGCAACTTCTTGCCAACTACCTGGGGGCAGAGATGATGGGGACGAAGGTGAGGTGAGAATGTGGGGTGTCTGATGAGCTCTCTCTCACTCTCCCTGTTACCCTCCCCATGGGACGCCAAGGCTTGCATGCCGGGGAAGTCTCCATGCTCAGGTGCAGGGCACCCCTGAAAAGCCTGCCCTGCACCTCTGTGGCCTCTTCCAGGTGAGCTGGGCTGCAGCTTCCAGGACCGCAGGGGCTGGTTGGGCTACCCGTGGGTTCACACAGGAGCCAGTCTGCGAGGCCAGTCAGGAGACAGTACACTGCCCGCCTAGCTTCTGTGTGGTGCCACTGGGTGGCCCAGAGGCCCATGCTGTGCCCCAGCCCATGGTGTCTGGCCATGCTCACTGCATCTACGCATGGGAACTCAGGTGCTGCGACTCAGGGGGAGGAGTGCGCACAGGGACCTGGGGGCCCAGGTGCTGCCCAGGGCTCAGAGGTCAGCTGGGACCTACCCTTCCACAACAGACGCATGTGCTTCGATCACTGGCCAGGCCTAGGGAATGTACCATGCATGAATTTTTTGCACTAGGCCTCTAGTTTCTATATAAATATGTCCATGTTTACAAGTGTCATCTTTGGTGAGGGAAGCATCTTGTCTCTATTCTTGTCTATATCTTCTTTCTATATTTGGTCAGGGTACATTACATTCTTTTTTTTCAAATTATTTGTTCTTTATTTGCACTTAGGAAATACATTCTTTTTTTTCAAATTATTTGTTCTTTATTTGCACTTAGGAAATACAATTTGAAATTGCTTATATTTATGTAAGACTACCCCTTTCTACTAGTTTTCATAAAGTCTTTGTTGGGGTCCAGGGCATGTAGCCCCCAAAATATAGAACCATGGTATATTGATTATTTAGAATGAAAACCACTTGAGAAGCAGTGGGAACAGAGTGGATTCTCTGAATCTCCTCTTTCTTTCTAAATACAATAAATAAATCCACATGTTAAAGGTTTCTTCTCTGCTATAAAAGGGCTAACCAAAAATCAGACAAATGAAGGGACAGCCTTATCATCAGAAATAGAGACTACAGAGCTAAGAAGCTTATATAAGCAAACTCATGTTAATTTTACTAATTTATTTCCTTTACCTCTATTCTACTTAAAATCCTTGTTAACTACACTAGAGACCCGGAGCACAAAATTTGTGCACTGGGGGATGTCCCTCAGCCCAGCCTGCACCCTCTCCAATCTGGGACCCCTCAGGGGATGTCCAACTTCCAGTTTAGGCCCAATCCCTCTCACAATCTGGGACTGCTGGCTCCCAACCACTCACCTGCCTGCCTGCCTGATTGCCCCTACCACTTCTGACCAGAGTCACCTAATTCCCACTAAAGTCAGCAGGATGGTACAGCCTGATCACCCCCTAACCACGCCCCTGCCAGCCTGCTTGACACCTAACTGCTCCCCTACCAGCCTGGTACCCTCCCCCGCAACTGCCTTCCCCTGCCAGCCTGGTTACCCCCAACTGCCCTTCCTTGCCGGCCTGGTTGCCCCTAATTGCCCTCCCCTGCTGGCCTGGTCACCCCTAACTGCTCTCCCTCCCCTGCAGGCCCGGTCGCCCCTAACTGCCCTCTCCTGCTGTCCTGATCACCCACAAATGCCCTCCCCTGTTGGCATCTTCTGGTGACCATCTTGTGACAACATGGGGGCAGCCATCTTGTGATGACATGGGGGCAGCCATCTTGTGACCACATGGGGTTGGCCATCTTATGTGAGGATGTGATGGTCAATTTGCATATTACCTCTTTATTATATAGGATATCCTCAACCCATGCTCTCTTGTCAAATCCCCACAAATTTATTGTTTTTTTTTATGTAAAGGGTATATAAACAGCCTGCTCTACTTCTTTCACAGAGAATTATTCTTTTAGTTCTCCAGTATACACATAATATAACTTGAGATTTTCTCCTGTTACTCTGCTTTGTACCAATTTTATTAGTAGTCCAGCCACAAGAACTCAAGAAACATAGGAGAAAGAATTCCCTCTTCCCACTGAAGGTTTTCAGAACAGACCTCCCCAAGATGTCCTACTTTGCCATATGGATTATTTTGAGCTGAGGCAATTGAGACCCTGCAGACTCAGGAGAAACTTTTACCTCTCTTTTATAGAATTTAAATTAGGGACCTTGCTCATAATAAAAGTTATTACCAGAGATAACATTTTATGATCTATCTATCAGGCAGGGCAAACTTCTAATTACTGAACATCTGCTCTTGTTATTGTCCTACAAATTGCCCTCATCTCCAAAACCTCAGGCTTCTTACATAATTCCTTAGCTTAGGATGTCACATATACCTGGATTTTACCTTTCTACATCTGAATCTCTCATGTATGTAAGGTCTCTAACTTTCTCATGATGTGGGATTCCCATACATACATATGTAATTAAATTTGTTATTTTTTCTTTTGTTAGTCTCTCATGTTGACTTAATTATTTAACTCGTGGAAAGAACCTAGAAGACAGAGGAAATTTTTTCCTCCCCCATACCAACATCTTCAACCAGATTTATCTGTCCCTCTGTGTGTGTTTTTTTTCTCAGCACACTATTGGCTGATATAATCTTAATTTGTGTAAGTATTTTACCATTTTTATCTGATTCATGTTAATTTCTTTTCTTCAGGCTGTTCAATGTGTCCTTATTCATATTTTTATTAGGATAAGAAAGTTTATTCATAGTTGAAAACTTGTTCATATTGATCTTCATAGTTTGTTCTGGTGATCTTTAAGTTGTAACTGTCATCACCTTGAGAAAATAACTGTGGTCTGCTACATGGTGTGACTGATGCTTGATAAGGATTCAGTTATAAAGTGAAACAAAATTTCTTATCTTAAAGGGTAAAAGGCTCAGGTCAGAGAAAGAAAAGCATCTGCTTACCCACTTTTTTGCTAAAGATATTAAGATGTGTTCTCTTGCATTTGATTTTATTCATTTCTATTTTTGTCAGTAGAGATAAACTTTTTTATATATAATATATTTTATTGATTTTTCACAGAGAGGAAGGGAGAAGGACAGAGAGTTAGAAACATCGATGACAAACATCAATCAACCGCCTCCTGCACACTCCCCACTGGAGATGTGCCTGCTACCAAGGTACATGCCCTTGACCAGAATCGAACCCAGGACCCTTCAGTCCGAAGGCTGACACTCTATCCACTGAGCCAAACCGGTCAGGGTAGAGATAAACTTTTAAGAAAATTTCTTCATTACTATTTACTAAGATAATTCCCTAATTGCAATGACATTAGAGGGCTGTGGCTGCTAACAAGCTTAGAGCTATAATTACATGACAGTGGTTTTTTTCTTCAAAATAAAGTTTCAGAGGCATAAGAAGTTATGCTAGCTAATATTTAAACATGAAATTTAATTAGAAAGTAAAAATCAAATTAAAACATATTTAACTAGAAACATATTTTATTGATTTACTTACCCTTTAACTTAGAAATAATGTTGGGGCCTAAAGAATATAGATAAGATTATAGAGGTAATACTTTTCATACATATATTTTCACAGTACACTATTTTGTGGGGAAAAATATATAAATTAACAACAATGTAATATTTATAATTAAAATCTTTGCATAGCTATTAAATTTACAGTTTTTAATTTAACATACTTCTTTTTGGTATTATCAGATATTATGATTTATATGTTGTTTCTTTGGGAAATTATAAAATCCAAAACTGCACAATGGAAAGAAATCACTGTGAATGCCAAAATTCCTTCCAAACTACTGAGGACTTAAGTAATTATCTTGGTATAAATTTATTACATTAGAATTCTTCACTTTTAAGAGAAATATATAATTTTCTTCAACTCTTCAACATTAACTGTTTTTAAAAAATATATATGTATTTATAATCCTACCAGTGGCCCAGTGCACAAAATTTGTGCACATTAAAAGGAAATTAATTAGAGGAAATATTTCTATTTGTCCTTTCCCTATAATAGAAGTGTCAGAGGTGAAAGACAATTAGTAAAATTTATATGAAAATCTTCCTCCTGTCAGAGTCTGGGGTGCACCACGGGACCCAGAGTCAAGTCCCGCACACCTGTGGCACCTCAAAATCACTCAAGACCCAGATCCAGCCGGCCCCACCCCCATTGGGGGAGATACAGACCCGGCCAGTCCAACCCTTGTCAAGCCCTGCCGGGCGGGGGGTGCAGCCCGAGACCCCCCATCAAGCTCCGCCAGGCTGGGGGTGCAATCTGAGATCCCCTGTCAAGCCCCACCAAGAAGGGGGCACAGCCTCAGGTCCCCCATCAAGCCCTGCCAGGTGGGGGGCACAGCCTGAGGTCCCCTGGCCTGGCACCAGGCAGGATTGTGGCCTGAGGTCCCCTGTCAAGCCCCACAGGGGGGTTGGGGGGCACAGTCTCAGGTCCCTGCTGATTGCTTGTTAAGGCTCGTTAAGGGAAGTCAGCCTCCGCTGTGGGTGCAGCCATCTTGTATTACAGAAACTCCGCCTCCTCTGTGGGCGCTGCTGTCTTTGTGGTGGAGTGATGGTCAATTTGCATAGCCCCTCTTTATTATATAGGAAAAACTTAGAAACATCCTGAGATAAAATGAATAGATAATGATGGTAAGTCAATTTTCCTTGAAAAAACTAAGACTATGCTAATCAAATTTATAAATCTTGACTTTCTATTCATTGAAATTAAATGTTCTTTCAATATTTTAAAATTTATAACTAATAGCCTTTTACACTACTAGTTTTATTTCATCTGTTAAATGTCAAAACTGAAATATTGATTTATACAGAAAATGACCTTTTACTTATGTCATCACAGTAAATTAATACTGTGCACTCAAGGTAGTCAAGCCTGTCTTAAGATTAACAATAATTAAAAAGATTTAAGGTGAAAAACAAAATATGCTTGAGTCTTATTCTTGAACACAACAGGAAAAATAACTTCTCGGTTCTTAATAAATTTGAAAAAGAAGATGGTCTATGAGTAAAAATATTGATACCTGAAACAATGTTTATACTATGAATTGTTTCCCTCAGCTTGGGAAATCAGATCCTCAAGTTAGCACTTGTTTTGAGACCTTGATATTAAAAATATGTCTAATATTTAGTTTTTTATATCATCCAGTCTTTAAATAACTGAAGATCTAGACTTTGATCATTGCTTGTTAACAAAATCAATCACTGTTCACAAAACAAAAACTCTTGTTGAAATAGTTAACAGAGAATTTATGGGAAACCCATGTCAGAAAGAACTGTTAGCTTATTAAAAGGATATATTGGAATGTAAGGACCAGGAAAATATCAGAATAAGTGGCATTAATGCAATATTAAAATCAGTCCTTAAACAAAACAAATGTCTGTCTTTAGTTTTTTAGAAAAACAAACAACAGAGTCAAAATGCTTAGTCTTGCATTCCAGGGTTAAACTGAAAGGAAGTCCCAAAGTTCCAGAAACTGAGAGATTATTATAATTATACTAGAGGCCCGGTGCACAAATTCATGCATAGGTGGGGTCCCTCAACATGGCCTGCAGGGCTTGGGCCAAAACTGGCAGTCCAACACCACCTGTATTCCTGCCTGCTGCTCCCAGCCCCGCTGCACCTGCCGCAGGCTCGTGCCCAGTCAGTCCTGATCAGGAGAGGCTCGTGCTGCCACAACGACGTTTGCCAGCCATGAGCCCCGCGTCTGGCACCCTCTCAAGGGGGTGGGGGGTCGGGACACGATCGGCCCTCCTGGCAGGCAGTGAGACGCCTTTAACAGTCTGGGATCTGGATCCCTCCCACTGACTTTCACGCTGGTTGTTGGGAGCCACCTGGTGGTCACTTTTGTATCATTTCTTCCTTGCGGAGTGTCTAGGGAGGGGAAGTTGCCGTGGTGCTGAGGCCGACTTCCAGGAGGCTGGGGGCAGCGTTGTCCGGTATCATGTCAGCAGCGCCAGTCCCTTGGTGCCTGGCCTATTCTCCAGAGATTGGACCTGCAGGACTACTGAGGGAGCGAGTGGCTGCCACTGAGCTTGGGTGCCGCCGGGATGGGTCGGTCAGCTGAGTGGCACTCCTGCTGTGGGAGCGCATTGACCACCAGAAGGCAGCTCCTGCATTGAGAGTCTGCCTCCTGGTGGTCAGTGCACATCATAGACACCAGTCAATTGGTCGTTCTGTTGTTCAGTCGCTTAGGCTTTTATATATATAGATACTAAAAATGATAATATTTTATTGTGGCTTTACAGTTTAGCTCAGACTAAGGGGTGCATGGTTTGATAAAGGGCAAGATTAATTAGGAGATTTTGACTCTGTTCTCCCTTGAATGAATCTGATCTACAAACTTTGGCAATGAGAATTTAAGTCCAAAACTTTAAATACCAAAATGTGTAGAATTAACATTTTATGATATGCAGCTATCCTATATAATAAAAGCCTAGGTGGCATCACACCCTCGCACAATGCAGCCACAAGATGGCTGCATGCACAGCAGAGGCAGGGCCCAGCAGCTGCTCCACGCAGTGAGGACTTGGGGTCCTGCGGCTCTGCACTGCATGGAAGAGGCCAGTCCCGGCGTCTCCGCCGCCTTGCGTGGAGGAGGTGGGTCACAGCAAGGGAGGGCAGTTGTGGGTGATCAGGCTGGCAGGGGAGCAGTTAGGCATCAATCAGGCCGGCAGGAGAGTGGTTAGGGGGCAATCAAGCTGGAAGGCAGAAGCAGTTAGAGGCAATCAGGCAGGCAGGTGAGAGGTTAGGAGCCAGCGGTCCGGATTGGAGAGGGTGCAGGCTGGGTTGAGGGACCGCCCCCCCCCCCCCCCCCGCACGAATTTCATGCACTGGGCCTCTAGTTACTTTTATAATTTAAAAATAATATATTTAATAAGAAAATAATCCTTTCAGGTAAAGCTGTGGGAATTTGAATTTTAAGCTAGCACCACAAATGACTATTATATACACTGAAATGTGAGAAATTCTGCATTAGAAATTGTAGTCATCAAGTAGGGTTTTTCTTTTTTCAATCAGGCAGTTTGTATCTCACTCTTACAATTAAGGTGTCCATCTATTTAAAAGAATATATGTTTACTATAATTAAGCATGGGATTATCAAACAGAAGCAACAGGAATGCTATTTTATCTCAAGATAAAATGTACAATGTAAAAAAAGAACAAATGTTTATTTTATTGACTTAATCTTTTAATCTGTGTGTTGAAATGTCTTACTTTTGTGGCAGTGTAAAATCACAATACATTATAGACAAAAGAAATTGCCCTAATGATTCACCTATGGTGTGTGATTGGCAGAGGCACAGAGGAGGCCTTTGGCATAGGGTAAAACATGAGGGCAGTCTGTCTTTGGAGTTCTGAGTCAGGTAGATTATGGGCTTTCCCAAAATCTTCTCCTTAAGCAAGCTCACTTTTTCTCAACTTTCTCTGATAAGACTATTTTAGAATATTTATTTTAAAAAATAAATTTCTGGGCACCATTCGATACCAATTGACTCATACTCTCAAGAAGAGGGTCAGGGAATCTGTGCTTTCTCTTCTTCTAACATTTATGTTTTGTTTCATTTTTTAATCCTCACCTGAGCATATGTGTTTTTTTATTGACTTTAGAGAGAGAGGAAGGGAGAGTGAGAGGGAAACATTGATTACTTGAGCAGTTGCCTCACATACTTGCCCAACCAGGGTTTGAACCCACAACCTAGGTATGTGCCCTGACCTGGAATCAAACCTCCAACTTTTTGGTGTACAGAACAATGCTCTAACCAACTAAGCTCCCCAGCCAGGGCTAACATATATGTGTTGAGTAGCAGAATGAGAAGACATACTTCTTGAACTGTAATTTATTGTGATTATAATTGTTTTTCATGAATAGCAGAAAAAAAAGGAAGAATTATTTGTGGTCATATAGATTTCAGTGCAGTAGAATCCTAAATATTCTTGTTTCATTTATTTCAATGTCATTTTGTTGCAACTGTCAACATTTGTATCTTTACCATAGCAATTACCTGAACCAAGGAAATTAGGTAACCACATGAACCACTGGTAAATATTTGTATTTTATAAACACTTAATTATCAGAAGAAAATGCAGTATAAATTGCGCTGAATAAATTTACTGTAAATTTACATGTTGATTTTAATTTATTCTAAATGATTATATTATTCATACTTTTATTCAAATATATCTGTTTATGTGTTACTAGGTTCATGTGCATGGTAATTTGATAAAAATACACCTGACAGGATTAATATCTAAACTTCTTCCATCTAATTTGTGAAGTCAGTGTTTATAGTTTAGAAAAAATCTTTAAATTCTGAATATGAGAGCAGAATTTTTAAAACTTCAAGCAGTCTCCTGCAGATCAACCACCAAGGAATAATTCAGAACTGTTCGTTTAAAGGATTGAGGATTTACTTCATATACCTCTGTGAAGACTGTCTCCCAGATCAAAGGCCAGAGGGTGGGACTCACAGAGGCAAAACCCACAAAATTTATCAAGGAAAAGGGACTGGCCAGTTTATACAAATCTTTCATTTGCCATTTCAAGACTGGCATAAACTGACTGCTTTTTTGGACAAATCCATATGATGAATTGAAATAAAATAGTCCTAAGTTCACTAAAAAGGCTAATATGTTTCTGAAATGCTAAAGCTTCCTTTTTCTGATATCCTGACTATTTGCTTTATGACAGTGGTTGGCAAACTGCGGCTCAGGAGTCACATGTGGCTCTTTGGCCCCTTGAGTGTGGTTCTTCCACAAAATACCACGTGCGGACCCGCACATACAGTGCGATTGAAACTTCGTGGCCCATGCACAGAAGTCGGTTTTTGGCCTGGGCGAGTCTATTTTGAAAAAGTGGCCTTAGAAGAAGTGGGGGGTGTCGGTCGGTCGGGCGATGGAAGACGAGGCGCAGGGGAGGTACATTGTTTTGAGGTATGTTCGCTGAGGTCGACCCCTTCCAATTCTCCCATCCACACTCCTCTATCTGAAACAAGTATACAAGACGAGTGTGGATGGGAGAGTTGGAAGGGGTCGACCTCAGCAAATGTGCCTCAATCAGATTGAGGACGTTTTTAGCAAAGGCCAGCTTAGGAGCACCCTAATTAAGTTAATAACAATGTACCTACCTATATAGTTTAAGTTTAAAAAATTTGGCTCTCAAAAGAAATTTCAATTGTTGTACTGTTGATATTTGGCTCTGTTGACTAATGAGTTTGCAGACCGCTGCTTTATGACATCTTCAGGCTCTGGGTCATGTAGGAGGAAAATCCCTATGTACTTACTCAAAGCCCAGTGAATGTAGCCAGAATTCCAACCATCATAGCCACCTTCTAGGCAGCATAAGAAGAGGAACAGCAGTGATAAGAGTGTGCCCTCTCCCTTTTGGAAGTCATTCCTGAAATACCACACAGCACTGATGATTGTAGCTTATTGGCTAAATCTTAATCAAGTGACCAAACCCAACTGGAGAAAGACTGAGAAACTCCCTTCTCTACCTCACATGATTAAATAAAACCAAGGATTTGTCAATGAGGAGGAAAGGGTGAATGGTTATTGGGGTAAGCAATCAGCAGTCTCCTCCAGAAGGGCACACAATAAGGATTTTTTGTCCCAAGTAGTACAAAGTTATCTAATATTTCATAAATCTAGTTTTTCAGGCATAAGATCTTTTGATCTTTAAATATGTCCACAAAATAATACTTAGTAATGCTACAAAATATTTTTCTTAAATCTCTCCTTCATATTTGTCATTAAAGAGAATCCCAGGCACAAATACAATACAAGAATGCACATTTTATCCAGGAGTCTGTCTCCACTTTGTTAGTTTATTTTGTTCATTAGATTCCACATATAAGTGAAAGCATATGGTATTTGTCTTTCTCTGACTGGCTTATTTCACTTAGCATAATACTCTCCAGGTCCATCCATACTTTGCAAAAATTAAGATTTCATGGACACAGAGAACAGACCGACAGCTGTCAGAGGAGGGGATTAGGAGATAAGTGAGAAGGGAGGTAGAAGAAGGTAAAGGGGGGATAAGTGGTGATGGAAGGAGACTTGACTTGGGTTATTATACACACAATACAATACACAGATGACGTATTGCAGAACTGTATACCGGAAACGTGTATACTTTTATTAACCAATGTCTCTCCAATAAATTCAATGTAAATGAATAAATAAATAAATGCACATTTTAAATCATAGCTACAAAGGAAGTCTTTACATGGTACCTCTATGGTTAACTTTCTTACCCAATGTAAATGTAGTTACATTCCATTATCAAAAAAAAAAAAAAAAAAAGAATCCCTGTCTGGTCTCTAGATTTATCAAAAAAAAGTTTAAAAAATCCCAATAAATTATTTTTAAGTAATCCATGACTGGATTACTTTTAGTGCTTTTTACAAATATCCATGTTGGTTTTTTTAGGCACATGGCAATATTGCCCTTCCTCCCAATGCTGAAATTATGTGTGAACATATAATTTATTGGCCAAAAGCATGCAAGGAGAAGTGCTATACATTATGTCTAAACTTAAGGGCCATTGGGCAATTTTTCAGATCCCCTTCCACTGCCACAATGCTTTATAAAGCACATTTAGAAATTTACCCTCCCTCAACATGGGTCTCTGAGTGTACCTTTTCCATCTCTGATGGACACGTAATATGAGCAAGACAAACCATACTGTGAACCCACTGATTTCAGAGGTTGTTACTACAACATGACGGGTCACAAAAGGAAGTATTTTCTTCTCTCAAATGAGCCTTATGATACTGAAATTCTTTCAGATATTGTTAAAAATATAATAGAAACTGTTATTTAAAAGTCTCTATGGCCTGGCCAGTGTGGTTCAGTGGGATGAGTACTGTCCCATGCACCAGAAGTTCACTGGTTCAATTCCTGATCAGGGCACATGCCCAGGTTGCATGCTAGATCCCTAGTAGGGGGAATGCAGGAAACAGCCAATTGATGTTTCTCATCAATGTTTCTATCTCTCTCTCCCTCTCTCTTCTTCTCTCTGAAATCAATAAAAACATACTTTAAAAAGTCTCTATGTACAAGCTGTTCTAGGTAAGCAGTAAGTAAATATGAAAAAAATTAAGTGGTATGGAAGGTAATCTTTATATTCATCACACATTTTACTTTATGATAATATCAAGAATTAGCATAAGCAAGAACAACTTACAAATTCTTATTCTAATCAATCCCAAAAGAATTGGCTGGCAAAAATCAATATAAATGACTGGTTTTAACAACAATTTAAAATTGATCAATGGATCAGCTATGCTACATGAGCTTAGAGGTTTCATCATTCATCCTTGTATACCTGAGTAATTAGACCCAGAAAAGTCTGCCAAGCGAAAGAAGGACCTGGTAGAGATATTTCTGTGGGTCCTGATCTTTACTAAAAGTTTACCAAAAGTGGATTCTGGAAAGCCATGATTTTAAAATATTTCATTTTACTACACTGAATTAGCAATTAGAATTAGGAGAGTCTCTAAAGAAACTAGAGCAAATCACAGGCCAAGTAGTAATCTGCCTTGATCCTTTTGCTCTAAATCAGGGTTTCTTCACCTTTTTTATGCCATCTGTCTCTTTGGCAGTTTGATGATACCTATGCCTCTTCACAGAATAGAGTATTATAAATACATGAAATAAGATGCAAGGCTAATATATGAAATTAATAATATTCTAAGATTATAAAATATAAAAATACTATGATATATTAAAATGTGTACTTCTTCATTAATACAATGCATAATAAGATTTAATGGTGGGCTTAATAACTACCATACTTTCGAAGTACTGATGAATATGAACATTTTAAGGTATCTTCAACAACTGAATGTGATATAAATATATCTGTGATTCTTTGGTACAGCTAATATTATTGTGGTTTGGGAATTCTATATTGGGATTAAAAATCAGTGAAAATAAAGACAGAATTACACATGTCCACTCTGTTCTTGGACCCCAGGTTAGGACCCCTTGTTTAAGATACTCCTTAATTTTCCCAAGGCAAGCCAATACAAATGGCAGCAAGCATCCATTTTTTCCTATCCTCTAGATGGCCACTTGTCCCTTTGTTTTTAGCTCATGGACACACAGAGGATAGGATGATTCTAAAACTTGATCTCATATTGCTACTATGAAGGTGTTTTCTGTTCTATCTTTAGAGCATATAGGTACATTACTGACATTCCAGATTCAAAATATTAATCAGGTAAACATGAAATTTTCCCAAGACAAAATTATTTTATCAAATTCTATTTTGGCATCTCTGAAGTAATGCTAGTGATAATAATTAGCTTTATAAACAACTAAATACACATTCTTAAGTTCTCAAAGATTTTTGAACCTGTTTTTGTTATGAATAGTATAGTTAACTTAGTTTCCTAGGTTTGAGAGGCTCTTTTGGGAATAAAGCTATTTGTTTGTTTGTTTGTTTGTTTTTAAAAAACCATCTTTCATTAAGTGCTCTCTGACAAAATAGGTAAGGAAAAGTAGTAGATATAAAGTTCAAATTAGTCTGTTTTTCTACTCACTATGATAAAGAGAATTGAAGGGATGGAGACTGCAAGTGTTGAACAAAATGAGGTTTGGGGATTTTATTATTTTCCTATAACTATTTAAATTATCTCAAATGCAGTGACATAAAACAGTACAAATTATTATCTTACATTTCGGTAGGTAGCAAGTCTTATGCTAGTCACACTGTGTACAGCTACAATCAAGGTATTGGCAGGGCCACATTTCCTTTTGGAGGCTCTAGGAGAGATTCTACTTTTTTTTTTTTTTTTTTTTTTTACTATTCCAGCTTCTAGAACTACCTGTAAGCATTGGATCATGGCCACCCTTCATGAGCCAGCAATATCTACACATCCTTTGACCACGCTTCTGTTTTAAAATCTCCTTCTGTTGCCTCCCTCTTCTACTTATAAAGACCCTTGTGTTTACATTGGGCCTACTGGATAATTCAAAATAATCTGTTTCAGTAACCTTAATCAATATGCAACCTTAACTTTCCTTTGCTATGTAACCTAACATATTCTCAGGTTCTGGATATTAGGAAATGGGCATCTTTGGATAGTCATTATTCTGCCTACCATGGAGATTATCTGTGGATTTTCATCAGGCACTCTACCCCAGAGCTCTATATCAAAGAGATGGCAGTGGGGTCTATATGTATTCTTCTTTGTTTTGTCCACTTTGTGTATAGGCTCACTTATAAAGGTGAAAATATCCAACTATTATGCCTATGGCAGCCTTAAATTAAGGTGTATATGAAACTCTCACAATACGTATAAATACCAGGTGTTTTTTCACTTTTTAAAAGAGGTATTATTTAACCCGCCAATAAAAATATCTATAAGTAAAGCACAGATTAATAGACAAGATTGGGTAAATATATATAACCTCATTAAGAATCTTATATAATAAAGAGGTAATATACAAACTGACCATCACACCCTTGCACAAGATGGCCTCCACCATGTGGTCAAAAATGGCTGCCACAAGATGGCCATCAGGGGAGGCAGTTGTGGGAGATCAGGCCAGCAGGGGAGGGCAGTTAGGGGTGACCAAGCCTGCAGGGGAGGGCACTTGGGGGGGACCAGGCTTGCAGAGGAGGGCAGTTGGTGGCAACCACGCCATCAGGGGAGGGCAGTTGGGGGTGATCGGGCCAGCAGGGGAGCAGTTAGGCATCAATCAGGCTGGCAGGGGAGTGGTTAGGGGGTGATCAGGCTGGAAGGAAGAGCATTTAGGGGCAAACAGGCAGGCAGGCAGGCGAGCAGTTGTGAGCCAGCAGTCCTGGATTGTGAGAGGGATGTCTGACTGCCGGTTTAGACATCTGGCAGTCAGACATCCCCCGAAGGGTCCCAGATTGGAGAGGGTGCAGGCTGGGCTGAGGGACATCCCCCAGTGCATGAATTTTATGCACTGGGCCTCTAGTGTGATATAAAAAGAGAGTGGAAAGAAATTCCCTTGGAAATAGTCAATATATTTATACTAGAAGCCTGGTGCACAAAATTCATGCACTCGGGGAGGGGAGAGGTGTCCCTCAGCCAAGTCTATGCCCTCTTGCAGTCCAGGAGTCCTTGGGGCATGTCCAGGGGATGTCGGGGGAGTGGGTCTAAGCCGACAGTTGGACATCCTTAGTGCTGCCGCAGAGGTGGGAAAGTCTCCCGCCACTGCTGCTGCACTCTCCAGCCGTGAGCCCAGCTTCTAGCTGAGCAGCGCTCCCCCTGTGGAAGAGCACTGACCACCAGGGGGCAACTCCTGCATTGAGCGGGATCAGGCCAAAACTGGCTCTCTGACATCCCCTGAGGGGTCCCGGATTGCGAGAGGGTGCAGGCCAGGCTGAGGGAACCCACCAGTGCCGGGGAGGGACGTGGGAGGTTGGCCAGCCTATAGGGGCCGGGCTCCAGGGCATGTCCATCCCATCTCGCTCAATCCCGATTGGCCAGACCCCAACAGCAAGCTAACCTACCAGTCAGTGTGCCTGCTCCTGGTGGTCAGTACACATCATAGCAAGCAGTTGAGTGGCCTTAGCATATCATTAGCATATTACAGTTTGATTGGTTGAACAGACAATTGGACAACTGGACACTTAGCATATTAGGCTTTTATTATATAGGATATCACCAAATTCAGGCAAATGTAGATGTGTAGATTAGGTAAACAGTGTCTGAGAGGCCAAATATTAATTGACAGCTTGTTGAGCAAAGTGGTCAGAAATACTGAGAGAAAAGTAATTTGACTAGAGTTTATGTGTTCTGAAAACCAAGAAAACTTGTAAGGGAGGTAGAGGTAGCTGCCTCAGGCTGTCATCTGATAATTACTTTTCAGATATGCAACTAGAGTTTACAGCAGCACAAATCTCCTTCCAACTTTATGGGGGGGAAATGTGGAAAACAAGCCAATAGAATTTTTCAAGAAAGTAAGTTCTAGAACCATTTTTGGAGAGAGTATATATTTAGTCCTAAATTTTGACCATCTACTTCTGAGGTTTTTTGATTGGTGTTTTATTACTACTTTATAATGATAATGATGATCATCATCATCAAATTTATACTTCTCATCATTATTTGCAAGTGAAAATGTGTTACTTTACTAGAAGAATGAAGGGTGGAAATATGAATGATTGTTAGTTTCCTTTTGAGATTTTTCTCATTTTTTAAATCTTTAAAGCAATACAAAAGATGAAATGATAGGTGAAATACTATCTGTGGTCTTTGCATATCATATTGTAGGTAGTCATAATTTTTATTGATCTATAAAATTTAATTAAGTAGAGAATTGTTTTGGGGTTTTGTCTGTGTTGTTGCTATTGTTTTAAAATTTTAGACAGTGATGCTGGGATTAGTAGTGAACATGATATTAATGAAGGCTGTTTCCAGGCTCCAAATTCCTTAAAAACCTGTGAGTACCTCAAATAAAAGCTTTTCTTTGTTTCTATGTCGGATTGTGATATGTATAGCATAATATGAAGTAAAATGTTCAACATAAGATGGTTACAATAGACAAAATGGCAAGCCCTGGGGATTGCAGGCTGAACGGGAGGCCAAAGTGTTGGTCCTTGGCCTTTTTATGACCCTTTGACAGACTCTGCCCACACCTTTCCTTTCACTGCTGGTTTTCCTCACCTGGACAATGAATGTATTTAGAAAAATGACTTTTATGTTTCTTTTGGCTTATATGAACTGATTAAGTCTATTTAGATGACAAGTATCACAATGTTTGAAATTACTATAAGGTGAACACAGATTTACTTTGTTTTATGAAATAACTATACATTTAGAAAATATAGATAGAATGATGGATAGAAAAATCAATACAGGAATGTTCTGGTTAAACCACCCCACATGTAGTGGCATTAAAAAATAAAAATCAATACATCCCCATGACTTATTTATTTTATACCTGGGAGTCTGTACCTTTTGACTCCCTTTACCCGTTTCACTTACCTCCCCCCAACCCCACCACTGTCAACCATCAATCTGTTCTCTGTATTTATGAGCTTTCTTTATTTCCACATATAAATGAAATCATATGGTATTTCCTTTTCTCTATCTGGCTTATTTCACTTAGCATAATGCACTCATGGTTCATCCATGTTGTCACAAATGGCAGATTTGTGGTTACCAGGGGTAGGGGGTGTTGGATAAGGAAATTGGATGAAGAAACTATAAATGCACAAACTTCCAGTTATACGATAACTACTGGGGATGTATAATGTACAAGATGTACAAGACTATATAGTTAACACTGCTGTATAGTATATTTGAAAGTTGTTAAAAGAGTAAGTCCTCAGAGTTCTCTCACACAAAAGACAAAACACTTTTTCTTATCCATATAAGATGATATATGTTACCTAAACGTATTGTGTTAATCATTTCACAATGTATGTAAGTCAAGTCATTATGCTGTATACTTTAAATATATACAGGGCTGTATATCAATTATATATCAATAAAACTGAAAAAAAGGTAAAGCAAACATACCTATGAGTGCTACAAGGGAGTCTGGGTGGATGCAAGGACTTCTGGGGACCAGGGCATGCAAGCCCAAGCTGTTGAGGCCCAAGCTGGTAGTATGCACACACTTGGCTACAGAGACCAGCTGCAGGTACCTATGTAGTGGCAACGGCCTGTGCAGACACACAGGGGCCAGGGCTAACTGCTGGCACACACTGTCAGCTGTGCGGGCCTTGGCTGTCGGTGTGCACTCTTGTGACTGCAAGGTCTCACCTTGGGCACATTCACAGCAGTGGAGTCTGTCAATCTAAATCAAGAGGTAAATTGAAGCAAGCTCAGATTACCAGAAATTGAATTTATTTGAGAACTGCAGTTTGGAAAACGTAAGCGAGAGCAAGCTACAAGCGAGTATGTGGAGGATTTGGGGCAAGTCATAATTATGGCCCCAAAAAACCAACAAAGGCAAGTCCAACCAGCATCCAAGCAGGAAGTTCATTGGCTTGAGAATGAGAAGAGATTTTTGGCGATGTTCATTGGTCATATTCTTGGTGGATATTCCTAAATCCGGGTCTTCTGCAAAATTGTCCCCCACAGAAATCAGTCTGTCAGTTCTATAATTCCGTTTCTCTGAGGGTGCAGGCATGAGATTCCCCATTTCCCATCCTCCAGTTCCATTTTAGATTGAAATCTCTTCACAGGTCCAGTGACAAGAGTCAGTCTGGTCAAGTGCAAGTATACAGCTGGAGGGGCTAGCGCTAAGTGCACACACGTTGGCAGGTGTCACCTGTGAGAGTCTACAGCATGGGCACAGAGAAAGACTCAAGTGACTAGCTACAGTGAAGGGAAATACCTGTGGGGAATAAACTGCTGAATTCCCAGAGCGTGGTGGTGGCTGTGTGGGCCACTGGTTTCTTCAATGGCTAAAGAGGCAGGGGTCATGTGCAAAGCAGGTCACTGGGAACCATGGTGGCTCCAGCTGTGTGGCTGGTTCTGGTAGTCCCGGCTCTTGCCCTTCTTCCTTGTTCCTGACTGACTGTATAGTCCCAGCTTTGCTGGTCTCTGGGTGGGGTGAAAAGGAGGTAGGTCTTTTTTTCAGGCTGAGGAGGGGGTACCACATTGAGCAGTGTCAGCCAGGCTGGGATGATGCAGGCAAAATGGAGCTGTTCGGGGGTTTTTCCTTTTTGTGCCATTCTTCTCAGCTTATTTAGGTTCTCTGTTGCTGCGGGTTTGTTTGTTAATATTATTATTGATTATTTACTTACTCATTTTTTTAGGGAGAGAGAGGAAGGGAGAGGGAAACATCTATGTGAGCAACATTAATTGGTTGCCTCCTGCATGCACCCAACCAGGGATTGAACCGTCAACCTTGTTATATGTCCTGACCAAGAATCCAACCAGCAACCTTTCGGTGCGAGGGAGGACACTCAACCAACTGACCACGCTGGCCAGGGAAGTTGCTATAGGTTCTTAATGAACTCGTAGGCTCTCCCAAAGCTGTTTTTGTTCGTGGCTAGCGGTCTAATTGTTGACCTTTGTTGGGAGATACAGGCTGGGGTCTCCTACTTCACCAACCTGGTGGTGTCCCTTCCCTTTTCTAGCTTTTTGAGTAGAATATTCATCTTCTCTATTTTCAGCCTTAGGTATATGAAAGTCTATAGGTCTTTAAAATATTGCTTTCATTTTCTTTTGCAAATTTTACAGTTCATATGGAAGAGCAGATACCAGAGACTAACCATAAAAAAAAGCAAGAAAAGAATAATGAGGAAGTAGATGGACATCACATCAGGTTTGAAAATATTACAAGGTTAATAGAAACTTTTTTCACATCATATTTAACAATAAATCTTAACGTGTTTTATTGATCTGAAAAGCAAAACAAAATACATTTTGGCCTTATATTCCCTATCTATAAAATCGAGAAAACAGTGATGTTAACTACATTGCAGGTTATTATGAGGACAGCAATGCATGAATGTTGCTCCAAAATAATAATAATTGCTCACATTCACTGAATGTTTGAAGCACTGTTTGCAGCACTCAATAAATATAGCTAGCAGGCTATTGCTATTATTATAATGCATTATTCACATGAGATAATTAAAGTTCGAATTGTGGATGATATATTTAATTGGATTTGAAACAAAGTTTATAAAGATCAGAAGAGATTATGGAAACAAGAGAAGCATATGACAGGCAGGTCAGAGATTCAAGAATAAGTGCTGCTTGTTGTGGCAGTAAGAGGGCTTATATCACCTTGAGAAAACATGAGTTTTGGGTTTCATGTGAAAATAAAAGTTGTAACTGAAAACTCTGCATAAAGTTGGAACTTTAAAATAGGACTACATTTGTTGGAAAAAAGGTGATGAGATGAACTCCAAAATCAATTTATAAACACTGTTTTCTGTGCCTTTATCTGACCACTGTGGGGAAGAGCATCTCCCAAGAGGTAACATGGTGTCTGTTCATTCATTGCAATATTGGTTTGTATTATTACAGCTGATTGGATCAGGAACATCAAGCCAAGAACTTTACATAAAATGAGTTTAGGGACTGTGATATCCCCTAGGCATATTGGTAAAAACAAAGATAAAATAATTCAAGAGGGGCACTCCTACAATCCAGGCTGCACAGGGTAGGGTGACGAAAGTGTCAAAAAATGAATAGAAATTTGAAAGTTACAAAGCATGTAAGAAAGCAGTCTATCAAAAGGAAGAATTATGGATCCAATAGTCAGAAAGAGTAGAGCCCTAATAACATGAGAGAAATAGTACACAAATGTGAGATAAAGTACAACATAAATATTTTTAAATGGATGAAGACATTTAAAAATGAATCAAAATAGTAATGAGAAACTACACTATTAAAAAACAGGGAGAAATGGAAAAGAGTATTAAAGAATCTGTGAAATGAATAATATAGACACTGATTTTTTTAAGTACTCAACGTATTAAGTTGCGAATAGATGCAGATGATGACAGAAATACAGAAATGTAACAAAATTTTAAACATACTAGAATTCACCATGGTGAAGACTACAGAAGAGAAATTAAAGACGTGATGGATACTACGTAGTCTAACCAATATTGTGGGGGACCTTATCATAAATTACACCAGTGCCTTAGCCAGCATAGCATGTGCAAACTTAGTTCACACTTTCCCCTCAACAAGCACCCATTGGTTAGCTCTTGGACCTAGTTGTCTACCATCAGTAAGACTAGCCCAGAGAAGAGTCCTGTGCAAGTGCTGTAAGCAGGGTTAGGCTATTTAATAGGGAATTCTTGTATCACAGGTACCTGGAATGTGGTTGGGGTGAACATGTTCCATTGGTTCCATGGACTTCTTACCCTTTTGAAGGGCAAAAGACACAAGGGGGGTAGACTAAGACTGTGGCAAGAATGAGGACTGGGATACGGACCTCACTTGATTTGTCCTATGAGATGTCCTAGGTTATGTATGCCCAGAAGCATACACTGTGACTAAGCATTGAGAGCGAATAGCTTAAGATATTATATTGAAAGGAGTTAGAAACAGGGCTAGGCAGACAGGGTAAGGGGTGGAAGAAGAAGAAAGTACAGACATAAGTTCAGGACCGAGCAGGCCGAGCTCCAAACGGCAAGGTTGTTTATCTTGCAGGTGCAGAATGTTACAGGATTCCAGGGCAGAAGGAATAGGGAAACTGAGACAAAAAGTTAAAACAAGACCAAACCATGGGGGCAATTTGCAGCCAGCTTGTAACTAACAAACCATTATCTTCCCCAGCCAAGGACACAGAGCAAATGGTTAAAAAAACAAAACAAAAAAAACACCAAAAAAAAACAAAAAAACAAAAACAAAACAAAACAAAAACCTCCCTAATGATAGAATGCAGAAAGGGAGGGGGAAAGGGGAAAGGAAAAAAGGGCCATTTTACTCCCTAAGCAGAGAAGCCAGCAGTCTCAAGGCTTGGCAAGATAAAGGTGCCAGGTGCTTTTCATGAATTTTGAGAAGGCCACAACAAAGTAAAAATGGCCCTTGAGAATTAATCTGCATCAAAAAAGTCAGCAGAGGAATTTTGAAGCCTATAGACAGTAGGGTTTTAACACCTCAGTCCCCCACCCAACTTGCTCTTCGTATTAGCTCTTCATAAGCCAGATGTATAGATTTGTTTGCTTTTGTTTTTCAGTAAAGATGCATGCTTTAATTGTTTTAATAAACTGTTTTTTCACAGCACAGTTAAGGTCTCTCATATAAATTCCTTTATATGAGAACACAAAAAGATAGAGGTTGGGGACAGCCCTCTCCCACTGACTCAGGGGGCTGTCTTGTCCAGTAGCACTTCTCTATAACAATAACAGGAAGCATAGGTAGGGGCGTGGAAGACAGTGAAGATCCGGCCCTGGGCCAGTTTGAAATGAATAAAACTAAAAAAAAAAAAAGACCGTACCCTTTTATGTAATGATGTTTACTTTGAATTTATATTAGCTCACACAAACACTCCATCCATGCTTTTGTTCCGGCCCTCTGGTCCAGTTTAAGAACCCATTGAGGCCCTCGAGTCAAAAAGTTTGCCCACCCATGCCTTAGAGTTATTCCAACTAAAGGGCAAAGAAGCTGGGTTATTTTTCCATCAATTTCTTTCTATTGTTGGTTGAGGACTGCTCCTGCAGGCTTTAATTGCCACTTCTGGCCTGATCCATGCAAAGGCTAAAGTGGCAATTGAAATGATCAGAGAAAGCCCTCAAGGAGAAAGTCACAGTTTTACATAAAGCAATTGACCTACAGGGAAGATTTAGATGTGAAGGGGACATGGCAAGACATAGATGGCATCTGCTATAGTGCAGAATTGAAAGAACTTTGAGAAAGCATGTCCCTAAAAGAGAATGATAGTATGGTGGCAAAATGTGGCCATTAAATTTTGAGTTTTTAAGGATCAAAATGGTTTCTACCTCTGCTATTTTATATCTAAGGAGATGGAGTTACTGGAAGATGTATCTCTTAACAAATAAGTCACTTCCTACTTATAATATATGATATTCTTGCTTATGTTTATTACCTGAATCTATTAAGTTACCTTTTATGTTTAAGAAAAGAAACATCAATACCAGAATATCTTCAAAAATAGAACCATCTTTTCTAAGAATTCCACTTTATGGTGGATTTGTTTTGGACTTGTAAGGGAGAGGGGCTGGCCCTGTGCATTCCTCAGGGTCTGTGCTCATGAACATTGCACGAGTTGGAAAATGTACACTTCGGAATGTCCTTGGCTTTCACTTTTGACTCAGTAACATTAGGAAATGAATATTATTTGGGAAAAGGGAACAGTGAATACAAAGCTTTTGACAGAAGCTTTGAACTTGTTTATTTGCATTTTTGTATACTATGAAATAGCTAGCAATTCTTTGTCTTTGATAACATTAATAATTACTGTTGAGTTGTTTAAACCTCTTATTATAAATATTTTATTTAAATTTCCCATTCTAAAGGTTTTCATTTTAATCTGTTCGTGAACAAGAAAAATCAGGCTTTTTTTTCTATTATAAAACAACACATTTTAATCAAACAACTTTTTCTTCTAATTTGCCCTAATGAGAATGCTGCAACCCAAATACTTCTCTCTGAATGAAAGTAATCAATGAACAAAGATGATAAAATGTGCCTGGAGTCTTTTTTACCAAGAGAAAATTATGTTCTCAAATTATATTTGTACTTAAGTAGGATGGAATAGAAATAGCAATATTCTAGCAGTTTTTGACAACTGAGAATTTTGAGGCTTTGGTTAGACACAGTATGGATTTCAACTGTGGTCCATTGCCAATGCATGTTAATATATAATATAAAATTATAATATGGTATACTAGAGGCCCAGTGCACGAAATTCATTCATGGCGGGGGGTGGGGGGGTTATCCCTCAGCCCAGCCTGTACCCTATCCAATCTGGGACCCCTCAGGGAATGTCTGACTGCTGGTTTAGACCCAATCCCAGGACCGCTGGCTCCTAACCACTCACCTGCTGCCTGCCGATTGCCCTTAACCACTCTGCCTGTCTGACTGACCGACCCTAACCACTCTGCCTACATGCCTGCCTGATTGACCATAACCACCTCTACCTGCATGCCTGATCGCCCTAACCGCCTCTGCCTGCCTGCCTGATCGCCCCTATCTGCCTCTGCCTGCCTGCCTGATCGCTCCTAACTGCTCTCCCCTGCCTGCCTGATCGCTCCTAACTGCTCTCCCCTGCCAGCCTGACCAACCCTAACTGCTCTCCCCTGCCAGCCTGATCGCTCCTAATTGCTCTGCCCTGCCGGCCTGATCACCCCTAACTGCCTCTGTCTTGGCCCCCGCCACCATGGCTTTGTCCAGAAGGACGTCCAGAAGACATCCGGTCTATCCAGTCTAATTAGCATATTACCCTTTTATTAGTATAGATGCATATGGCAGCATATCTATATATATAAAAGCCTAAGTAACCATTCAACCACTCAACCATTCAACTGGTAGCTATGATACACACTAACCACCAGGAGACAGACGCTCAACACACAGACATGGAAACATGGAACAGACTGATGAATCTCAGAGGGAAACGGGAGGGAGGGAAGAGATTAACCAAAGATCTTACATGCATACTAGAGGCCTGGTGCACAGATTTGTGCACTGGTGGGGTCCCTCAGCCTGGCCTGCGGGGATCGGGTTGAAACGGATCCAATATACCCCGAGGGGTCCCAGATTGTGAGAGGGTGCAGGCCAGGCCAAGAGACCCCACAGGTGCACAAATCCGTGCACCGGGCCTCTCATCCTATATAATAAAAGGCTAATATGCAAATCGACTGAACAGCGGAACGACCAGTTGCTATGACATACACTGACCACCAGGGGGCAGACGCTCAACACTCATGGCTGATGAGCGCAGTGGCAGTCAGTCAGACATCCCCCGAGGGCTCCCGGACTGTGAGAGGGTACAGGCCAGGCTGAGGGATCCCACCCAAGTGCACGAATTTCATGCACCGGGCCTCTAGTAGCATATAATATGTGCTACGTAATGTATAATTAATATGTATAATGTAATTTATTTGTTATGTATATAGTACATACATGATATTATAAACAGATACAACCCCTCAATTTATTTTACAAAGAAATTAGAGCAGTTAATATTCTTGCAGGAATAACTGATTTTGTTGACATACATTGCAGTCATTTGGAAACAAAATTGCCATCTGTAACATTTCATGTGTTACATGTTTCTCATAGCAGTGAATTAAAATTAGAACCAATTAGTCTCATTGTCATGATACTTATGTGGTTGATATGTTGACTTCTTCCTAGCTTTTGGTGGATTTCCTTACATGAAATTAGGCCTTAGGACAGCGGTTCTCAACCTGTGGGTCGCGACCCCTTTGGGGGTTGAACGACCCTTTCACAGGGGTTGCCTAAGACCCATCGGAAAACCCATATATAATTACCTATTGTTTTTGTGATTAATCACTATGCTTTCATTATGTTCAATTTGTAACAATGAAAATACATCCTGCATATCAGATATTTACATTATGATGCATTAACAGTAGCAAAATTACAGTTATGAAGTAACAACGAAAATAATTTTATGGTTGGGGGTCACCACAACATGAGGAACTGTATTAAAGGGTCGTGGTATTAGGAAGGTTGAGAACTACTGCCTTAGGATATTTTTTTATCATTTGTTCTTTATTGATTACTAACATATTGGCAATAATAGGAAAGAAAAGTATAATAGTGAACTTTGTAGTATGTCTTTATATTGTACTCTACCTTAAGGTTGTGGAGATTTTTATAACTATGCTCTGATTTCATTAAGATTATAGAAATGGTAACTTTCAGAGAAAACATGACATTGCTTTCAAGGAAAGGACCAGCATAGATAAAGCAAAGAAAAGCCTGGTCAGCCAGCTCAAGGCCTTGAAGAAATAGCAAAACGTTCCATGGGTGAACAGCAGCAAAACATTGAAGTCTTCAGTAGAGCAAGGATAATCTTTTATGGCTATGTGGTTCAGCTGTTGCACCTCTTACCTGTTTTGTTTTTTTCATATATTTTATTGATTTTTTTACAGAGAGGAAGGGAGAGGGAGAGGGATACAGAGTTAGAAACATCGATTCAGCTGCCTCTTGCACACCCCCTACTGGGGATGTGCCCGCAACCCAGGTACATGCCCTTGACCGGAATTGAACGTGGGACCCTTCAGTCTGCAGGCCGATGCTCTATCCGCTGAGCCAAACGGGTTAGGGTACCTCTTACCTTTTTTAACAACATGCCCTGCTCCCTGTGGTAACTTCTATGTCTAAAGGAAAGGGGTTGTTGTTACTCAATAATCTGAGACATGCAGATAGCCCACAATAGAGATTATAGATTTGAAGAAAATTGGAAAATAAACAAAGCATGTTTTTTTAAAATATATTTTTTATTGATTTCAGAGAGGAAGGGAGAGGGAGAAAGAGATTGAAACATCAATGATGAGAGAGAATCATTGATCGGCTGGCTGCCTCCTGCACGCCCCCCACTGAGGATCGAGCCCACAACCTGGGCATGTGCCCTGGACTGGAATCAAAATGGGGACCCCTCAATTCACAAGCCAATGCTCTATCCACTGAGCCAAACCAGCTAGGGCATCAAAGTACGTTTTATGACAAAATTTATATGCGTCATTCTCTGTTATCCAAGATTCAACATATTTCATTCAGCACAGCAGGTTAGCTAAGCTTAAGAATTACAGGTTTCTCAGTGCTTCAGGATGGTGGATAATAACAGTTAACTGAAAGGAGGAAGCTTACTGGTTTCTTGCCATCAATTCTTTGACAGTTTCCTTGCTTACTGTGGAATTAAATAACACAAAATATAAAAAAACTATCAGGGAAGAAACAACTTCGTCTGAGTATCTCTGAATATATACTGGATATAAATTATGCATTAGTTTAGATATATTTGCAGGAACAAATACATATATACTCATCTCTGCAGAGATTGGACATCCCGTGAGGAGTCTAGAAGTGAGATTTGAAAACACAGTTTCTCCTTTAAAAAATTAATAGCGCACTTTAATTTTAAAAAAGAATTAAATAGTTTTTGTCTCCTGCTCTCAGTTGGATCAAACCAGTGTCTTAAATTATTTATATGCTATCCTCAAAAATACAATTTGCATAAATATAAGAGGGAAAAACAAGAGTCTGGAGTGGAGGAAAAAAAAATCTCCTAAAATATTATGATGAGAATAAAATGGGGCACTGGCGAGGAGAAATCAATGCCGCAGTGACTAGGAAATTGTAGGAAGAGTTTATCTTATAGATGCTAAAGAGTCCTTTGGGGCCTTAGTCCAGTGAGAAAATTGTATAACGAAGATCAGACCAGGGGACAGAAATCTCTGAATGTCTTGTTAAAATGCTGAAAATCAATTATTCATTCATTCATTTATTCAGTTATTTATTCATTCATTCAGCTAATGTTACTGAGCCCTTATATGTACTCGAGTCTGTGTTTGGCACTAGACATGACAAAATGGAAAATGAGGACAAGTGGGAGTCCAAAATTGTATTTGAGTAAAAATAATAACCAAGATTTTTCTGTGTAGATGAGACATTAGAAAAAGCAGACATATTGAAATTCAGGCATTTTTAATAAACTAAATTATGTAATTATGGCAGCTGAGTACAAAGGCCATAAAGGTAGGAAATTATTCTCACTGGAGAAAGGAGAAACTAAAGATTGAAAATGGGGAGCTGAGATATATGCATCCTGCAATTAGCTAGAAGAATACAAAGAAACTCTAAGGTGTGTGACCATGCAAAGAAAAGGTCATATTTGGTGAGGAAGAAAATTTGGAGTTTTCAAAAACCACGTTCAGTGTACTTACTTAATATTTCTATTGTTCCTCTTGTATAGAATCATGTTTTCTCTATCTTATCTGACTACATTTAACTTTATGCATATTTTTAAACACAGAGCAATATTATAATGTGGTGAATTTCATAGCACCAGAAAATTATGCTTTAAAATGAAAGATATTAAAGTAGAATTTGAGTACGGCACTCATGTTCAGTGCTTCCTATACTTTTCTAGTTAGAAGAAATTAAATACAGGCACATATACTGAAATCATACTCATGAATTTTGGTTAAAAGTCAATTGTTTAATTAAGATTAAATATGTGCAAAAAAATGACATAATTAAAATAGGATCCCCTAATAGGTATAACATTTTACTCAACAAAAAGCAGAGAGAATAATTATTTTCAAATCAACAGGTCATTAATCTTGACCTTATGAGAGAACACAGTAATTTTTAATGTTTTTTTAAATTGATTTCAGAGAGAAGAAGGGGGTGGGAGAAAGAGATAGAAACATCGCCCTAGCTTGTTTGGCTCAGTGGATAGAGCATCGGCCTACGGATTAAAGGGTCCCAGGTTCGATTCTGGTCAAGGGCACATGGCCAGGTTGTGGGCTCAACCCCCAGTAGGGGGCGTGCATGAAGCAGCCCATCAATGATTGTCTCTCATCATTGATGTTTCTATCTTTCTCCCTCTTTCTTTCTCTCTGAAATCAGTAAAAATAAAAATAAAAAAGAGAAACATCAATGATGAGAGAGAATCATCAAAGAGAGAATCAACTGGCTGCTTCTTACATGCCCTCCACTGGGGATCAAGCCCGCAACCTGGGCATGTGCCCTGACCAGAAATCAAACCACGACCTCCTGGTTCATGGGTCGATGCTCAACCACTGAGCCACACGGGCTTGGCAGAATACAGTAATTTATTTCAAAGAGAGTTGAGCCTAATATGTGAAACCTAATGAAGGTGAAATGTTAGTAATGTAATTGTTCTCATTTTAAATTTGGGTCAAGTTCATAATGTAATGAAAGAACAAGCAAGAAGAATATTAACTTCATAAAAACAAACAGCAGGATGTTTCATTTTGCTTGGCAGACAAGAAAGTACAGAAATAATAGACAAAGATGCAAACCCCAGCACTAGCAATATCCCTGCGACAAGTCACTTAACTGCTCTATACCTCAGTTTTCTCATTTTGGGACAGGGATTGTTCAGTGAAAAACAATGATATATTTAGTGCACTTAAGCCTGTGTCTGGAACATGAGAAATGCTAGTTAAATGATGTTATTTTCCCTACTGTTATTCATCAGAGTAAAAAGAAATGACCTAAACATATAAGAAAAGATACTTTCCTATATTTGATTTATCATAAAGACTTCAAAGCACTAACCCTGGAGTCAAATACTAGTCATATAATTTGAAACAATCTATTTACCTTCTCTCAGGCTCAGTTTCCACAGGTTACTTTCCCCCCCAGGTATCAATAGTTGTGTTGACAGAATATTCCAATAGTAGGTGCAATTTGTTATCTTATATTAAATAGAAAAATATATAAAAACTGCTGCTCAGGGATACTGATGCTCCAGTAAATAAATAGTACTAAATTTCTAAACAGAAAGTGCAAGTGCCAGCCAATATCATTACAGCTGGCCATAACTAGGTGTCTGCTTATATGGTGTGATATCAGCATTGCCAAACTGTCTATACAAATCTTTTTCTCCACCAGGCTTCATAGGTCCTAAACTGTCGATATTTCCTTTGGAATAAAGCATTGATGGCTTCAGAGGAAAGCAAGCTGGTTAGCTGATTTGAGAGTAATGTAAAAAACAAACACATAATTTAGAGAGAGCCTTAGGGGTTGAGATCAAAGGCTAGAAAAAGTTAATGGATGTAAGGAAACTTAGAACATGAGACATTATCCATGAATTTAGGTAGTCAGCATGAAGATAGTTAAGGTGTTAGTGGGGGTAAAAGAAGGATAAAAGTCTTAAAACTGAAGATTTGATTGTAAAATTTAAACAAATTATTAACTAATATACTCAATGGTGAAAGCCTGAATACTTTCCTTCTAGCATCAGGAAGAAAGGACACCTGCTTTCACTACTTCTACTCAACATAGTGATGGAAGTTATAGACCTTCTCTCTCTTCTCTCCCTTTGTGATCACCATTATGACTATGTTGGTATGCTTAATAGTGTCCCACTTAATAGGGCTAAATAGGCTCTATTTATTTTTCATTTTTTCCCTTTCTGCCCCTCAAACAGGGTTATTTAAATAGATAGATCTAAAATTTGCTGATTCTGTTTTCTGTTTGTTCTAATTGCCTACTGAACCTCTATTGAAATGATTGCTTCATTTCAATTACTATAGTGTTTGCCTCCAAAATTTCTATTTTATTATATTTTATTATTGCTCTTTATAATTATTTTCTATCTAAGGTGATATTCTTCTCCTGGTTTCTATTAGTTTTTGTTCACGATTTCCTTTAGCTCTTTGAACTTGTTTAAGGCAGTTGTTTTAAATTCTTTCCTAAGTGAGTCGAATAATGCCTGTGCTTGCTTGGGCAGTTTCTATTAATTTTTTCCTGTGAATGGGCCACACTTTCTTACTTTTTAAAATGCTTCAAAAAGGAATAATAAATTTTATTATGGTGGTGAATAAATAAATAGATAGATAAATAAATAAAATGCCTCAAAAAAAACTGGACATTCTGAATATTATAATGTGACAACTCTGGAAGGTAGATTCCATCCCTCTCCGTGGATTGTCATTCATGCTTTTTATAGTTGGGTATTGTTTGTTTGCAATGGTTTTTCTAAACAATTTTGTAAGGTTTTTATTCGTTCTCATATGTAGCCATTGAAGTCTCTTTTACATTACTTAATGGTCAGCTTGTATTTGGACAGAGTTTCTGTCAATGCCTGAAACCAAGGAAAGGAGAAAGAAAAAATACTGTCTCGGTCTTTGCAAAATGTCTTTGCATTGGGTATTCCTTCAACTTTTAGCCTAACCATTTACAAGCCTGTATTATATTTTGCTTCCTACTTGAATGGAGCCTAAAGCTCAGACAGAATTGAAAGTTTATGGTCTTCTGAGGATTATAATATGTACACTAGTGGCCTGGTACATGAAATTCCTGCATGGGGGGAGGAGGGCTGTCCCATAGCCCGGCCTGCACTCTCTCCAATCTGGGAGCCCTTGGGGGATGTTCGACTGCCCTTTAGTCAGGCAATCAGACATCTCTTTCACAATCTGGGACCGCTAGTTTCTAACCACTCACCTGCCTGCCTCACTGATCACCCTCAATTGCCCCCCTTCCAGCCTGATCACCTCTAACTGCCCCCCCTGCCGGCCTGATCACCCCTAACTGCCCCCCCGCCCGCTGGCCTAAGCAACGCAAACTGGCTCCCCAGACCTTGTCAACCCCAACTGCCACCCCACCAGCCTAGTCATCACCAACAGCCCCCCTTCCAGCCTGATCACCCCTAACTGCCCCCCCCCCCCCCGCTGGCCTTCTCAACCTGAACTGCCTCCCTGCTGCCCTTCTCACCCCCAACTGCAACCCCACCAGCATACTCATCCCCAACTGCCCCCCAGCCGGCCTGCTCACCCCCAACTGCCCCCCTTTAGGCCTGATCACCTCTAACTGCCCCCCTGCCGGCCTGCTCACCTCCAACTGCTACCCCGCCAGCCTGTTCAAACCCAACGGCACCTCCACCGGCCTGCTAACCCCCAAATGCCCCCCTTCCAGCCTGATGACCCCTAAATGCCCCCCCCCCCCCGCTAGCCATCTCACCCCCAACTGCCTCCCGGCTGGCCTTCTCACCCCCAACTGCCCCCCCTGGCCTCCTCACCCCCAACAGCCCTCCCGCTGGCCTGCTCACCCCCAACTGCCCCCCTTCCAGCCTGATCACCCCTAACTGCGCCCCCCCGCTGTCCTTCTGACCCCTAACTGCCCCTCCCCCGCTGGCCTTCTGACCCCCAACAGCCTCCCTGCTGGCCTTCTCACCCCCAACGGCCACCCGGCCAGCCTGATCACCTCTAACTGCCCCCCTGCCAGCCTGATCACCCCTAACTGCCGCCCCCCGCTGGACTTCTCACCCCCAACTGCCACCCCGACAGCCTCCTCACCATCAACTGCCCCCCTTCCAGCCTGAACACCTATAACTGCCCCCCTGCCGGCATGATCACCCCTAACTGCCTCCCTGCTGGCCTTCTCACCCCCAACTGCCCTCCCGCCAGGCCTGCTCACCCCCAACTGCTCACCTTCCAGCCTGATCACCCCTAAATGCCAACCCCGCTGCCCTTCTCACCCCTAACTTCCCCCCCCCTGCTGGTCTTCTCACCCCCAACAGCCTCCCTGCTGGCCTTCTCACCCCCAACGGCAACCCCCCCAGCCTGCTCACCCCCAACTGCCCCCCTTCCAGCCTGATCAGCCATAACTGCCACCCCCCGTGGTCTTCTCACCCCCAACTGCCTCCCTGCAGGCCTTCTCACCCCCAACAACCTCCCTGCTGGCCTTCTCACCCCCAACTGCCTCCCTGCTGGCCTTCTCACCCCCAAAAACCTCCCTGCTGGCCTTCTCACCCCCAAAGGCCACCCCGCCAGCCTGCTCACCCCCAACTGCACCACTTCCAGACTGATCACCTCTATCTGCCCCCCTGCCGGCCTGATCACTCCTAACTGCCCCCCCCCCCGCTGGCCTTCTCACCCCCAACAGCCTCCCTGCTGGTCTTCTCACCCCCTACTGCCACCCCGCCAGCCTGCTCACCCCCAACTGCCCCAACGCCGGCCTGTTCATCCCCAACTGCCCCCCTTCCAGCCTGATCACCTCTAACTGCCCCCCTGCCCCCGCTGGCATTCTCACCCTCAACTGCCTCCCTGCTAGCCTTCTCTCCCCCGACTTCCACACCGCCAGCCTGTTCATCCCCAACTGCCCCCCTTCCAGCCTCATCACCTCTAACTGCCCCCATGCCGGCCTGATCAACCCTAACTGCCGCCCCCCCCCGCTGGCCTTATCACCCCCAACTGCCACCCGGCCAGCCTCCTCACCACCAACTGCCCGCCTTCCAGCCTGATCACCTTTAACTGCCCCCCTGCCGGACTCATCACCCCTAATTGCCTCCCTGCTGGCCTTCTCACCCCCAACTGCCACCCCGCCAGCATACTCACCCCCAACTGCCCCCCTTCCAGCCTGATCACCCCTAACTGCCCCCCCCCCGCTGGCCTTCTCAAACCCAACAGCCTCCCTGCTGACCTTCTCACCCCCAACTGCCACCCCGCCAGCCTGCTCACCCCCAACTGCCCCCCTTCCAGCCTGATCACCCGTAACTGCCCGCCCCCACTGGCCTTCTCACCCCCAACTGCCTCCTTGCTGGCCTTCTCACCCCCAACTGCAACCCCGCCTGCCTGTTCATCCCCAACTGCCCCCCTTCCATCCAGATCACCTATAACTGCCTCCCGTCCAGCCTGATCACCTCTAACTGCCACCCTGCCCGCCTGATCACCCCTAACTGCCTCCCTGCTGGCCTTCTCACCCCCAACTGCCACCCCGCTAGCCTGCTCACCCCCAACTGCCCTCCCGCCGACCTGCTCACCCCCAACTGCACCCCTTCCAGCCTGATCACCCCTAACTGCCCCCCCTCCACTGCCCTTCTCACCCCTAACTTCCCCACCGCCCCCGCTGGCCTTCTCACCCCCAACTGCCACCCCGCCAGCCTGCTCACCCCCAACTGCCCCCTTCCAGCCTGATCACCCGTAACTGCCCGCCCCCACTGGCCTTCTCACCCCCAACTGCCTCCTTGCTGGCCTTCTCACCCCCAACTGCCACCCCGCCTGCCTGTTCATCCCCAACTGCCCCCCTTCCAGCCTGATCACCTATAACTGCCCCCCTGCCAGCCTGATCACCCCCAACTTCCCCCCCCCGCTGGCCTTCTCACCCCCAACTGCCCCCCGTCCAGCCTGATCACCTCTAACTGCCCCCATGCCAGCCTGATCAACCCTAACTGCCGCCCCCCGCTGGACTTCTCACCCCCAACTGCCACCCCGCCAGCCTGCCCACCCCCAACTGCCCTCCCGCCGGCCTGCTCACCCCCAACTGCTCACCTTCCAGCCTGATCACCCCTAACTGCCCCCCCCCCCCGCTGCCCTTCTCACCCCTAACATCCCCCCCCCCGCTGGCCTTCTCACCCCCAACAGCCTCCCTGCTGGCCTTCTCACCCCTAACTGCAACCCCCCCAGCCTGCTCACCCCCAACTGCCCCCCTTCCAGCCTGATCACCCATAACTGCCACCCCCCGTGGTCTTCTCACCCCCAACTGCCTCCCTGCAGGCCTTCTCACCCCCAACTGCCTCCCTGCTGGCCTTCTCACCCCCAAAAACCTCCCTGCTGGCTTTCTCACCCCCAAAGGCCACCCCGCCAGCCTGCTCACCCTCAACTGACCCCCTTCCAGCCTGATCACCCCTAACTGCCGCCCCCCCGATGGCCTTCTCACCCCCAACTGCCTCCCTGCAGGCCTTCTCACCCCCAACAGCCCCCCCGCTGGCCTGCACACCCCCAACTGCCCCCTTCCAGCCTGATCACCCCTAACTGCCCCCCCCGCTGGCCTTCTCACCCCCAACTGCCTCGCTGCCAGCCTGCTCATCCCCAACTGACCCCCTTCCAGCCTGATCACCCCTACCTGCCCCACCTCCGCTGCCCTTCTCACCCCCTACTGCCACCTCGCCAGCCTGCTCTTCCCCCACTGGCCCCCTTCCAGCCTGATCACCTATAACTGCCCCCCCCTGCTGGCCTTCTCACCCCCAACTGCCACCCCGACAGCCTGCTCACCACCAACTGCCCCCCCGCCGGCCTGATCACCCCCAACTGCCCCCCTCCCTGCTGGCCTTCTCACCCCACACTGCCTCCCTAAGGTCTTCTCACTCCCAACTGCCCCCCCGCCAGCCTGCTCACCCCCAACTGCCACCCAGCTAGCCTGTTCATCCCCAACTGCCCCCCCATCCAGCCTGATCACCCCTAACTGCCCGCCCCCGCTGGCCTTCTCACCCCCAACAGCCTCCCTGCTGGTCTTCTCACCCCCAACTGCCACCCGGCCAACCTACTCACCACCAACTGCCCGCCTTCCAGCCTGATCACCTATAATTGCCCCCCTGCCGGACTGATCACCCCTAATTGCCTCCCTGCTGGCCTTCTCACCCCAACTGCCACCCCGCCATCCTACTCACCCCCAACTGCCCCCCTTCCAGCCTGATCACCCCTAACTGCCCCCCCCCGCTGGCCTTCTCAACCCCAACAGCCTCCCTGCTGACCTTCTCACCCCCAACTGCTACCCCGCGAGCCGGCTCACCCCCAACTGCCCCCCTTTTAGCCTGATCACCCCTAACTGCCGCCCCCCTGCTGGCCTTCTCACCCCCAACTGCCTCCCTGCTGGCCTTCTCACCCCCAACTGCCTCCCTGCTGGCCTTCTCACCTCCAACTGCCAACCCGCCAGCCTGCTCACCCACAACTGCCTCCCACCGCCGGCGTTCTCACCCTCAACTGCCCCCCGCCGGCTTGCTCGCCCCCAACTGCACCCCTTCCAGCCTGATCACCCCTAAATGCTCCCCCCGCTGGCCTTCTCACCCCCAACTGCCTTCCTGCTGGCCTTCTCACCCCCAACTGCCACCTCACCAGCCTGCTCATCCCCAACTGCCCCCCCGCCGGCCTGCGCACCCTCAACTGCCCCCCTTCCAGCCTGATCACCCCTTAATGCCACCCCCGCTGTCCTTCTCACCCCCAACTGCCTCCCAGCTGTCCTTCTCACCCCCACCTGCCAACCCGCCAGCCTGCTCACCCCCAACTGCCCCCCTTCCAGCCTGATCACAGGTAACTGCCACCCCCCGGTGACCTTCTCACCCCCAACTGCCTCCCTGCTGGCCTTCTCACCCCCAACAACCTCCCTGCTGGCCTTCTCAACCCCAACTGCCTCCCTGCTGGCCTTCTCACCCCCAACTGCCTCTCAGCTGGCCTTCTCACCACCAAATGCCCCCCCGCCGGCCTGCACACCCCCTACTGCCCCCCTTCCAGACTGATCACCTATAACTGCCACACCCCGCTGGCCTTATCACCCCCAACTGCCACCCTGCCAGCCTGTTCATCCCCAACTGCCCCTCTTCCAGCCTGATCACCTATAACTGGCCCCAACCCCGCTGGCATTCTCACCCCCAACTGCCTCCATGCTGGCCTTCTCACCCCCAACTTCCACACCGCCAGCCTGTTCATCCCCACCTGCCCCCCTTCCAGACTGATCACCTATAACTGCCCCCCCTGACAGCCTGATCACCCCGAACTGCCCCCCCCCCGCTGGCCTTCTCACCCCCAAGTGCCCCACTTCCAGCCTCATCACCTCTAACTGCCACCCTGCCGGCCTGATCAACCCTAACTGACCCCCACCTGCTGGCCTTATCACTCCCAACTGCCACCCCGCCAGCCTCCTCACCACCAACTACTCCCCTTCCACCCTGATCACCTATAACTGCCCCCCTACCGGCCTGATCACCCCTAAATGCCTCCCTACTGGCCTTCTCACCCCCAACTGCCACCCCGCCAGCCTGCTCACCCCCCACTGCCCCCCTTCCAGACTGATCACCCCTAACTGCCCCCCCCCCCGCTGGCCTTCTCAACCCCAACAGCCTCACTGCTGACCTCACCCCCAACTGCCACCCCCGCCAGCCTGCTCATCCACAACTGCTCCCCCGCCGGCCTGCTCAACCCCAACTGCCCCCCTGCCAGCCTGATCACCCCTAACTGTCCCCCCCCCCCCCCGCTGGCCTTCTCAGCCCTAACAGCCTCCCTGCTGGCCTTCTCACCCCCAACTGCCACCCCGCAAGCCGGCTCACCCCCAACTGCCCCCCTTCCAGCCTGATCACCCCTAACTGTCGCCCCCCTGCTGGCCTTCTCACCCCCAGCTGCCTCCCTGCTGGCCTTCTCAACTCCAACTGCCACCCCGCCGGCCTGCTCACCCCCAACTGCCCCTCTTCAAGCCTGATCACCCCTAACTGAACCCCCCGCTGGCCTTCTCACCCGCAACTGCCACCCCGCCAGCCTGCTCACCCCCAACTGCCACCCCGCTAGCCTGATCATCCCCAACTGCCCTCCGATCCAGCCTCATCACCCCTAACTGCCCCCACCGCTGGCCTTCTCACTCCCAACAGCCTCCCTGCTGTTCATCTCACGCCCAACTGCCACCCCGCCAGCCTGCTCATCCGCAACTGCCCCCCTTCGAGCCTGATCACCTATAACTGCCCCCCTCGCTGGACTACTTACCCCCAACTGCCCCTCTTCCAGCCTGATCACCCCTAACTGCCCCCCACTGGCCTTCTCACACCCAACTGCCACCCGGCCTGCCTGCTCACCCCCAACTGCCTCACTTCCAGCCTGATCACCTCTAACTGCCCCACTCCCGGCGTGAAAACCCCTAACTGCCCCCCCCCCCCGCTGGCCTTCTCACCCCCAACTGCCTCCCCACTGGCCTTCTCACCTACAACTGCCCCCCGCCGGCCTGCTCACCCCCAACTGCCCCCCTTCCAGCCTGATCACCCCTAACTGCCCCCCCTGGCGTTGTCACCCCCAACTGCCTGCCTGCTGGCCTTCTCAGCCGCAACTGCCCCCGCCCCGCCGGCCTGCTCACCCCCAACTGCCCCCCTTCTAGCCTGATCACCCCTAACTGCCCACCCCCCGCTGGCCTTCTCACCCCTAGTGTCCCCCTCCCTGCTGGCCTTCTCACCCCCAACAGCCACCCGGCCAGCCTGCTCATCTCCAACTGCCCCCCTTCCAGCCTGATCACCCCTAACTCCCCCCCCCGCAAGCCTTCTCACCCCCAACTGCCACCGCGACAGCCTGCTCCCCCCCAACTGCACCCCCGCCTGCCTGCTCACCCCCAACTGCCACCTTCCAGGCTGATCACCTCTAACTGCCCCCCTGCCGGCCTGATCACCGCTAACTGCCCCCTCCCGCTGGCCTTCTGACCCCAACTGCCTCCCTGCTGGCCTTCTCACCCCCAACTGCCACCCCGCCAGCCTGATCATCCCCAACTGCCCCCTCGCCGCCTGCTCACCCCCAACTGGCCCACTTGCTGCCTGATCACCCCTAACTGCCCCCCCTCGCAGGCCTACTCACCCTCAACTGCCCCCCTTCCAGCCTGATCACTTCTAACTGCCCCCCTGGGGGCTTGATCACCACTAACTGCCTACCTGCTGGCCTTCGCATCCCCAACTGCCACCCCGCCAGCCTGCTCATACCCAACGGCCCCCCGCCAGCCTGCTCACCACCAACTGCCCCCCGTCCAGCCTGATCACTTCTAACTGCCCCCCTGCCAGCCTGATCACCCCTAACTGCACCCCCCGCTGGGCTTCTCACCCCCAACTGCCACCCCGCCAGCCTGCTCACCCTCAACTGCCCCCTTCCAGCCTGATCACTTCTAACTGCCCCCCTGCCGGCCTGATCACCACTAACTGCCCCCCTTCCAGCCTTATCACCCCTAACTGGCCGTCCCCCGCTGGCCTTTTCACCCCCAACTGCTTCCCTGCTGGCCTTCTCACCCCCAACTGCCCCCCACCACCGGCCTTCTAACCCCCAACTGCTCCCCCGCCAGCCTGCTCACCCCCAACAGCCCCCCTTCCAGCCTCATCACCCCTAACTGCCCCCCCCACTGGCCTTCTCACCCCCAAGTGCCTACCTGCTGGCCTTCTCACCCCCAACTGCCACCCCGCCAGCCTGCTTATCCCCAACTGCCCCTTTGCAGCCTGATCACCCCTAACTGCCCCCCCCCCCCCCCGCTGGCCTTCTCACCCCTAACTGCCACCCTCCCTGCTGGCCTGATCACCCCTAACTGCCCTCCTGCAGGCCTGCTCATCCCCAACTGCCACCACGCCAGCCTGCTCATCCCCAACTGCCCCCTCGCCAGCCTGATCACCCCCTACTGCCCCCTTTCATCCTGATCACCCCTAACTGCCCCCCCCCGCTGGCTTTCTCACCCCTAACTGCCACCCCCCGCTGTCCTTCTGACCCCCAACAGCCTCTTTGCTGTTCTTCTCACCGCCAACTGCCACCCCGCCAGCTTGCTCATCCCCAACTGCCCCCCCACCGGCCAGCTCACCCACAACTGCCCCCCATCCAGCCTGATCACCCCTAACTGCCCCCCCCCGCTGGCCTTCTCAACCCTCACTGCCCCCCACCCGCTGGCCTTCTCACCCCCAACTGCCACCCCGCCAGCCTGCTCACCCCCAACTGCCTCCCTGCTGGCCTTCTCACCCCCAACTGCCACCCCGCCAGCCTGCTCATCCGCAACTGCCCCCCTTCGAGTCTGATTACCTATAACTGCCCCCCTCGCTAGCCTACTTACCCCCAACGGCCCCTCTTCCAGCCTGATCACCCCTAACTGCCCCCCCCACTGGCCTTCTCACCCCCAACTGCCACCCGGCCTGCCTGCTCACCCCCAACTGCCTCACTTCCAGCCTTCTCACCCCCAACTGCCTCCCCACTGGCCTTCTCACCTACAACTGCCCCCCGCCGGCCTGCTCACCCCCAACTGCCCCCCTTCCAGCCTGATCACCCCTAACTGCCCCCCCCTGGCGTTCTCACCCCAACTGCCTGCCTGCTGGCCTTCTCAGCCGCAACTGCCCCCGCCCCGCCGGCCTGCTCACCCCCAACTGCCCCCCTTCTAGCCTGATCACCCCTAACTGCCCACCCCCCGCTGGCCTTCTCACCCCTAATGTCCGCCTCCCTGCTGGCCTTCTCACCCCCAACTGCCACCCGGCCAGCCTGCTCATCTCCAACTGCCCCCTTCCAGCCTGATCACCCCTAACTCCCCCCCCCGCAAGCCTTCTCACCCCCAACTGCCACCCCGACAGCCTGCTCCCCCCCAACTGCACCCCCGCCTGCCTGTTCACCCCCAACTGCCACCTTCCAGCCTGATCACCCCCAACTGCCCCCCACCACCGGCCTTCTAACCCCCAACTGCCCCCCCGCCTGCCTGTTCATCCCCAACTGCCCCCCTTCCATCCAGATCACCTATAACAGCCTCCCGTCCAGCCTGATCACCTCTAACTGCCACCCTGCCCGCCTGATCACCCCTAACTGCCTCCCTGCTGGCCTTCTCACCCCCAACTGCCACCCCGCTAGCCTGCTCACCCCCAACTGCCCTCCCGCCGACCTGCTCACCCCCAACTGCTCACCTTCCAGTCTGATCACCCCTAACTGCCCCCCCCCACTGCCCTTCTCACCCCTAACTTCCCCACCGCCCCCGCTGGCCTTCTCACCCCCAACTGCCACCCCGCCAGCCTGCTCACCCCCAACTGCCCCCTTCCAGCCTGATCACCCGTAACTGCCCGCCCCCACTGGCCTTCTCACCCCCAACTGCCTCCTTGCTGGCCTTCTCACCCCCAACTGCCACCCCGCCTGCCTGTTCATCCCCAACTGCCCCCCTTCCAGCCTGATCACCTATAACTGCCCCCCTGCCAGCCTGATCACCCCCAACTTCCCCCCCCCCGCTGGCCTTCTCACCCCCAACTGCCCCCCGTCCAGCCTGATCACCTCTAACTGCCCCCATGCCAGCCTGATCACCCCTAACTGCCGCCCCCCCGCTGGACTTCTCACCCCCAACTGCCACCCCGCCAGCCTGCCCACCCCCAACTGCCCTCCCGCCGGCCTGCTCACCCCCAACTGCTCACCTTCCAGCCTGATCACCCCTAACTGTCCCCCCCCCCCCGCTGCCCTTCTCACCCCTAACATCCCCCCCCTCGCTGGCCTTCTCACCCCCAACAGCCTCCCTGCTGGCCTTCTCACCCCTAACTGCAACCCCCCCAGCCTGCTCACCCCCAACTGCCCCCCTTCCAGCCTGATCACCCATAACTGCCACCCCCCGTGGTCTTCTCACCCCCAACTGCCTCCCTGCAGGCCTTCTCACCCCCAACTGCCTCCCTGCTGGCCTTCTCACCCCCAACAACCTCCCTGCTGGCTTTCTCACCCCCAAAGGCCACCCCGCCAGCCTGCTCACCCTCAACTGACCCCCTTCCAGCCTGATCACCCCTAACTGCCGCCCCCCCGATGGCCTTCTCACCCCCAACTGCCTCCCTGCAGGCCTTCTCACCCCCAACAGCCCCCCCGCTGGCCTGCACACCCCCAACTGCCCCCTTCCAGCCTGATCACCCCTAACTGCCCCCCCCCGCTGGCCTTCTCACCCCCAACTGCCTCGCTGCCAGCCTGCTCATCCCCAACTGACCCCCTTCCAGCCTGATCACCCCTACCTGCCCCACCTCCGCTGCCCTTCTCACCCCCTACTGCCACCTCGCCAGCCTGCTCTTCCCCCACTGCCCCCCTTCCAGCCTGATCACCTATAACTGCCCCCCCCTGCTGGCCTTCTCACCCCCAACTGCCACCCCGACAGCCTGCTCACCACCAACTGCCCCCCCGCCGGCCTGATCACCCCCAACTGCCCCCCTTCCAGCCAGATCACCTATAACTGCCCCCCCTGCTGGCCTGATCACCCCCAACTGCCCCCCTCTCTGCTGGCCTTCTCACCCCACACTGCCTCCCTAAGGTCTTCTCACTCCCAACTGCCCCCCCGCCAGCCTGCTCACCCCCAACTGCCACCCAGCTAGCCTGTTCATCCCCAACTGCCCCCCCATCCAGCCTGATCACCCCTAACTGCCCGCCCCCGCTGGCCTTCTCACCCCCAACAGCCTCCCTGCTGGTCTTCTCACCCCCAACTGCCACCCGGCCAACCTGCTCACCACCAACTGCCCGCCTTCCAGCCTGATCACCTATAATTGCCCCCCTGCCGGACTGATCACCCCTAATTGCCTCCCTGGTGGCCTTCTCACCCCAACTGCCACCCCGCCATCCTACTCACCCCCAACTGCCCCCCTTCCAGCCTGATCACCCCTAACTGCCCCCCCCCGCTGGCCTTCTCAACCCCAACAGCCTCCCTGCTGACCTTCTCACCCCCAACTGCCACCCCGCGAGCCGGCTCACCCCCAACTGCCCCCCTTTTAGCCTGATCACCCCTAACTGCCGCCCCCCTGCTGGCCTTCTCACCCCCAACTGCCTCCCTGCTGGCCTTCTCACCCCCAACTGCCTCCCTGCTGGCCTTCTCACCTCCAACTGCCAACCCGCCAGCCTGCTCACCCACAACTGCCTCCCACCGCCGGCGTTCTCACCCTCAACTGCCCCCCGCCGGCTTGCTCGCCCCCAACTGCCCCCCTTCCAGCCTGATCACCCCTAAATGCTCCCCCCGCTGGCCTTCTCACCCCCAACTGCCTCCCTGCTGGCCTTCTCACCCCCAACTGCCACCTCACCAGCCTGCTCATCCCCAACTGCCCCCCCGCCGGCCTGCGCACCCTCAACTGCCCCCCTTCCAGCCTGATCACCCCTTAATGCCACCCCCGCTGTCCTTCTCACCCCCAACTGCCTCCCAGCTGGCCTTCTCACCCCCACCTGCCAACCCGCCAGCCTGCTCACCCCCAACTGCCCCCCTTCCAGCCTGATCACAGGTAACTGCCACCCCCCGGTGGCCTTCTCACCCCCAACTGCCTCCCTGCTGGCCTTCTCACCCCCAACAACCTCCCTGCTGGCCTTCTCAACCCCAACTGCCTCCCTGCTGGCCTTCTCACCCCCAACTGCCTCTCAGCTGGCCTTCTCACCACCAAATGCCCCCCCGCCGGCCTGCACACCCCCTACTGCCCCCCTTCCAGACTGATCACCTATAACTGCCACACCCCGCTGGCCTTATCACCCCCAACTGCCTCCATGCTGGCCTTCTCACCCCCAACTTCCACACCGCCAGCCTGTTCATCCCCACCTGCCCCCTTCCAGACTGATCACCTATAACTGCCCCCCCTGACAGCCTGATCACCCCGAACTGCCCCCCCCCCCGCTGGCCTTCTCACCCCCAAGTGCCCCACTTCCAGCCTCATCACCTCTAACTGCCACCCTGCCGGCCTGATCAACCCTAACTGACCCCCACCTGCTGGCCTTATCACTCCCAACTGCCACCCCGCCAGCCTCCTCACCACCAACTGCTCCCCTTCCACCCTGATCACCTATAACTGCCCCCCTACCGGCCTGATCACCCCTAAATGCCTCCCTACTGGCCTTCTCACCCCCAACTGCCACCCCGCCAGCCTGCTCACCCCCCACTGCCCCCCTTCCAGACTGATCACCCCTAACTGCCCCCCCCCCCGCTGGCCTTCTCAACCCCAACAGCCTCACTGCTGACCTCACCCCCAACTGCCACCCCGCCAGCCTGCTCATCCACAACTGCTCCCCCGCCGGCCTGCTCAACCCCAACTGCCCCCCTGCCAGCCTGATCACCCCTAACTGTCCCCCCACCCCCCCGCTGGCCTTCTCAGCCCTAACAGCCTCCCTGCTGGCCTTCTCACCCCCAACTGCCACCCCCGCAAGCCGGCTCACCCCCAACTGCCCCCCTTCCAGCCTGATCACCCCTAACTGTCGCCCCCCTGCTGGCCTTCTCACCCCCAGCTGCCTCCCTGCTGGCCTTTTCAACTCCAACTGCCACCCCGCCGGCCTGCTCACCCCCAACTGCCCCTCTTCAAGCCTGATCACCCCTAACTGAACCCCCCGCTGGCCTTCTCACCCGCAACTGCCACCCCGCCAGCCTGCTCACCCCCAACTGCCACCCCGCTAGCCTGATCATCCCCAACTGCCCTCCGATCCAGCCTCATCACCCCTAACTGCCCCCACCGCTGGCCTTCTCACTCCCAACAGCCTCCCTGCTGTTCATCTCACGCCCAACTGCCACCCCGCCAGCCTGCTCACCCCCAACTGCCCCCCTTCGAGCCTGATCACCTATAACTGCCCCCCTCGCTGGACTACTTACCCCCAACTGCCCCTCTTCCAGCCTGATCACCCCTAACTGCCCCCCACTGGCCTTCTCACACCCAACTGCCACCCGGCCTGCCTGCTCACCCCCAACTGCCTCACTTCCAGCCTGATCACCTCTAACTGCCCCACTCCCGGCGTGAAAACCCCTAACTGCCCCCGCCCCCCCCGCTGGCCTTCTCACCCCCAACTGCCTCCCCACTGGCCTTCTCACCTACAACTGCCCCCCGCCGGCCTGCTCACCCCCAACTGCCCCCCTTCCAGCCTGATCACCCCTAACTGCCCCCCCCGCTGGCCTTCTCACCCCCAACTGCCCCCCTTCTAGCCCTATCACCCCTAACTGCACCCCCTGCTGGCCATCTCATCCCCAACGGCCCCCCGGTGGCCTTCTCACCCCCAACTGCCTCACCACTGGCCTTCTTACCCCCAACTGCCCCCCCACCAGCCTGATCACCCCTAACTGCCCCCCCCCCCCGCTGGCCTTTTGACCCCCAACTGCCTCCCTGCTGGCCTTCTCACCCCCAGCTGCCACCCCGCCAGCCTGCTCATCCGCAACTGCCCCCCTTCGAGTCTGATTACCTATAACTGCCCCCCTCGCTAGCCTACTTACCCCCAACGGCCCCTCTTCCAGCCTGATCACCCCTAACTGCCCCCCCCACTGGCCTTCTCACCCCCAACTGCCACCCGGCCTGCCTGCTCACCCCCAACTGCCTCACTTCCAGCCTGATCACCCCCAACTGCCTCCCCACTGGCCTTCTCACCTACAACTGCCCCCCGCCGGCCTGCTCACCCCCAACTGCCCCCCCGCCGGCCTGCAAACCCTCAACTGCCCCCCTTCCAGCCTGATCACCCCTTAATGCCACCCCCGCTGTCCTTCTCACCCCCAACTGCCTCCCAGCTGGCCTTCTCACCCCCACCTGCCAACCCGCTAGCCTGCTCACCCCCAACTGCCCCCCTTCCAGCCTGATCACAGGTAACTGCCACCCCCCGGTGGCCTTCTCACCCCCAACTGCCTCCCTGCTGGCCTTCTCACCCCCAACAACCTCCCTGCTGGCCTTCTCAACCCCAACTGCCTCCCTGCTGGCCTTCTCACCCCCAACTGCCTCTCAGCTGGCCTTCTCACCACCAAATGCCCCCCCGCCGGCCTGCACACCCCCTACTGCCCCCCTTCCAGACTGATCACCTATAACTGCCACACCCCGCTGGCCTTATCACCCCCAACTGCCTCCATGCTGGCCTTCTCACCCCCAACTTCCACACCGCCAGCCTGTTCATCCCCACCTGCCCCCCTTCCAGACTGATCACCTATAACTGCCCCCCCTGACAGCCTGATCACCCCGAACTGCCCCCCCCCCCCCGCTGGCCTTCTCACCCCCAAGTGCCCCACTTCCAGCCTCATCACCTCTAACTGCCACCCTGCCGGCCTGATCAACCCTAACTGACCCCCACCTGCTGGCCTTATCACTCCCAACTGCCACCCCGCCAGCCTCCTCACCACCAACTGCTCCCCTTCCACCCTGATCACCTATAACTGCCCCCCTACCGGCCTGATCACCCCTAAATGCCTCCCTACTGGCCTTCTCACCCCCAACTGCCACCCCGCCAGCCTGCTCACCCCCCACTGCCCCCCTTCCAGACTGATCACCCCTAACTGCCCCCCCCCCCCCCCGCTGGCCTTCTCAACCCCAACAGCCTCACTGCTGACCTCACCCCCAACTGCCACCCCGCCAGCCTGCTCATCCACAACTGCTCCCCCGCCGGCCTGCTCAACCCCAACTGCCCCCCTGCCAGCCTGATCACCCCTAACAGTCCCCCCCCCCCCGCTGGCCTTCTCAGCCCTAACAGCCTCCCTGCTGGCCTTCTCACCCCCAACTGCCACCCCGCAAGCCGGCTCACCCCCAACTGCCCCCCTTCCAGCCTGATCACCCCTAACTGTCGCCCCCCTGCTGGCCTTCTCACCCCCAGCTGCCTCCCTGCTGGCCTTCTCAACTCCAACTGCCACCCCGCCGGCCTGCTCACCCCCAACTGCCCCTCTTCAAGCCTGATCACCCCTAACTGAACCCCCCCGCTGGCCTTCTCACCCGCAACTGCCACCCCGCCAGCCTGCTCACCCCCAACTGCCACCCCGCTAGCCTGATCATCCCCAACTGCCCTCCGATCCAGCCTCATCACCCCTAACTGCCCCCCCCCCGCTGGCCTTCTCACTCCCAACAGCCTCCCTGCTGTTCATCTCACGCCCAACTGCCACCCCACCAGCCTGCTCACCCCCAACTGCCTCCCTGCTGGCCTTCTCACCCCCAACTGCCACCCCGCCAGCCTGCTCATCCGCAACTGCCCCCCTTCGAGCCTGATCACCTATAACTGCCCCCCTCGCTGGACTACTTACCCCCAACTGCCCCTCTTCCAGCCTGATCACCCCTAACTGCCCCCCACTGGCCTTCTCACACCCAACTGCCACCCGGCCTGCCTGCTCACCCCCAACTGCCTCACTTCCAGCCTGATCACCTCTAACTGCCCCACTCCCGGCGTGAAAACCCCTAACTGCCCCCCCCCCCCCCGCTGGCCTTCTCACCCCCAACTGCCTCCCCACTGGCCTTCTCACCTACAACTGCCCCCCGCCGGCCTGCTCACCCCCAATTGCCCCCCTTCCAGCCTGATCACCCCTAACTGCCCCCCCTGGCGTTGTCACCCCCAACTGCCTGCCTGCTGGCCTTCTCAGCCGCAACTGCCCCCCCGCCGGCCTGCTCACCCCCAACTGCCCTCCTTCTAGCCTGATCACCCCTAACTGCCCACCCCCCGCTGGCCTTCTCACCCCTAGTGTCCCCCTCCCTGCTGGCCTTCTCACCCCCAACAGCCACCCGGCCAGCCTGCTCATCTCCAACTGCCCCCCTTCCAGCCTGATCACCCCTAACTCCCCCCCCCGCAAGCCTTCTCACCCCCAACTGCCACCGCGACAGCCTGCTCCCCCCCAACTGCACCCCCGCCTGCCTGCTCACCCCCAACTGCCACCTTCCAGGCTGATCACCTCTAACTGCCCCCCTGCCGGCCTGATCACCGCTAACTGCCCCCTCCCGCTGGCCTTCTGACCCCAACTGCCTCCCTGCTGGCCTTCTCACCCCCAACTGCCACCCCGCCAGCCTGATCATCCCCAACTGCCCCCTCGCCGCCTGCTCACCCCCAACTGGCCCACTTGCTGCCTGATCACCCCTAACTGCCCCCCCTCGCAGGCCTACTCACCCCCAACTGCCCCCCTTCCAGCCTGATCACTTCTAACTGCCCCCCTGGGGGCTTGATCACCACTAACTGCCTACCTGCTGGCCTTCGCATCCCCAACTGCCACCCCGCCAGCCTGCTCATACCCAACGGCCCCCCGCCAGCCTGCTCACCACCAACTGCCCCCCTTCCAGCCTGATCACTTCTAACTGCCCCCCTGCCAGCCTGATCACCCCTAACTGCACCCCCCGCTGGGCTTCTCACCCCCAACTGCCACCCCGCCAGCCTGCTCACCCTCAACTGCCCCCTTCCAGCCTGATCACTTCTAACTGCCCCCCTGCCGGCCTGATCACCACTAACTGCCCCCCTTCCAGCCTTATCACCCCTAACTGGCCGTCCCCCGCTGGCCTTTTCACCCCCAACTGCTTCCCTGCTGGCCTTCTCACCCCCAACTGCCCCCCACCACCGGCCTTCTAACCCCCAACTGCCCCCCCGCCAGCCTGCTCACCCCCAACAGCCCCCCTTCCAGCCTCATCACCCCTAACTGCCCCCCCCCACTGGCCTTCTCACCCCCAAGTGCCTACCTGCTGGCCTTCTCACCCCCAACTGCCACCCCGCCAGCCTGCTTATCCCCAACTGCCCCTTTGCAGCCTGATCACCCCTAACTGCCCCCCCCCCCCCGCTGGCCTTCTCACCCCTAACTGCCACCCTCCCTGCTGGCCTGATCACCCCTAACTGCCCTCCTGCAGGCCTGCTCATCCCCAACTGCCACCACGCCAGCCTGCTCATCCCCAACTGCCCCCCCGCCAGCCTGATCACCCCCTACTGCCCCCTTTCATCCTGATCACCCCTAACTGCCCCCCCCCCGCTGGCTTTCTCACCCCTAACTGCCACCCCCCGCTGTCCTTCTGACCCCCAACAGCCTCCTTGCTGTTCTTCTCACCGCCAACTGCCACCCCGCCAGCTTGCTCATCCCCAACTGCCCCCCCACCGGCCAGCTCACCCACAACTGCCCCCCATCCAGCCTGATCACCCCTAACTGCCCCCCCCCGCTGGCCTTCTCAACTCTCACTGCCCCCCACCCGCTGGCCTTCTCACCCCCAACTGCCACCCCGCCAGCCTGCTCACCCCCAACTGCCTCCCTGCTGGCCTTCTCACCCCCAACTGCCACCCCGCCAGCCTGCTCATCCGCAACTGCCCCCCTTCGAGTCTGATTACCTATAACTGCCCCCCTCGCTAGCCTACTTACCCCCAACGGCCCCTCTTCCAGCCTGATCACCCCTAACTGCCCCCCCGACTGGCCTTCTCACCCCCAACTGCCACCCGGCCTGCCTGCTCACCCCCAACTGCCTCACTTCCAGCCTTCTCACCCCCAACTGCCTCCCCACTGGCCTTCTCACCTACAACTGCCCCCCGCCGGCCTGCTCACCCCCAACTGCCCCCCCTTCCAGCCTGATCACCCCTAACTGCCCCCCCCTGGCGTTCTCACCCCAACTGCCTGCCTGCTGGCCTTCTCAGCCGCAACTGCCCCCGCCCCGCCGGCCTGCTCACCCCCAACTGCCCCCCTTCTAGCCTGATCACCCCTAACTGCCCACCCCCCGCTGGCCTTCTCACCCCTAATGTCCGCCTCCCTGCTGGCCTTCTCACCCCCAACTGCCACCCGGCCAGCCTGCTCATCTCCAACTGCCCCCTTCCAGCCTGATCACCCCTAACTCCCCCCCCCCGCAAGCCTTCTCACCCCCAACTGCCACCCTGACAGCCTGCTCCCCCCCAACTGCACCCCCGCCTGCCTGCTCACCCCCAACTGCCACCTTCCAGCCTGATCACCCCCAACTGCCCCCCACCACCGGCCTTCTAACCCCCAACTGCCCCCCCGCCTGCCTGTTCATCCCCAACTGCCCCCCTTCCATCCAGATCACCTATAACAGCCTCCCGTCCAGCCTGATCACCTCTAACTGCCACCCTGCCCGCCTGATCACCCCTAACTGCCTCCCTGCTGGCCTTCTCACCCCCAACTGCCACCCCGCTAGCCTGCTTACCCCCAACTGCCCTCGCGCCGACCTGCTCACCCCCAACTGCTCACCTTCCAGTCTGATCACCCCTAACTGCCCCCCCCCACTGCCCTTCTCACCCCTAACTTCCCCACCGCCCCCGCTGGCCTTCTCACCCCCAACTGCCACCCTGCCAGCCTGCTCACCCCCAACTGCCCCCTTCCAGCCTGATCACCCGTAACTGCCCGCCCCCACTGGCCTTCTCACCCCCAACTGCCTCCTTGCTGGCCTTCTCACCCCCAACTGCCACCCCGCCGGCCTGCTCACCCCCAACTGCCCCCCTTCTAGCCTGATCACCTATAACTGCCCCCCTGCCAGCCTGATCACCCCCAACTTCCCCCCCCCCGCTGGCCTTCTCACCCCCAACTGCCCCCCGTCCAGCCTGATCACCTCTAACTGCCCCCATGCCAGCCTGATCACCCCTAACTGCCGCCCCCCCGCTGGACTTCTCACCCCCAACTGCCACCCCGCCAGCCTGCCCACCCCCAACTGCCCTCCCGCCGGCCTGCTCACCCCCAACTGCTCACCTTCCAGCCTGATCACCCCTAACTGTCCCCCCCCCCCGCTGCCCTTCTCACCCCTAACATCCCCCCCCTCGCTGGCCTTCTCACCCCCAACAGCCTCCCTGCTGGCCTTCTCACCCCTAACTGCAACCCCCCCAGCCTGCTCACCCCCAACTGCCCCCCTTCCAGCCTGATCACCCATAACTGCCACCCCCCGTGGTCTTCTCACCCCCAACTGCCTCCCTGCAGGCCTTCTCACCCCCAACTGCCTCCCTGCTGGCCTTCTCACCCCCAACAACCTCCCTGCTGGCTTTCTCACCCCCAAAGGCCACCCCGCCAGCCTGCTCACCCTCAACTGACCCCCTTCCAGCCTGATCACCCCTAACTGCCGCCCCCCCGATGGCCTTCTCACCCCCAACTGCCTCCCTGCAGGCCTTCTCACCCCCAACAGCCCCCCCGCTGGCCTGCACACCCCCAACTGCCCCCTTCCAGCCTGATCACCCCTAACTGCCCCCCCTCGCTGGCCTTCTCACCCCCAACTGCCTCGCTGCCAGCCTGCTCATCCCCAACTGACCCCCTTCCAGCCTGATCACCCCTACCTGCCCCACCTCCGCTGCCCTTCTCACCCCCTACTGCCACCTCGCCAGCCTGCTCTTTCCCCACTGCCCCCCTTCCAGCCTGATCACCTATAACTGCCCCCCCCTGCTGGCCTTCTCACCCCCAACTGCCACCCCGCAAGCCGGCTCACCCCCAACTGCCCCCCTTCCAGCCTGATCACCCCTAACTGTCGCCCCCCTGCTGGCCTTCTCACCCCCAGCTGCCTCCCTGCTGGCCTTCTCAACTCCAACTGCCACCCCGCCGGCCTGCTCACCCCCAACTGCCCCTCTTCAAGCCTGATCACCCCTAACTGAACCCCCCGCTGGCCTTCTCACCCGCAACTGCCACCCCGCCAGCCTGCTCACCCCCAACTGCCACCCCGCTAGCCTGATCATCCCCAACTGCCCTCCGATCCAGCCTCATCACCCCTAACTGCCCCCCCCGCTGGCCTTCTCACTCCCAACAGCCTCCCTGCTGTTCATCTCACGCCCAACTGCCACCCCACCAGCCTGCTCACCCCCAACTGCCCCTCTTCAAGCCTGATCACCCCTAACTGAACCCCCCGCTGGCCTTCTCACCCGCAACTGCCACCCCGCCAGCCTGCTCATCCCCAACTGCCACCCCGCTAGCCTGATCATCCCCAACTGCCCTCTGATCCAGCCTCATCACCCCTAACTGCCCCCCCCCGCTGGCCTTCTCAACTCTCACTGCCCCCCCACCCGCTGGCCTTCTCACCCCCAACTGCCACCCCGCCAGCCTGCTCACCCCCAACTGCCTCCCTGCTGGCCTTCTCACCCCCAACTGCCACCCCCGCCAGCCTGCTCATCCGCAACTGCCCCCCTTCGAGTCTGATTACCTATAACTGCCCCCCTCGCTAGCCTACTTACCCCCAACGGCCCCTCTTCCAGCCTGATCACCCCTAACTGCCCCCCCCACTGGCCTTCTCACCCCCAACTGCCACCCGGCCTGCCTGCTCACCCCCAACTGCCTCACTTCCAGCCTTCTCACCCCCAACTGCCTCCCCACTGGCCTTCTCACCTACAACTGCCCCCCGCCGGCCTGCTCACCCCCAACTGCCCCCCTTCCAGCCTGATCACCCCTAACTGCCCCCCCCTGGCGTTCTCACCCCAACTGCCTGCCTGCTGGCCTTCTCAGCCGCAACTGCCCCCGCCCCGCCGGCCTGCTCACCCCCAACTGCCCCCCTTCTAGCCTGATCACCCCTAACTGCCCACCCCCCGCTGGCCTTCTCACCCCTAATGTCCGCCTCCCTGCTGGCCTTCTCACCCCCCAACAGCCACCCGGCCAGCCTGCTCATCTCCAATGCCCCCCTTCCAGCCTGATCACCCCTAACTCCCCCCCCCGCAAGCCTTCTCACCCCCAACTGCCACCCCGACAGCCTGCTCCCCCCCAACTGCACCCCCGCCTGCCTGCTCACCCCCAACTGCCACCTTCCAGCCTGATCACCCCCAACTGCCCCCCACCACCGGCCTTCTAACCCCCAACTGCCCCCCGCCTGCCTGTTCATCCCCAACTGCCCCCCTTCCATCCAGATCACCTATAACAGCCTCCCGTCCAGCCTGATCACCTCTAACTGCCACCCTGCCCGCCTGATCACCCCTAACTGCCTCCCTGCTGGCCTTCTCACCCCCAACTGCTACCCCGCTAGCCTGCTCACCCCCAACTGCCCTCCCGCCGACCTGCTCACCCCCAACTGCTCACCTTCCAGTCTGATCACCCCTAACTGCCCCCCCCCACTGCCCTTCTCACCCCTAACTTCCCCACCGCCCCCGCTGGCCTTCTCACCCCCAACTGCCACCCCGCCAGCCTGCTCACCCCCAACTGCCCCCTTCCAGCCTGATCACCCGTAACTGCCCGCCCCCACTGGCCTTCTCACCCCCAACTGCCACCCCCGCCGGCCTGCTCACCCCCAACTGCCCCCCTTCTAGCCTGATCACCTATAACTGCCCCCCTGCCAGCCTGATCACCCCCAACTCCCCCCCCCCCGCTGGCCTTCTCACCCCCAACTGCCCCCCGTCCAGCCTGATCACCTCTAACTGCCCCCATGCCAGCCTGATCACCCCTAACTGCCGCCCCCCCGCTGGACTTCTCACCCCCAACTGCCACCCCGCCAGCCTGCCCACCCCCAACTGCCCTCCCGCCGGCCTGCTCACCCCCAACTGCTCACCTTCCAGCCTGATCACCCCTAACTGTCCCCCCCCCCCCCGCTGCCCTTCTCACCCCTAACATCCCCCCCCTCGCTGGCCTTCTCACCCCCAACAGCCTCCCTGCTGGCCTTCTCACCCCTAACTGCAACCCCCCCAGCCTGCTCACCCCCAACTGCCCCCCTTCCAGCCTGATCACCCATAACTGCCACCCCCCGTGGTCTTCTCACCCCCAACTGCCTCCCTGCAGGCCTTCACACCCCCAACTGCCTCCCTGCTGGCCTTCTCACCCCCAACAACCTCCCTGCTGGCTTTCTCACCCCCAAAGGCCACCCCGCCAGCCTGCTCACCCTCAACTGACCCCCTTCCAGCCTGATCACCCCTAACTGCCGCCCCCCCGATGGCCTTCTCACCCCCAACTGCCTCCCTGCAGGCCTTCTCACCCCCAACAGCCCCCCCGCTGGCCTGCACACCCCCAACTGCCCCCTTCCAGCCTGATCACCCCTAACTGCCCCCCCCGCTGGCCTTCTCACCCCCAACTGCCTCGCTGCCAGCCTGCTCATCCCCAACTGACCCCCTTCCAGCCTGATCACCCCTACCTGCCCCACCTCCGCTGCCCTTCTCACCCCCTACTGCCACCTCGCCAGCCTGCTCTTCCCCCACTGGCCCCCTTCCAGCCTGATCACCCCTAACTGTCGCCCCCCTGCTGGCCTTCTCACCCCCAGCTGCCTCCCTGCTGGCCTTTTCAACTCCAACTGCCACCCCGCCGGCCTGCTCACCCCCAACTGCCCCTCTTCAAGCCTGATCACCCCTAACTGAACCCCCCGCTGGCCTTCTCACCCGCAACTGCCACCCCGCCAGCCTGCTCACCCCCAACTGCCACCCCCGCTAGCCTGATCATCCCCAACTGCCCTCCGATCCAGCCTCATCACCCCTAACTGCCCCCCCCCGCTGGCCTTCTCACTCCCAACAGCCTCCCTGCTGTTCATCTCACGCCCAACTGCCACCCCACCAGCCTGCTCACCCCCAACTGCCCCTCTTCAAGCCTGATCACCCCTAACTGAACCCCCCGCTGGCCTTCTCACCCGCAACTGCCACCCCGCCAGCCTGCTCATCCCCAACTGCCACCCCGCTAGCCTGATCATCCCCAACTGCCCTCTGATCCAGCCTCATCACCCCTAACTGCCCCCCCCCGCTGGCCTTCTCAACTCTCACTGCCCCCCACCCGCTGGCCTTCTCACCCCCAACTGCCACCCCGCCAGCCTGCTCACCCCCAACTGCCTCCCTGCTGGCCTTCTCACCCCCAACTGCCACCCCGCCAGCCTGCTCATCCGCAACTGCCCCCCTTCGAGTCTGATTACCTATAACTGCCCCCCTCGCTAGCCTACTTACCCCCAACGGCCCCTCTTCCAGCCTGATCACCCCTAACTGCCCCCCCCACTGGCCTTCTCACCCCCAACTGCCACCCGGCCTGCCTGCTCACCCCCAACTGCCTCACTTCCAGCCTTCTCACCCCCAACTGCCTCCCCACTGGCCTTCTCACCTACAACTGCCCCCCGCCGGCCTGCTCACCCCCAACTGCCCCCCTTCCAGCCTGATCACCCCTAACTGCCCCCCCCTGGCGTTCTCACCCCAACTGCCTGCCTGCTGGCCTTCTCAGCCGCAACTGCCCCCGCCCCGCCGGCCTGCTCACCCCCAACTGCCCCCCTTCTAGCCTGATCACCCCTAACTGCCCACCCCCCGCTGGCCTTCTCACCCCTAATGTTCGCCTCCCTGCTGGCCTTCTCACCCCCAACTGCCACCCGGCCAGCCTGCTCATCTCCAACTGCCCCCTTCCAGCCTGATCACCCCTAACTCCCCCCCCCGCAAGCCTTCTCACCCCCAACTGCCACCCCGACAGCCTGCTCCCCCCCAACTGCACCCCCGCCTGCCTGCTCACCCCCAACTGCCACCTTCCAGCCTGATCACCCCCAACTGCCCCCCACCACCGGCCTTCTAACCCCCAACTGCCCCCCCGCCTGCCTGTTCATCCCCAACTGCCCCCCTTCCATCCAGATCACCTATAACAGCCTCCCGTCCAGCCTGATTACCTCTAACTGCCACCCTGCCCGCCTGATCACCCCTAACTGCCTCCCTGCTGGCCTTCTCACCCCCAACTGCCACCCCGCTAGCCTGCTCACCCCCAACTGCCCTCCCGCCGACCTGCTCACCCCCAACTGCTCACCTTCCAGTCTGATCACCCCTAACTGCCCCCCCCCACTGCCCTTCTCACCCCTAACTTCCCCACCGCCCCCGCTGGCCTTCTCACCCCCAACTGCCACCCCGCCAGCCTGCTCACCCCCAACTGCCCCCTTCCAGCCTGATCACCCGTAACTGCCCGCCCCCACTGGCCTTCTCACCCCCAACTGCCACCCCGCCGGCCAGCTCACCCCCAACTGCCCCCCTTCTAGCCTGATCACCTATAACTGCCCCCCTGCCAGCCTGATCACCCCCAACTTCCCCCCCCCCCGCTGGCCTTCTCACCCCCAACTGCCCCCCGTCCAGCCTGATCACCTCTAACTGCCCCCATGCCAGCCTGATCACCCCTAACTGCCGCCCCCCCGCTGGACTTCTCACCCCCAACTGCCACCCCGCCAGCCTGCCCACCCCCAACTGCCCTCCCGCCGGCCTGCTCACCCCCAACTGCTCACCTTCCAGCCTGATCACCCCTAACTGTCCCCCCCCCCGCTGCCCTTCTCACCCCTAACATCCCCCCCCTCGCTGGCCTTCTCACCCCCAACAGCCTCCCTGCTGGCCTTCTCACCCCTAACTGCAACCCCCCCAGCCTGCTCACCCCCAACTGCCCCCCTTCCAGCCTGATCACCCATAACTGCCACCCCCCGTGGTCTTCTCACCCCCAACTGCCTCCCTGCAGGCCTTCACACCCCCAACTGCCTCCCTGCTGGCCTTCTCACCCCCAACAACCTCCCTGCTGGCTTTCTCACCCCCAAAGGCCACCCCGCCAGCCTGCTCACCCTCAACTGACCCCCTTCCAGCCTGATCACCCCTAACTGCCGCCCCCCCGATGGCCTTCTCACCCCCAACTGCCTCCCTGCAGGCCTTCTCACCCCCAACAGCCCCCCCGCTGGCCTGCACACCCCCAACTGCCCCCTTCCAGCCTGATCACCCCTAACTGCCCCCCCTCGCTGGCCTTCTCACCCCCAACTGCCTCGCTGCCAGCCTGCTCATCCCCAACTGACCCCCTTCCAGCCTGATCACCCCTACCTGCCCCACCTCCGCTGCCCTTCTCACCCCCTACTGCCACCTCGCCAGCCTGCTCTTTCCCCACTGCCCCCCTTCCAGCCTGATCACCTATAACTGCCCCCCCCTGCTGGCCTTCTCACCCCCAACTGCCACCCCGACAGCCTGCTCACCACCAACTGCCCCCCCGCCGGCCTGATCACCCCCAACTGCCCCCCTTCCAGCCAGATCACCTATAACTGCCCCCCCCTGCTGGCCTGATCACCCCCAACTGCCCCCCTCCCTGCTGGCCTTCTCACCCCACACTGCCTCCCTAAGGTCTTCTCACTCCCAACTGCCCCCCCGCCAGCCTGCTCACCCCCAACTGCCACCCAGCTAGCCTGTTCATCCCCAACTGCCCCCCCATCCAGCCTGATCACCCATAACTGCCCGCCCCCGCTGGCCTTCTCACCCCCAACAGCCTCCCTGCTGGTCTTCTCACCCCCAACTGCCACCCCGGCCAACCTGCTCACCACCAACTGCCCGCCTTCCAGCCTGATCACCTATAATTGCCCCCCTGCCGGACTGATCACCCCTAATTGCCTCCCTGCTGGCCTTCTCACCCCAACTGCCACCCAGCCATCCTACTCACCCCCAACTGCCCCCCTTCCAGCCTGATCACCCCTAACTGCCCCCCCCCCCCCCGCTGGCCTTCTCAACCCCAACAGCCTCCCTGCTGACCTTCTCACCCCCAACTGCCACCCCGCGAGCCGGCTCACCCCCAACTGCCCCCCTTTTAGCCTGATCACCCCTAACTGCCGCCCCCCTGCTGGCCTTCTCACCCCCAACTGCCTCCCTGCTGGCCTTCTCACCCCCAACTGCCTCCCTGCTGGCCTTCTCACCCCCAACTGCCACCCCGCAAGCCGGCTCACCCCCAACTGCCCCCCTTCCAGCCTGATCACCCCTAACTGTCGCCCCCCTGCTGGCCTTCTCACCCCCAGCTGCCTCCCTGCTGGCCTTCTCAACTCCAACTGCCACCCCGCCGGCCTGCTCACCCCCAACTGCCCCTCTTCAAGCCTGATCACCCCTAACTGAACCCCCCGCTGGCCTTCTCACCCGCAACTGCCACCCCGCCAGCCTGCTCACCCCCAACTGCCACCCCCGCTAGCCTGATCATCCCCAACTGCCCTCCGATCCAGCCTCATCACCCCTAACTGCCCCCCCCGCTGGCCTTCTCACTCCCAACAGCCTCCCTGCTGTTCATCTCACGCCCAACTGCCACCCCACCAGCCTGCTCACCCCCAACTGCCTCCCTGCTGGCCTTCTCACCCCCAACTGCCACCCCCGCCAGCCTGCTCATCCGCAACTGCCCCCCTTCGAGCCTGATCACCTATAACTGCCCCCCTCGCTGGACTACTTACCCCCAACTGCCCCTCTTCCAGCCTGATCACCCCTAACTGCCCCCCACTGGCCTTCTCACCTACAACTGCCCCCCGCCGGCCTGCTCACCCCCAACTGCCCCCCTTCCAGCCTGATCACCCCTAACTGCCCCCCCCGCTGGCCTTCTCACCCCCAACTGCCCCCCTTCTAGCCCTATCACCCCTAACTGCACCCCCTGCTGGCCATCTCATCCCCAACGGCCCCCCGGTGGCCTTCTCACCCCCAACTGCCTCACCACTGGCCTTCTTACCCCCAACTGCCCCCCCACCAGCCTGATCACCCCTAACTTCCCCCCCCCCCCCCGCTGGCCTTTTGACCCCCAACTGCCTCCCTGCTGGCCTTCTCACCCCCAACTGCCACCCCGCCAGCCTGCTCATCCGCAACTGCCCCCCTTCGAGTCTGATTACCTATAACTGCCCCCCTCGCTAGCCTACTTACCCCCAACGGCCCCTCTTCCAGCCTGATCACCCCTAACTGCCCCCCCCACTGGCCTTCTCACCCCCAACTGCCACCCGGCCTGCCTGCTCACCCCCAACTGCCTCACTTCCAGCCTGATCACCTCTAACTGCCCCACTCCCGGCGTGAAAACCCCTAACTGCCCCCCCCCCGCTGGCCTTCTCACCCCCAACTGCCTCCCCACTGGCCTTCTCACCTACAACTGCCCCCCGCCGGCCTGCTCACCCCCAACTGCCCCCCTTCCAGCCTGATCACCCCTAACTGCCCCCCCCGCTGGCCTTCTCACCCCCAACTGCCCCCCTTCTAGCCCTATCACCCCTAACTGCACCCCCTGCTGGCCATCTCATCCCCAACGGCCCCCCGGTGGCCTTCTCACCCCCAACTGCCTCACCACTGGCCTTCTTACCCCCAACTGCCCCCCCACCAGCCTGATCACCCCTAACTTCCCCCCCCCCCCCGCTGGCCTTTTGACCCCCAACTGCCTCCCTGCTGGCCTTCTCACCCCCAACTGCCACCCCGCCAGCCTGCTCATCCGCAACTGCCCCCCTTCGAGTCTGATTACCTATAACTGCCCCCCTCGCTAGCCTACTTACCCCCAACGGCCCCTCTTCCAGCCTGATCACCCCTAACTGCCCCCCCCACTGGCCTTCTCACCCCCAACTGCCACCCGGCCTGCCTGCTCACCCCCAACTGCCCCCCTTCCAGCCTGATCACCCCTAACTGCCCCCCCCCTGGCGTTCTCACCCCAACTGCCTGCCTGCTGGCCTTCTCAGCCGCAACTGCCCCCGCCCCGCCGGCCTGCTCACCCCCAACTGCCCCCCTTCTAGCCTGATCACCCCTAACTGCCCACCCCCCGCTGGCCTTCTCACCCCTAATGTCCGCCTCCCTGCTGGCCTTCTCACCCCCAACTGCCACCCGGCCAGCCTGCTCATCTCCAACTGCCCCCCTTCCAGCCTGATCACCCCTAACTCCCCCCCCCGCAAGCCTTCTCACCCCCAACTGCCACCCCGACAGCCTGCTCCCCCCCAACTGCACCCCTGCCTGCCTGTTCACCCCCAACTGCCACCCCGCCAGCCTGTTCATCCCCAACTCCCCCCTTTCCAGCCTGAACACCTATAACTGCCCGCCTGCCGGCCTGATCACCCCGAACTGCCCTCCCCCCCGCTGGCCTTCTCAACCCCAACTGCCTCCCTGCTGGCATTCTCACCCCCATTGCCCCCCCGCCAGCCTGATCACCACCAACTGAACCCCCGCCGGCCTGATCACCCCCAAATGCCCCCCTTCCAGCCTGATCACTCCTAACTGCCCCCACCGCTGGCCTTCTCACCCCTAACTGCCCCCCCCCCCCCGCTGGCCTTCTCACCCCCAATTGCCTCCCTGCTGGCCTTCTCACCCCCACTGCCACCCCGCCAGCCTGCTCACCCCCAACTCCCCCCCGCCGGCCTGCTCACCCTCAACTGCCCCCTTTCACGCCTGATCACCCCTAACTGCCCCCCCCCCCCGCTGGCCTTCTCACCCCCAACTGCCACCCCGCCAGCCTGCTCACCCCCAACTTCCCCGTTCCAGCCTGATCACCCCTAACTGCCCCCCCCCCCCCCCGCTGGCCTTCTCACCCCCAACTGCCTCCCTGCTGTCCTTCTCACCCCCAACTGCCCCCCTCCCATCCTGATCACCGATAACTGCCCCACTGCCGGACTGATCACCCCGAACTGCCCCTGCCCCGCTGGCCTTCTCACCCCAACTGCCCCCCTTCCAGCCTGATCACCCCTAACTGCCCCCCCCTCTGTACTTCTCACCCCCAACTGCCTCCCTGCCGGCCTTCTCCCCCCCAACTGGCACCCCGCCAGCCTGCTCACCCCCAAATGCCCCCCTGCCGGCCTGCTCACCCCCAACTGCCCCCATTCCATCCTGATCACCCCTAACTGCCCCCCCCGCTGGCCCTCTCACACCTAACTGCCCCCCCCCCCCCGCTGGCCTTTTGACCCACAACTGCCTCCCTGCTGACCTTCTCACCCCCAACTGTGAAAGGCCCACCGCCTCTCTGGGCGTTGCGGGGGGGAGGAGTCTGACCGCCCAGCTCTGAGATCCCTCCGCGCCCGCCGTAGGGCCTGGCCTCCCTGGAGCGGGTCGGAGTCTCCAGAGGGCTGCGTGGTGGCAGGCGGCGGGCCGAGGGGTGGGGGCCTGGCGGCGACTGACCACGGGGGAGGTCATGGGAGCGGAAGGCCTCACCGCCTCGCTCTTCCCTCCCTTCCCCCGTGGTCGGCTCCCAGCTTGCCCGCGCTGGGGCCGAGGGTCTGTGCAGCCCTCGGGGCCTGGTCGGGGGGACCGGGGCCTGCGTGGGCCGGCCGCCGGGACCTATGTGGGGGGCATTGGCTCCCCGGCCCACAGCGGGAGCCCAGCGCGGGCTGCCTCCACCCCCGGACCGGGCCCAGTGCAGCAGCGGCGGCAGCGGAGTGGGGCGCGTGCCCAGGCTCGGGGAGGCCGCCATGCTGCAGTGCGCCGGCCCCATGGGGCCGGGCCTGCTCCGAGCGGATGCCGCTCCCCCAGAGCTGGGCCGCTCCACCGGCCGCACCCCGTTTGCTGGGCCTGTGCCGCCCAGACGCGCTGGAGTCCCGGTCTGCCCGCAGGCCAGCTGCGGGTGCTGTGCGGGGGGGCCATCCTGCCTTGTGGCGAGTTCGAGCAGCAGCAGCAGGAGCCGGACAAGGACTGCGCCCTCCATCTTGCCTTGGGTCCTCCATTTTGGGATGGGGCCATGTGCTTCCTCACGGGAAGAAGCCGCTGCTAGCCACACCCAGGATTTCTCTGGATTAACCAATGGTGATCAAGGGAAGTGCACGCCATCACTATGACCACATCCTGTACCGACTCGCGCCTGGCCAATCGGCAGGGCCCACAATGCCCTCTCCTGCCCTCACTCCACCCCCCTTTAAAACCCCCTGTCCCATCAGGCCTCGCTCTCTCTGCCACTGGACTTTCCGCTGTGTCGGTGGGTCTGGTGAACGGGGAGCGCAGGCCGGCTTGCATAATAAAGGACTCTTTGCTTTTGCATCGGACTGACTGGCTCCCTGGGGGTCTTGGGAACTTTGAAATCTGGGCACAACACTGCCACCCTGCCAGCCTGCTCACCCCCAACTGCCCCCCTTCTAGCCTGATCACCTCTAACTGGCCCCTGCCGGCCTGATCACCCCTTACTGCCCCCCCCCCCCGCTGGCCTTCTCATCCCCAAGTGCCACCCCGCCAGCCTACTCACCCCCAACGGCCCCCCTCCCAGCCTGATCACCTATAACTGCCCCCCCTGCCGGCCTGATCACCCTGAACCGCCCCCCCCCGCTGGCCTTCTCACCCCTACTGCCCCCCTTCCTGCCTGATCACCTCTAACTGGCCCCTCCCGGCCTGATCACCTCTAACTGCCCCCCCCCCCCCCGCTGGCCTTCTCACCCCTAACTGCCCCCCCCGCCGCTGGCATTCTCACCCCCAACTGCCTCCCTACTGGCCTTCTCACCCCCAACTGCCACCCCGCCAGCCTGCTCACCCCCAACTGCCCCCCTTCCAGCCTGATCACCCCTAAGTGCCCACCCCCTGCCCCGCTGGCCTTCTCACCCCCAACTGCCTCCCTGCTGGCCTTCTCACCCCCAACTGCCACCCTGCCAGCCTGATCATCACCAACTGCCCCCCGCCAGCCTGCTCAGCCCCAACTTCCACCCCCTGCTTGTCTGCTCACCCCCAACTGCCACTCCCAGTCAGCCTGCTCACCCCCATTTACCCCCCTGCCTGCCTGCTCATCTCCAACTGCCACTCCTGCTGGTCTACTCCTCCCCAACTGGCCCCCCACCGGCCTGCTGGCCCCCAACTACCCCGCCCCCCGCCGGCCTGCTCATCCCCAACCGCCTCCCCCCACCCCAGGCTGGCCTGCTCAGCCCCAACTGCCAGCCCCTGCTGGTCTGCTCACTCCCAACTGCCACTCCCAGTCAGCCTGCTCACCCCCATTTACCCCCCTGCTGGCCTGCTTGTCTTCAACTGCCACTCCTGCTGGTCTACTTGTCCCCAGCTGGCCCCCCACCGGCCTGCTGGCCCCCAACTACCCCTTCGCCGCTGGCCTGCTCATCCCCAACTGACCCCCCTGCTGGTATGATCACCCCCAACTGCCCTCCCTTCCTGGCCTGATCTCCCCTAACTGCCTCTGCCTCGGCCCCGCCACCATGGCTATGTCCGGAAGGATGTCCAGAAGGTTTCTCAGTCTAATTATTATATTACCCTTTTATTAGTATAGATATTTCTGGGCCTGGACTTGCACATGGCCTTCTTGATCCCCAGGCATGTGCAGGAGCTTTTGAAAGCCTTACTGCTCCACTAATCTCCTTTCTTTCTAAACCTCTTTCTTCCTAAGTTTTTGGTATGTCTTTTGCTTGTCTAATCTCATTCTCCTTGCCCCAGAAAGCTGTTATCAAATACTTTTGCCTTTAAATCCTCTTAGTAAAAGCCTCCCATCTCTGGGAATGCTTTGGGTTAGGTGAAATAAATGGAAGGCCTTGAGCTGGTTCTTGAGGGAGTCATCAGACAGGCCAGTGCACACAACAAAATTTATTTCAGAACAAGATCATGGTGCTCCCTCTGGCAATAGCCAGCTGCACACAGAGCGTGGGCTGCCAAGTTCATGGCTGCCACGGCTTTAGCGAATGACAAATGGTAGGTAGGCAATTTAAAATGTCACAAAGCTCTCTTACCACAATGCAGCCATTTCTTTCTTCATTGAAATTTCCCCTGGTTGTTTTCACATGCTTATTTGTTATCTGTATATCTTCTTTGGCAAGGTATCTCTTAAGGTTTATAGCTCATTTTTTAATTGGATTGTTTGTTTTCTTATTGGTTGAGTTTTATAAATTCTTTGTATATTTTGAGTAACACTTATTAATTATGTCTTTTGCGAATATTTTCTCCCAGTGTGTGGCTTGTCTTCTCATTCTCATGGCATTGTCTTTCACAAAGCAGAAGTTATTACTTTTAATGAAGTTCAGCTTATCAATTTTTTTTCAGAGATCATACCTTTGGTGTATCTAAAAAGTTATTGCCAAACTCAATGTTATCTAGGTTTTCTCCTATGGCATCATCTAAGAGATTTGTAGTACTGCATTTTACCTTTGGATCTGTGATCCATCTTAAGTTCATTTTTTGAAGAGTGTAATGTCTGCGTCTAAGTCCATTTTTTTTTTTGCATTGTATATAGTTGTTCCAACACAATTTATTCCATAGTATTGCCATTGCTCCTTTGCCAAAGATCAGTTAACAATATTTAGGTGGATTTATCTGGCTTTCTGTTGTGCTCCACTGATCTGTTTGTCTATTCTTTTGCCAATACCATACTATCTTATTTTTGTAGCTTTATCATAAGTCTTGAAGTCAGGTAGAGTTAGTCCTTCAATGTTGTTCTTCTTCAATATTGTGTTGGCTATTCTGGGACTTTTGCCTCTCCACATAAATTTTAGAATTAGTTGTTCTATATCCACAAAATAACGTTCTGGGATTTCTATTGAAATTTCATTGAATCTCTGATCAAGTTAGGAATTTAGTCATTTTTAAAATATTTTTTATTTTATTATTCAGATTTCATAGTTTCTATTTTTATATTTTCAACTTAAATGACTCTACCCTTTGTTTATCTCCACTCTTCTATTAGGCCCATCCAGTAAGATTAGTTTCATATATTTATTTTTCAGCTCCAGAACTTAGATTTGGTTACACTTTTTTAAAATACATATTTTATTGATTTTTTACAGAGAGGAAGGGAGAGGGACAGAGTGTTAAAAACATCGATGAGAGAGAAACATCGACCAGCTGCCTCCTGCACACTCCCTACTGGGGATGTGCCCACAACCAAGGTACATACCCTTGACCAGAGTCGAACCTGGGACCTTTCAGTCCATAGGCCAACACTCTATCCACTGAGCCAAACCGGTTAGGGCTTGGTTACATTTTTATTTCAAATTTCTCTTCCGAGTTTTCCTAGCATTTCATTCTTTGTGATATTTTACACTACTTTTTTGAAAACTTATAACAGATGCTTAAAAACCTTGATCTAATATTTTCAATATACGTATTGTATTTTTTTCAGAATGGGTACAATTTCTTTCATTGTGTTTTTGAGGAGTATACATAATTTTGAATTGTGCCCTGGATATTACAAATATTATATTTTATAGACTGTATTGTGATATATTCCTCTGGAGAATGTTAAATTTTTGGTTTATTTTAGAATTTGGTCAACTTGGGTAGACTAATATTATAAACTTTATGTCTCAGCCACATTCTGAAATCTAAGGTCAGTGCTGTTATCCTTTGATTGTTTGTGCTGAGTCTATCCTATGTATGTCTGAATTTGGTATCAATTAGAGATTTGAGTAAAATTACCAAAATAATTTGAGTGTTTCTCCTCTCTCTCTCTTTCTAGAATACCCTAGTAATTTTTAGTGGGTATGGTTACTACAAACTCTACCCTGTGTTGTCTTAAGAGAGAAAGAATGCATCAATGATCTATACTAATACAAGAGTTATATGCTAATTAGACCAGGAGAGCTTCTGGAGACCTTCCAGATAAAGCCGGAGGCTTGGCTGGCCTGCAAACCGCCCCCAAATGGCCCTCAGCCCTTCGCCCAGGCTGGCCACGCCCCCCACAGGGACCCTCACCCTGATGGGGGCGTGGCCAGCCTGCAAACAGCCCTCAGCCCCTCACCCAGGCCAGCCACACCCCCCACAGGGACCCTCACCTCGATGGGGGCATGGCCAACCTGCAAAGGCCCTCAGCCCCTTGCCCAGGCCAGCCATGCCCCTCAACAGCGACCCTCACCCTAATGGGGGCATGGCCAGCTTGCGAAGAGCCATCAGTCCCTCACTCAGGCCCACCACGCCCCAAGCAGGGACCCTCACCCCAAAGGGGGTGTGACCAGCCTGCAAATGGCCATCAGCCCTTTGCCCAGGCCAGCCCCGCCCAACAAGGGGAACCCCACCCTGATCCAGAACTCCCTTCAGGGCAGACCAGCCGGCCCCCACCCATGCAACAGGCTCTATCTATACTAATAAAAGGGTAATATGCTAATTAGACTGGGAGACCATCTGGACATCCTTTTGGACAAAGCCATGGTGGCAGGGGCGAGGCAGAGGCAGTTAGGGGCGATCAGGCCAGGAGGGGAGGGCAGTAGGGGGTTATCAGGCCAGCAGGGGGGGAAATTAAAGACGAGCAGTCCGGCAGGGGGGGCAGCTGGGGGCGAGCAGGCCAGCAGGCAGAGTGGTTAGGGGCGATCAGGAAGGCAGGCGAGTGGTTAGGAGCCAGCAGTCCCAGATTGCAAGAGGGATGTCTGACTGCCAGTTTAGGCCTGATCCCTGTGGGGTCCCAGATTGGAGAGGGTGCAGGCTAGGCTGAGAGACACCCCCCCCCCGTGCACAAATTCCATGCACCAGGCCACTAGTTTACTATAATGTAATCACAGTAAATAAGCATATTAATCTTTTATAAGAATAATTTCTGTTCCATTTTTCAAGACTGTTTTAAAGCTTTTATTGATCTTTATTGCTAAAAAGTATTACTGATATCTCCTCTTTTGTCCCCCGTTGACTCCCTTCTCACCACTCCTGACCCCTCCCAGGCCTTACCACACTATTGTCTGCATCCATGGGTTATGCATATATGCATATAAATTCCTTGGTTAATCTCTATATCAGCATGAAAATATAGAAACCATGAATAAGAATCAATTGGAAATGAAGAATGACATAGCTGAAATAAAGAGTACACTGGAAGGAATCAATAATAGATTAGAAGAACCTGAGGACCGATTCAGCAAATTAAAAGACAAGGTAGAAAAAATCACCCAATCAGAACACTAATTAGGCAAAAATTTAAAAAGCAGGACAGTTTAAGGGAGCTTTGGGCCAACGTGAGCAAGGAATAGACAACTTGTTTGAAGAAATAATGATAGAAAACTTCCCTAATCTGGTGAAGGAAAAAGTCACTCAAGTTCAGAAAACACAAAGAGTGCCAATGAAGATGAACCCAAAAAGACTTACACCTAGACCAGTGATGGCGAACCTATGACACATGTGTCAGAGGTGACATGCGAACTCATTTTTTGGTTGATTTTTCTTTCTTAAATGGCATTTAAATATATAAAATAAATATCAAAAATATAAATCTTTGTTTTACTATGGTTGCAAATATCAAAAAATTTCTATGTGTGACACGGCACCAGAGTTAAGTTAGGGTTTTTCAAAATGCTGACACGCCAAGCTCAAAAGGTTCACCATCACTGACCTAGACACATCATAATTAAAATGGCAAATGTTAAAGAAAAGAAAGAATCTTAAAGGCAGCAAGAGAGAGACAGAAAGTTAACTACCAGGGTGCTCCCATTAGAATGTCAGATGATTTTTCATTAGAAGCACCAGGCCAGAAGGGAGTGGCATGAACTATACAAAAACAAGGGTCTGAATCCAAGACTGTTCCATTTTTCTATAGCTCTCTACTCAACATTTTCCTCAAAATAAACAGTGTTAATCTAGTAATCTGGCATTCTTTTTATCTAAAATTGAATTGTTTCACTGGAACTATTTAATTAATATTTAGCTGTTAATTGCTCAAGTAGCTTAAATTTATTTTTAGATCTATATTGATAGTCTATAATTTACGAGAGGCCCAGTGCACAAAATCTTTGCATAGGTAGGGTCCCTAGTGGCTGCCAGCTGCTGGCCTGGGCCTCCCTTCATTCTGCACTGCCCCCTGGTGGTCAGAGCACATCATAGCAAGTGATTGAACGCCTGGTTGGTTAAACTCCTGAGAAGACACTTTGCATATTAGGTTTTTCTATATAGAGATGTTCATGAATTCCCTTTCTTGGTAACTTCAGATGTTCTGATGGTGTGCAGATGTCTGAACATCAGCAGAGGCCTTTATAATGGAGTTCCATTTTTTTCAATACATATATTCTTAAAACATTGATGTCTCCAAATAAATGTTGTCTTTTAAGCAATCATACTAGGACTAAAATATGATGAAAATAAATAGAATTCGAATATACACTTCTTCTTCAAATAAGATGACATAGGAAACTTGAGATTTGCTTTCTAAAAAATCAGAGCTATGATTCATATATTTACTTTATAAATTATCTAACATTACTTTAGTCTAGTATTACACACTAGACCCTATGCCAGTGATGACGAACCTATGACACGCATGTCAGAGGTGACACGCGAACTCATTTTTTTGGTTGATTTTTCTTTCTTAAATGGCATTTAAATATATAAAATAAATATCAAAAATATAACTCTTTGTTTTACTATGGTTGCAAATACCAAAAAAATTCTATATGTGACACGGCACCAGAGTGAAGTTAGGGTTTTTCAAAATGCTGACACGCCGAGCTCAAAAAGTTCACCATCACTGCCCTATGCTGAGTGAGATCAGATATAGTCTGAAGAAATGTGTGTGTGTGTGTGTGTGTGTGTGTGTGTGTGTGTGTGTGTGTGTGTGAGAGAGAGAGAGAGAGAGAGGCTGGGAGGATTTCTGCCCGTTAAAGCAATTATCTAGAGTTGGGGCTAAGTAAACATTCACATATAAAATCTTGGATATTTGTGATTACCACAGAGAATGAAAAGTGATATGATATGCTCAACATGATGAAATGATACTAATGAATTAAATGGCTCAGGTAAAAATCTGAAGAACCCTTTTATAACTGCAATGTTAGGGTAACATGAGATTGATAAAAAATTGACTAAGCAGGGGTGAAAAAGACAAAGCAGCCCTAACCAGTTTGGCTCAATGGATAGAGCATCAGCCTGCGGACTGAAGGGTCCCAGGTTCAATTCTGGTCAAGGGCATGTACCTTGGTTGCCGGCACATCCCCAGTGGGAGGTGTACAGGAGGCAGCTGATCCGATGTTTCTCTCTCATCGATGTTCCTAACTCTGTCTCCCTTCCTCTCTGTAAAAAATCAATAGAACATATTTTTTTATAAAAAGAAAGAAAAAGACAAAGCATACAAAATTTTAGGGATAACCCATATTTGTGATTTCCTTACCATTTTGCAAGTATTATGAAAAATAGATGGGAAAGGTAAGGTTAAGCGAGGATAGATAAATTCCATAGCATTATTGAGGATGACCAGATAGGTAGAGATTCAAGGGCAGTTTTAGAATAGCTGACCATGGCTCCATTCTTATTACCAAGGTGATTATCAGATATTTTTATTGTTACAGCATCTTCAATTTCCAAGGATGATGGCAAGAGACAAATTATGGAAAAGCCTTAATTCTAGGATTGTGTTTTTTTATGAGTGATAGAGAAATAAATAGATGCTATACAGACAGGTTAGCTCAGATTATGGACTTTTACAGTCTGTGATACATGACAGTGGAAGAATAATGATCTGAAATTATCAATGAGGTCCTATCTATAAGACATGCCTTCTTTTGAGTCTGGAGGAGTAGACTGATGAAATGTTTGAGGAAATACCAGTTCAAGTTTAAGTAGGAAGATATGGGTAAGTTTGAACACAGTTAACATGGCATGGTGGGTGGGATGAACAGGAAGGCATCAGAGAATTGAGGATCTGAACTGAGTAAGAATGGGGAGAACCAAAACTCATTTGATGGGAGGGTCCATACCTAGCATAGAAGATATAGAGAAATGGAGCAAAGAAGACAGTTTAAAGATAACAGACTGAATCCAAATACTATTAGCAAGCAGAAAGGAAATTTTAAAGACACAAAGCCAGTGCTCTGCTTAACTCCCTCACTCATTGCCACTGTAACAGAGCATGCTGTAATGGAAGTGCCCACTGGCTCACTGCTCAGTTTCTAGTGTGCTTCATGTCTAACGTCAGCACAACAATACTCATTAGTTTCTTCTGAAATATTCCCATCACTTGAAAACATTTTGCTTACAGAGTCCATTAAAAATTCACTATGGATTATAGTAAGCTTATTCCAAATATGTCAATGGAGTAGTATTTTTCACTATTTTCACATATAATCTGGGAGACATTCATTGGTTAAAAAAATTTCTATTTCCGTTTTAATTTTAATCATCAAATGACACAGCTCTACAATTTAACTCTTGTATATGTAATGAACAAGGCCCTCAGAATACTGAGGTTCATCGTGTTCTGTCTAAAAAGAATCATGCCAATTCTAATGACCTTGAAAAAAGCTACTGATCCAGAAGTTACTGAAAAGAACAGAAAAATTAAATGATTATATTTGATACGCTTTTACTTTATATAATCTTTTTTTGTATTGGTATTATCAGCAATTTTGAGGCTGAACATTTTAAGACATATTTATAATAAACAAATACATGTTCTTTTAACATATTTGTATGGAAGATAGCAGAAGGGATTTATGGAAGTGCAAAGTGAAGATGGATGAGGGTAAATGTTACTAGTTACCACCAAATATGGTTTGCAAGCCTCATTATTTTGAAGCATATTTTCAAAACATTATCATGATAACTCTGCCCAGAGTTTTCCCTTCAAGTTAAATTAATGTTGTGATTATGCTCTAGAAAAACAGACTTAGTCAAAAAAAGGATAATTCCATTTTTACTGATACTATTGGAAGACTTGTACGTGTTTTTAAACACTGTACTTATTTTTAATAACAGTTAACTAATCTTAAATAATAAAAGAAAAACAAAATATGAAGTTTACACACATATATGAAATTTTCCCTATTCCTCCTGGACAAAGATGTGCATCAATAGTTATGTATGCGTGCGTGTGTGTGTGTGTGTGTGTGTGTGTGTGTGTGTGTGTGATCTCTAAAAATAATGTGCTCATTTTCCCTTCTGTTCTTAAGAATAGAACAATTACTTACTGAGGATCCATAATTAGGAGAACCCTGATAAGTATAATCGCTATGAACAAGGCTGGCATTCAAACAGTTATGTACTGCTTATTAAAATATTGGAATACTTGCTTTATTGTAGTGTAACACTTCCTACTCTACCACAGCCTCCGCTCTATCATCCCCCCCATCTCCCAACAATCTAGCAACAACTAAGGAGTTAATATACATAGTTCATCCCAGGGTCTCAAGACCATGCTCAGACATCCTTCAGATTGGTAAAAACTTTAATCTGTGCTTGTTAATTATGTTTAATATTACCACTGGATACAAAGATGGATATGATATAATTACTGCTTCCCAGGAATTCACTTCTGGTGGTGGAAATAGATATCCATAAGTCATCTTAATACCAGATAACACTCGATGTATAGAAAATTAAACAGGGTACTAGGGAGCATGGTGGGGAAAATTAATCACAACATGTGGGCCTAAGAGGGCTTGTTAGGAGATACTGGGTTTTATCTGGATCTTGAAGGATGAGCTGTGATTTATCAGCCAATATGGGTGGAGGAGTGCATTCCAGCAGAGAAAACAACCTTATTATAAACACAGAGAAAATATTTTCTGTAAATAATGAATAATAATGAATAGAGGAATACATCTGGTGAGACGGGGAGAAAGAGGAGAGAGAGAGAGAGAGAGAGAGAGAGAGAGAGAGAGAGAGAGAGAGAGAGAATGCAGAGTGACATACAGGCAGACTTTGTTGGGCAGCGTTTTGTTTTACTTTTTATTGTAGTGGGAGCCACTGAAGATTTTGGAGGAGGCACAAGGCATGAGTTGACAATTTTAGAAAGAGAAAGCTTTATTAAATATAATTTTATATATAAGCTTATATATTAAACATTTTTATTAAAGGTAATATATATAACAAATGGACAAGGAGACATAGGGCAACTAGATCTGGGGGATCATTAGGAGCCTTTGGCAATCATTTGGAACATGTAACAATTTTTTTCTGTAAAGGTCCAGATAGTAAATACTTTATGCTTGTAAGCCATCTGGTCTCTGTTCAACGACTGAACTCTGCTGTAATAGTGTGAAAGCAATTATAGATAACACTTCAATGAATATGAGCAGCTCTGTTCTAATAAAACTTTATTTACAAAAACAGATGTCAGGGTAGATTTGACACACCAGCCTGTTGACCCCCATTCTAGATTAACAGTTATTAACCTAAGTACCTAATTTTGGGTTCCCCGCAAAGCAAACTCTGAAATAATGATTTGAATGCAAATAATGTATTTGGAATGTGATCTTAGGAAACACACTGAAGTGGGAAAGCAAGACACTGAAGAGTGAAAGCCAACAAAAGGTAAAATTATAAATAGACTACTTTTGAAACCTGGGGTACTTCACTGGGGACCTTGTTAGAAACTATGTATAATACAGCTCAGAATTGTCACACTGTGGGGTGAGGAAGATAGCTTCAAGATAAATGAAAAAGTAAGATGGTTCTGTCACAGGCTAGGTTCCATGGAAAGCAGTTTGACGACAGAGTCTAGCATGCAAGATGTTCATTAGGAACTACTATTGGTATCAACTAGTGTGTTTGTGTTGGGAGAAGAGTGTGAAATTGAATTGAGCTGTGATGCACTCCCAACAGAGGCCTCAGTCAAGATCAGGGGAACATTACAGCTGAGCTGACCCTTTAAAATTATCCTAAGTTGAGGCAAGTGAGTCAGGTCTTTATAGCCTTGTGTTGGTCAGTCATTAGAAGTTGTTTAGCTTTGGAAGGAGGCATTATCTGGGTGAAGCAGATTTCTTCAACTGAGGAGACTCTGAGAGGTTGAAAACCAAAAGCTATCTTTTTACAGGACCCCAACAGCTGGAGAAAAGATTCCTGCTTGGTGCCTGACAGTTCTCCCATAGATATATTTGATGATGATTGGATATGGGGAGATGAAGAAAAAAAAGGCAAATATGCTAATTGTATTGGTAAACCCTAAAGAAGATATCATTAACTTAAAGAGGGGGGAAATCAGAGGGATAAAAACCCAGTTTAAATTTTGAGATCAAAATTATCTTTTTTGCTAACTCATTTCAGAAAATGAAAAAATATTAAATAAATTGACGTAGACATGAAATATGGAATCCAATTTCACAAGTATATAGCATTATCTCAATGAGAAAAAGAAGCCAAACAAGCAAACACACTTTGTGTGAAATCTAATTTTCTTAAGGCCATAGCAAAAAAAATGTTAATGATATTCACACTTTAAGGCAAGATGAAAGATTTTTCATGAAAGTGACATCTCTGGGCTGTATAAAAATAATAATTTAAAAAGTTCATTTTATTGTTCATTACAGGACTGATATGTAATGAACTATAGCCTGTTGTTTACTTGAAGTAGTTAAATGTGCAAGTACATTTCTATTTTTACTCAGCAAGAAGCTTTTTTGGTACAAGACTGACATTAAGTGAAGATGATTGGGCCTAAGTAGTTAACTTGTATTTTAGTAACAGCAACCCATAAATTTATTTTGATTGCAATAACATAATATGATTCATAAACGTAATTTAGAGATGCCATAAAGCAGGCGGGTTCATAAGTTAGAAAGAACTCATTCCTAATGCAATATTATGAACATTAGCTTGTACTTGTACCAATTAGAGGTTGCATAATGTGGTATGACCTGCCCATCACTTTTCAAATAATTTTCTCTGGTTGCTCTTCCATAATCTATGTAGAACCCATATGTCTGATGTGTGTGTCTCTGGCATGAATTTCTTATGAGAATGTCATACTAATGAGTTTGGTGCCCTCCAGTATGTGAATATCAGGGCTATAATTAAAAAGAAATTTTTAATAATTATAAGCAAGTAAGTGTCTAGACTTACAAGGCTACTTCCAGGACCACGATTCTGTGTTATGAATTGTCTCCTTTCAGAACCTGCTGTGTACAGTGTAGAAGTTTTGGACTTATTTTCTGACCCTGACTTCTTTGGCAGTATAAAATATATATTTAGAGTCCAGCTGATGTTGTTCAGTGGTTGAGCATTGACCCATGAACCAGAAGGTCACCTGTTCGATTCCGGCCAGGGCACATGCCTGGGTTGTAGGCTCAATTCCCAGTAGGGGGCATGCAGGAGGCAGCTGATCAATGTTTCTCTCTCATAGATGTTTCTATCTCTCTCCCTTTTCTCTAAAATCAATAAAAACATATTTTCAATAGATATGTATATATACTTAGAATAAATAAAAATTTGTAAAATAGCAAAGAAAACCAGTAATTTTGAAATAGTGCTGTCAAAATAAAAATGAAATGCACTTGTGATGTAGGAATATATGTGCTCCTTAATGCATTGAACATGGTATAGTGAGAGATCTTATCTTTTCCATAATCTCAGGATTTGTGACACAACTGTTATATGATTTTAAAATACCTGGTATGTTTACTGGTGACATAGTCTTAAGTCAGTGATGGCGAACCTATGACACGCGTGTCAGAGGTGACACACGAACTCATTTTTTTGGTTGATTTTTTTTTTGTTAAATGGCATTTAAATATATAAAATAAATATCAAAAATATAAGTCTTTGTTTTACTATGGTTGCAAATATCAAAAAATTTCTATATGTGACACGGCACCAGAGTGAAGTTAGGGTTTTTCAAAATGCTGACACGCTGAGCTCAAAAGGTTCGCCATCACTGGTATATAATATAGAGAAATATATATATATATAAATACACACACACACACACACACACACACACACACACTAGTGGCCTGGTGCACTGGTGGGGGGCATGGCCTGCAGGGGATCAGCCCGCTGTGGGAGCACCGCTCATCCTGGTCATTCAAGTGACTGTGGACCTGCGCTCTGAGCAGCTGCTCCCTGGTCCAGCATCAGCACTCGCCTCTCCAGGGGATCCGGTCAGGGCTGGGCCTAGGAACAATAGCACTGAGAGGCGACAGAGTAGGCTTCAGTCCTTCGGTGGCCAAGAACCTGCCTCCCACCCTCCAGGGTCAGTTCTGCAAGCCCAGCAGTGGCACTGCACAGCTTGTGGTCATCCAGAGGAGGTGGCAGGGAGCGAGGAGGAGGAGCCTGGTGCGAGGAGGCGATGACTGTAGCCCGGGTTCCTATCCATAGGCCCGGGGTAGGCCCGGGGTTCGCAGAGGGAGCAACCACTCAGCTCATCCTGGTCATCTGAGCAGCTCTCCCACTGTAGTGGTGCACTGACCACCAGGGGGAAGTTCCTGCATTGGGCATCTGCCCCCTGGTGGTCAGTGAGTGTCATAGCAACTGTTCAACTAGTCGTTCTAGTTGTTCTGCCGTTGGGTCGCTGGGCTTTTATTGTATAGGACTAGGGGCCCGGCACACAAAATTCATGCTCAGGTACAGTCCCTAGGCCTGGCCTGTGATCAGGGCCATCTTCCCCAGCTGCAAGAAGCCAGCCCCTCCCCCCACTGCCACCCACCCCTGGTTCCCTGTTCACCATCAGGTGATTGGAGCCTGCTGGCCAGGGGAAGGGACCAAGAGGTGGTCAGTGCACCTCATAGCGACTGGTCAAGCAGTCATTCTGGTCATTCCACCATTCAGTCAATTTGCACATTATTCTCTTATATAGAGAGAGATAGGTGTCCTCCAATCCTTCCACTTCCAGGGAAAGGGGCAAAGGAGGGTTGCTGAAAGTGGTAAGAGAGCCCTGGCAGGTTTGGCTCAGTGGATAGTGCGTCAGCCTGCGGACTGGGAGGTCCTGGGTTCGATTCCAGTCAAGGGCATGTACCTTGGTTGCAGGCACATCCCCAGTGGGAGGTGTGCAGGAGGCAGTTGATCGATGTTTCTCTCTCATCGATGTTTCTAACTCTCTATCCCTCTCCCTTCCTCTCTGTAAAAAATCAATAAAATATATTTTAAAAAGAAAGAAAGTGGTAAGAGAGGATGCAGGGTGAATTTTTTTGGGGGGAGGGGAGAGTTTCCTCCTGATGAGGGGCTTCAAAGGACAGCAGCCTACTTCTGCTACCCTCTGTCTCCAGAGACACAATTTCTGATTGGCATCTGGCAGGACAGAGCAGTTGCAGGTACAGGACTGGAAGCACCTTTCTGCATGCAGCTCCCTGAAGAGTCTCTTCCAGCCAAGGAAAGCTTTGTTCTAACCATTTATCCTGGAGCCAGGGCTGCTGGGTGGTCTGGGGCAGGAGGGCAGAATGGAGGTGGGGTGGAAAAGGGCAGGAAAAAGTATGGGGTAGAAGACTGGGGGGTGGGGGAGGGAGAGAGTGAAATCTGTGTGTGTTGGAGGGGAGGGCTGGTGCAGAAGGAGAGTTGGGGTCAGCATAGGAAGGTTTGGAGGTACTGGGGTAGTAAGAGGGTCTAGCAGATGCCAGAAAGGGTCTATGGAATCAGGTGGGGGTCTGTGAGGGTGAGTATAGACTAAGGCCCTTTTCCAGACCCTGTCATCCCAGGTGGCTAGTGGGAAGAGTCCATGGTGCGATGCTGAGGCCCCTACACTTTGTGTCTGAGGCTCCAGAACATGTGGCCAACACACCCTACCCCTGCCACCCCCGCCGAAGTACTGCCATTTGGAATGTATTTGCAGACACATGGATTGTTTTGAAGTTAATGCTTTTTTTTTTTTTAATATATTTTATTGATTTTTTACAGAGAGGAAGGGAGAGAGATAGAGAGTTAGAAACATCGATGAGAGAGGAACATCGATCAGCTGCCTCCTGCACATCTCCTACTGGGGATATGCCCGCAACCCAGGTACATGCCCTTGACTGGAATCGAACCTGGGACCTTTCAGTCCGCAGGCTGACGCTCTATCCACTGAGCCAAACCGGTTTCGGCGAAGTTAATGCTTTTTAATTCACTCTGTTTACCACTTGTTTTTTATTGAAAAGGCAGATTCTGCTGGTATGTGCTCCTTTATAGGGGCGACAGGGGTGTTCTCCACGGGCAGAGATCTGACGAGAGACAGAGACAAAAGGCCCAGCGAGACATGGGGAATGAGTAAACAGGATCAGACAGCAAGGAACAGGGAGAGAGATGCACAGGGCGAGACAGACACACACAGAGAACCCAGGAAGGCTAAGGGAGGAACTCAGCCCTAAGGGCAGAGCAAGTGTGCTGAGAAATCCTTCTTCAGGAAGGCTGATCCCTTCACCTCCCACTAAGGCCCCTGGGGCTGACCTTGCTCTTCTCTGCGCTCTGGTTCCCATCAGCATAGACATGGCCTCAGGGAAAAGGCTGGAAGGATGTGGCGGGCAATGGACTGAGTAGCAGGAACAGGGTTGATGAGGGCTAGGGATCTGAGACCAGACAGAGAGCGGAGGACCTGGAGGCGTTCCCTCCCAGGTCTCTGCACACATTCTGTTTTTGAGCCAAGCCAAATCCCGAATCCCCTGCCCAGGCTCTGGAGTGTGTTGGCCCTGGCCTGCTGTGCCGCCTAGGGTGAGTTCCCTAACCTCTCTGAGCCCTGGCTACACCACCTGCAGGAGAGGAGCACTGATGGCTGAGGTTCAGCGAGGAGACAGAACATCATCCAGGACCGTGGTCTGCAAACCGCGGCTCGCGAGCCACATGCGGCTCTTTGGCCCCTTGAGTGTGCTTCTTCCACAAAATACCACTTGCGGGCACGCACGTACAGTGCGATTGAAACTTCGTGGCCCATGCCCAGAAGTCGGTTTTCGGCCTGGGTGAGTCTATTTTGATGAAGTGGCATTAGAAGAAGTGGGGGGTGTCGGTTGGTCGGGCAACAGGAGATGAGGCGCAGGCGGCCACGGGATAGGGGGGAGGTACATTGTTTTGAGGTACGTTCGCTGAGGTCGACCCCTTCCAACTCTCCCATCTACACTCCTCTATCTGAAACAAGTATACAAGACAAGTGTGGATGGGAGAGTTGGAAGGGTTCGACCTCAGCAAATGTGCCTCAATCAGATTGAGGACGTTTTTAGCAAAGGCCAGCTTAGGAGTACCCTAATTAAGTTAATAACAATGTACCTACCCATATAGTTTAAGTTTAAAAAATTTGGCTCTCAAAAGAAATTTCAATCGTTGTACTGTTGATATTTGGCTCTGTTGACTAATGAGTTTGCCGACCACTGGCCTAGGACACTTCAGTTTGGCGGTTACATCCGAAATCCCAGGGATTTTTGGCCTTGGCCGCTGCCCAGGACTCATGGGAAAGCAGGGCACTAGCACTTCCTTCCTTTGCAGCTGAGAACCAGTTCATCTTCCCCCTCCCCCCGCCCCACTGCCCCTCCTCTCCTCATCGGTGTCTGGTACTCGTGAACTTTCCCAATGGCCAGTGTAGACACACAACCAAGGACACACAAAGATATCCCCAAGCCAGCACGTGGTGGCTATAGACAGTTGGGCAAACACAGACATAGGACACAGGGTGCTGTGGACAGGGACAGAGCTTCCCTGGTGAGAAGGCTCATTCAGTGGCAGAGCAGCAGTTCCCAGGCACTGAGTCAGTGAACTGAAAGCCCAGAGTAATTAAAGCTAATTACATCCGCAAACATCCGCAGCAGAAGCAGTGGGCCAGCCGCCCCTACCCAGCCCCAGCAAAGAGGCTTTGCTGGCACAGCTGGGGCTGAGTGCCTGGGGGAAGGGTGCACAGGTGGAGAGCCTCAAACCCAGGGGTTGGAATGAGCCCTCTGCCTCCAGAGTGCCCCCCACAATTACACACTCCAGCAGGCACTGTGGCCCGGGATGGCAGGTGGCGCCCAGGTTAGGAATTAAACCAGAACTTGGTCCGAGCTTCCCTTGGCCTTGTGCTAAGCAGTCCCTGGCGGCATGGGCCCCAGCATTTGGGTCCTTACGTTTCTATTATCTGGGCCTCCTGAGCATTCCCGTCTCTGCGAAGATTTGAGACGGGGCTCTCCTTGTATCCTGCCCTGGGGAGTGCCTGTCTGGAGCTGAGGCCGTGGATGAGGAAGGGACAGGGTCTGGTGCTTGGCTTTTGGTGATCAGTTTGTCTCTGCCTGGATGTGCCACAGGACCCCAAAAGAGTGACTTTTCTGAGCTTTCATTTGCGTGTCCACATTATGCATGCCTCCTTTGAGAGGTGGAGTCCAAGGGGAAGGAGAAAGGTATGAATTCCTCGCTTGTGAATGAGGCTTTACACTTTGAACTGATAGCCTGAATCAGTGATCTAATTTTGTGGTTTCAGGAGCCTTTGGCTGGTTGGGTTGGAGTGGTGGCGGGGTAGGGTTTTACATTTCTACTAGTAGCCTGGTGCATGAAATTGGTGCACATTAAAAGGGGTTTAACTAGAGGAAATATTTTAATATTGCTATTTGCCCTTTCTCTATGATAGAAGTGTCAGAGATGAAAGAAAATTAGTAAAATGTATATGAAAATCTCCCTCCTGTCAGAGCCTGAGGAGGCGCACTGTGGGACCCAGAGTCAAGTCCCTGCACACCTGTGCACAACCTCGAAATCCTGCGAAACCCAGACCCAGCCAGCCTCCCCCCCCCCCCCGCATCCAGCCCTGCCAGGTGGGGGACACAGCCTCAAGCCCCCCGCCTAGTGCCGGGTGGGGGACACAGCATCAGGTCCCCCAGCCCTGGATCAAGGGCACAAGTGCCCAAGGGCATGAGGGCATGATAATATTTTGCATATTAGCTCTTCATTATATAGGATAGAGGCCTGGTGCATGGGTGAGGGCCAGCCAGCCTGCCCTGATGGGGGCCCCCCGATCGGGGTGGGGGTCCCTGCTGGGGGGTGGGGCCGGCCAGGTCATGGGGCTGCAGGCAGTTTGCCAGCCGGCCCCGCCCACAGTTGGGGTGAGGAGGCCCACTGGGGGGCGGAGCCAGCAGGGGCAAGGGGCCATGGTCATTCTGGTCATCCTGCTGTTTTGGTCATTGGGCTTTTATTATATAGGATTATAAACATGTCATATAGAGAAATATAGAAATATTTATATAGAGAAATATCTGTATATATATAAATACATATCTATATAGAAAGAATACATATATTTGATGTAGGTACTATTTTCATTGTTTTACAGAGGAGGAAACTGAGGCACAAAAGAGCGTAAATGAGTTGCTGCATTCATGTAACTTACTAGTGGCAGAACTTTGAACCATGCAATTTGTCTACAGAGACTTTGCTCTGTATCTCTGTGCCATACTCCCTCTTTAATGTTAAAAGAAACCTAGTGATCATAGCACCACAGAAAATATAAGGTGTTACCTAATGTAAACTTCTGCTTTTTTCTATCTTCTCTTTCTCCTCACTATTATCTACTTAGTTTGGCTGTCAAATGCCTGAAACTATGGCCAGATGGTTTTACACCCCTTTTTTGAAAATTCTCTAACACAGTAACAGTATATGGTGGCTTTTGGACTTCATTTGTGTTCCACCCTCTCCTAGTTTGTCTCAATGAGAAAGCCAGGAAGCATAATGTCAAAGCTTGCCTGAAATCAAATTTTTATTTTGCTGTCTTGTTCCCCTCACCAGCGTGGTCTGTCACATAGATGTAAACGCATAAAAACCAATCAGCTGCCACTGGTCTTTCAAGTGTTGGTGCTCTTTGAGAGGACAGGAATGGATTGCAAAAGCAGGGATTTGAGGCACTTCAAAGAGAGTAGAATAGAACCTGTCATGGTCCTTTGGATCCTGCTCGCTGCTTTTACTATCTCTGTTTTCCCAGATGGCTCTGACAGCTCTAGCCATTTTCATAGTGTTACCCTCCAGGAGTTGTGAGTACTGGACCTTTTCTTCCTGCCTATGTCCCTCAAATCAAGATATGTACCAATTGTAGCCCTGACTGCAACTCCGATGATTGTATGCATGTAACTAAGTCAATGAGTGATGTATGCACGTGATCGGTTGCCTCATGTATGAATAGTTACCAGGGATAGAACCCACACCTGGGTTCTATCAGATGTGGATTCTATCAGATAAATGTATGCATGCAAATAAGTTAATGAGTATACTGCATTTTCTGTTTTATATAAGACGATCCAGCACTGGCGTCCAGATCAACACATGGCATACAGCAGCAATACTAAATGGAAGAAAAAATATGTACAAAAAATAAAAATGTTTCTAAATATTAAAAGATGTGTTTGGTAGTGCAATAATATGTATGCAATAAAAACAAGAACTCTACCCAGGAAGATTTACAAGCTGAAGAAAAGCATACATTTTACAACTGTATGTACTCTGTCAGGATGAAGACACTCCTGAAATTCCAAGGTTTAATATGAGGCCCATATTTAATTGACACAATATTAATTTGTAAATTTTTATTATGGTTTAGAGATGCAGTTCTTCCTGGGAGTGCAAGGCAGGCTGTAAATGCTGTATTAAATATAAATTCAGGTTACTTTACAAAGAAGTCTCTAGTGGCCAATGAAGTCATCCTTGACATTTTGTTTAAAGTCTTTTTATCTGAATTTTGAACTGCCTGGATATATTTTTGCATTTATAATGAAAAAATAATACTGTGTGTGTGTGTGTGTGTGTGTGTGTCTTGCTTAGCCAATCAAAAAGAATGTGTGCATCAGCCTGTGTTGCCAAATAGTTAGAGCATCATTCCACACACTGGCTTGATTCCTGGTCAGGGAACATACCAAGGCTGTGGGTTCTATCCCTGGTGACAGTGCATACATGAGGCAACTGATCACATCCATGTTTTTTGCTCTTTCTCTCCCTCTCGTTTCCTCTCTCTCTGGAATCAATGAAAAAAATGTCCTCAGGTGAGGATTAAAACTAAATAAATAAATAAAATGAAAATAATTTGTGTATGTTGTGATTGTTTATAGCCTAATGAAAATGTGATTTGACAAGCTTTTCTCATGTAAGGCATTTACATCGAATCTCAGATATAGGAATTTATTATAAAACTAGAGGCCCGGTGCATGGATTCATGCACCGGTGGGGTGGGGTCCCTCAGCGTGGCCTGCGGGAATGAAGTTAAAACTGGCAGTCCAACCCCACCTGCCACTCCTGCCTACCACTCCTGCTCATCCTGGTCCCGCTTCGCCTGCTGCCACTGCCACTCTGTAGGCTCGCTGCTGCTCCGCTGTGGTCTCTGGGCTTCAGTGGCCAGCCATGAGCCCAGTGTCTGGCACTCGTCTGTCAGCTGAGTGGGGCTCCCACTGTAGGAGCACACTGACTACCAGGGTGCAGCTCCTGCATTGAGCACCTTCCCCTGGTGGTCAGTTGCATCATAGCTACTGGCCGGTCCTCCAGTCACTTAGGCTTTTATATATATAGATATTTTATTCAAACATCATGCATTTTTTAGAAACTCTCTCAAATGTAAAGCAGCCTTCAAAAATGCTTTCCTAATATTTGAGTGATTAAACATAGCCTACTGGAATTGGTAGGGATAGAAGATCCTTTATCGATTCTGAAGGCCTTACATGGAAGAAGCCATCTCCACAATGCAGTGGATCCAACCAAATGAGCATGATTGCATCTAATACTTGTGAAAGCTATTCTACTAAAATATATTTGACCCACTAGTCATACTAGTAGAATGATTGGTGTATTAGTCAGGGTTCTCTACAGAAACAACCAATATGACATATCCTATATAATAAAGAGATAATATGCAAATGGTAATCACGCCCTCACACCTCACGCCATAATGGCTCAGACACTCAACACTGGGGAGAGAGGAATGGGGACCAGCCGGGCATAAATGAGCTTACAAGAGAGGAATGGGGACCAGTCAGGCTGCGGCCTGGGAGAGGGACAAGCCACCCGCCCCACGGTCCCAGGCACCAGCGGCTGCACCTGCACCTGCAGCCTGGGAGAGGGACAATCTGCACGCCCCACAGTCCCCATGGTCCTGGGCGCCAGCGGCTGCACCTGCACCTGCAGCCTGGGAGAGAGACAGTATGCACACCCCACAGTCCCGGGCACCAGCGGCTGCATCTGCACCTGCAGCCCGCCCCACGATGCTAGGTGCCAGCACCTGCGCCTGCGGCCTGGGAGAGGGACAAGCCACCCACCCTATGGTCCCAGGTGCCAGTGTCTATGGCTGCAGCCCAGGAGAGGGACAAGCTGTGCACCCTGCGGTCCTGGGTACCTGCGGCTGCAGCCGGCCCGAATCCTGAGTGCCTGCAGCCAGCCAGAGGGAGAGAAGCCCAGATACCAGGTGCCTAAGACCAGCTGGAGGAGGGAATCCTGGGTCCCAGGTGTGGGGCAAGGCAGATGCGGTTAGGGGCAATCAGGCCAGCAGGGGAGCAGTTAGGGGCAATTAGGTGAGTAGGGGAGCAGTTAGGGGCAATCAGGCAGGCAGGCAGAGGTGGTTAGGGACAATCAGGCAGGCAAGCAGAGGAGTTGGGGCTATCAGGCAGGCAAGCAGGCAAGCAGTTAGGAGCCAGTGGTCCCAGATTGTGAGAGGCAGTCGGATATCCCCCTAGGGGTCCCCAACTGGAGAGGGTGCAGGCCGGGCTAAGGAACCCCCACCCCATGCACAAATTTCATGCACCGGGCCTCTAGTAGAAATATATAGAAATAAATTTATTATGGGGCTTGGCTCATGCAATTATGGAGGCTGAGAAATCCCATGATCTGCCATCTCCAAGATGGGAGACTCAGGAAAGCTGAACCTGAGGCCTGATACCAGAGGAACCAATGGTGTAATCCCCTGTTCCAGGTAGACATGAGAACCAGCAACACTGTTGTCTGGGGCAGGAAAGATGAACATCCAGCTCAAGCAGAGAGCAATTCACCTTTCCTCGGCCTTTTAGTTCTGTTCAGGCCCTCCATGAATTAGATGATGCCCACCAGCACTGCTGAATGCTCAGGCTACTGATTCAAATGTTAACCATATCCAGAAACATCCTCACAGACATATCCAGAAATAACATTTTATGTGGGCAGCCCTTAGCCCCGTCAAGTTGACATAAAATTAATCATCACATGGAGATTATGTACAGAAAATACTACAAAATCATTTCCACTTATAGAAGGACTTAAAAAGTAGACGGACAGCCCTAGCTGGTTTGGCTCAATGGATAGAGCATCAGCCTGCGGACTGAAGGGTCCCAGGTTCGATTCCAGCCAAGGGCATGTGCCAGGGTTGCAGGCTCGGTCCCCAGAAAGGGGCGTGCAAGAGGCAGCCTATCAATGATTCTCTCTCATCATTGATGTTTCTATCTCTCTCTCCCCCTCTCCTTTCCTCTCTAAAATCAATAAAATACATTTTTTAAAAGTAAAATAAAAATTACATAGACAATGAGCCAGCTGTGATTCCAAGATGGCTGCAGAGTAGCTGGAAGCTCCATCCACTTGCTCCCGGCCCCAGATCAGACTCTCAGCTAAACTACAGAGCAATCAACTTGAAAAACCAGTTGACGTGTAGCTGTTCTGAAATATAAACAGGGAGCATGGAGGAAGACAGGAGCAGATTGGTAGGAGGGATGAAGATGCAGAGAGGGTGAGCACCTCTCAAATGTGCAATAGCTGAGAAGCCAGAGGGATATCACAGCTGCAGGGCTCTCTCTCCCTGGGAGAGTGGGGTCTCAGCCCCACACAGGGATCCCCAATCCAGAGTAACAGAGGCAGGAAGAGTAGCCCATGTAGCATCGGGCGGTAGGAATCAGTGGGGATTCTGTCCACCTGGGAGACTTGTACCACACCATCCCAGGGAAGGAGCATTCATATTCATAAAACACCAGCCTGGGAAGTTCACTCTGGGCTGTGACTGCTGGAGAGGCCTTGCAGCTGTGCTCAGTTCCAGCAGAGGGGTCTGCTCTGTACACCCAGCATTGACTTTGAGGGGCCCTGTATTCTCTGGAAGGGCTTTGGGAAAAGAACTGGTCAGTGACTAAACTGTGTGGCTTGGGAAAGAAGATCAGTCTTGCCCACCTCAAGTGCACAGGTGGCACCCCTACCCCCATCCTGCTGGTGGGAATATAAATTGGTACAGCCACTATAGAAGACAATATAAGGCTTCTCAAAAAGCTAAAAATAGAACTACCATATGATCCAGAAATTCCACTTCTGGGTATTTAACTAAAGAATATAAAACTAATTAGAAAATATATATGCACCTCTATGTTCACTGCAGCATTGTTTACAATAGTGAAGATACGGAAGCAACCTGTGCCCACCAATAGATGGATAGATAAAGAAAATGTGAGATATATATATATGAAATTCGTGCATGAGTAGGGTCTCTAGGCCTGGATGGTGATCAGGGCCGATCTGTGGGGCAACCGGTGGGGTGATCAGGGAGGCCCCCGCTGGCACCCACCTTGGCCAGCCTGACACTGCCCACTAGCCAGCCCTGCCTCCCCGCCGCCGCCACCAGTCGCTTCCCTCTATGGGGCGACCGGCAGGGTGATTGTGGGGCCCCCACTGGCACCCATCTTGACTGACTTGGGGCCTGCGGGATGGGGGGAGCTTCTGCGTTGAGCGTCTACCCGCTGGTGGTCAGTGCATGTCATAGCAACTGGTCATTCTGCCATTCGGTTGATTTGCATATTAGGCCTTTATTATATAGGATATCCTCAACCATAAAAAAGAATGAAATCTTACTATCTTCAACAACATGGATGAACCTTGAAGGTGAAATAAGTCAGATGGAGAAAGACAAATACCATATTATTTATTTCATATGTGGAACAACAACAACAAAAAAAACCCTAAAAAAATAACACCAAATTCATAGGTATAGAGAACATACTGATGATTATAAGAGGAAAAGTGCGTTGTGGGGAGGAGGTGAAATGGGTGAAGGGGATCAATTGTATGATGAAAGATTGTAACTAGACTTTAATGGTGATCACTTTGTAGAGCAAGCAGACATCAAATTACAATGTTGTACACCTGAAACTTATATGATGTCATATACCTATTTTATCCCAATAAAAAATTAGAGCTTTTCCAAGGCATATATTCTTATTTAGGATAATCAAATATAAATCAGATTGTTAAGATAAATGAAATTTTGTTTATTTAATATTCTAAAAGTTTAGTTGTATTTGGATATTTTATTATTTTATTTATTTACTAGAGGCCCAGTGCACAGATTCATGCACAGGTGGGGTCCCTCTTGGTGGCCTGCAGGGATCAGGCTGAAACCCACAGTCCAACACCGCCTGCAGCTCCTACCTGCCACTGCCGCTCCTGCTCATCCAGGCCCCACCGTGCCTGACGTGGGTTCACGCCCAATCAGTCCCAATCAGGAGAGGCTCATGCTGCCTGCTGCAGCAGCACTTGCCAGCCATGAGCCCTGCCTCTGGCGCCCTCCCAAGGGGAGTGGCCTGTGGGATTGGGCTGAAACTGGCTCTCTGACATCCCCCAAGGGGTCCTGGATTGCAAGAGGGCATAAGCCAGGCTGAGGGACCCCACCAGTGCACGATTGGGCCAGGGAGGGACCACGGAAGGGCTCCAGGGCATGTCCGGCCCATCTCGCTCAGTCACAATCAGTGGACCCCAGCAACGAGCTAACCTACTGGTCAGAGCATCTTCCCTCTGGTTGGTCACTGCACGTTATAGCAACTGGTTGATCGGTCAACTGTCGGCCCGCTGGTGGTCAGTGCACATTATAGCGACTGGTCAACCAGTTGACTGTCTGCCCCCTGGGGTCAGTGCATGTCATAGCAAGCGTTGAGCAGCCTAAGCATATCATTAGCACATTACGCTTTGACTGGCTGTTCGGTTGTTCTGCCGTTCTATTTGCATATCACCCTTTTATTATATAGGATTTATTTATTTATTTATTTAAAGTGTGTCAATTCTATTGTTAAAACCAGATATTCATTTTGATTCTTCTAAAAAACAAACACTAAAGAATAAAAGAATTTATATCAACAAATATTTTCTTCTTTTTTCTAACAGAAACTACTAGACGCTTTGGGTAAGAGCACACTTACTTTTCCATCCCAATCCCCACAATGACATACTTTCTTTTCACATATCATATTCATGTTTAACCCAGCACTTTGTTTAGAATAATTTTCAGTAATGGACCAAGCAGGAAAAGCACAAGGGCTTTAAAAATTATTCTGAGTGTCCTATCCGATAGAGCATCAGCCCATGGAATGAAGGATCTCAGGTTCAATTCTGGTCAAGGGCATGTACCTAGGTTGCAGACTTAATCCCCAGCCCAGGGTTAGGGGGTGAGAACAGGAGGCAACCAATTGTTATGTCTCTCTCACATCCATGTTTTTCTCTCTCTGTCTCTCCCCCTCCCTTCCACTCTCTCTAAGAACCAATGGAAAAATATCCTCGGTGAAGATTAAAATAAAATTTATTGTGAGTGAAAACAACAAAATAACATTAAAAGGCTGTCCATTTATTACAATTTACTATGGTAAGACATTTTGGTGTTGGAATAAATATTTCTTTCTTATTATGTTTTTAATTTACAGTAGGCAATGCTGTATTTACATACTGAGTTAGCACTTACATATTGAAATGCCAGCATCATTTACTAGAATATAGTAGAGGACAATCATTCCCATTTTATGCCTGAAGCAAATCACCACACTGTCAAAGGTCAATTTCATACAAGTGAACTTTTGAGAATACGTTTTCAATTCTGTTTAGAAATAGTTATTTTTTCCCCTTCACATTTGTGTAGCATTCAAATTTCACCTATAGGAATGACATCACCAAAATGGTGACATAAGTAACTCCAGCCTCCTCACCTGCCCCTCTCTCCTTCACCCTTCAGAAGGGTCAACAACTAGATAGCTATCACAAACAAAAACAGATCTGGGAGAGCTGTAGAATCCTATTAAGAAATTTTAGCAACACAGTAAGACAAAATACCTGAGAATAATCTCAAGAGAAGAGGAGGAACAAAGCTTGATTTTGCCAGGATCATCCCATCCCCCAAGCCAGAATTGTTCAGCGCCAAGAGGGAACTCCCCAGCTAGAAAGAGCTCCCCTCATCAGGAAAGGAAGAGCAGGTATGTCACCAGCTTCTCCCATCTATTGAGGCACTGCACAATGGTCCTACTTTGGTTTAACCCCCTCCTGACCAGAAAGCTGAGATGTCTAGAGATGGCTAAGAGCAAGGAAGAAAAGCAAAGGCTACTAACAGCAGCCACCAGCAGGAACTATTGCAGTTAACACTGCAGACAAACCCAGGATATTTTAAGATTGATGAAGCTTATGACTAACACAGCCACAGTGGACTACCTACATATTTCATCAAACTCTCACCCCACAGGTATTCACATTCACTGATGCCAGCCACCTGAGTCTCTCCCTGCTTCCCTGCTCCCAAACCCTGTGGGAACACAGGAACAACACTAGCAGCCAGCTCAGGCCTCTGTAGCTGCGAGAGTGCAAGACACCAGTCTACACCACAGCAGCTGATGCCTACTCCCTTGCACATGTTCAGAGCTAGCCCCTCCAGCTGTGCACTTGCAAATGCCTGGCTCAAACTCCCATCACCAGGTTCCACTACAGTGTGCACATCCCCAGGGGGACAGTGTGCAACCATAAGAGAGCATTTCAATAGCCTGGGCCCCCACAGCTACTTGTGGGCCCAGATTATGCCATGTCTTCTATCACTGGTCTACACCACCATGCTCACCTATAGCTAGCCCTTCCAGATGTGCACCTACATAGCCTCGCACAAACCCCCCATCACAAGCCTCCACAACAGAATGAATGTATGGTGAGGGGCAGGGGAAGTATATAGTTTGGAGAGCATGTTAATAGTAGGTACTATTACTATAATACTTTCAACAAAAAAAGATAATTTTTAAAATATAATAGGTACGAAGGCCCTTGAGGAATTAGAGAAATAGCAAGGAAACCAATGTGGCTGAGGTACCTTGACTCAGAAGTTTCAAGAAAGACAGTAGGAAATGAGGTCAGAGGAAGCAGAAGTCAATCCCCAAGGCTATGAATTATGATAAAGATATGAGTTTGATTCTCGGTGTGATGGAAAGTGTGGGGAGAATTGAGAGGAAAGGAGTGATATAATTTTATTTATTTTTAAGAAGGATCACTTTGTGTGTATATAGAGACTGTGGGAGTGATGGAAAGAGTGAACATAGGAGACAGGTAGGAAAGATATAGGAACAGTCCAAGTAAAAGGTGATCATTACTTGGATAGGGGAAATTGAGGTGGAGGTCTTAGGAAAGGAGAAAATTAAAGATTAATTTGGAAAACAGAAACAACAAATTTGCCTGTAATTGGATATGGAAAATAAATGAGAGGAATTCTGGATGAAGCCTAGGTTTTGGCCCTGAGCAAGGGGTGAATTATGGCATTTGCCATCTTCTGAACAAAGAAACACTGGAAAATGAGCAGATTTGGATTGATTTTTACCATGCTGATTTTGAAACTGGCATTAGATAGCAAAGTGAAACTGTCTAGTAATCCTTTAGTTATGAGTATGAAGTTCAAGGAAGTGTTCAAGGATAGAGACTTCCATTTGAATCACCAGATATTTTTGTGTGTCATTTGGGGTTGTTGAACTGGATGATATCATTCCATTCAGTTATTCTAAACCTGAAACACATTCAATTCACTGGGGGAGCTTTCAAAAAAAAATACTGATGCCCTCCCCCAATTCACCAGACAACTGAATCCAAATCTCTGTAGGGGGAGCAGGGTATTGGAGAATTTTTAAATCTCTTGTGAAAACATTCAAAATGGTGCTGGGAAGCCATGAAAGGAGAGTTGCCATGCACTACCACTCATCACAGCTTACATAACCAGCAAAAAGAAGAAAGGTTTCTTCCCTGCTTGCCTCAGCAACAGCAACTAGCCTCCACTTGCCGCCAATAAGAAACGGTCACAGCCTCAAGCTCTTCTTCCCCACCAATGGACTCCTGTTCAAGCCTCCCTCGTTCCCCCCTGGAACCCAATCAGTGCTAAATTCCTTCAGCATTGCCTATGGTTCACCATAGTTCACACATCCCAAGCTGAAATCCCTAAATAAACTCAATAACCTATTGTTTCATTTTTAAGGTTGACACTCTGATGTGCAACCAGGTTTAAGAACCAGTGACTTATTGAAATGGTGTGGGTAAAGGTCTCAGCTCTTGGCACTCCAAAATTTAGACATCTATATAAGCAGGTTGCAACAAAGTAAACTAGAAATAAGTAGCCACCAAGGCACTGGGAAAATTCGTGTCCCATAAGCCAAGAAAAAAAAGTGCTTCAAGAAGGACAGATGAACTCAATCAAATGACATTGAGAGTTTGGTTAAGGTGAGGACTGAGCGTTGTTGAGTGGATTTGAAAACATGAAGGTAGCTATACCAAGTGGGTTTAGACAATAGATAGACACTAAAGACTGATGTCAGGCATTCAAAAGAGGGAAGTAAAGAGAGGAAGTAACAGCATCTCTTTGCCATGTCCATTTGTCAGGTCTTTGCCCATTTTCAGGGCCTAGTTAAAAGGCCCAGAAACGTCCACTGATTTCACCAGCTGGAGGCAATGTCTCTATTGTTCAATTTCCACTTGCCCTTTCCTTTGAGATACCAACTTGAATTCTCATTTTATATAATAAAGAGCTAATATGCAAATGGTCATCACGCCTTCATGCCGTCACGTTGTAATGGCTCAGACACTCAACACTGGGGAAAGAGGGATGGGGACCAGACAGGCTGTGGCCTGGGAGAGGGACTAGCTGCCCAACCCAGAGTCCCAGACACCAGCGGCTGGGGCTGCAGCCTAGGAGAGGGACAAGCCACCCACCCCGTGGTCCTGGGCACCAGCAGCTGCGACTGTGCCTGTGGCCTGGAAGAGGGACAAGCCACATGCCCTGCAGTCCCAGGCAACTGCGGCTGTGCCTGCGCCTGCAGTCCAGGAGAGGAACAATCCACATGCCCCATGGTCCCCGTGGTCCCGGGTGCCATCGCCTGGGGCTGCAGCCCGGGCGAAACCGCCCACCCACGGTCCCCTGCGGCTGCAGCCACCCCGGGCAAAGCTGCTCCGGGTCCTGGGTGCCTGCGGCCAGCCAGAGGGAGGGAATACTGGGTCCCAGGTGTTGGGTGAGGCAGAGGCAGTTAGAGGTGATCAGGCCGGTAGGGGAGCAGTTAGGGGTGATCAAGCAGGCAGACAGACGTGGTTAGGGGTGAACAGGCAGGCAGAGGTGTTTAGGGACTATCAGGCAGGTAAGCAGAGGGGTTAGGGGCAATCAGGCAGGCAGGCAGTTAGGAGCCAGCGGTCACGGATTTCTAGAGGCAGTCGGACATCCCCCAAGGGGTCCCGGATTGGAGAGGGTACAGGCCATGCTGAGGGAACCCCCTCCCCCCATGCATGAATTTCGTGCTCTGGGCCTCTAGTTATTTATGCTCTTTGTGAAGAGGAATCACATTTAGTTCATCTTTCTATGCTCCACAGTGAAGGAGTAATAGGCTCTCAGTAATTGTTCACTCAAAATTCAGGAAAGTAAAAGCTTTGAAATGTACTGCAAAACCAATAAGTGTTACTGAAGTACTGAGCAGAGTTCTAATGTCACATACCAGAAAGGGAAGATGCTGAAATTCACTTGACTGTTTTGAGTAAATGTGAAATATTAGGAGAGGAAGAAGGCAGAAGCAATCAAAGAGCTAAAAAAATAGTTTTCTTAATTATTTCTAATGCTACCTTCATTATTGAGCACGGTGAGGCACTAAATGAGTTATATGACAAGCCACTGACCCATGCATAGATGACAACAAACCATGCATTCTCCTCTTAATCATATGTACACAACAGGCCTCACTTGAACCCCCAGCTCTGTCTAAAACCAGATCATTGCCCAGAAAATGCTCCATTTGTAGTTAAGAAACTGCATGGTCATACTTTTTGTTTGTTTTTACTTCTCAATAATATATATTTTACAACACGGGCAATTTTTGTAAAATCTGCCTAAATAAGTTAGTGAATAATAATAACACAGAGGACATGGAGATTGGCAATAAGTATATATCCAGTCACAAAAACATGGCATGTATTCTATTTTTCAGTGGCTTTGAATGTCCCAGAAGTGCTTAGTATTTACATAATTTTCTCTTTTAGTTGTCTTTAGTTTATACCCAATAATAATTTTCAATTTAAATGTTTTGTAAATTAAATGTATCTCAAATATATGTATAGACATTGGCTAGATTTTGTTTTTTAAAAGTCTTACTGGACAAGATTGTCTCTCTTGAACCCCCGAGGCACTACACTCCCCTCCACTCCATAGACATGAGTACAATTGCTTCAGCTGTCACCTGTGAACTTTTTCCCCCCAAATAAAAAGTCTTTCCCCAAAATGATGAATAACCTCAAATGAGTAGAGCAAAGATGATTTATTCTCTCTATCTTCCTTTTTTAAAAATGAGATACACTGCCCGGCTGGCGTGGCTGAATGGTTGAGCGTTGTCCTATAAACCAGGAGGTCACAGTTCAATTTCCAGCCAGGGCACATGCCTAGTTTGTGGGATAGATCCCCAGTGTAGGTGTGCAAGAGGCAGCGGATCAATGATTCTCTCATCATTGAAGTCTCTATTTCTCTCTCCCTCTCCCTTCCTCTCTGAAGTCAATAAAAATATATTTTAAAAAATGAGATACAGGAAAACTAAACCAGAAAAATATCTTTTCCCCCAACTGTGGGAAAAAATTAAGAATGCATTTCTTATGAAAGAGCTCCATAAAAAAATTAACTGCTAACTGAAACTAGAAATGAATTTTGAGCTGTCTTTCTCTAAATATATATACTCCTTATTTTAACACTAGAGGCCTGATGCATGAAATTTGTGCATGGTGCAGTTCCTAGGCCTGGCTGGCGATTGAAGCACAAGTGTCTGGCATGGAAGGGCAGGTCCCAGCTGGTCTCTGGGCCCTGGACAGCACCTGAACCCCTATTTGCACCCACGTTGGCCTGGCACTGCCCGCTCACCTGCTCCACCATCCTTCCACAGACCCACTCTCGTCAGGGCCTATCGGGGCCAGCAGTGTTTCCACTGCCGCCCAATGCCAGTGCCATGTCATTAATGTCCACCATGTTCCACGTCGTCCCCTGGTGGTCAGTGCATGTCATAGTGAGCGGTCAAACTCCGGGTCTCCCTGTCGAACGACCACACGGGGGAATAATTTGCATATTAGGCTTTTATTATATATGATATGTTTACTTGAAAGAATATGCTAAATCTGTTTAATGATTCAGGACTATTTTTTCTGAATCAGAGCCACGAATTTCCCTTCTGATATTTCTCATAATGCAGATAAAATTATATATTGCACAACATAGTGCTTACTATAACTAGTGAGGACTAAAGGGAAAATTATTACTCACTAGAAAGAATTATCAATGCTTAGATATGTATGTATTACACAGAATATAGTTATTCTTCACAACAGAATACCCACAACGCAAATAAGATATTAGTTTCATGCACTTTTATTCTGGTAAAACTACACATGAAAATAAAATCTTGGGCTGCTGTGAAAAATACTATATAAATTCCTGTCTCACAGAGATCTTAAAATGTTTCTGATTTTATTAAATCTGATTGTTTTCATAATATCAAAGAATCTCTGGTATATGTTGGAATGCCCTTACTTTCTATCTAGTCCAGCCTCAAAATCAACAAGGAATCTCCTTATAGCAAACTTGAAAGGTGTTCATATAGCACCTGAAACCTTACCAGCAACATGAAGCTCATGACTTTGTTAGGCAGTTCAATCCACTGTTACAAGCTCTAATTGTTATAAGGTTCTACCACAAATATTAAAATCATGAGCCTGAGTTACAATTAAGGAAGCCAGTCCAGATAGCACTGGCCTTCATCATTTAACACTAAGGAAATATCCTTAAGTCCTTTGCTGTTAAAAATTGCAAAAAGATTCTTTTTAACAATCCCTGAATCAAAAACTTCTAATTGTTTGTTTTGTTGTTGTTGTTTTTAATATTTCCATGAGATAGAATTATGATTTATTAGAACAGATTCCATGACAAATCATATTACATACCCATTTTCTGAAAGACATCCATGAGACCACCAAAGGACAAACTACAGAGGTACCTCTGAGAAGCCCAACAAATAAGTTAGCTATCCCAAGTGGAAGGCTGGATAAAAGAGGAGCAGGAATTTGTTAATAAAAAAAATTGCACAGCAATCACCAAGAGGGGTGCGCATGAGGAAGGGCATCCTAAATAAAGGAGAATGGCCACTGCTTGTTCCCAGGACAGGCTGTGGGTAACTGTGCGGGGCATGGGGAGGGGGGTGCACCTCCTCTGTGTGGACACAGCAGGCTCTCAAGGCAAGGGCCAGGTGGGAACCCTACTGCCTGTCACACACATAAACATCAGGTGGGGGTTGGGACATAGGCGCACAGGACTCCTGTACTCTATCCACATCAGCTAAATGTAACCAGGGAGACACACATCACCCACTGCCTGCCCCATATTCCAGCACGAGGGCTTCTGGGTCTGGCCTCAGTGATTTCTCCCCCAGCAGCAGGTCCTGCCCTGCAATTCACAATCTCAAAGATGTAGATTTTGGCAAAAAGTTACACCCAGCTCATTTGTTTCACCTCCTACTTTACCACTGCACCCTGTCCTTAGCTTCACATATGTGAGTACACGTGCACATGTGTGTACATACATACATAGATATATGTGTGAATATATGTTGAGTTCATCAGAATATTTATTACTTAGGAAGGCTTTGATTTTAAAAACTTCAGATAACTGGTGTATGTAAAACGGCAACTTAATATGACATTTGCAAATGTAGTTTACAATTGTTTCAGTGTTTTTAAGTGGGACCAAGTATTTTCCAAAAGTCTTTTAAAAGTGATTCTTACATTTTCTAGATTCTGAACAGTAAAATAATAAGTTTTAAAGAGACACCTAAAGCCCATGGAAGAATCAGGTGTTTTCATTTCTGACTTTCCTAAATTAAGCATCAGTGTATATAAAAAAAACACAAAACATATTAACCCAATGCATATTATTTTCAGAATATAAAGGCCACCTTGAGAAGTCATGCGCAGACAGGCATATGCACGCAAACACAGCCTCACATTTTACATCTCATTAGTAGGATAGTTTAAGGGCACTAACTATTTCTTCTTCGACTTTGTACTCATAGTTTCTAGCCCAGTATCTTCCTGCTTGGTGTTCAGTGTCTTCCTCCTGGTGTATGCTAAAGGAATGATGCTCCCAGGAGATAGGCAGGCAAGCTCTTTGGTAAGGTACTACTGTATCCTGCACAGCTATCTGTCCTCTCCCTGCTCTGACTCTGTGTTGAGAAGAGGAACTGATATCCTTATTCTTCCCTACATCAATGGGAGCACTGTTCTTCCCAATATATAAAGCGTGGCTTAATTCAATGTTGTATTTCCTATTTCCCATGTCTGGGGGCTTTAACGATTGCCCATAAATTTCACCTCAAAATCCATAGGTAAATCCGATATTTACCTACCATGCTACCTCAGAGTTGCAGCATAGGTATGAAGATTTATTGTGGCACTCGACCACACATATAGTAAGCTAATATCATTATTCCTTTCTGGTAAAGCAAAACAAACTAAACGAAAATTTTGAGATTTTTTTCAAAGGCATTTGTTCTAAGAGCCTTTTAATGTCTTTTAGGGACTAAGATTTTTGAAATATTGTAACTGATTTCCCCCAGAATCTTTACTCTCAGGGGAAAAAAAAAGAAAAGAAAAAAAGAATACGGTTTTCTTTCCTTTCACCTTCGCTCTGGGTTACTTCCCTGGGATGAATTCAGAAAAGTCCTTTCTGAGCAGTACAATGGTACTCTTTCCTGCTGTGAACCAGACATTATTTCTTTTAATGCTGGCTAAGATGGCAGCAGATGGGCTGTGGCATTAAGCACTGCCAGATGTTTTGTGGCTTATATTCTGAGAGTCATCAATGTAACGCACGTAATTCTAACGTGTATTCATAAAGAGCTGAGCTGCAGTTCTAATAGGTGGTAGTTCCCAGTGCCCTCAGAACGCTGTTTTCACCCAAAATCATTGCCAATCATGGCAAGTGACTACCTGGTCTATTTCCTGCATCTGAGAATATACCTATGCTTTTTCTAATATTAAACAGTGATTATTTCTTATCTAATAACTTCTAAAATTATCTTTCTATTTCCCCTTATACACAAGACTTTGGCTGGGTTCTGTTTTTATATGAGTCAATGCCTTTTGTGAATTTGTTATCTTTTTAGTCCCTAAAAGACATTATTAAAAGGCTCTTTGAACAAATGCCTTTGAAAAAAATAGACATATTCATTCTTTAAAACATCAATCTCTTTACTGCTACCCAAAATGAAAAAAACATGTGAAAAATCACAGATTTTATATGTTGTAAATGACATTACTATCTAATTAACTGGAAAAGCAATAAGGCATCTTAAAGTTACACATCTTAACTATAAATCTGATAGTTTCAAAATAATGTCTAAATCATTTCAGAGAGTATATGTTAAAGTTGTTTACCATAAATTACTAAAATATTGATAGAAGGTAGGCTTAATTTTATCTCCTAACTAGTTTCCACTACTCTTCTATAAAGCAGGGTGGTGGTTTTCTTAGCAATGTTAAAAGAATATAGAGTATAGACACTATATGACCCTAAAAATACCATAAAGTAGTCTGAGTAACTTTTTTGGGTAACATTTCAAATCTTTATGTGATTGTATGCAGTACAAAATATGAGATACATTTTCCTGCAAGGTCAATCAAATATGCAATTAAAAGTTACACTCACAGGTCTTCCTCCCATGCCTGTCAGTGCAAATTCTACAGGGCCATGTCTCCACCAATTTGTACATTTTAGAGAAACATTCATACAACCTGTACGACAATGGCTTTAAACATTAAAAGTTCCAATTTATAATTTCTTCTGCACAGTTACCAGCATGGTGAATCTTCATTTGATAAAAGTCATGAAGATCTTTTATTCTTTAAAGTGACTGATTTTGGAGGTTGTGGCAGGAAAAAGAAGTGCAATCAGCACCAGGAAAGTGACAGGATAATGTTTAAAGAAGAACTAAACAAATGTCCATGTATTCTAGATGGTCTTTCTACCCTTTTCCTATACTTATTCAAGCAGATGGTCATTGCGTATGACTCAGCAGAAATGGATAGAGGGGAATATAAAAATAACCAAATTTTGTCTTGTAGTTTCAAACATCTATGTTCAAAAAATTAGGGTCATTTTTATTCAGACTTTTTATGTTTAGAAGCTATCAGTAAATATAATTGAATTGCTCCCCTTCTGCCTTTCCACCTCCTTAAAGTGAAAAAAATTTCCTTTCTTTGGGTGAGACTAGTGATAGAGGAAGGGTGAAGCATGGGAAAGGTCTGTCAGGGATTAGAAATTAGGAAGAAAGAATCAAATCTGGAATGAATAGACAGAAACAGACTAATAGAGACCACCAACCTATAGGACAATTTAGTTATCTTACTGCCGGGAAACGGTGAAGACTGAAAGCAAATTCTGTGTTGATAAGTCAGCCTTAAGTAAAATCTTCCATTCTAAGTTTAATCAGGCATAATTTAAAACTAAAGGAGTAATTGAAGGTGGAAAAAGGTAATAGGTCTCTCAGAAACCTAATGTCAGCCTTAAGCTAATACATCTATTATATATGCTCCCAGATAAGGGAAATAAAATTTATTTTCATGCACATGCAGAAATTTACACAAACATGAATAAAAGCAAAAATAAAGTTTCCAGTTTCCTGAAATTACCACACAAGAGTCATAAATGAAATACAGTAAAATAATCTTAGAAAAGTCAGCACACAGCACACTAACCCAAATATCTCAAAAAATAAATGCACAATTTTGAATAATTTATAGGTAGAAGTGGGACTCAAATAAAAATTACAATGAAATCATAATGAGCCACACTACATTTCAGACCTGGGTGTTTCAGCAAAGCATTGATAAATGGAGATGTATGGCCTCAACTGGATTTACTAGAACATAAGAAGGTCTGAAAATAAATGAATTCATACTTCACTGCAAGAAGATAAGGAAAAAACAAGAAAATAAAACACCTTAAATAGAAGAAAATAATAATAAACAAACACAATGATGAAACAAAAAAGCACCATAGATTTAATAAAGAGATACATAACTTTTTACAGGAATAATGAAAAGAAAACTTTGTCTAGTATGACTTTATTTTTTAAAGAGAAGGAAGGTGTGAATACACATCATCAGTAATGAAAAATATTTAACTAATTATTAAGTAATCTATTACTTAAAATTAAATACCATATGATCCAGCAATCCTACTTCAAAAGAAATGAAATCAGTATCTTGAAGAACTTTCTGCACTGCCATGTCCATTCCAACACTATTCACACTAGCCAAGATATTGAAACAACATAAATATCCTCCAACAGATGACTGAATAAAGTAAATGTTTTTTTATATATACAATGGAGTATTATCTGGCCATAAAAAGAGGAAATGCTGCCCTAGCTGGTGTGACTTAGTTGGTTGGAGCATCATCCCATACACCAAAAGGTCATGAGTTAGATTCCCAGTCAGGACACATACCCGGATTATGGGTTCAATCCCCGGGTCAGGGTGCATATGAAAGGCAACAGATCAATGTTTCTCTCTCACATCAATGTTTTTCCCTCTCCCCTCCTCTCTCTAAAATCAATTAGAAAAACATATCCTCAGGTGAGGATTAAAAAAGAAAAGAAAATGCTGGCCTATGTAACAACATGGATAAACCTGGAGGACTTTATGATAAAAGATATAAACCAGGCACAGAAAGATAAATACTGTATGTACTCACTCATATGTGGAATCTAGAAAAAAATCAAACTCATAGAAATAGACAGCAGAAAGGTAGCTGCCAGGGGCTAGATAATAGAGGAAATGGGGAGATGTTAGTCAAAGGGTCAAAAACTCAGTTATAAGATGAATAAGTTCTTGAGATCAAATGCACAGCAGAGTACTGTACTTAATACTACGGTATTGTGCACATGAAATTTTGTAAGGTAGTAAATCTTAAGCATTTTCACCATGCACACACAAAAATGGTAACTATATAAGGTGATGGATGTGTTCATTTACTTGATTGTGGAAGTCATTTCATTATATATACAGAATGGGGCAAAAGTAGTTTACAGTTTTGAGTACACAAAACAGAGTTTGTTCTTATATTATTATTTATTAATTATTGTATTGTTTTCCATACAAACTGCTATAAACCTATATTTGCCCCTCCCCATATATATTCATCATATTACAGACTTGGAACATATATAATTTTTTTATCAATTATACATAAATAAACCTGAAATAAAGGTAAAAATAATATAATACAGTGATCAAAGTTCTAGAAATAAATACTAAAAATCTAGGTAACATGAAAAAAAACTCTAGAGCAATCCAATACAGCAAAGTGGCCATCCAGAAGAACATCATAAAATCAAAGAAAGAGTAATTAAATTTCTTCAATCACAAAGACCTCAAACCTACTGACTTCTTTTTTAAAAGTTCATTTCCACCATACACAAAAATAAACTCAAAATGGATAAAGGACTTAAATGTAAGACAGGAAACCATAAAAATACTAAAGCAGTGGTTCTCAACCTTCCTAATGCCGCGACCCTTTAATACAGTTCCTCATGTTGTGGTGACCCCCAACCATAAAATTATTTTTGTTGCTACTTCATAACTGTAATTTTGCTACTGTTATGAATCGTAATGTCAAGATATGATATGCAGGATGCATTTTCATTGTTACAAATTGAACATAATTAAAGCATAGTGATTAATCACAAAAACAATATGTAATTATATATGTGTTTTCCGATGGTCTTAGGCGACCCCTGTGAAAGGGTCGTTCGACTCCCAAAGGGGTCGCAACCCACAGGTTGAGAACCACTGTACTAGAGGAATCCAAAGGCAACAAAATCTCAGACATATGCCCAAGCAATTTCTTCACTGATACAGGTACTAGGGCATTGGAAACTAAAGAGAAAATAAACAAATGGGACTACATCAAAATAAAAAGCTTCTGCACAGCAAAAGAAACCATCGACAAAACAACAAGAAAGCCCACTGCATGGGAGAACATATTTGCCAATGTTATCACCAATAAGGGTTTAATCTCCAACATTTATAGGGAACTCATACAACTTAACAAAAGGAAGATAAACAATCCAATCAAAAAATGGGCAAAGGACCTAAATAGACACTTTTCAAAAGAGGACATTCAGAAAGCCAAGAGACATATGAAAACATGCTCAAAGGCACTAATCATCCGAGAGATGCAAATCAAAACAACAATGAGGTACCATCTCACACCTGTCAGACTGGCTATCATCAACAAATCAACAAACGACAAGTGCTGGAGAGGATGTGGAGAAAAAGGAACACTCGTGCACTACTGGTGGGAATGCAGACTGGTGCAGCCACTATGGAAGACAGTATGGAGTTTCCTCAAAAAGTTAAAAATGGAACTCCCATTTGACCTAGTAATCCCACTTCTAGGAATATATCCCAAGAAACCAGAAACGCCAATCAGAAAGGATATGTGCATCCCTATGTTCATAGCAGCACAATTTACCATAGTGAAGATCTGGAAACAGCCTAAGTGCCCATCAGCAGATGAATGGATTAGAAAACTGTGGTACATCTACACGATGGAATACTATGCTGCTGTAAAAAAGAAGGAATTCTTACCATTTGCAACAGCATGGGTGGAACTGGAGAGCATTATGCTAAGTGAAATAAGCCAGTCAATGAAAGAAAAATACCACATGATCTCACTCATTTATGGATAATAAAGACCATTATAAACTGATGAACAAAAATAGATACAGAGGCAGAGCAGCATGGAACAGACTGTCAAACTACAGTGGGAAGGCCAGGGAGTTTTGGGGGACTGGGGGGTAAGAGATCAACGGAAGGACTTGTATGCATGCATATAAGCATAACCAATGGACACAAGACACTGGGGGGTAGGGGAGGCCGGGGGAAGGTCAAATGGGGGGAAAAAAAGGAAACATATGTAATACTCTTTGTAATACTTTAAGCAATAAAACAAAATAAAAAAAAGTTCATTTCAAATGTATAAAAACTATTCCAATATATAGAACAGAAAAAAAAGACAATTCCTAATTTTCTGAGTTTAGCAATGACTGTGGCTCCCCAAGTCAGAATAGCACAAGAAAGTAAAAACGAATATTAATCATATTTACCAACACAAAAGCAAAAATTCTAAAGGGTGTCAGCAAATCATAATCAACACTTTATTACAATAATAACATCATGACCAAGGGTTTTATCTCAAAATTCCAAGGATAGCACAATTTTAGAAAATGCACCAACAAAGTTAATTCACTAAAATAGTATACCTAAATGAAATAAATATATAATAATTGAATATATTCCAATATACCATTGGATGATATCCAGCAATCATTCTTTATGATAAAGATAAATAACCTTTGTAAACAACTTCCATAATATAACACCAGATATCTATAGAAAATACATGTACGATACAAGACGCAATGTCTAGAATAATTTATATTAAATTGAGAAATAAAAAAGTCACCTCTAGCCATGACTACTAATCAACATTGTCCTAAAGGTTCTAGCCACTGCAGTCAGACGAGAGAGAAAAGAAAAAAGTGGAGAATGGATTAAGAATTGGAAAGTATGAAATAAAATATGATAGGACATGATCATTTATGTAACCAATCCAAGATAATCAACCAACATAACAATTAGAATTAAAAAGAGCATTTACTAGTAACAATGCTTAGACACAAGATCAACACTGGACAAAGTTAATAATTACCCCGCAGAGCAACGAGATATAGAAAAGAAAAAAAAACTAATTCATAAGATCAAGACGTACCATTAAGTGCAGGTGCGACTGAAAACAGGACTATGAAATGTGGAATATGGAGTCGGTTGGATGGATTTGAATGAAGCTGAGAATTATGAACTTTAAAGTTACCTCGTCTTTGCCAAGCACAGCCTCCTACCCTCCTTCCATCTAAGAAAGCCCCGCCTTCTGGTCTGGCGCCGGGGGACTTCCGGACTTGCGCACTGGAAGTCTTTCTTGGTTTCGGTTTCATCGCTGGTCGGAGGCTTCTCCTCCTCTGGTTCTTCCACACCAAGCAGAGGGCGGTTTCGAGGTTGAGACACACCGCCGTGCCTTTCCAGGCTCCAGGTTCCTGTAGACCAGTGGTTCTCAACCTTGGCTGCATTGATTCTAATTTTAAAATCCTGATTTCTGGGCCTCATCCTCTGGAAACTCTGTTTCTTTGTTACTAATGTTGTGGCCCCACCCCATAACAAAGAAACAGAATTTTTAAAAGATTTGTCTACCTTCTGGGGCCTTGGTGCTCTAGTGATGGCAGAGGTTGCAGCACAGAAGGGCCCCGCCCAATTCCCAATCAGGGCACATACCCGGGTTGCATGTTCAATCCCCAGTTAGAGCATATCTGGGAGGCAACAGATCAATGTTTCTCTCTCACCTCTCTCGCTCTCTCTCTCTCTCTCTCTCTCTCTCCCTTTTCCCCTCCCTCCCTCTTTCTATAATCAATAAAAAGCATATCTGTGGTGAGGAAAAAATTAACCATAAATAATCCATAGTTAAAAGTATTGTCTGATGGGCTTAAAAAGGGTGAAAAGAGAGAGTAAAATAGGCTGCCCATCTAATTGATACTAATTTAGAGGTTCAATAATTCTAAGTTAAAAGTATATATTTTTATTTACGTTCTGGTAATATTGAATAACATGGTGAGCCATTATCACTTTTTATTCTTTTGTTCATACAACACATATTTATTGTTCACATACTAAAAATCAAGCACTGCACTAGATGGAAATTATAGAATGTCAAAGAATAGCAACAGATGCTTACCTTCATAGAAGTTAAGGCTTAGTGGGGGAGACAGTTATTAAAGAAATAAACAAAAAATAAATCCATAATTACAAATTGTGATAACTATTTTGAAAGAATATACAAAGATGCAGTGGAAGAGGATATCAGGGAGAAAATAGTAATATTTGGGAGCTCTGAAAATGGCATTTTGAGAAAGCGACAAATAGGCTGTGATCTAAAAGATGAGAAGGGATTACTTTGGGTAAGAGTGAAAGATATGGATCATTCTAGAAAGGAAAATCAGCAATTTGATAATAAGAAATTCAGAGGCATTATCGAAACATTTTACATTATAGGGCATTAGAACTGGTTTAAATAATGGAAGTCAGTAGTTTTTATAAGAATTGTCCAACTTTAATTATTATTATCAAACAATCATACTGGCTTTCTTTTTTCTTTTTTATTGAATTTTTGGGGTGACACTGTTAACAGGTTTCAGGTGTACAATTCCACAACACATCATCTGTACTCTGTATTGTGAGTTCACCACTCGAAGCCAAGTCTCCTTCCATCAGCGCTTATCACATTAATTTTCTAAAGTATTATTCCTAAAATCTTACAAGATTCAGACTTTTTATTATAATGTATTGATTGTATCATTTGTTCAACTTTGAGTTATGAGTATTTAATATTGAAATTTTCTCTTCTAATTATGTCCTTGTCATTAGATTAAAAGAATGTTTTCTTAGCTAGTAGTTCAAAAAAAATTTATAGACTTTTATGGTGTTAGATGACCACCTATTTAAACTGATTTTCAGTAAAGAGTCCATATGGTAGAACCTTCTAATTCTATCAAGTAAACTAGAAACAAAAAAATAGACATTCCAGACTGGAACTGAGCTGTTCTTGGCAGAGAATCCTTTTATTTTTTGTTTGTTTGTTTGTTTTGCCACAGCTTTTCCTTACCTGAAATTTCCTTAGTATCATTGGTCCTAGTATCAGGATATTAAACTGAAGTCCACTGTTTGATGTGGCCTAGAATATATGGCACTTTGGCCTTGCACATCACGTTGTTAAACAGTTTTCTTCAAGTGGCATTATCTTTTGTTCCTAGGTGGAAGATTTGTAGCAGAATGGCATCCAGAAGTCATTGCAATTGTGGCAGTATTTCATGCAATTGTTGAAGAGTATTCTCTGTATAAGGATTTCAAAAACACTTTTCCAATGGTTCATTACCTTCACAATATTCCTCTCTGTAATCTGCAAAATACTGGAGCACAGAGAGAAATAGTTTACCAAGATCTAGTGTTGATTTTTTTTAGCCAACAATTTTGTTGCATATCTACATGATGACCCCTTTGCTGGAGATAGTGAAGAGTTTCGACAGAAATAAAAGACAAGTTTCCTGGTCAGCCGTTTGATTTAATGAGAAAGAATTTAAAAAAAAAAAAAAAGAAAATTATGCATATGTCAAAAACATTTGTAGAGCCAACTATAGATGTTCCCATTAAGTGCTTAAGTGTTTAGAATGATAAAAAAGCTAAAAGAAGAGGTTTCATTGTAAAATTGTAATTGCTGGTTTTGATAAGGTTTTTAATGAATGAGGCATATGATTTTGACACTGAAATGTGGGGATGACATTCTGGCAGATAAGTGGAATTTTTTAGTGATATAGAGGCCAAAGAGAACACAATTTATGTGGAGGTTGGCCTTCAGGATTGACAAATACAGCCAAGAGTTGAATAGTCCAAAATCAGGTAGAATTAGAGGCCCTTAGGTTAAAAGAAGGGTTTCTAGCAACAAGAACACTGGAGTCTTTTAAAGGCAAAGATCAAAATGACACCAAGGTAAAATCCTTACACTATGTATCAAAAATTAGACTACAGAAGGGGAAGGAGAAATATAGAGGAAGAGATATCAGTAAGAATTATATGGTCACCTTTATGGATTGGGCAATAGTAGGAATGGAGAATGAAATCTTTAGGGAAGAATATTAGAATCAGTCATAACAGAAACCTTGGACATTATTCAATTCACATTTACTCTTCATCAAATTTTAACTGTGGAAATGAATACATATTTATGTACTGTTATAATAACTAGGAAATACTTGCATGAAACAGAGATAGAATCAGAAATATAAAATGTTAATACTTGGTAATAGAACAATGTAAAGAGTTTCCAGAAATTTTACTGGGACATAATCCCTTTACCTCTGTTCAGTTCACCAAGTCCCTCTCTCTTTTACATCATGTACTCATAGATCACTTGCCTGACATTAAGAGCATTGGTCGGAAGCAAAAATCATTAGAATTCCAAAAGTAGGAATAGCAATGACAAACTATTTTTAAACTTATCATTACTATAGTATAATCTTATTTACAAATTTTCTACAATAAATCATATCTCCTGGTATTCATGTGCTTTTGTAGTCCCCTTTCCTTGAGTTGGCACTGAATCAGTGAATTGCTATGCCCCAATTAAATGCAATAGAAGTGATGCTGCCTAAGTCATGAACAATGGATCTGGTATGTAATGTGAGTCGCAAGCCCTGGGTTTACAGGTCTGGAACAGGAATCCTTGGTTACATATATAGACAATCCTCACCTAATCTTGGCTTCACCTCTGTGCCTTTCACCTAGCCCAGCCTCTCCTAACCTCTGCAGCAACCACCTATTCCTGTTCAGACTGATTTTCAATCTCTAGGACAGTGGTCGGCAAACTCATTAGTCAACATAGCCAAATATCAACAGTACTTCTTCAAAATAGACTCGCCCAGGCCGAAAACCAACTTCTGCGCATAGGTCACAAAGTTTCAATCGCACTGTAGGTGCGCGCCCGCACGTGGTATTTTGTGGAAGAGCCACACTCAAGGGGCCAAAGAGCCGCATGTGGCTCGCGAGCCGCAGTTTGCCAACCACGGTTCTAGGAGAAGGAGATCATGTAATGGGGCCACTCAGTTAAAATCTAGCTTTTCACAACACATTGACGGTAGAGGCTCTCTAAGAGGACACTATGGCAGAAAAGCCAGCTCTAATTGGCTCATACATTCCAAATAGTTGATCTCCCTGATATAAAACAAAGTATTCTTGCTGTGCAGACTCAGAGTTGCTGCACACCTATCCTGAGATCGCTGATGCAGCTGAGAACACAGTGCAGGAGTGAGGGCCTTAAAGTACACAAACACACAAAACCAGAATATTTATATTATGAAAAAAGTTAAAATGCATTAGGTATGTCATTTGCACATAACTGATGCAGTTGGCATCCTGGAGGAAGTGGGACCCATGGTGCAGTTGTCCAAGGGATCAAATAAATAAAGTTGCATTGGCCCAGAAATGGGGTGGGAGTGATCTTAGGGGCAGCAGGTCTGCAGCTGTTCCCCAACCAACCCTTTTGCCTATTGTCACAACCCATTGCTTGGGACAAGTCTCCACACCCTATCCCAAGAGTGGGTTATGAGGAGACAAGATGGGGAAAAACCCTGCCGTACCCCTGAGAGATTCCCTCCTACAGAATGTAGTCCTTTTTGGTCTGATTTCTGTCCTCATGTTAATTTTTTCTTTCTGGCAGAGGAAATATTCATACATACTAGTATCCTTCTTTAAAGGGAAAACAGCTTCCCTATTCAGGCCGTTTTCAAAGCTAGAGATCCTGGGGATGGAGACTCAAAGCTTGCAGGGCGGGGGTCTCCCCCAAAGCCCTCACATACATTTGGATAGAGTATGGTTGGAGTTCCTTTGCCCCACCCATTTACTCCCTGCCAAGAAGGAAGAGGAGTGATGCTGTGGAACCCAGCCTGACACACACAGCAATGCCAGCTGCCTCCTACCCATCCTGTCCCCACTTTCTCCATTGTGCCGATTGATGCCTGTTCCTCGAAACTTCCTGATCACAAAAGGACAGCCCCACAAAATGACATGCTCTGGCAGAAGTGGCACATCTTGGGCTGGGGTGTCAACTTTCAACCCTTGGCATGATGATCTACTAGACCTCCTCAGTTGTGGCACCTGTCTCCCTGATTTGCACTTCTGCATATTCTTCTCTTTTGGCCTCCTCTCACTCCCAATACAGAACACCCAACCAGCGCCAGTGTCTCGGATAGATTCATGGCCCCTGGCAGACTTCTTAAAAATGAACTCCGCTGCCTCACCCTCTTCAAGCTCCAGCAGCCCTCCAGGTACAGCTTACTCTGTTGCACAAAGACATCCACTGGTGGGTCCAGCAAGACCCCAGTGCGGGAAGCCAAACCCCATGTGCACATTGAACACGTAGAGATGCAGGGAACGGTGCAGCAGCTGTGGCTCCACTGCTGCCCTGGCCGAGTCATCCAGCGCCTCCTCCAGTACCTTGTCACAGCCACCTGCAAACTGCTGGGCTGACAAGGAGCCCATGGTAGTCTGCTAAGGCCACAGACCTGGGCCCCCGGTCAGTTAGCTGCCGGCCCCAGATAAGTCCGAAGGCCCCTCCTTTCATTTTTATTTCTGGATTATTTTCTAACTACATCCTTAATGGTCAAGGTTTTCACAATGATCTAATAGAATATGTATTTTATGAAGAATTTGACCTTGTCCCTTACAAATATAAATGGATTTTTCTCAACATAGAATTGTGTTAAGGAATAAAAATATTTTTTTCTGAAATTGATCCGTATATGTACAAAATGAAGAGAAAAGAGATAATGCTATTTCTTAGCCTTACTAAAAGTTAGTTTCTATTGCTTCTTTTCAGCAGGTCTGATATTTGAATATAGTTGCAACTCTGACTTAATGGCGTAGATTGGCCTTTTTCACAAAGGACAGACATGTAGTTAGACAGCTGGCTTGACATTTCTTCCCACCTCCAATCAAGGAGATTTTAAAAGATAAATGGTGGACTCTTGGGATCATTATTATCAGAACTAAAATATATATAGCTATGAAGAGGCTATTTTCTTGAAAATTATCTCTAGGTGTTAACATAATTCATGTAGATGCATTTATTATGCTTCATATTCAAATGTGAACCCTTTAAGAGTGTTCATGCAAACATCCAGTTCAGTATTATGGTGTATAAGACACAATTTGAAGAAAAGCATGGGCCTCAATTTTCCTTTTGGGCCCTCTAAAACAATATTATCCAATAAAAATGAAATGGCGGCCACATCTGTAATTTTAAATTTTCCAGTAGCTTCATTTAAAAGTAAAAATTTAATTTCAAGAACATATTTTATTTAACCCAACATAAGTAAAACATTATCATTTCAATATTTAATCAATTTTAAAAATTATTCATGAAATGTTTTACATTCCTACTTCATATTCAGTCTTTGAAATTCAGTGTGCACTTGGATGTACAGCACAGCTCAATTTAGACTGGCCATATTTCAAGTGCTGAGAACTGTTACAAGATAACTGAGGCATATTAAAAACTTTAAGAGTTTATTTAAGCAAAAACAAATTTGAATTAGGCAACATCCAATCTAGCCAACAGGAGCTCTGAGGAGCTGTATAAAGTGAAAGATTTTTATAGGCAGAAGAGAGTGGGATCAAAAAAGTTACACTAGGCAAAAAATTGGGTTGGTTATTGTAAGGTTACTTTCTTTAGGGGTAGCAGGTGTCTATCAGGCAGACTACTTAACCAGTGCTGATCAGTTGATTCCTGGTTGACTGGTATAAGATTCCATTTCTGGAAGGACAGAAACTGTAATTCTCAGTCTGGTAATGTGGGACTTAGTATAAGTGACTCCTTTTGGGGTCTGTTGTCTGTTTTAACAAAGCACACAACTACAGTATTAGACAGTATATCCTTAATGGTATGATCTTTATCAGTAACTTTAAAAAAAACAATTTCAGAATGTGTGTTTATTTTAAGGAATAACAGCTTATTGGCTCTACTTTCTCTACCAATGCCCACATAAAAAAAAAAAATACAAGTAATTTGCCTCCTGTTGCCCGGCTTTAACCTGTCACTACTTTTCTTGAGGGCTACAAAAGTTGCTGGATAATAATTTAGAGCAGGAATAATGGTTCTTTGAGAGTTTAGTTCTAATGCCAGTAAAAGTGTACAATTCATATCAATCATATGGAGGGAGAATAATAAAATTTAATATTTTCTAAATATCTATACAGTTTAATATACCTGAAAGATAGGTATTATGTTCAAATCAGGAAACTGTACAACTACTGTTATTCAGGCTTTCTGAGTATGAATTCAGGGTGGGGGGTGTTTATTTGTTTGATTAGAAGGAAAAAAATAGTATAAAACCACATTTGATTTCATTTATCAAATATTTATAGGCTACTTGAGGAATAACAAATTTATCTGAATATACACTAGAACTTTTAAGGAAAATAAATCTTTAAAAAGGGAAAGAAAAAATCTTCATGGAACTATAAATGATATAATATTGGGACATTCATTTTTTCAATCAAAGAATTTCAGAAAGTTACTTCAAATTTTCGTTGTGTCCTATGCTATATGTTTTAGAACCTATAATTTTTTTATTAGAGACTACTTTTCCAGTGACCTCTAAAGACATTGTTAAATTATTAGTGGTTAATAGGGTTTTATTATAGCTTTGTTTAATGTCATAACAATAATAAACATAATATTTTAGTGCAAAAATGATTAGGTTCCATTTTGGGGGGGGGGAGAATCCCTTCTCCCAGTTTAATTAGTTGAAATGAATATTAAGCAAGCACACATTTTCAAAAGAAAATTCTCCTTTTTAAAATAAGACTATTATGGAATATAGTTTATTCAGCCTTACAATATGCTTCTTGATTGGAATTTTCAAAGCAGAATGGATAAAGGGAAATCAGTTATATCTTTAATTTGTCTCTTTCAATTTGTCTCTTTCATTTGGGGTTTTATATCTTTAGGTCTTTAATTTATTTTTAGTTAATTTTTTATGTGGTATAAAATTGGGGTCTGTCTTCACTCTTTTGCATGTGGATATCTAATTTTCCCAACACCATTAGCCCTTCCCCATTGTGTAGTCTTGACACCCTTGTTGAAGATAATTTGATCATATGCACAAGGGTTTATTTCTGATTTTTCTATTCTTTTCCATTGATCTATATGCCCATCTTTATGCCACCAGCACACCATCTTGATTACTGTCATTTTATACTGTTTTGAAAATAGGAGGTGTGAAGCCTCCAACTATTCTCTACTTTTTCAATATTATTTTGGCTAATGCATGTTTGTGGTACTGCAGACTCTCTGAATCTAGTCTAAGCTATGGTATTCTCTTTTTTCAGAGGCCTCCAACCTGTTTCATGTTCCTGTCAGCATTTAGATTCAAACAAGACTTAATATAGTCTCTTAGCCCACTGAAAAGTCAGAATGTTGGATGTATGTTCCACTCTTTCCTTCCCACCCCATTGAGAAGGTAGGCATTGGGATTCCCTCCACCACCACCACCACCACCACCCCCCCCCCCCAATCATGCGGTACTGTCCTGAGGGGAGTGACTATGGAGAGTAAATGTCACAAATTTTTCTACTGGGCTCAGTGTGGTTCTTCTTGTCTGTGTCTCACCTGAGGTGCAGGATCATCTTGACTGGTTTCTGGATTGCTCAAAAAGGCAATTAGTGTTGTTAAGTTGTTGTTTCTGTGAGTAAAGAAAAGTGTGGGGCTTCCTATTTCACCATCTTGCTGACATCACTCTGATGGGAAGTTTAACATTTTAACTATAATGAAAAATTCCTTTCTAGTGAGTCTCTTACTTATTTAGAGACCCTAGAGAATTATATTTCAGGGATTTCCAAGAGATTGCATTGCTGGCAGCTCTTGGCTGTGCAAAGTGCTGCTCTGTAAAGGACTTTGAAGAGGTGTCCAGGCCTACTGATAAGAGTGAAGTGATCAGTTAGTGATACTTGCCATGAATGTGGCAAGAATCTAGGAAGGAGCTGGTCATAATGAAAGGAGTTAAAGCAGAATTAGGTAGGCAGGAAAAGGAGTGGAAGAAGTAGGAGTCGTGGAGCTAGCTGAAACCGCAAAATGATCTGCAGAAAAACAAGATGGATAGCAGAAAAACAGGGTGTTTTGAAACAAGGATTTTTTTTTCTTGCAAGTGAAAAATAAAATGTTGCAAAAATGCCAGGAACCAAGACACTGGGGGGTAGGGGAAGCCAGGGGAAGGTCAAGGGAAGAGAAAAACAAGGAGACATATGCAATACTCTTTGTAATACTTTAAGCAATAAAAAAAAGGCCAGGAACCAATAAGAGAGCAGCACAGATAGACAAAGAGTGTGCCTTTAGCAGATGTAAGGGGAAGGGCAGAATGCTTCCGAGGCAGCCCATTTGAATCCCCTCCCTGAGCAGGGAGACTGTGTTTGTTTGCAATAAACTCCTGCCTTGTTTGAACTCCTCTGGTCCATGGCTTCATTCTTTGATTCCCTGAGACACGACCCCAGGAAGGATTCCTGCTCACCTGTTCTGGTATCAGTAAATGCCCATAGCTGCTATTCCCATTTCCCACTCTTAACATTCAGCCAACCATAGAATGTTATAATACCTTTATAACATGAGAACATGCTTCTGTTAGATAGGTTGTAGTTCACAGAGAAAACAGTAAGTTTAAAATGGTTTTGTTTTGCTTTGTGTTCGAGGCTTATAAATGATGATAAGACCTAGATAAATTCTATATTCCAGTATTTTGTTTCTCTATAACCAGGATTTTAAAATATGCAGGTATCAGCCCATGAAGGGATTAAAACTAGCAATACTCTTTTAAATAAACTGGAATAAAAGAGAATAAAAATACTAGGGAACCTCATGTGGGTAGGAAGAAACTTTCCTCTAGCTTCAAGGTTCTTTGGCTAGTTTGGTGATGTTATTACGGGCAAAGTCCCTAGTTTAAATTCTTTGAGAGGTAAACGTTTCTCATAAACTTGCAGGGTCTCAGTAGCTTTTAGCTCAAAATAATTCACGAGCCAAAATAGTACATCTTAGGGAAGCCTGATTTGAACCTCTTCAATCACATGTGGCAAGGGTAGGGATTGTTTTGTGATACCCTTTTCAATGCTGTGTGTGTTTGGACTGGATGATGATGTACAATAAATTACTCTGATATGTGGTGACAACATTGTGAAAATCATTGGCATCTTTACTTCTGTGATAAAGCTGTAGCATTTGTTTGAACCGACATTGATCATCTCTAATAAATATCTGAGTATTAAACCAGAACAAATGTCTAGGCCCAAATATATCATGTTACTTTTCTGTCTTAAACCCTAGACCAATTTTATAGGGCAATATATGGTTGATGATGTTTCTTACCCTGGCATATTCCTTTGTTTTAGTTGTTGATTTCTTTGACTATTGGAAACTTCCTTGGAGGCCAAGTCCTATTCCAGTTTTATAATGTATGCTAGGTTGACTAGGAAATTGATCATTGTCCAGTGTTTTACATTTTTATGTTTCCTTCTTTATAATTATAAGCATTGAATATTTTACTGTAGTATTTTAGATTTCCATTTATTTTATGAATCCATGGTTGTTGTATCTTCTGGAACTATTATAGATTGCCATTTCCCATTGTTTTTACAATTTAAATTTATTTGTAATAAATCATGTCTGCTGAAGTTGAATTATAAACTTGTGTATATCCTTGATTTCTATCTTTTCTCATCAGATGTCATTCATTGCCCTAAGTGTTGTCTCTATTCTCCTAAAATATACCATTTTCCCACTTACTTGCATGCAAGGGTATTTTCTGGGGTCTGGGACCTCTGAACCTGCCATGGACCAAGCTGTTGTGGCAATTTTGAAGATATGTTTTATGAATACCTCCCATTTCGCCACCTTATTATCAAAGTCGTTTTGTAGCATTTGTGATTGGGTAAATGTTAAAATATCTCCTTGTTCTAAATTACATTCTCTTACTACTTCTGATTTATACCCAAAATGGCCACACTTCTTCACGTAAGTTAAGATGTTATGCACAACTGTTCCTTGCTAAAATTAAAATGATTCCTGCCTAAAAGTAGCCTTATTAAATATTGAATTAAATCATTCTTAAATTGCTTTTGACCCCCCCTCCCTTTTATCCATATTACTTGCTGAGAACAAAAATTAGAAGCTAATGAGCCCTGGCTCAGTGGTTAGAGTGTCAGCCCTCATAGGTTCGATTTTTGGTCAAGAGCCATGTACCTGGGTTGCAGGTTTGATCTCTCTCTCTCTCTCTCTCTCTCTCTCTCTCTCCCTCTCTCTCTTTCCTGCTCCCTCCCATCTTCCCTCCTTCTTTCCTTCCCACTCTCTAAAAATCAATAGAAAAAATATCCTCAAGTGAGGATTAACAACAACAAAAATTAGAAGCAAAGGAAAATGATTATATCAGGAGAATTAAACTTTTCAATGTCTTTAATTAAAATTAATGTCTTCTTAAATTATTCAGTAATCACATAGTACTCATTTGGAGAATAAGAAATTTAACTTTAAAATGCTAACAGGTGCTCCTTTAGTATTTAATTTATTGATGAAAATTTATTTGTGAAAAGGCACAAACACATATGTATGTGTATATGCACATGGACAATATAATTACTTTAGTCAAATAATCAACTTTATGTGTTTAAAATTTATTTCCAAATTATTTATTGCTATTTCAAAGTCCTCAAGTAGCTTAGGTATGATTTGTACATTGCATTTAAATTTATTCTGTGAAAATGCTTTTTCTAAATATAAAAGCCAAAATTATAAAAGTTGTAAATGGGAAGATGGTGGAAAAGTAGCACAGGAAATCTGCAAAAAAAAAAAATCTTTTTGCTACTCTATGAACTCTTTCAAGGTAATAACAATTCATACTTGTTTCCATACCATTCATCTGTCATGTAATCAGAACCAAGTAATTGCCATCTAAATGCAAGAATATATAACTTAATTTGTGAAATTTTAAAGGGTAAAACTATTTTGCTGGGAGCCAGTCCATCCTTGCTGTTTCAAGGGACCTGGCATATATGGCATACGGTTCTTAATATGTTTGCTCACCTTCTTGGCGCTGTGTTTTAACCAAGGTCACCTCTCCGAGAAAGGTTGAATCCCCAGGTAGGGATTTTCCCCTGAAGTTAGGGAGGGAATAAAACCTCTTAACTAAGTGCCAGGCGGGTAATTAATCATTTTAACTATGAACAATCATGCTTAAGCTACATAATCTTTACTCCCTGGAATGGAGATAAGAAACGCCCTAACCTTTGTAATAGAGATTGATAGGATTGAATCAACTGGTATAAATACAGATGTAACAAGACAGAACTTCAGACACAGAACTGAGAACACAGGGCTTGGAAGACAGGACCAAGAGAGACAGAGCCTAGGCACAGAACCTACACAGAACGTTCTCTAGGGACAGAAGAACTTCGCTGGCGAGAGCATGCCGGAGGATCCTGGACAGGGACTTGCCTCAGAGCCTGGAGGCGGAGCCTGGCGAGAGAGCATGGCAGGGGATCCTGGACTGAACCTGACTGCGGAGATTGGCAGGAGAGCCTGACTAGAACCTGGTGACTGGACCTGCCTGGAGAACCTGGACTGAACCTGGCTGGAGATCTCAGACAGAACCTGGCTGGAGATCCGAAGCAGAACCTCTCTGGAGATCGAGACCAGAACTTGGCTGGAGATCCTGGCTAGGCTGCTGATCAACTGAACGCTGTCTCTGTGTCATTCCTTCTTCGCCGACTCCTTCTACACCTTTGGGGACCCCTGGACCCGCTGGGGTTGGACCCCGGCATATGGCGCCCGAACAGGGACCCCTAGGTAAGCCCCACTCTCGGGATGGATAGGACTCCACCATAGGAAGAGGGTGGATAGTCTTCGCCGACTCTGTCCACACCTTTGGGGACCCCTGGACCTGCTGGGGTTGGACCCCGGCATCTGGCGCCCGAACAGGGTTCCCTTAGGTTAGCCCCCCCGCACTCGGGATGGATAGGACTCCACCATAGGAAAAGGGTGGATAGTCTTCGCCGACTCCGTCCACACCTTTGGGAACCCCTGGAACAGGATTCCCCTAGGTAAGCCCCCTCCATTGAGAACCCCCACACTCAGGACGGATAGGACTCCACCAGGGTGCTACAGACCCCCCTATAGAGGATAAATAGGGTAAGAAGGTGGATAGTACAGAACTTAGATTGAGAAGATGTGCCATACTGAGTCCAAAGAAAGAAGACTCCGTATTGATCTTTTAACACATATGCTTGCTAGCAGAGGAGTTAAGGTTACTCCCAGTCAGATGGAACATTTTATACAAGAAATACGTCCATGCTTTTTTGAGGAAGGAAAGGTGCCGGAAAGGTAAATGTAGAGGCATGGGAGAAGGTAGGCCCAAGGAGCCTTATCCTTAACCCCACTGCAGCCTTTCTACCCTGGGAAAGTGCAGGATTGGCAAGCTCTCCCTGGGATGATAGATCAGGACTCAGGTAATAGCGGAAATCGCCAATCCTACTCTTAAAATGGATATAAGAGAGCATTTGAGGTTTTTCTTTTTAATGCCTGCTTTTAAAAAATAAAAAAGGGGGAATTTGCCGGGAGCTGGTCCATGCTTGCTGTTTCAAGGGACCTGGCATATATGGCATACAGTTCTTAATATGTTTGCTCACCTTCTTGGCGCTGTGTTTTAACCAAGGTCACCTCTCCGAGAAAGGTTGTTTCCCCAGGTAAGAATTTTTCCCTGAAGTCAGGGAGGGGATGAAACTCCTTAACTAAGTGGCAGGCGGGTAGTTAATCACTACAAACAATCATGCTTAAACTACATAATCTTTACTCCCTGGAATGGAGATAAGAAACGCCCTAACCTTTGTAATAGAGATTGATAGGATTGAATCAACTGGTATAAATACAGATGTAACAAGACAGCAAGACTCAGAACTTAGAACAGAATCAAGAAGACAGAACCTACACGGAGCCTAGAGACAGAAGAACTTCTCTGGAGAGAGCATGCCGGAGGATCCTGGAGAGGGACTGGCCTCGGAGCCTAGAGACAGAGCCTAGCGGGAGAACATGGCAAGGGATCCTGGACTGAACCTGACTGCAGAGGTTGGCAAGAGAGCCTGACTAGAACCTGGCTACTGAACCTGGCTAGAGGAACCTGGCTATGATGATCACCCGAAGGCTGCCTCCGTGTCATTCCTTCTTCGCCGACTCCGTCCACACTTTTGGGGACCCCTGGACCTGCTGGGGTTGGACCCCGGCACTATTTTGCAATTTGAAGCAAGAAAATAAGGATATAACTTATTATAATGGGCACTGTTTGATAAATTGCCTCTAGAAATGTAGCCTTGTTTCATCGCCTATATTAGTTTCATAGAGCGGCCATAATAAATTACCACAAAGTGGGTGGCTCAAAACAACTGAAACTTATTGTCTCAAAGTTCTGGAGGCCAGCCTTCTGAAATTAAGGTCTCAGCAGGGTCACACTCCCTCCAAAGGCCCTGAGGGAGAATTTGTCCCTTCCCATTTTCAGCTTCTGTTGGCTACAAGCACCTCTTGTCTCTCTGCCACTCCAGTTTCTGTCTCAGGTTCACATTGCCTGTACCTCATCTGCTTGTGTTTTCTTTTCTATCTCAGATATCCCTCTCCCTTTGTCTTATAAGGAGTTTTATTGTAGTATTAAAGGCTGTTGACCAAGTGCAAATGAATCAGGAGGCTTTGGTTAGCTTTTGAGATAGCATAGAGGGACCCGGAGAGTATTATGCTAAGTGAAATAAGTTAGTCAGAGAGATACAAGTATCACATGATCTCATTCATATGTGGAATCCAAAGAACAAAATAAACAGATGAACAAAATGGATCCAGAGATATAGAAGCATGGAACAGACTGTTGAATCTCAGAGGGAAGGTAGGTGAGGGTGGGTGGGAAGTGATTAACCAAAGAACTTAACTGCATATAAGCAGAATCCATGGACCCAGACAATAGTGTAGTGAAGGCCTGAGTGGGAGGTAGGTGCGGGGTGGAGGGGGTAAATGAGTAGGAAAAAGGAACATCTGTAATACTTACTTTTGACAATAAAGATAAGTTTTAAATAAATAGAATAAATAGATAAAATGATGCAATCATGCCAAAAAAATAAATAAATGATAAAAATTGATTCCAGGGTCTTAGTGTTTGCAAACTGGAACCACAACTAGGCAATACCCAGAGTATTCCAAAGAAGAAAGAAAAGCTAAGCGTTTCTTTGTTACTAGTTCTAGACTACGTTAGCTTCTTTGGCTGCATTTAAAAGTTAAAAAACCTGTGGCTAAATACTGTTCCTATAAATGAGATATTTTCCAATATCTAATACGGAGTAACACTTGGTCTCAAAAATAGAGAATCAGGAATTACTGAATTGAGCAAGATGTTTTAGTTCATACATGATTATTATTTTTTTTAATATATATTTTATTGATTTTTTACAGAGAGGAAGGGAGAGAGATAGAGAGTTAGAAACATCGATGGGAGAGAAACATCGATCAGCCGCCTCCTGCACATCTCCCACTGGGGATGTGCCCGCAGCCCAGGTACATGCCCTTGACCGGAATTGAACCTGGGACCCCTCAGTCCGCAGGCCAACGCTCTATCCACTGAGCCAAACCGGTTTCGGCCATACATGATTATTTTATTATAAAACTCACAAAAGTCATTGAGCTTGAGGAATGATCATTGAGCAAGCAAGTTACCTAAATTTGTTTTTTTCTCTTAGATATGCCATTTAGATCATCCTCTTGGTTAATTTTACATCTGGAATCTTGGAATTATGAGAAATGAACAGTAATCCTGGAAATTTTGTCCTGGATGTTAACAGGGGATTATCACTAAGTGCATTGAAAATGCCAAGTAACTTGCTGCTACTAGAATATTTATCACCTAAGAATTTGGGTCATCCCAGAGTATTATCATTTGAATTATTGACAAGTTTGTAAGTTTCTAAAATTTAAAAATAATTTTAAGTATCTCTTATGTAGTTTTCTTTCCAAATACAAAATATGAAATAAAAACTTACGAAAATATATATGCTAGTTATGATCATAGCTGGGTTCCAAATAAACTGGATATATTTTATTTCTGGCCATATTAATAATTAATTATTGCAATACTCTCCAAGTTATTTGACTTTCTTTTTTTTTTCTTTTTTTTTGTTTATGAAAGCTTTTATTTATTTTTTTTATTAAATTTCTTTTTTTTAATTAAATCTTTATTGTTCAGATTATTACATTTGTTCCTCTTTTTTTTCCCCCCATAACTCCCCTCCTCCCAGTTCCCGCCCCACCCTCCGCCCTCACTCCCCACCCACTGTCCTCATCCATAGGTGCACGATTTTTGTCCAGTCTCTTCCCACATCTCCCACACCCCTTTCCCCCCCAAGAATAGTCAGTCCATTCCCTTTCTATGTCCCTGATTCTATTATAATCACCAGTTCATTCTGTTCATCAGATTATTTATTCACTTGATTCTTAGATTCACTTGTTGATAGATGCATATTTGTTGTTCATAATTTGTATCTTTACCTTTTTCTTCCTCTTCCTCTTCTTAAAGGATACCTTTCAGCATTTCATATAATCCTGGTTTGGTGGTGATGAACTCCTTTAGCTTTTCCTTATCTGTGAAGCTCTTTATCTGACCTTCAATTCTGAATGATAGCTTTGCTGGATAAAGTAATCTTGGTTGTAGGTTCTTGGTATTCATCACTTTGAATATTTCTTGCCACTCCCTTCTGGCCTGCAAAGTTTCTGTTGAGAAATCAGCTGACAGTCGTATGGGTATTCCCTTGTAGGTAACTGAGTTTCTTTCTCTTGCTGTTTTTAAGATTCTCTCTTTATCTTTTGCTCTTGGCATTTTAATTATGATGTGTCTTGGTGTGGTCCTCTTTGGATTCCTTTTGTTTGGGGTTCTCTGCGCTTCTTGGACCTGTAAGTCCATTTCTTTCCCCAGGTGGGGGAAGTTTTCTGTCATTATTTCTTCAAATAGGTTTTCAATATCTTGGTCTCTCTCATCTTCTGGCACCCCTATAATTCTGATGTTGGTACGCTTGAAGCTGTCCCAGAGGCTCCTTACACTATCCTCACATTTTTGGATTCTTTTTTCATTTTGCTTTTCCGGTTGGATGTTTTTTGCTTCCTCGCATTTCAAATCATTGACTTGATTCTTGCGCTCCTCTGGTCTGCTGTCGGGCGTCTGTATAATATTCGTTATTTCAGTCCGTGTGTGCTTAATTTCTAGTTGGTTCCCCAATATAAGATCGAGGGTCTTATTAGTTTTCGTGTGGATCTCATTAAGTTTATCGGCAGCTTCTAAACAGTTCTTGAGAGACCTTAAAAGTGTGGTTCTGAACTCTATTTCTTCCATTGACAATTTTGTCCTGTTTCTTTGTCTCCGCATTTTGTTATGCTTCCTTGGTGCACCCCCTAGTGGTCTTTGTTCGCAGTCTTATAGTTAAATCTTGATTGTTGTAGCTAATACCAGGGAGGGTTTGACCTCCAGGCCAAGTGGCCATGAGAATCAGCTGTGTCAGCAATGAGAGAACTTCTGTCCTCTAGGGAGGTGCTAATCTAGCCTTTGCCTGAGGCTATCCGGCAAATGCCTTTGTGCAGGGCTTGGGCGGGGCGGGTGGGTCTCACGGGATCAACAGGGTGGGCCGGAGAGAGCAGTTATGGCGGTTCTCAGTCCTGTCCCCAGGGGCTCTGCCTCTCTGAGTCCCAGCACCCACTGCAAAGCTCAGAGAGAAAGCTGCACTCGCTCTGACCGAAACCAGACAGTCCCGCTTCTCCCGTTTGAGTCTGGGTCCTTAAAGACTTGCCTGTATCTGGAGCTCAGAGTCTGCGACTCCCTCCCGATTGAAAACAACAACCGGGTCCTCCGCCGCCAGCCCACTCCGCGCACTCCGCACCTCAGAATTTGACTTCAGCACTGTGCCTCCTCTGAGTGTCCGTGTGCGTTTCTCTTTCCTCCTAGTTGTAGGACTTCCACTCAGCCATAGTTCCTGTGGTTCTGGGTGATATCCCTTCCGTTTTTTGGTTTCACTTTTGAAGTAGTTGTTCAAAGCAGCAAACTCCGGCGTTAACCTATGCCGCCATCTTGGTTCTCCTTGACTTTCTTTTTTGTTGTTGTTGTTAACCCTCACCTGAGAATATTTTTCCATTGATTTTTAGAGAGAGTGGAAGAGAGAGGGAAAGACAGAGAGAAACATCGATGTAAGAAACACATGGATTGATTGCCTCCTGCACGAGCCCCGACCAGGGCCAGGACCAGGGAGGAGACTGCAACTAAAGTATGTGCCCTTGACCAGATTCAAACCCTGCACCATGCTCTACCACTGAGCCAAACAAGCTAGGGCTCCAAGTAATTTGATTTTGACACACGAGCCATTATCTTGGGTTCAGGGTCAAAGGAAACTAGTCTTTTCTTGCCTTTCCTGATTTCCTGCCCATATTCCACCCTACTAGATAGTGCTGACAGCTCTGCTCCTCTCTCCTTGTTCTACCCTGTTTTCTCATTCCTTGGTCCCTGTCAGACACTAGAGGCAGTCAATCTACCTCAGTCATTTTTCTTCTCCCTCATGTAAGAACAAGCTCTGAAGATTTAGCATGACTACCTCTGCTTTCAAAGCATATGATATCAAATATTTGCAGTGAATATTACAAACCGCATACTTTAGGATAAACAACAAAATGATAATTGCAATAGATTATTTTCATCGGAGGTTCTTGCAGTAAATTTTGCAGTCCTACTAAATAGATGTGGTCCCACATCTATTAAAATTTTTTATCATTTTTCATGTAATGATTTTAACAAATCTACAACTAATTTATATCTTTTCCATACCTGACTCTTGTCAATGACTGGTGGCCAACAAATAATATCATGATATGATATTAGCTCCCAACTATCCTAATATATTAAATTAGAAATCAATAAATATTATATTGCTAAAATTGGTGTATATGTTTTTATAATATAAAAAATAATATTAAAAGGTATATATAACAGTTCCTCAAATAACATCATTTGATTTAAAATCCTTTTGTTATAATGTTGATGAAATGCCATAGGAAATTAATTCCTGCTTATATCAAATAGCCGACAGTAAAATTCATTTCATTATACATCATTTTACCATAGTTCCAAGAACTTATAACAACATTAAGTGAGGACTTGCTGTACATGCAGGTATCTAAACACTGTATTTTCCTGAATCATATATTTTTCCTGAATCGTGATATTTTAGGACATACTTTACTTGTAACTGAAATTCATCATTGGAGGGAAATATTGTCATACCTTTTATATTATTACTTTTAGAGATGAGTCAAATCTGGGTTCCAATGGAAAACAAATGCAATATATAGCAGATGACACCTTACACTATGTTTTAGCATTCCTAACGGTGGCTTTCTAGTCCATTCATTATCATTATTTTATGAGTTAATCAAACATTATTGAACACCTAACATATACAGTATACTCCAGTATTAGGAAACAACTAAAAATAAAGTTATATGTGAGAAAAAAAAGCTATTTTATTTCACAGAACAAATGTGGGGGATATTGAAATTAATGGTAATGATAATAAAAAATAAAAATATATAGTCATGGTTATGTTTAACTCTAGCTTTGCTTTCATTGCAGAGTATTCATGTTTACATAAGAAAGTATTTAAAAATAATGATTACCCAAAAATAATTCAATAAGTAAGCATGGACTACTTATTAAGGCAAATAAGATAGAAAAAGACTTGTTTCCCTCCAACTTTTTATTATGAAAAAATATATAACCTGGTTATTAGTTTTTTAACTATTGAGATATAGGAGTTCCATATATATTCTGGAGATTAACTTTTTATCAGATAGATGGTTTGCAGATACTTTCTCCCATTCTGTTGGTTGTATTTTCAATTGTTTTTTCCTTTGCCGTACAAAGGATTTTAGTTTGCTATAGTCCCACTTATTTATTTTTGGTTTTGTTCATGCTTTTTTAAATGTCATAACCACAAAATCATTGCAAAGGCCAGTGCCATGAATTTTTTATCCTATGTTTTCTTCTAAGAGTTTTATGATTTCAGGTCTTATGTCTAAGTCTGCAATCCATTTTGAGTTGATATTTGTGTATGATGTAAGATAAGGGTCCAATTTCATTTTTATGTATGAATATTCTGTTTTCTCAAAACCATCTGTTCAAGATATTATCCTTTCCCTATTGTGCATTCTTATCACCTTTGTCCAAAATGAGTTGACTGTATATGTGAATATTTATCTGAGCTCTGTATTCTGTTCCAGCTGGTCTCTATGACTGTCTTTATGCCAGTACCATGTTTTGATTACTGTAACTCTGTAATATATTTTAAAATCAGGAAATGTGATGCCTCAAGCTTTGTTGTTCATTCTCATGGTTGGCTATTCCCAGTGTTTTGTGGTCCCATATGAATTTTGGAATTGTTTTTTCTGTTTCTGTAAAAAATGCCACTGGGACTTTTGATAGTGATTGCATTGAATCTGTAGATCACCTTATACTTAAATAAAAATAGTATTCATGTTTACATAAGAAAGTATTTAAAAATAATAAAAATAATAAACATTATAGATAAAATATGTTTCCCTATTTTAAAAAAATCTTTATTGTTGAAAGTATTACATGTGTCCCCTTGTTCCCCTTCTAGGCCGCCATCACCCCCCTGCCTCCCCTTCATCCCAGCCTTCACCACCCGATTGTCTGTGTCCATGGGTTATGCATACATGCATACAAGTTCTTTGGTTGATCTCTTCCCACCCACTCACCCTCCCCAACCTTCCCTCTAAGTTTCAGCAGGCTGTTCCATGCTTCTATGTCTCTGCATCTATTTTGTTCATCAGTTTATTTTGTTCATTAGATTTCACATATGAGTGAGATCATGTGATACTTGTATCTCTCTGATTGGCTTATGTGTTTCCCTACTGATCTTATGTCTGCATATTCTATCCACTATTGAAAGTGAGATATTGATATAGCCTACTATTATTGTGCTGCTTTCTATTTCTCTCTTCAGTTCTGTCAATATTTGCTTTATATATTTAGACCAGAGGCCCAGTGCATGAAATTTGTGCACTCAGAGGGGATCCCTCAGCCTGGTCTGTGCCCTCTCGCAGTCTGGGAGCCCTCAGGCAATGTCCAACTGCCAGCTTAGGCCCACTCCCCATGGATATCCTTAGCCGGTAGTTGGACATCCTTAGCACTGATGCAGAGGTGGGAGAGACTCCCACCACCATCACTGCACTTGTCATCCGTAAGCCCAGCTTCTGGCTGAGCGGTGCTTCTCCTGTGGGAGTGCACTGACCACCAGGGGGCAGGTCCTGCATTGAGCATCTGTCCCTTGGTGGTCAGTGCATGTCATAGCAACTGGTTGTTCTGTCATTTGGTCAATTTGCATATTAGCCTTTTATTATATAGGACTAGAGGCCCGGTGCACAAAAATTTGTGCACTCGGGGTGGGGAGAGGAGGTCCCTCAGCCCAGCCTGTGCCCTCTCGCAGTCTGGGACCCATCGGGAGATAATGACCTGCTGGCTTAAGCCTGCTCCCGGGTGGCAGAGGGCAGGCCCAATCCCTAGGTGCAGCCCCTGGTGTCCTCAGAGTAGGGCCGATTGGGGAGTTGGGGCACCACCCCCTGTCATGCACAGAGCAGGGCAGATCGGGAGGTTGCGATGCCACCCTCAGTCACGCTCAGGGTAGGGCCAAATGGGGGGTTGGGGCACCGCCCCCTGTCATACTCAAGGCAGGGTCGATGGGGAGGTTGCGGCGCCACCCCCTGTCACACACAGAGCAGGACCCATCAGGGGGTTGGGGAGCTCCCCCCGTCACACACAGAGCAGGACCGATCAGACAGTTGGGGCTCTGGACACTGTCACACCCAGAGCCCGCAGGGCGATCAGGGGTTTGGTCGCTGCCCCCTGTCACACTGATCCCTGCTGGGAGGCCTCTGGGCTCCGCTGATCCCAGGGCTGGGAGGCCTCTCGGCTCCGCTGATCCCGGGCTGGGAGGCCTCTCAGCTTTGCTGACCCGGGGGCCTGGAGGCCTCTCGGCTCTGCTGATCCCGGGCCAGGAGGCCTCTTGGCTCCGCTGATCCCAGAGCCAGGAGGCCTCTTGGCTCTGCTGATCCCCCGGGAGGCCTCTGGGCTCCGCTGATCCCCCGGGAGGCCTCTGGGCTCCGCTGATCCCAGGGCCTGGAGGACTCTCGGCTCCGCTGATCCCTGGCCAGGAGGCCTCTGGGCTCCGCTGATCCCAGGGCCGGGAGGCCTGTCGGCTCCGCTGATCCCCGGGCCCTGAGGCCTCTCTGCCCTGCCGCTTCAGGGCTGTTTGGCTTCGCTCTGCTTGGAGCCTGAGTATGCAAATTAACCGCCATCTTTTAGCTTCTATAATTGAAACACTGTATCTTTTGGAGTTGTTGCTTAAGGAGCTCAGAGCCCCGCAGCTGCAGACGGGGAACCTTGGCTTCCTCCATCGCTGGGGCAACCAAGCCTCCTGTTTTCAGCTGCCTGGCTGCTGGCCGCCATCTTGGCTGTCAGTTAATTTGCATATCTTGCTGATTAGCCAATGGGAAGGGTAGCGGTCAAACGCCAATTACCATGTTTCTCTTTTATTAGTGTAGATGCTCTGAGGTTGAGTGCATAAATATGTGTAAATGTTATGTCTTCCTGGTGTATTGAACCTTTTATCATTATATATTGTCCACTTTTGTTTCATACCAATTTTATATTTAAAGTCTATATTGTCCAATATAACTATAACCACCCCTACTCTCTTTTGTTACCATTTGCATGGCATATCTTTTTCCATTCCTTCACTTTCAGCTATGTGTGTCCTTAAATCTAAAGTGTGTTTCTTGTAGATAGTATATAATCGAGTCTTATATTTTTATCCATTCAGTCTCTCTATGTCTTTTGACTTATGAGCTTAATTCATTTACATTTCAAGTAATTATTCATAAGAAAATATTTACTATTGCCATCTAGTTGATTGTTTTCTGTTAGTGTTATAGTTCTTTGGTCTGTCTTTTCTTAGCTTGCTGACTTCCCTTCTGTTTTGTTCATCGTTATATTGATATGTTTTTATGCCATTCTGGATTTATTTTTTGTAACTTCTATTGGTATTTTTGTGTATAGTTACATTGGGGCTTACATAAAATATCTTACAGTTATAATAATGTATTTTAAGCTGAACAAAATTTAAGTTCAAGCTCAACCATGTAGAAAATTCTACATTGAACTTCTCCATGAACACTTCATGTCATTGTCACAATGTACAACTGTTTATGTTTATCTTTTAACATATTTAGTGATACTAATATTTAATACTTTTGTGTTTGAACTTTTATACTAGAATTAAAAGTGATTTACACGTTAAAATTACAGTGATATAGTATTCTGTGTTTGTCTACATATTTACTTTTACTATTTAATTTTATACTCTTTTATAATATCATGGTGCTGTTTAGTATCCTTTCACTTCACCTGAAAAACTCCCTTTAGCATTTTTTGAAGACAGGTCTAGTGGTATTTAACTCCCATAGCTTTTGTTTGCATGGGAAAGTCCTTATCTCACCTTCATTTTTGTAGAAAACTTTTGCCAAGTATAGTATTCTTGTTTGGTAGTGTTTTTTCTTTAAGCACATTGAATATATGATCCCACTCCCTGGTGGCCTACAAGGTTTCTATTAAAAATTCAGCCCATAGTTTTGTGGGTGGTTCCCATACATGTGATAAGTTACTTTTTCCTTTCTACTTTCACAATTCTCATTTTGTCTTTGACTTTTGAAAATGTTATTATAATGTGTTATGATGTTGATTTCTCTAGATTCATATTATTTGGTGTGTGGGGTTTTTTTTTAATATATTTTATTGATTTTTTACAGAGAGGAAGGGAGAGGGACAGAGAGTTAGAAACATTGATGAGAGAGAAACATTGATCACCTGCCTCCTGCACACAACCCCTACTGGGGATGTGCTTGCAACCAAGGTACATGCCCTTGACCAGAATCGAACTTGGGACCCTTCAGTCCACAGGCCGACGCTCTATCCACTGGGCCAAATCAGTGAGGGCTTGGTGTGTTTTGGAGTGAGTTTTCTGGCCCTTTCTCTCTTCTCCTTCTGAAATATATATATATTTATTGGGTCCCATAAGACCCTTAAGCTTTCTCTACTCTTTTTTAAAAATATTTTTTTATTGATTTTAGAGAGTAAGGGGGAGAAAGAGAGAGAAACATCAATGATGAGAGAGAATCATTGATCGGCTGCCTCCTGCATGCCCCCTACTGGGGATGGAGCCCACAACCCGGGCATGTGCCCTTGACCAGAATAAAACCCAGAACCCTTCAATCCACAGGCCAATGTTCTATCCACTGAGCCAAGCCAGCTGGAGCTCTTTATTGTTTTTAATTCCATTTTGGTTTTGCTCCTATGAATGACAAAATTATTTGCAATGACCTGTCCTTGATGTCCTTGATCTTTTCTTCTGCTTGATATAGTCTGCTACTGAATCACTCCAGTGAATCTTCCAATACAGTTATTGTGTTCTTCAGCTCCATCACTTCTGTTTGGTACATTTTTGTGTTTTCTATATCTTTAGGGAAATTTTTATAATGTTCGTTCATTATTTTTCACCTCAGTATCTTATAACAGTTATTTTGAATTCTATGTCAGGTAAATAATATAACAGTTTATTTAAGGTTGGTTTCTAGACAGTTAACTTATTTCTTTGTTTGGAACATCTTTACCTGATTCTTCAACTTCCTTGACTTTCTGTGTTGGTGTCTACACATGAGACAAAACGTGCACCTGTCCGAAAAATCATGGATTGGCCTCGTACAGAAGATCTCTACCAATCTGCCCAGCCAAAGATTCTGGGGGGCCTCTTCCAATGTCTTACCTCCACAGGAAGAAGCAGGTCGCTGTGGTTTTGCCTCTTCACTCTGCACTTATCCAGGTATTGGATACGTATGACATTACCTGTTCAAACTACCACATGTGTCCCCCCGCTCCCCCTAGCAGCTAGACTACATCATACCTATCAGAGTGCCTAGATTCCAGTTCAGATGCCATATCTAAGATGCAAGTCAAATGCCAGTTCTTTAGGAATCTCTGGAGAAACTGAGGCACAGGACACATGGACAAACTTTTCCCCTAGCCCGGGTGAAGCTGAGAGTTGGGAATATTCATCTGCTCACTCTGCTAAGCAAAGGCGATTATCTTATGGCATCTGTCAGCCTCAGCTATCGCCTGTACTGGACTCATCAGAGCCCCAGAGCTTCTGGAAAGACAGAAGCCAGTCTCTGGGGAGCCTGCTAAGAAAAGCTGGAGTCCTGTACAGGTAAACCAAGCCTTTTCCTCTCCTGGGTGGAGCTGAGAGATAGGGAGTCTCTACCTAATTGTATAGTAATGCACCAGGGGAAGGGAATCCAGTGAGTGAGTGTCCTGAATCTCCCCACTGGCTTTCGAGGGTCCCTGGGATGTAGGAGCCTTTCAATTAGTTTATAGATTTCTCACAAAGATAATTTGTTTATTACGTGTTGCTGATTTGGTGCGAGAGGAATGAGAGTCTAGGATTTCCTACTGTACCATCTTGTTGACATCACTTCTTGACACTTGTGGTTGTTTGTGGGGTTTTTTATGAAATATTTTTAAAGATTCAAAAATTTCCTGCATTTAACATCTTAAATATATCCCATTTCACTAATCCAGTAGCTTGTTGCAGTTAATTTCTTGCCAATGGTATTTATATTTATTTCCTTGAAACCATGGAAGATATAATTCCAGTGAGTTTATATAAATTTTTGGTAAAAATAAATGATTTTTAACTGAATAGTGGTACCATACTACCTCAATTAATCCTCACTAGTGTCCTCTCATATATAGTTATAGAAGAAGACCTTGAAGCCAGAGAGGCAAAACTACTTAAACCACATGGCTAGTAAGTGGTAGAACTAGAATAAAATATGAGTTTTTGTAGTAATTGAGCTTTCCAATGAAATAGATGGGCCCCTATATGTAATTATAGACTGAAAAACAGAGAGCTAAAGATAGAGAAAGACCCACACATTGAGAAATTTTTTTCATATTTGCTAAGTTGCAAGAGTATATGGAATGTAATTTTTTCTTACTTGCTTTTCAATATTTTTATGATAGAGCCAATAGTGAAATTAATTTACACACCTAATGGATGGTAGGTATACTTAATTTTAAATATATATATATATATATATATATATATATATATATATATATATATTCAAGCTAATGTTGCTATAAAAATAAAGTTTAATTTTTCTTTATATTTCATAATAATTATCAAAGTTTATTGAGTATCAAGTGCTATGTTTTACAAAGATTGCATTACACTGCTAAATTGAAATTTCATTTTCTGGAAAGTTATCTGAAAAAAATGCATTAGAAAAAAATATAATTGAGTTTTCAAACATTTATCACTCATTTTGCAAATGTTGATATTAAATATTATATTATGCCCATTGCAGCATTTTTATTACAGCAAATACTTTAGCTCTCATTATGTTCTTATTGAGTTTCTGGCTTCTTTCACAATTCCTAAAATGGCACCTTAATCTAATATCATACAGTCTCAAAGTATTTCAACTAATCATATTCACACCCTGAATGCATATGTGATAGGAGGATAAGTAAAACTTCATTGCACAATAAAAAAGCATGTTTTACATTTGTGCTTAGAATCAGTTTATTTCTTCTGATTTTATCAAGCCCAAAATTTAGTTTCACAGTACTTTTATGTGTACCATGGGGTAGACAATACACTATGAGCTTCAAATAAAAGGTATGTTTCTAATATTGGGGATTCTAAAACAGCTTAAAAAATAATCCTGACTTCCTTTTATACACCCAGTAATTCCATGTGGTTAATGTACTGTGAGTACCACTAAACACCATTTACCAAAAGCTGCTCTAGGAATATTTATCGAGCAGGCATGCTGAAAATGAAAAATGTGTACAAGGCAAGACATTAATCACATGAATATCAACCCTGCATATACCCACTACACAAATATGCTGATTCAAACAAAAATAGTGATTTTTCTCTTTTGCTTCTTTCCACATTTGCACAGCTGATCATACTTCCTCACTTCATCATAGAAGTATCTGTTCAGTTTCTTCCTTCTGTACTCAGAAAGGTTGTTCATCAAGCTTTAATCAACTTCCACTATGCTTAGATCTGAATGTATGCTTAGACCAAGTCAAATTAATTAAATTTCAATAAGTATTTAAATCACAAAATTGCTTGAATTAAGCATAATCTATCCAGATTTTTTTTTTTTTTGTTAATCCTCACCTGAGGATATTTTTCCATTGATTTTTAGAGAGAGTGGAAGAGAGAGAGAAAGACAGAGAGAAATATCAATGTGAGAGAAACACATCATTTGGTTGCCTCCTGACCAGGGCCCAGGCCGGGGAAGAGCCTGCAACCGAGGTATGTGCCCTTGACGGGAATTGAAACCGGGACCCTTCAGTCCACAGTTCTATCCACTGAGCCAAACTGGCTAAGGCAATCTACCCAGATTTAAAAGATAGGTATAAGGTCAATACCAAATTTCAGGTATCTGACTTGGTTTTTATTACTCTACTTTTTATTAACATGAATACAAAAACGTAGTGGTTATTATTTTGCACATGATGTAATTTTTCATTCCATTTTATCTGTACAGAATGCCTGAATAATAATTTTTTAAAACAACAATGGTTAATAATTGTTTTAGTGTGCCACACACCATACATTCTCACCACATACTATAGTGGAGGTATTGTTTTCAACCTCATTTATGGATCATGAAACTGAGACAGAGAAATCAAGATAAGATAGGTCAGGTTGTAAGAAGTTGAGCAGAGATCTGAACACAGGATATCTGGCTTCAGCTTGTCTTCATGGCATTTCAAAGCTACCTATAGTTTGTCTAGCAATTTTAACTCTTAGTGCCCATGGAAATTTTAGAAAGCATTTTAATGTTATTGTTACTCATTTTTACTTTAAGTCTTAATTGGGAAGAAAGTCAATGAAGGAATGGACTTCATATCTTGAAGAATACCAAAGAGCTCTGAAAACTGTCATCTGAGATGCAGTGGAATCAAATATAATACAGGACTCCTGAGACCAATCAGTGCCTTTGGGTGACTAACAAGTCTTTTCTAAAAATGTGTAATTTACTTTTAGAATAGTTATTTTGAGATTAACAGGTATCTGACTAAGACATGATCTCAACCAAATATTTGTGAAATATTCTTGATTGTCCAAAAAGCAAAAGAAATAAAACACTAATCCTCATATAGAAGAGGAAATATAGATGAGATTAGTTTCTTTTAGAAACTAAAGGAGAGCTAGATTAGCATGGTGATGATCAGTTCTGAATCTTAATAGCTTTAGAAAATCTTAGTCTAGAAGTTGCAAGTAAAATTATTTATCAAACAAAATAAATCAAACAAGTAAGTAATCAACTCAAATCTTTTGTGGACTGGTTGAGTACTGGTTCTTGATTTCATTGTGAGCATCTTCTTCCAAGTTGTAACAAATCTCCAAGGATTTGTCTAAAGCTGGGCTTCAATCAATAACTCATCCTTTCAACTGCTGGTTCCAGCCTCCGTCAACCTTTTCAATATATTGCTCAAACCTTTGTGATTGTTTTTGCCTGACCCTTTCATCCTTGACTCATTTCTGTCTTCTTCTTTTATTTGATTCATGTAGTCAGCATCCTTTTCAAACAAAAATTCCAGTTCATTGCAAAGTGTTTATTGAATGAAGTTTTGAAAATACATGATATATCATGTAAGTGCAGACATCTAAGGGAATTTTTAAAAATAAAACTTCAGGGTTTGTTTTTCTAGGTTGCTGTAACTATTGCTGATCGTGTCTCTTTTCTGAACTGAGGGAAATGGCTATGGATTATTATCTGCTTCATCTGTTTCTAGTTTAGATTCATGTAAAGAGATCTGCATTTCAAAAATCTTTAGGCTAGAATTGTTCTGTGCAGATTTTGAATCTTTAAATTAATTTGGCTGAGACATCCAAGTGCACATATCATACTCATTATGCTACCAGAATATCTATATGAGATTGCATTACTGCATATCATAAAAAAAAGGAATGGGTGGGAGCAGGGTGAATTGAGTGCAGGGGGTCAAACATATGGTAACAGAAAGACACTAGAATCAGGATGGTGAGCATGCACTAGAGTATGCAGATAATAAATTACACTGTTGTACACCTGAAATTTATATAATGTTATTAACTAATGTTACTTCACAAATTTTTTTAAACGATGCAAAAAGCAGCAAACAGCAAGTGTGGAAATTGGGTGTTCTATTTGGTGTCATCTATACTAATAAAAGGGTAATATGCAAATTGGTCAGGACGCCCTCACAGTAATGACCGAACAGCAGGCTACGTGGGGTGACCAGGCTGGCAGGGGGGTTAGTGAGGGACGACCAAATGACTGAACAGCAGGCTGCATGGGGTGACCAGGCCGGCAGGGGGCGGCAGTGAGGGGGCAACCAGGATGATGGGGGGTGGGGGCAGTAAGGGGCAACCAGGCCAGCAGGGAGGGTAGTTGGGGGTGATCAGGCTGGCAGGGGGGTAGTTGGAGGCAATCAGGCTGGCAGGCAGAGGCAGTTAGGAGCCAGTGGTCCCGGACTATAAGAAGGATATCCCTGATTGAAGAGGGTGCAGGCTGGGCTGAGGCTACCCACCCCCCCGCACAAATTTCATGCACGGGGCCTCTATCATATTCTGATATTTTCTTTCTTGGTTTTCAGTTGTTCTATTTTTAATTTTCAAAGGGTGAGCATTATTTATTTGATTTTTACTTTAATATTAGACTCCCTTGACTAAAGCTCAGAATAGCAAAACTGAAGGCAGAAGATATAAAATCAGAATGTTTTAATAACCCAGCATGGCTCTATGATTCCTTGCCGCCTGTGTCTATGGAAAGCTTTGTTGGTTTCCAGTAAGCTTGAACATCCTGAAGCTCTGCTAAGTGTGCAAACCAGATTTTGTCTCTTTACCTCTGCTTGTTTTATCTTTTAGAAACATTGAAATTAAAGCCTTAATGATTTCATTGCCTGTCTTTTACAAGATTTTGCAATTAAGATGAGCTAAAAATGTTAGTTGTTTTCTAAAACTGCACATGTTCACTGAGTTATTCTTTTTTCTTGGTCAAACTTTCATCACTGGGTATTTTTTAATTTTCCTCTCTGCACCCAACTGGATAATTTAAGCAATGGCTAGGGTAATCATGGATATTAATATTCTACTGCATATTGTGTTCAATAACAGCAGTATGTGTCTTAGCAGAGAAGCACAGAAAAACACCAGTATTCCAGGACATTTGGGGAAACAAGAAAACCTGACTTTCTTCTTTCTGTAGCTTGTCTCATCTCAGTGGCTTCAAGTTATCTGATTTATATCATTCATTTAAGCCTTTACATATAATTATTCAGATACTCAATGTGCTTCTAAACTCTCTTAACATAAATCTGATTTAAAGTCCCAACAAATAGAAGCTCTAGAAACAGATTGTTGGTGTTGCAATACAGCAAAAAATATGTCAAATATCTGCAATGATGGAGTCTTCCTGCCAGGACTCAACAAACTTTATCTGTAATGGGATAGATAGTAAATATTTTGGGGTTTGAAGCGCAAATGGTCTGTGTAACAACTATTCAACTCTGTCGTTATAGTGCAAAAGCAGCCATAGACTGTACTTATACAGATATTCATGGCTACCTTCCAATATGACTTTATTTATAAAAGCAAGCATTGGGCACTAGTGCCAGTTCCTTCCTTATCCTCTTGACAGTAGACATTTTATTTTTTTAATATATTTTTATTGATTTCAGAGAGGAATGGAGAGGGAGAGAAACATTAATGATGAGAAAGAATGATTGATCAGCTGCCTCCTGCACTCCCCCTACTGGGGATCAAGCCTGCAACCCGGGCACATCCCCTTGACAAAAATCAAACCCGGGACCCTTCTGTCTAGAGGTCAACACTATCCACTGAGCCAAACCAGCTAAGGCTAGACATTTTATTTATGTAAGTTACACTATAATTGCATGCATGGCCATATACATATGTGTGTGGGGGTGTGTGTGGGGGTGTATAATTTGAATCATATGATAGCAAAAAAAACATGATTTGTCTTAGAGTTTCTTGGCAGAACTTTTATCAAAGATCAAATCTTACCTAATAATAGACAAAGCTGTAATTTGACTGTACCTTCGCTACACTAACCAGCCAATCAGGAGAGTATGCAAATTAACCTAACAAAGATGGCAGTTAATTTGCATACATAGGCTCCAAGCAGTGGAGCAAAGCCTGATGGCCATGGGGCCGGAGCAGGGAAGGTCCAGGGGCTGGAGCCTGGCCAGAGTGAAGGCCTGGGTCCCAGGTGCCAGAGGAAAACTGGTGCCAGCAGCCAGAGTAAAGGAAGGCCTATTGCATGAATCTCTTTGTGCAACAGGCCTCTAGTAATTAATAAAGCATTATATAGATATGAAAGTGTTATGAATATACAGTTGGATCTGTATTTTAACATTAAAAATGAATTGTGAGGCCCTGGCCAGATAACACAGTTATTTAGAACATCATCTGGTATGCCAAGGTTGCAGGTTCCATTCTGAGTCAGTGCACATACAAGAATTAACCAATGAATGCATCAATAAGTGGAACCTCAATTTGATGTTTCTCTCTTTCTCTAAAAATAAATAAATAAATGAATGAATAAATAAGTTGTGAAATAATTTGTCTTAATTTATCACAATTGGTATAAACTTCTTTCTGCTGTATAGCTATAACAAATAGTAAACTTTCCAATCAAGCATCTACCAATTTTATTCTAGTTCAGAACAGTCCCTTTTAAGTAAACTCACTCTATCTTGGGTTTCTCTCTGAGTTCCTCCCCTATTTTCCTTCCTATAGCCATGTAGGTGGGAATGAACAGTAGAGTGGAGTGTTTTTCCCTTCATGAGAGTGGTATCTCTAGATCACCAGCTGAATCCTGTTACTATCCTTTTGGTCTTTGGTGGTATTTTTCCTTTTAAAACCCAAGTCTGGTGAAAGGCTTGGGCTGTTCTCTTGTCATAGACAAGTTCTAAGGGCTGATCATCAGTTTGACTACAACTTTTTTAGGAACCACAGAACAGGCATGACCTTCCCCCCTTTTTTCCCCCCGCATTCCTCCCTCTCTCCTTCCCTTGTCATTTTCTTCCTTCCTTTCTTTCTCCCTCCATCTATTCCTTTCTTCCATTCTTCTTTCTTTTGCATTAGTTTTCAAATGCATTTCTTTTAATGGAAGGCTAGACAAATTTAGAATATACATTATGAATGATTTTGGTTATTCATTGTATATGCTTAATATCAATTTTGAGAGTAAGAGTTTTGGTACTCTGTAAAACATTGTTTGCAATCCAGAACAAGACAATGTGGCATTTCGATCCATTTTTTTTTAATTTAAAAGAACTCAGTAATAAAATTCTTTGGATCAAGAAATTGATATAAATAAATTAAAATGGTAAATTCGTGGCTTTCCTAGTAATTTTTCAGTGTCCTTTCATAAAATGAAAAACATGTACATGTATGTGCTTAGCTATAAAGAATGTAGGAGAAATTAATTCTTAATAAATTAGATACCAAGCTCATTTCCAAATATTGAGCATCTGCTCTTTGGAAGACACTGTGCTATTGCTTGCAATGCTCAGATTTTTGTGTCTACAGTTGGGAGTGAGATAGCATGGTAAACCAAAGGGAAAAATAAAAAGGAGTGAGCAGACATGAGTCCAAGTGAGGACAGCCAGCTATAAATGTCCCTAGGCATGGCCTTTTGAGCATTCAGAAAACTGTATTTAGTTCAGTAAGAATATAGTTTAAATTTAGCTATCGAGTGGGCAAGTCAAAGGTATTGGAGTATTTGACAGAGGCCAGATCACTTTTTGCAACCCAGGATTGCAAAATGGGTCTTAGCATTTACTCTCCAATCCTCCATAAACTAGAGAGGATCATTTGACTAATAGACCCACGGTAGGTGTTTGGGAACATCTCAATGCATTTGATGAGTTTCCAAAGTAATTGCTTTGCATACTCAGTTGCAAACACATGCTACCTTCCATAACAAAAGAAGGATAACTCCAAAGGAGGTACCAAGAACACAGAGAATGGCCTTTGGAAAACTCTTTGTGAGTATTAGAAATGTAATTGAGGAATTCATGATATTTTCCCAACAGGATCTCATAATGATGTGGTTCAGGAACTGCTTTATACCTTTCATTTTTCCTGTTGTAGTAAAACAGCAATCCCTATACCTATTTTCCTATGCCTGTCCCACTATTATATCTTGGGTGTGTTGGGTCAGATAATTTGTTTCTTTTATTTCAGAGGTCCAAACAGAGAAAAGTATTGTGCCCCAGTTGGTATATATTCTCTGGATTTCTATATATTCTCTGGATTTCTGCCCTCTTCCCACTCAGACTCTCCTTAACCTCAGCAAGTAGAAAGAACTGTCCCTTTGCCATTAAATACACTGAACCCTCATCAGGGGCGTCTATAATAGGGTCTCTACACTAAACAACAGAATCTGCAGGACACTTTACTTGGTCAAAAAATGAGAAAGAATTCCACTCCCCAATTTCTTCACTCCCAGCAGGAACACTTTTCCCAGCAGAAAAATTGGTAAGACTCTCTTCCTACCATACCTGGACAGCCTGACAAGGAAACACATTTAAGTCAATATGTCTTCTTGGTTCTCAGTGTGTCTGCAATCAACATATTTCCTGGTGTCTCTTCTCTAGAACAGTCCAGTCCAGGGTACAACTCTTGGAGGCACTGAGACAGCATGGGGAGATGATGTAGCATTCTCTCAATCCAGCAACAAGCCCCAGTTCCCACTTTTTGAAAGTAAAGGCCCAAGAGGGAAAACTACCTGTGGGACATTGGGGGAAAGAGCTACCGTTTCTTTTTTTCTCTTGCTCCTGTGCTCTGAAGCCCTATTACTGACATGATAAATATCCCCAGACTTTTTCACTCTTTCCCTTCCAGATCAACTGATGTCCTTAATGATCAGTGTTGCTGGCTCTATGGCAGGGGTGGGCAAACTTTTTGACTCGAGGGCCACAATGGGTTCTTAAACTGGACCGGAGGGCCGGAACAAAAGCATGGATGGAGTGTTTGTGTGAACTAATATAAATTCAAAGTAAACATCATTACATAAAAGGGTATGGTTTTTTTTTTTTTTAGTTTTATTCATTTCAAACGGGCCGGATCCAGCCCGTGGGCCATAGTTTGCCCATGGCTGCTCTATGGTTAGTAGGCTATGTGAAGATTCTTTATGCTATGTATTGTTATGTAATATCTATATCACAGATAACATAAGTATTGTCAATGACAAAAGTAACAAATGGTATCTATATATATAAAAGCCTAAGTGACCAAGTGACCGAACGACGGGTCGCTATGATGTGCACTGACCACCAGGGGGCAGACACTCGACGCAGGAGCTGGCCCCTGGTGGTCAGTGTGCTCCCACTGCAGGAGCGCCACTGAACTGATGGGCGCCAGACACAGGGCTCACGGCTGGCAAGTGCTGCTGTGGTGGTGCGAGCCTCTCCTGATCGGGACTGACTAGCTGCGAGCCCATGGCAGGAGCAGCAGGCCTGGATGAGCAGGAGCGGCAGGTAGCATTGGACTGCTTGTTTCGGCCCAATCCCTGCAGGCCACACCAAGGGACCCCACTGGTGCATGAATCTGTGCACCAGGCCTCTAGTTCGTTAAATAATTTTGTTTCTATAATAATAAAAGCGTCATATGCTAATTAGACCAGACATCCTTCCATCTTTCTGGATGAAGCTGGGGCTGCAAGGGAAGCCCAGGTCCCAGGTGCCTGCTGGCAGCCAGAGGGAGGGCTGGGTCCTGGATCCCGGGTGTGTACTGGCAGCTGGAGGGAGGCCCTGGTCCCGGGTGCCAGAGGGAAGCTGGTGCCAGCATTCAGGGGAAGGAAGGTCTACTCTTACACGAATTTTGTGCATCAGGCTTCTAGTAAAATATAAGTACAGCAGAAATTTAACTATTATAAAGGAACACTTGAAATAGGTTATAAAAATACCACAAGATAAACAAATAGCAGACAAGAAGAGATTTCCCCCTATAGAAGAATTTCAGGTAATAAGTTAAAAAGAAGTGACAGAATAAGAGATTTAGCATTCTATAGCCCTTAATGCAGCTTGATAATGGTCATAAATATCAGAGTGCCAGGATTACCAAAAAGGAAGACGCACAGATATTACATCCCTCCTAATGGAAACTACATATCACCTCTATAGTGATCTTGCCAAAGAGCAAGTATATTGAAAAAAAAAATACTAATCTGACCAGGCTTCTACTTATACCTATTGATGATTGTTTTTGCTGAGTGCCAGGTAAACAGGCTTCATTGTATTGTTTTGTGTACTATAGTATATGCTTAAAATTCAATGCAAATGGTTGATTATAAATATAATACCTCTAAATTTGAATACCCAAGTGAAATTATATTTTTTAGAAAAATATAAATTTCAAAGACAAACTATTAGAAATAAAAAATTCTAATGGAAACTTAACAACATCAATATCAAGTCTAAAAGCTCATAGATCAGATCAGGTTTGAAAACCAGTCACATCATATGATCAGGCAAAAACTAATCAACATCATAGGTAATATTTTCCTAATCACACAAAAAAAGGTATAAAATTACTGCAGTTTCACAAGCTAAGTCTCCTTGATACAGATCTGATAGATGAGACCAAAAGAAAATACTTGAGCCAAGACCACTCCACTGTTCAAAGCCAGATACAAAAACATATGATAGGAACACCAAAATAAAAATAGTATGAAATGTAAAGAGAGATAATACACATCATCTGTATATGATTTCTGCATATTGCAATATCGAATAACCTAAAAAATCAGCAACTTTCAAAATCATTCACCTCAGTCCCTCCCTGTTGCAAAGTAATTTTTTTAATTCTCACCCAAGGATATGTTTATTGATTTTAGAGAGAGAGAAGGGGGAAAGAAGAGAAAGAGACACAGACAGAAAAAGAGAGTTCATTGTCTACAGTACCTGCCCCAACCAGGGATCTAAACATAACCTAGGTAGGCACTCAGACTGGGAATTGAACCGTAAGTTTTGGTGTACAGACAACACTCCAACCAAGTCAACTGAGCAACACCAGGCAGGGGTACAAACTAATTTTTTTTTATAGAATAAATTATATGAGACAAAGTCTGACTGTTGAAGAGAAGGAATAGGTCAGCGTGATCTTTCTCCAGCAGCCGCCCAGCTGCCCCGCCCGCCATGTGCTCTGCATTCGTCTTTGACACCGAGGCCGGGACAGGACTTGGTCCAAGCCCTGCAAGTTGCGGAAAGTCAGCGCACCCAGGGTTCGCTGGGATGTGGCATTTCCCAGGAAGCCTTGGGTCCTGAGAAAGGAGCCCAGGCGGAGCCCCCCGGGAGTGTGGTCCGCGGGCCGCCACCAGAGAATACAGGCGGGGTGGGCGTGGGGTCACACAGAGAGGGGCCAGCGCCTGCTTTCAGCCCCAAAAGGCCCTGCAGAGCAATGGTCTGTGGCGACCCCTCAGTTACTCCGCAGGCTCTCCGGGGCCGAGGACATGGGCACGAGGGGTACGTCCCCCTCAGTTACTCCGCAGGCTCCCCGGGGCCGAGGACATGGGCACGAGGGCCATGAGCTGGCTCCGCAGCGGGAGGGATTCCGGCGCCTGAGAGACCTCACGGCGAGGACCATGAGCAGGACCAGCAACCACCGCGTTCGGAAGCTCCGCTGGAAGTGGGGAGGGGGTGCGCAAAGCCCGCCCCCGCAGGGACCCCAGCCACTCAGGGGTGCGAAGCACTAGCCGGATGTACTGCCCCTGGACTTCCGCCTCAGACTCGGGGGTGAGAGGTCTTCCACTTGCGGCGCGGCGAGGTTCGTGGGCTCTCCACTGCTGAGGGGTCTCCGGCAGGGCTGCGGGGCGCCAGGTGAGACTTTCCATGAAGAGTCACAGAGAAAAGAGGGAGCCCCACCCGGTAGCAGCCCCACCCTTCCTTTGGCGACCCGCGTGGGGTGTGAGGTGGCCTGGCCCACACTGCCTCCTGCGCAACGGGCTGAGGGGACGGCGACCATTCTGTGTGGGCTGTTCTGTGCGAGCGGACATGCAGTGGGGGGAGACTGGGGGAGACGGTGTGGAGGTTGGGTGTTGGGATGAAATGGGGGTGCGTGGTAAAGGTTTCAGAGCCCCAGTCGTCATGGAAAGGCCCGTGAGTGAGGACCCAGGGCTAGGGGACCGAGACCATTCTGTGCCGGCCGCCATTTTATAGGGCCGCCATTCTGTGGGAGCGGACATGCAGAGGGGGGAGATGGTGTAGGGGTTGGGTGTTGGGGTGAAGTGGGGGTGCGTGGTAAAGGTTTCAGAGCCCCAGTCGTCATGGAAAGGCCCGTGAGTGAGGACCCAGGGCTAGGGGACCGAGACCATTCTGTGCCGGCCGCCATTTTATAGGGCCGCCATTCTGTGGGAGCGAGCGGACATGCAGAGGCGGGAGATGGTGTAGGGGTTGGGTGTTGGGGTGAAGTGGGGGTGCGTGGTAATGGTTTCAGAGCCCCAGTCGTCATGGAAAGGCCCGTGAGTGAGGAACCGCGACCATTCTGTGCGGGTAGCCATTTCGTGTGATCGGCCAGTCTGTGCGAGCGGACATGCAGTGGGGGGAGATGGTGTGGGGGTGTGTGTTAATGGTTTCAGAGCCCAAGTCATGGAAAGGCCCGTGCGTGAGGACCCAGGGCGCTAGGGGACCACACCCATTCTGTGCCGGCGGCCATTTTGTGCAAGCGCACATGAAATGGGAAGTGGTGTGGGGGTTGGATGTTAATGGTTTCAGAGCCCCAGTCACCATGAAAAGGCCCGTGAGTGAGGAACGGCGACCATTCTGTTCGGGCCGCCATTTTGTGCGATCGGCCAGTCTGTGCGAGCGGACATGCAGAGGGGGGAAACGGTGTGGGGGTTGGGGATTGGGGCAAAGTAGGGGTGGGTGGTAATGGTTTCAGAGCCCCAGCCATGAAAAGGGCCGTGAGTGAGGACCCAAGGCTAGGGGACCGTGGCCATTCTGTGCCAGCGAACATGCAGTGGGGGGAGACTGGGAGGGAGGCCATGTGGGGGTGAAGTGGGGGTGGGTGGTAATGGTTTCAGAGCCCCAGTCATCATGGAAAGGCCGTGAGTGAAGTCCTAGGGCTATTGGTCGCCATTCTGTGGGAGCCGACATGCAATGGGGGAGACGGTGTGGGGGTGGGTGTTAATGGTTTCAGGGCCCCAGTCATGGAAAGGCCCGTGAGTGAGGACTTAGGCCCTAGGACTAGGGGAACAGGGCCATTCTGTGCCGGCCGCCATTTTGTGCAAGCGGACATGCAGGGGCGGGGGCGGGGGGGAGACGGTGTGGGGGCGGGTGTTAATGGTTTTAGAGCCCCAGTCATCATGGAAAAGCCTGTGAGTGAGGACCTAGGGCTAGGGGACCACGGCCATCCTGTGCGGGCTGCCATTTTGTGCGAGCGGACATGCAGTGGGGGGAGATAGTGTGGGGGTGAATGTTAATGGTTTCAGAGCCACAGTCACTATGAAAAGGCCCGTGAGTGAGGAACCGCGACCTTTCTGTGCGGGCCGCCATTTTGTGCGATCGGCCAGTCTGTGCGAGCGGACATGCAGAGGGGGGAGACGGGGTGGGGGGTGGGAGTGGGTGGTAATGGTTTCAGAGCCCCAGTCGTCATGGAAAAGCCTGTGAGTGAGGACCTAGGGCTAGGGGACCACGGCCATCCTGTGCGGGCTGCCATTCTGTGCGAGCAGACATGCAGTGGGGGGAGATAGTGTGGGGGTGGGTGGTAATGGTTTCAGAGCCCCAGTCACTATGAAAAGGCCCGTGAGTGAGGACCCAGGGCTAGGGGACCGTGACCATTCTGTGCGGGCCGCCATTCTGTGCGAGCGGACATGCAGTGGGGGGAGATGGTGTGGGAGTTGGGGGTTGGGGCAAAGTGGGGGTGGGTGGTAATGGTTTCAGAGCCCAGCCATGAAAAGGCCCGTGAGTGAGGACTCAGGGCTAGGGGACGACGCTCCCCTCTGGGCCCTTCCCTCAGCCTGAGGGCCTGAGCAGCGGGGCTGCAGTGTCGCTGAAGGATTTCGGCCTCTGAATCTGAGGGATGTGAGGCCTGGGCGGAGCTTGGCAGGGTCAGGTCAGCAAAGGAAGGTGTCTCAGGCCCCGTGGAGATCCCGAGTGCACCGCGGGGAATTCTTAGGCTTCCACCGACCCTAGGGCCGAGAGTGTGACTGCTCCCTTCTAGTTGGGGGTCTCAGAGAGATGGCGCCTCCATTGGAAGGTGGTGCCTGAGGGAATAGTGCAGCGAGCATATGGCCATCCTGTACCAGCCTGAGGACAGCATTCAGAGACTGAGGGACTAGCCAGTGCCCCGGCCCGCGGGACAACAACGGGGGAACCAAGAGACACCCTAGGAGAATGAGACAATCAAGGGACACGAAAGAATGGAGGCAAGACAAGTCAGTCCTGATCAAGCCTCCAACTTTATTCTCACCGCGGCAGAATATATACTGTTTTAGGGAAGGGGGGTGGGTAAAGGGGTCTATGGGCAGTAACCTATTACTAGAGATTTATTAGGCTCCTGATGGCTGTGCTTATCAGCGGAGATGTGTGCTTTAGCAGGCTCCGGGATGGCTGTGTGTTTATCAGTGGAGATGTGTGATTTAGCGGCTGTGTGAGGGTAGTTTATCTTTAACTGCTGGCCAATTTGCAAGACACAGGTGGTTTCTGGTAATTAGGAGTTTCTGGAGGAACCAGAAACTTGTAGTTTTTAAGATGGCTTTGTCTAAGCCAATATTTCTAATGGCTCCCAACAAGCCAGCGCTTCCCCTGCTGTCAGCCTTGCATGGCCCAGGGACGGATGGCAGCCACCCCTCCCTTGCTACTCTGGGTCCCACAAGGTGAAGAATTGCTTCTGAATAGATTATTTGGCAGAAGGAGTCCTATGCTTTGGCAGGTGTGAGTGATGCCTGAAGGGCAAACTCAGCACGTGAAAGGGTGGCCCAGGGGTCTCAGGGAATCCTTGGGAGATCCCAAGCCGTGACGGTCAGATGAGACAACTAATCATTCTGCCATGGTGTTCACTGGGAAGTGAGGCCTTATGATAATCGGCAAAATCAGAACAAAGGGACAAGTCCCAGGCCATGCCGGGCTTCCAGGTGAAGAACCCATGACAAGACCATCTCATGTTTTGCTTCTCAGTGTCTCAGTGAAAAAAAGCCTTTTCTGTTAGAGTTACATCAGGTATCAGAAGCTAGGGACTGAGCGAGGTCTGATCAATCGCCAGAGTAAATACCTTGACCAAAGGCTGAGAAAGCCGTCCATCCCATAAGTCAGGAGCCAGCATAACTGCTGAGCCTGCTGTTGTCCCTGGGAGGCCCTGGGCAGAGCTGTGAGGCTGAGATATCACCTTACATCCTCTTCCTTGAACTAAGGATGAACATGATTGTTCTGTGGAAGTACTGATCTCAGTATCAATAATTAGTCATGGGAAGGACCCTAAGTGAGGCCTAACTCATGGGGACACCCACTCTAGAGCAGAATGTTCTCAACAGAGCCCTGTCCTATTGTCACACTTGGGAAACTTTGGATGTGACAGCCCGTTAATTCACCCTCAGTGGTCACAGGGACAGAACTGTTTAGTGGGAAAGAGTGACATCAGGTTAGAGGGGAGGCGTCTCAGATAATGTCAAGTTTCAAGGCCTAGCCCTAGACCTTGTTTGAACAAAGAGCTGACCATCCACTTGTGAAGATGGGATCCCTTGGTATGTATCTACCCTGCCCCTGTTGTCATCCCTGGGAGGTTTCAAGCAAATATGGCTAATAGTCTTTTTGTCTTACTTGCAGTTTACAAGTTTGTTATACATGTTTTCAATATCAAAATATTTTTGTGTTTCCTGATTATAAAAAAAATGATATATGCTTGTATGGAAAAATTAAAACAGTACAGCTATGAATAACATTCTCCAAAATACCCCACCTCCACAGACAGCCAGAGTAAATATTTTGGTGTATATCCTTCCAGAATTTTCAATATGCATATACATTGTTTTTAAATATAATGAAATAATGCCTATTGCAACTTTTTTATTGAAATATAATTCACATATAACATATTTTTTAATTTTAGCAAAAGTTTGAAACCGCCACTGTACATCAGTAAGCATATAATATTAAATTATATTTATGTAATTTATGTCTATGTAGCAGAATACCTTGCAGCTACTAAGAGGAAGAGATAGATCTATACACATCGACAATGGCAGATGCTCACAGTACATTTTAAGTGAGAAAAGCAAGGTTTAGACTAGTAAATGGCATTCCAAAGTTTAAGCATCTTCCTTGTCATTTTATCTCATTTTGGTTACTTACATTTAGGTGAATGCAAAACTATGTCAGGTCAGCATATAGGAGGCCAAGGGTACTCATTCTCTGGGAAGTTTTTCTTTCATTCAGTGAACCACTTCCTGTGGACCACCAGCACTCTTCGATTAAATTGTTAGACTGGCCGAAGCCGGTTTAGCTCACTGGATAGAGCGTTGGCCTGGGGACTAAAGGGTGCCAGTTTCGATTCTGGTCAAGGGCATGTACCTTGGTTGCAGGCACATCCCCAGTAGGGGGTGTGCAAGAGGCAGCTGATCGATGCTTCTCTCTCATCAATGTTTCTAACTAACTATCCCTCTCCCTTCCTCTCTGTAAAAAAATCAATAAAATATATTAAAAAAAAGAAAAAAGAAATTGTTAGACTGGCCCTGGGGACCAGTTCCCAAAGGACCTCATCCTCTAGTGAGCTCTCCCTCTAAACCAGCTCAGGCTTGAGACCTCTGACAGAGTTTTTCACCACCAATACCCTGCATGGAAACTGGTAGACATGCAAATTCTGTCCTATCTGGTAAAAGCTTAAATAAATTTCCTTATTCTTCCAGTGGAAAAAAAAAGTTTTGGCTCCCTTTGCCTGTTCATTTCAACATTCTTGATTCTGTATACATTTGTGCTTTGTGACTTTTTTTTTTGAACCAGTTAAAACATCAGTTTGTTTTTCTCATGAGTTAAATACACTCTGTAACTTTTGTTTATTTTTTAACAATGGTAAGAAAGTATGACCAGCTATTAGTTTCCTATTGTGGTTGTAATGAATCAACACAAACTTAGTGACTTACAAAAGCACAAGTCCAAAATGAGTCTCACGGATCAAATCAAGATGTCAGTAGAGCTGGTTCCTTCTGTAGGCTCCAGGAGAGATTCTGTTACTTCCAGCTTCCACAGGCTGCAGGCATCCCCTGACTTGTGGCAGCATCATTATAATCTCAGCTTCCATCATCACATTCTTCTCATTCCTCACTCTGAATCCTCTAGCATCCTTTCTTTATTTTTTTATTTATTTAAATTACAGTTTACATTCAATATTATTTTGTACTATAGGCCTGGTGGGGTCCCTCAGCCTGCCCTGCACCCTCTTGCAATCTGGGACCCCTGGGATGTAGTAGTGTGCAAAGCAGCAGGCAGCCAGGAAGGAGCCTGAACCTGGGCTGGGCGCTGCACGCTTCTGCTCATCCCAGCCCCACTGTGCCTACTGCTCAGTAGTGCTGCTGCGGGGAGTGGGAGAGGCTTGTGTCACCTCAGCTGCGCTTGCCAGCCATGAGCCTGGCGTTTGGCACCCATAGGTCAGCTGAACAGCGCTCCTGCTGTGGGAGTGCACCGACCACCAGGGGGCAGCGTTGAACAGTCAACCAGTCGCCTAAGGTTTTCTATATCTAGATTTGTTTCAGGTGTACAACATAGTGGTTAGATAATCATATACTTGAGAAAGTTTCCCCCGATAGTTCCAGTACCCAAATAGCACCATACGTAGTTATTACAATATTGATTGTATTTCTTATGCTGTGCTTTAGATCCGCATGATAATTTTGTAACTACCTATCTGTATGTGTGTGTGTGTGTGTGTGTGTGTGCGCGCGCGCGCGCGCGCGCGCGCGCGTTTCTGTCTGGCTGGTAGCTATGACACGCACTGACCACCAGGGGCAGATGCTCAATGCAGGAGCTGCCATGACCCACACTAGCCATTTAAAAATAAACAGCACCACTGACCTGGCTCTGACAAACCAACACTTGGCTTCCCCCAAGTGGGACACAGGCCCCGTCACCAACCCAGAGTGACACCCCACCAAATTGCAGCCAATGCTGCCAAGACTCCATGCTGCAAAATGCAGCCCACAGCCCAGCCAAGCCCAGAAATGGTAGCTGTGAGTGCCGGGTAATGACAGCACATAGCAACACCCGGCTTCCTCTCCCTAGTGACTAGCCTCCTTGTAGTTTCTTCAGCCCAGGAACACAACTTGCTTTGTAGCCAGGTGCAAACATTTTTCAGTTCAACCAAATGTTTGTGAAGTGTTTTCCCGTGTCTCATCTCATTTGATCCTCACAAAAGTCCTGGAGTAGGTAGCCAGGAGACTCAGTAGAATCCTATTTTCTTTTCATTAGCAAGACAATAGAGATTTAGGAAGTTTAGAAACTTGACCAGACTAAAAAGAAGTAAGAAATGGTGGAACTTGAAAATGACTTCAGGTTTTTTTCACTGCATAGAATATAGTCAAACACTACTGCAGTTAAATATTTTACCCTTTATTCTCCCTGTGTGATCTACAATAATAATCTGCTTTGTGTTGTTATTTACTGCTGTGTTGCTGACAATTACTTGAAAGAGAAGTTGAGGTGCTACACTGGGTTGGAAAAAATTTAGCTAAATCAGAAAGCAGGTCTAATTAAGCAAGTTTATTCTATTCTAATAAAGAGGTAATATGCAAATTGCTCATCACTCCAACACAAGTTGGCCACCCCTATATGGTAAAAGATGGCTGCCCCCATGTGGGCACAAGATGGCCAGCAGGGGATGGCAGTTGTGGACGATCAGGCCAGCAGGTGAGGGCAGTTGGGAGGGAGCAGGCCTGAAAGGGAGGGCAGTTGGGGGCAATGGGGCCAGCAGGGTACTGCAGTTAGGGGTGACTAGGCTGGCAAGGGAGGGCAGTTAGGGGCCATTGGGCTGGCAGAGGAGCAGTTAGACATTGATCAGGCTGGCAGAGGAGTGTTTAGGGGTGATCAGGCTGGCAGGCAGAAGCAGGGGCAATCAGGCAGGCTGGCAGGCAAGTGATTGGGTGCCAGCAGTTCTGGATTGTGAGAGGGCAGTCAGACATCCCTCGAGGGGTCCCAGATTGGAGTAGGTGCAGGCTAGGCTGAGGGACACACACTCCCCCTGCCTCATGCACGAATTTTGTGCACTGGTCCTCTAAAACACACACACACACACACACACACACGGCTAAGTTGACTCACGCATGCACGATGCATATAGAGCTCTCGCTGGCACCAGTCGCATGCGTGTTTCGGTCTGGCATTGTCGATTGTGAATTTGGTTGACATTTCTATTCTAGAGAAAGGGTGAATAGCAATATTAAAATATTCTAATTAATTTCCTTTCAATGTGCATGAATCTGTGCACCGGGACACCAGTCAATCTATACTTCTCAATCCCTTCACCTTTTTTACCCTGTCTCCCAATACCCCTCCTCACTGGCAACCATCAGTCTATTTTCTATATCTGTGAGTCTGTTTCTGTTCTTTGTGTGGATGGCTAATAGTCTTAACACCTCAATTTACACACTGTAGTCTTTCCCTGGCAGTTTTAGTCTGAAGGGGCCAGGTTGAGATCAGCTTTAGATAGAGTTAACAAGCAGTGCAGATTCCTTAGGGAGATACAGAGTAAGGACTGAAAGGAGATGTGACTTTGCCTTAGCCCCCAGTATATATAGCATAAGGGAGATGATTCACAGTCCGTACGGAATGCCTCGGTAATGAACCTGAGTAAGGACTTAAAGGGACCATATTCCTAAGAACACAAATTGCTCTACAGAGCCCAGCCACACCTGCCTACTGTCATCCCTGAGAATTCTCAACCTGGCTTGCCTTGTTATACCCTGAGGAGCATTGAGTATTTGTCTTTCATGTCCCTGGGGGACACAGCATCCAGGAGGTCAGGTGATCTGTGAGGCCCTGTAGCACTGTTGTCAGGAGAGGACCATTAGAGGTGGCTTTTATCAGAGCCATCACAGTTGAGATTGGAAGCTGAGGCCACTCACATCTTCCTTCTTTCCCTTAGGGAGTGATTCCCCATTGTCTTCCTGTTCACGCTCCTGATTACCACCACCCACAAGAGTCCTCATGGCTTTTCCTCAGAAGGATCCACAATCCTCACCTGATCAACTTCCTCAGACCCACAGTGAGACCCAGGGCCTGGCGGTTGCACAGGAGTCCAAGGCTCTGGAGGAGGCCTGTCTCTCCTCCCATCCTGAAATGCCTGGCAATCTGAAGGAGGCTCCTGATGATGCTATCCCCGGTACCTCTCAGAGCGCTCAGAGTTCCTCCTCCTCAATTGTCACCACAGCCTCATCATCAAGAAAATATGGTGAGGGCTCCAGTAGCGAAGAGGAGGAGGATAGCACCGTAGAGGCAGAGGCAGATCCAGACCCCAAGAATGTGCCCGTAGATGCTGAAGATGAAAATGTGGCTTCATTGGTGAATTTCCTCCTGCTCAAGTATCAAACGAAAGAGATAATAACCAAAGAAGATATGTTGCAGATTATCAGCCAAGAATATAAAGACCACTTCGCTGAGCTGTTCCTGAGAGCATCTGAACGCCTGGAGATAATCTTCGGCCTTGATGTGAAGGAAGTGGATCCCACCAACCACTACTATGCCACCTGCGTCAAACTGGGCCTCACCTATGATGGGATGCAGCATGGTAAAGTTGGTGTGCCTAAGACTGGCATCCTGATTCTTATCCTGGCTGTGATCTTCATAAAGGGCAACCGTGCCACTGAAGAAAACATCTGGGATGTTCTGAAGGTGACGGGGGTATATCCTGGGAGGAAGCACCGCATCTTTGGAGAGCCCAGGAAGCTCATCACAAAATATTTTGTGAGGGAAGAATACCTGAAGTACCAGCAGGTGCCTAACAGTGATCCTGCACAATTTGAATTCCTGTGGGGCCCAAGAGCCCATGCTGAAACCACCAAGATGCAAGTCCTAGAATTCATGGCCAAGGTTCATGGGACTGACCCAAGTTCTTTCCCATCTCAGTATGAAGATGCATTGCAAGATGAAAAAGACAGAGCCCAAGCCAGAAATTAAGCGAGGATTGTCTCGACTTCCGTGGCCACTGCCCGTTCTATGGCCAAGCCTCACAGCTCCTGCCACACTTAGGGAAGTCAGGGATAATTTCCTCATGCATTGTTTGAAGAGGCGGTTCATGTTCATAGAATTTAGGTTTAGTATAGGTTTAATTAGCTTCAAAATCTCTGAATGATATTGGTCATTCATGTAATGCTCTCAGGAGATTTTGTATTAAGAGTTTGTATTTTTTGGAAAACAAAATGTGAAACCATCCATCTTACGTTGTCATCTGGAAAAAGACAAAAATGGCATTGCTATAGCCTAGAAATGTAAAGGAAATGAGCTTTAAGAAAGTTGGGATCAACAAAGAGAAGGAAATTGAAATGATACTCAAATCATTGCTTTATGTTTTTTCTACTTGTGTAAAACTAAGTGATACCAGCATGTATTTGCAAAGCTTTTTCAAGAAGCTACAAGAAATAAATGTTAATAAATTAGACTTTATGGTCTCTGGCTCATTTCCCCCTGAAAACTTCATTGAACACCTGTCTTTTTTAAAGCACTGCACCAATACTGGGAATGCTAGGATATAAGGAATTAGAACCTGGTCATTATATTATAGCATAGAGAAGCAATAATCTTTTAAGGACATGGTGTGATCTTCTAGTCTCCAACGCAGTAGTAAAATGAAGGCGAGAGTAGGTAGGTGGACAGTCCATATGAGATTGTCTATGTGTAAATGCTGTTAAGTATGACAATTTGGGGCATTGACAAACTTCAAATCCTTAAGTGGGGATTACTTTTATATTTAACTGGCTGTGGACATCATGAGCAGGGAGCAACCCAGACAGCGTCAAGGTTGAAACCCAAAGTCTGTAGTACAAAGCTGCTGTTAACTCTTTAAAAAATTTTTGTTTAAAGTATTACATATATCTCCTTTTTCCCCATTGACCTCTCCCTGGCCACTTACTTTGTGTGTGTGTGCGTGCTTTTACAATAACACTGTGTATGTGTGTGTATATAAACATATAACTTTTTTGTATCCTGAGTAAACCAGAGGCAAATTCACAGCTGGTACTGGAATGGAAGGTGTCCTGCATTCCTGTGCCAGTGCAGTGGGACTCAGTGCACAAATTAGTTGTTTCCTTTATATACATCATCTGTGAGAAACAGATGATACTCCCTGGAGACTGAACACCCAGAAACCACCAGGCTGGCGCACTGCCATGGCTGAGGAGAGTCACTGCCCTCTTCATTCCAAGGAAAATTTAAATAAGCGTTATTTAGTGTAATTTGGCAAACGATTAACAAAGGCTAAATTTTTAGTAGGGGTAAGAAGAATGAAAAGGTGTGTCTGTGTTTGGGGGGGGGGCCTTGGGGGGGTGTTAGCTGGTATGGCTCAGTTGGTTGGAGCATTGTCTCATACACTGAAAGGTCTCAGGTTTGATTCCTGAGGTTCTGGGTTTGGTCCCTGGTTGGGGCATGTGTGAGTGGCAACCAATCAATGTTTCTCACGTTAACATCTCTCCCTCTCTCTCCCCCCTCTAAAATCATTAAACATATCCTTGCGTAAGGATTAAAAAATAAGTGGGGATTGCAATGGAAGATGTAGGGGAGGAAAAATAATTTTACCTCTATCCTTCTAGTATCTTGGCTATGAATCCCCAATATATAAAATAATTAATAGAGAAACAAATTTAATTATGTACATAGGTACAAGAGTCACAAAGAGAGACGACTCAAAGAAGTGACTAGTGCAGGAAGTGTTTATATATTTTAGGCAAATAATAAATTTGTTTAGAATTAACAAGGTAAAGGGGTTTGGGCCTAGGGTAGTAAATTGATGAAGAAGAAACAAGGTTTATAAAACCTAGGCCCTAAATCCCATGTCCACTGATAGGGATGACTTCTAGCTTCCTGGCATGGGGAAGTTACCTTTCACATGGGAGATTTATATCCTGCTTTCAGGGGGACAAAGGACGGTCAAAGTATCTCTCCTCCAGATGTTTTTCTGGTACCTTTCTTTCAAAATAAACAATATGCCAAAGTGACACCTTTTGGGGTGACATACTCTAATGTCTTAAAAAGGGCACCTGGGAGGGAGGTGAGGAGTTGATCCTTGACACAGATTCTAGGAAATTTGAGTTCCATGAAGCTGGTATCAATGAAAGGGGCTATGTGCTAACCCGAAAAGCTCAGGAAAGGCCTGCATGGTGGTCTTGCAAACTCAGAGACCTAAAGTAACCACAAAAGGTGGTCTGAAATTAAACTTTAAAAGCAGTTATGGTGGGTAGTTACATCCTAGGCCAGTATCTTCACTGACAAGGTTAGCCTTTACCTTAACTGAGCCTATCTGTCTTTTTGCATCTATAATAACATACCCTTGAAATGTCTGGGTAACTTGTAACTTCCCTTTTTCTGGACCCCTTGGGGCACAACCTAATGTGCTGGGCACCAGGACAGACACCACAAATTACTTCATTATTATGTTAATTGTTCCTGTACCCACCTAAGTATGTGTCTATCATTTTACTTTATATCCAATCCCAGGTATTGTCCCCCTACCCCCGCTTTGCTTTCTCCTGCCTCTCTAGTCTATCACCAATGGATTTCACATAACCCACCTATGTCCCTTCCTTTGATTGTAATCCTATATAATAAAGAGCTAATATGCACAGGGTCGTCACACCCTTGCAACAGGGGACCTGAGGCCAGGCCAGGGTTCTTAAGGCTGCGCCCCCTGCGCCGGGGCTGGGGAACCTGAGGCTAGGCCGGAGGACCTGAGGCTGTGCCCTCCACCCTGGTGCCAGGGCCAGGGGAACTAAGGCTGGGCCGGGGGACCTGTGGCCTCATCCCCCAACCAGGCACCAGGCCCGAGTGACCTGAAGCTGGTCCAGGGGACCTGAGGCCATGCCTACCACCCCAGCACTGGGGCCGAGGGACCTGAATCTGTGCCAGGGTACCTAAGGCCTCGCTCCCCAGCCAGGTGCCGGGGCTGGGGGACCTGAGTCTGGGCCAGGGGATCTGAGGCCGCACCCTCGCCCCAGTGCTGGGGCCAGAGGACCTGAGGCCTTGCCCCACTCCCTAGCGCCCCTTACCCTGGCATTTGGGAACCTGAGGCCAGGCCCGGGGTCCTGAATCCATGCCCCCCAGGGCCAGGGGACCTGAGGTCACACCCTTCACCACAGTGCCGGGTCTGGGGGACCTGAAGCCAGGCCAGAGGACCTGAGGCCGTGCCCCCTGTCCCAGTGCCAGGGCAGGGGAAACTGAGGCTGGGTCCCCCACGCCAGAACTGGGGGACCTGAGGTCAGGCTGGGGACCTGAGGCTGCACTTTCCACCCTGTGGGGCTTAACAGGGGTGGGGCCGGCCGGGTCTGGGTCTCAAGTGATTTTGAGGCACATGCGGGTGGGCGGGGACTTGACTGTGGGTCCCGCGCACATCCCAAACTCTGACAAGAGGGAGATTCTCATATACATTTTACTAATTTTCTTTCATCTTTGACATTTCTGTTATAGAGAAAGGGCAAATAGTAATATTAAAGTATTTCCTCTAATTCTTTTAATGTGCACAAATTTCATGCACTGGGCCACTAGTCCTATCTAATAGTAGACAAAGATTGAAATTGACTGTACCTTCCCTATGCCTCCCATTTGCTAATCAGTGAGATATGCAAATTAACCACCAACAAAGATGGCGGTTAATTTACATATGTAGGTGGGAAGCGGCGGAGCGAAGACTGAAGGTGGCTCCAGCCGCCAGAGACGCGAGAGGCTTGAAGGCGCCTCTGGCTGGAGCAAAGGCCTGGGTCCCGGGTGCCAGAGGAAAACCGGTGCCAGCAGCCAGGGGAAGGGAAGGCCTATTGCATGAATCTTTTTGTGCAACAGGCCTCTAGTCTATATATATAAAAGCCCAGTGACCAGAATGGTGGAACGACCAGAATGACCAGGATGACTGGTGGCTATGACCTACACTGCAGCAGCCAACCAGCCTGATCTGGGTCCTGATCGCCGCCCCCCCTAGCTGGCCCCACCCCTCATTGGCCCCCAATACCCCAATCTGGGGCAGGGCTGGCCTGCCAACTGCCTATGGCCCATCCCTCTGGCTGTGTGTGGCTCCTGCCCCCCGCTGGCCTGGCCCAGTGAGCCCCCATTGGGGTGGGTCAGTCGGACCCCACCCATGCACGAGTTCGTACACCGGGCCTGCAATGTATAAATATAGATGAAACCCGCCATTTTCTAGAGCGTTATCTCAATTCATTGAGGTTCTGCTTCCCAGAATGTGTCAACAGTTTGGCTCAAATAAACTCACAAAAATTCTTTACAGGTTTGGATTTTTTTATGTTAACATTACTTGGTGTAGTCACAGCAGGATTCCAAAGAAGCTCACCCAGGACCATCCCTTGGACTAGGACTTGGTGCTAGGATCCAGCAAAGGGCCCATTGAGCCCACTGGTTCTCTGCCCATTGGGTGAACTTGGGTGGGTGAGTTGTCTCTTGGATCCAGGACCTTCCCTTGCTTTGTTAGAGGGTCTGACTTTATCTGAGCTGTGTTTTAAAATCCTTGAGATGGAACCAGGGTTGACAGAACCCAGGTTAAGGGTTGACAGAACCCAGGCTAACGTGAGAGTGTAGAAAAAAACGGGTGGCTGGTTTTGATTTTGGCTTTTCAATTGGAATTGCTTAGAGTCTGAGCAAAAAAAAAAAAAAACCAAAACACAAACCTTCACCATATAAATGAGCTGGACTCATTCAGCTTCGAATATAAAGGGGCACATCCTCCCTCCAATCTGATTCTGGGGTATTCTTAGGTGACTAAGAATCTTTGTGGAGGTGTCAGAAATGTAGGAGCCCCATAGGGAAGTCCCAAAGCAACTATAATTAACTAAATGGCTTATCTACGGTGCCAACATAAGGCTTGGTCAGCCCAGGCCCCAAACTCTTCTTGTGGTTTTAGACAGCCAAGAGAGAAAATGAGGCCACACTTGACCCACTACATAACATGTCTAGAAAGTTTGCTCAGACTACAGTTATCCAAAAAGAAAAAAATTAACATGGGAAATTTTGCCTCCAAGGCCAAAAACTCCCAAACCCCAGCTCTCATTTAATACTCCTGATCGGAAGCCTTTACTTTCAAGTGCTATACAGAAATTGGAAGATTTAACTGGAAAATATCAACTTAGAAATGGCCAAAATGCAGTTGCTTTGGGGTACCTACTTTGATATTTTGCATGCAGAAATGAGAAAAATGCCGGCTCTGAAATGAAACTGAATGACTATATGGGAAACATATCTTGATTTGGAAATTAGAAACTTCTAAAGAAAAAAAAAGAAAAAAATTATTACAGAAAAGATGGAAATTAGTAAGAAATTTTAGAGACTGTATCAGAACTATTCTGAAGTTAATAAATGCCTATATCCCATTTCCCCCCTGTAGGAAGCATGCCTCTGATTTATCTTCATAGGAAGGAAACAGTAGGTGGCCAGGCCATTACTGGATTCCCCAGAGCAAACAGGATGTGGGGGTGAGGAGAGAGGGTATGAATGGTATAAGTGGCACAGGTCCTAGGAAGATTTCCCCAGACCAAGGGAAGTAGAGGCAAGTAGAAAAGGCCCCAGCCCATTTATTAAATAGTCCGTTGGGAGAATGCTGAGGTCCTAGAGAGGGGCAGTTCACAAACCAGGGACAAAAGACATTGCTTTGGTGGTTTTTAATGCCAGACATTCTGTGGTGTAAACTTTTAGTGTGTTGTGCGCACCTGTATAAGAGTGTTGATGTTTTATGTCTCTTTGTTGTTTGTTTAATTTGTTTAAAGAGGGGGCAAGTTCCGCTTTGGGGAAGCCCAGTTATGTGTAGTAAGGTTGAAAACATGAGAGAAATTGCAGGAACATCCCAGCAGCTGCCAAGAATTCTCAATCGTGGGAGCTCTTCTGGCTCTCCCTCTCAGGGCTTCAGCCACCAGAAACAGCTAGTGAGATTTCTGTCTGAGTGTCTGCAATGTAATTTTGGGTTTCTATCTTTTAGGGATTTGGGTTTGCTCTTCCCTTATTTATGAATATAGGGACAAAGATTACTTGGGAAAGTAGGGATTACAGGCATGGGGAAATGAGCTATACAGGCTGGATTGGGGCAACAAGGTTAATGTTTCCATGATAATGGGCAGCTCTTGAATGATAGTGGACCACATTCCAAGGTTGACTCCCAGGTCCTGAGGGCATGGGACTCCCAGCAAGGTTGGAATGTCCTTTCTTTGAACATAAAGGGCAATCATGGTTAACAGTATAATCCATATTCCCCATAACCATAATTAGTACCCAATGTTCTATTTTTTCCCATAACACTGGGAGGAATAAATCTGTAGAAGTACCCTCTAGCAGTGATTGGGGGCTGGGGGCACTCCTGTTTTATAAAGGAAAATAAAATAATACTTTCACATTAAAGCCACTGAAGGGTGGTGAGTTATCCCTGTTACAAAATTGATCAAGAAAATGCTTTAGGTATTAAGTGGCTTTAAAATCTCAAAATTGTTAAGATATAATAAATAAATGTAACTAAATGAAGGATTTATGATAAAGCCTTTCAATGATAATCCAAGGAATATTAAAATTACATTTTGTCACCAATAGTTGGCCTGATATCTCAAGAAAACTACAAAAGTTAAAAAACTGGAAGAATAGAAGTGTAAAAAGCTAGTAGAGGCTGCTGGGCCTACTTCCATCTCCCCTCTCCCTTTTCTCCAGCCTCATATGCCTAATTGGTAACTTAAAAACTTTGGAGCATTACTGGGTTAAATAGTAATAATAATAATAATAATAATAATAATAATAATTTTTAATACCTAGGTACTATTGTAATGTACCCCACGAATCACACAAGGGCGCCTCAAGAAGTCGATTTAAGGAGTCACATTTATTGCAAATCCAGGACTACGAGGGAGCATTTCATTCTCCCAAATCTCATAGTGCTAAGATGGCCGCAACACCAGATTTATATAGGCAAAAATCACAGAGGTATCGATTACATCTTTGGGTTTGGAATGAGGAACGTGGTTTGCACAAAAAGCAATTTACAGAAGCAGAATTGAGCATGTTAGTTAAATTATAGTTTTGGGTCTCCGGACCAATGAGTTGACAGAAACACATTATCTAGAGCAGGGGTCCTCAAACTACAGCCCGCAGGCCACATGCAAATACAAATATTGTATTTGTTCCCGTTTTGTTTTTTTACTTCAAAATAAGATATGTGCAGTGTGCATAGGAATTTGTTCATAGTTTTTTTTAAACTATAATCTGTCCCTCCAACGGTCTGAGGGACAGTGAACTGGCCCCCTGTTTAAAAAGTTTGAGGACCCCTGATCTAGAGCCCTCGGGTCTTGGGACCACTGAGTCAACCGGAATGCATTATCTATGGCCACTGAGGCAATTTAGGATAATTGTGCTGTCCTGGTTCCCAGGTACAGAAGAATGTGCTTCGCTAACCAGTAAGATCACAGCCAATGGGGTATTCACTTTACAATCAATAGGGTATTCAATCAAATGGGATGATTTATATAATTCAGAAAATCAAAGTAACTTTTCTATTGTTAAACAAAGCAAATAAGTACAGAAGCCAAACAGCAGGGTTAAAGTTAAACTACAGTTTCTACCTGAGATGATTGGTACCATATTTCAGTACTTTAAAATAACAGGATACTGAAACCTTAATTAATCTGAGTTTGCCTTGCATAAAGAATCTAGAGGATAGATTTGATTCTACTAGTTGAATATGTTTTATATTTTATTTGAAATATGTCCTTTAAATTGTGAATGAATTACTAATCTGAAAAATGCTAAGTATTTAACTTGCCATCTAAAATTTGAAGCTTCTAAGAGTTAAAATTTCAAACTAAGTTGGGAGAAATTATATGGTTGTGATAATAGAATGCATGAAGTATGAAAATTCATTTTTGAGGAAAATAATTCTTGTGTTTTCTCTGGAAAAATTAGTAGTTCAAAACATATTATAGTCTTTATGTGTATGTGTGTCTGTGTGGAAAAATTTCAACCTAGGATATAATATTTTATTGGCCTGAAAAAAAGGATTAATTGTATGGTCCGGACCCAATTTTTAATGTTAAAACCAGTTTGAATTTGATTGATGCCTTTTAGAATAATTACAAAGAATGTGTGATATAATCTTTGGATTGTGTATATTTGACAGTCTTTCCAAGTTAAATTTTAAGACTTTAACCGAGAGATAGCTTTGGGTCATTTCCAGGGCTCTAAAATGACTCAAGGATTTATTCTCTCTTCTTAAAAGAAATATATTTTTAAGTAAATTAGGCCAATTTAATATACTTGAAATTACATGGGAAGCTTTGTCAAATAAAGTTAATAACTATGTTCTATTTATATACATATATTTTGTTAAAAATAATATTATAGAAATTTCAGTCTGCTTCAGAAAGGAACTTGCAAAGATTCAAAGCCAAGTTCAAACAGGAAACTTTCAGGGGTAACATGTATCTAGTCAGGGACACCAGGCAAGCCAAGAGTGATGATTCCCTGTGGGGGCGTCTGCCAGTGATACTCTGGGTATTTGTGTTTCACATATTGGGAGTTTATAAATTATTTTCAATGCTTAGTACACTGCTTGCAATAAGCCATGTGCCCCATTTTAAAATCTTACTTTACATGCTGAAATTATATATTGAATCTAAAAGTATACAAATTTGCCCTGACTGGCTTGGCTCAGTGGATAGAGCGTCAGCCTGCAGACTGAAGGGTCCTGGGTTCAATTCCGGTCAAGGGCATGTGCCTTGGTTGTGGGCACATCCCCAGTGGGGAGTGTGCAGGAGGCAGCTGACGGATGTTTCCCTCTCATCGATGTTTCTGTCTATTCCTCTCCCTTCCTCTCTGTAAAAAGTCAATAAAATATATATTTTTTAAAAGTATACAAATTTTATATTATTCTTGATGTCATTTTACAGTATTTTTTACCAAAAAATTATTACCTTGGAATCTTATATTTTATAGAAAAGCCAAGGTTTTTTTTTTTTTTTTTATCACATCTATAACCATGCCACTTTTATTTTTTTATTTTTATTTTTTTTATTGCTTAAAGTATTACAAAGGGTATTACATATGTGTCATTTTTTTTCCCCCCGCCCTTGACTATCCCCTGGCCTCCCCCACCCCCCAGCGTCCTGTGTCCTTTGGTTATGCATATATGCATGCATACAAGTCCTTCGGTTGATCTCTTACACCCCTCCCTCCTGCCCCCCAACTTTCCCCGGCCTTCCCGCTGCATTTTGACAATCTGTTCGAGGCAGCTCTGCCTCTGTATCTATTACTGTTCAAAATTTTATAATGGTCTCTATTATCCATGAATGAGTGAGATCATGTGGTATTTTTCCTTCATTGACTGGCTTATTTCACTTAGCATAATGCTCTCCAGTTCCATCCATGCCGTTGCAAATGGTAGGAGTTCCTTCTTTTTTACAGCAGCATAGTATTCCATCGTGTAGATGTACCACAGTTTTCTAATCCATTCATCTACTGATGGGCACTTAGGCTGTTTCCAGATCTTAGCTATGGTGAATTGTGCTGCTATGAACATAGGGGTGCATATATCCTTTCTGATTGGTGTTTCTGGTTTCTTGGGATATATTCCTAGAAGTGGGATCACAGGGTCAAATGGGAGTTCCATTTGTAGTTTTTTGAGGAAACTCCATACTGTCTTCCATAGTGGCTGCACCAGTCTGCATTCCCACCAGCAGTGCACAAGTGTTCCTTTTTCTCCACATCCTCTCCAGCACTTGTCGTTTGTTTATTTGTTGATGATAGCCAGTCTGACAGGTGTGAGATGGTACCTCATTGTTGTTTTGATTTGCATCTCTCGGATGATTAGTGACTTTGAGCATGTTTTCATATGTCTCTTGGCTTTCTGAATGTCCTCTTTTGAAAGGTGTCTATTTAGGTCCTTTGCCCATTTTTTGATTGGACTGTTTATCTTCCTTTTGTTAAGTTGTATGAGTTCCCTATAAATTTTGGAGATTAGGCCCTTATCAGATATGACATTGAACCATGCCACTTTTAAATTTTGTCATTCATGGACAGCTGTTACTTTGATGCATTTGTAGCTACATTATATCTAGAAAAATCTATGAAGAGGACTCTGATGACTTACTCTAAATTGCAGGCTTCTAAGCAGGTCATATCTTTGAACCGGATAAAGATTTATAGAACTTCAAGGAATAACTAAATTCAAAAAACTACTGGCAAGTAAACAGGATAGACAAAAATAACTATAGGACTAAATGAATTGAGAATAATTATTCTTATGACTCTATTTAAAATATTGTTGATTTTTAAATTTTTTGTTTCCCAAATATATGGACAACTAAAAAGCAGACATTCTGCATTGTAGGAACTAACAAATTAGTAACATTCATTTCACAGTATTCCCAGGAGACAAAGATTTTGTCCATTAGGAAATACAATAATAAAGACTCTCTCCAACACTGTTAAAGGGATCTTACCATATCAGGTACCTAACCACGAATGGACATCTGCCCCTCTCTGACACCCGCCTTCATCTCAAGGATGAGAACTGCCGACTCTGGAGGAGGTAGACAACCATCTCAAGACATCAACAAGGCCTGTATACTCAAATTGATGCTGCTCAAACCTTGTTCTTATATCGCCTCATTGTTATTGATTGAATGTATATAAAATGATTTTTATACTGCCATTATCCTCCATATGGTTTCCTAGTGGAAACAATGTCTTCTTAGACCACTTTCCCTATTAGGCATGAAAAATTTAACTTGGGTACCTGCTAATCTTTCCCACCTACTAGACCAGTGATGGCGAACCTTTTGAGCTCGGCGTGTCAGCATTTTGAAAAACCCTAACTTAATTCTGGTGCCGTGTCACATAGAGAAATGTTTTGATATTTGCAACCATAGTAAAACAAAGACTTATATTTTTGATATTTATTTTATATATTTAAATGCCATTTAACAAAGAAAAATCAACCAAAAAAATGAGTTCATGTGTCACGCATGTCATAGGTTCGCCATCACTGTACTAGACAGTGATAGTCTGATTATCACCTATAATAATGAAGTTAATGTTTTGTGAACCACACACTGGTGGTCTATCCCACCACCACCTTTGGTGCATTTTTTTAGGCTATATCTATTATAAAGGACCTACCTTGGACAAACCTCTCCAAGAACACCTCTCTAATAATTCCCCTGGTAAAATTATATGTAGATCTAATCTAAATGAGTATTTTAGATGAATCGTGTCTAAATATAGGAATAGATGAAACTTCCCAGAAGAAAAATTGGAACTTCTGGATAATAGCAGATACTTGTTTCCCTTCAGATTCTTCCTTGTCTAATAGACATTTTCTGTTTCTAACCAGTGTTACTAGTTTATTATTGTTACTTTTGTTCCTGGTATGTAAATGTTATACTAGATGCAGAAAAACAAAACTTTAAAAACAGCAAAATGATTCAGATCATAGTGACTCAAAAAAAATTAGAGATGATCCAGAATACTTTTTTTTAATGGAATTATTATCATTATTATTATTTTCAAATTTCTTTATTGGTTAAGGTATTACACATGTGTCCTCATCCACCCATTAACCCCGAACCTCCCCCCCCCCCACTCATGTTCTCATCCCCCTGTTGTCCGTGTCCATTGGTTTGGCTTATAAGCATGCGTACAAGTCTGTTGGTTTATCTCTTCCCCTTACCCCGACCATCCCCTACTTTCCCTCTGGAGATTGATAGTCTGATCGCTGTTTCTCTGTCTTTGGATCTGTCCCAGTTCATCAGTCTATGTAGTTCTCTATATTCCACAAATGAGTGAGATCATGTGGTATTTATCTTTCTCTGACTGGCTAATTTCACATAGCATAATGCTCTCCAGTTCCATCCATGCTGTTGCAAATGGCAAGAGTTCCTTCTTTTTTACCGCAGCATAGTATTCCATTGTGTAGATGTACCACAGTTTTCTAATCCATTCATCTACTGATGGGCACTTAGGCTGTTTCTAAATCTTATCTATGGCGAATTGTGCTGCTATGAACATAGGGGTGCATATATCTTTTCTGATTGGTGTTTCTGGTTTCTTGGGATATATTCCTAGAAGTGGGATCACAGGGTCAAATGGGAGTTCCATTTGTAGTTTTTTGAGGAAACTCCATACTGTTCTCCACAATGGCTGCACCAGTCTGCATTCCCACCAGCAGTGCAGAAGGGTTCCTTTTTCTCCACATCCTCTCCAACACTTGTTGTTTGTTGATTTGTTGATGATAGCCATTCTGGCAGGTGTGAGATGATACTGCATTATTTTTTTGATTTGCATCTCTCGTATAATTAGTGACTTTGAGCATGTTTTCATATGTCTTTCAGCCTTCTGTATGTCCTCTTTCAAAAAGTGTCTATCTAGGTCCGTTGCCCATTTTTTGATTGGATTGTTTATCTTCCTATTGTTAAGTTGCATGAGTTCCCTATAAATGTTGGAGATTAAACCCTTATCGGTGATATTGTTGGCAAATATGTTCTCCCATGCAGTGGGCCTTCTTGTTGTTTTGTTGATAGTTTCCTTTGCTGTTCAAAAGCTTTTTATTTTGATGTAGTCCCATTTGTTTATTTTCTCTTTAGTTTCCATTGCCCTAGGAGCAGTATCAGAGAAGAAATTCCTTTAGCATATGTCGCCATTTTTTTCTTTACCCCTGTGTTCCTTCTTCGTTTCCTATTTTTTCTTTTTACAGCAGACCCTTTAGCATTTCTTGCATTGGTGGTTTGGTGGTAATAAATTCCTGTAGTCCTTTTTTTGTCCACGAAGCTCCTGATTTCACCCTCAATTTTGATTGATAGCCTTGCTGGGTACAGTATTCTTGGATTCAGACCCTTCCTTTGCATGACTTTGTATATTTCATTCCATTCCCTTCTTGCCTGATGCGTTTCTGTTGAGAAATCAGTCGCTAGCCTGATGGGTGATCCTTTGTAGGTAAATTTTGTCTCTCTCTGGCAGCTTTTAAGATTCTTGCTTTGTCGTTAGTGTTTGCCAATTTAATTATAATGTGCCTTGGCGTTGGTCTTTCGGGGTTCATTTTATTTGGGACTCTGTGAGCTTCGTGGATTTGTGTGAGCTTTTTCTTCCCTATATCAGGGACGTTTTCTGTCATTATTTTTTCAAACAGGTTTTCTATTCCTTGCTCAGTTTCCTCTCCTTCTGGCACCCCTATTATGCGGATGTTGTTTTGTTTTGTCTTGTCCCAAAGTTCTCTTAGGCTCTCCTCCTGCTTTTTAATTTTTTTTTCTAGAAGCTGCTCTGCTTGGGTACTTTTCCTACCTTGTCTTCTAGCTCACTGATGGGGTCCTCTGCTTCTTCTAGTCTACTGTTGATGCTTTCTATTGAGTTCTTTATAGAAGTGATGTCATTTTTCATTTCTTCTTCATTTCCTCTTGATTCTTACACATATTGTTTAATTTGTCTTCCATTCTTTTCATCCACCTTACGGCCATTTCTCTGAATTCTTTCTCTGACAGGTTTCTTGCCTCCACTGCCTCCATTTCGTTTACTTCCTTTTCTGATGATGCCTGTTTTTCTTTCATATGTGGGCTGTTTCTTTGTCTCCCCATGATCTCTCTTTTCCAGGTGTTTGGTTATGTAGTTCTCTCTCTGCTTTCCATGAGGAGGAGCAGGGCTCCTCTTAGTCCACGTATTCACGCTGCTTTAGATCCAGTGTTTCTGGGTCAGTAGCCAATTCCTGGATCCAGAATAGTTTTTAACAAGCATATATAACATCTGCCTGCATCCCATTTACCTGCCATTTTTTTAATAATAATTCGCTTTAAATGCCATCTAAGGTTATGATTTTGTCCCATCCCCAGTGGTCCACCCTGTTCAGCAAGACAACCTAACACTGATACATCCTAGGAAGGAGCCTTCCTAGCACCGTGGGACTCCATTATCCAACCAAAAGTGTGGTCATCAATGCATCCTTTTGTTTGATTTATGACCAAAGGGGGATGTGTGGAGGAAAGGGGCTACATGCTAACCTGACAAGCTCAGGGAAGGCCTGCATAGTGGTCTTGCAAACTCAGAGACCTAAAGTAACCACAAAGGATGGTCTGAAATTAAACTTTAACTAAAAGCAGTTATGGTAGGTAGTTACATCCTAGGCCGGTATCTTCACTGACAAGGTCAACCTTTACCTTAACTGAGCCTATCTGTCTTTTTGCATCTATAATAACATACCCTTGAAATGTCTAGATAAGTTGTAATTTCCCTTTTTCTGGACCCCTTGGGGCACAACCTAATGTGCTGGGCACCAGGACAGATACCACAAATTCTTTCATTATTGTCATGTTAATTGTTCCTGCAACCACCTAAGTATGTGTCTATCATTTTACTTTATATCCAAACCAGATGTTGCCCCCACCCCCACCTCCCTGCTTTGCTTTCTCCTGCCTCTCTAGTCTATCACCAGTGATTTTCATGCAACCCATCTATGTTCCTTCCTTTGATTGCAATGTATAAATATAGATGCAACTCACCATTCTCCAGAGCATTATCTCAGTTCATTGAGATTCCACTTTCCGGCATTTGTTGACAGTTTGGCTCAAATAAAATCACAAAAATTCTTTACAGGTTTGAATGTTTAGAAAACTCACATACATATACACAGATAAGGGTGGAAGAATTGGAGATCAGCATAATCACAGTAAAAACTCTCATTCATTTAAGTTTTAAAACACACAAGGCACTCGTGGCATATGCTTTATAGACTTCAATACATTCCAACACTCCTAAAAAGGCAGAGCTTATCACACCAAATTCACATATGAACATTGTCAGGCTCAGAGAGCTTGTGCTTATCCCTGATTTCACATGTCTAGTGTGTGTCAGAGCTAGAGCTAGACCTGTTCTCTGAATACCAGAGCCCATTCTGTTCACTCTTCCAAGCCTGAGTCAGACTTCCAGTCTCCTCATTTATTTCCCTTCTCCCTATTCATTAATGTTTCTTAGGATATAAAAACAAGGATGTTCTAGCTAAGGATCTTAACACAGGTTTAAAGAAGGAAGGTTGAAAGAAGAAACATAATATGGGCTTCATTTAACTAGGGCTGTGCATCCCTAAGTCCCAGCACTCCTGAGATCTGACTCTGCCTAAGAACTGGCATTTTTGTCTCTCTCTGCATTACAGTGCCCTTCCCCTAGCCCTTCCCCAGGGTGCCCTCTTGTCCAAACTGGAACCTGACGTGATCAACTCTTAACTCTTCCTCTGAAAGCTGCACCTTGCTGCCAGTAGAAGAAATAGGATGAAAATCACCTGCCCTCCTTCTGACTTAGAGCATTCCAACTCCCCAGGGATCCCATCCCTCACCATACACCCTTGTGAAAGCAACAAACTGCTTTACATAAAAGGTAACTTTGACATTGAAATTTAAACCTGCCCACCCACTTGGTGTTTCTACCACATTCTCAAAATGTTTTCCCTAAGAACTAGTCACTGTAGTCTGATAGATCATAATGTTGTATCGTAAATCAGTGAGATAGATATGAGACGCCTTAATGAGCCAATTAATTAGGAGTCTTTATTCATATGGGCCCAGAGGGAGGTGTTTCCCAAATCTCTGAGCCCCGACATAGAGGAAGTTTTCTGTATTTGTACCTTTTAAGCTTCTTTGTCTGCAGATTTCACAAAGAGCTCTGGTAGGTTATTGTTACAGACAGTTTTTAACCTTGAATACATAATGAACCAATACTTGGCATAAGAATATGGGAATTATTATCAGTATTAGTATTAGCCTGTTATGTCAGATGGCTAGCTTGCAAGGTCAGACAGCTAAGTTTTTACGTTTTTCTATTATTCAAACTAAAATAGTGATTTTACAGAATAAGAGACTACCTAAAAATAACAGAGTTGACCTACAGAATAAGAGACTGTCTAAGAATAACAGAGTAGTTCAAACAGCAGTTTTCTAAAAGAGGAATTACTATACTTCAGTAAAACTCACTTATTTGGGGGATATAACACTGACATTGGAGAGCGTATTTTGAAACCACCCTGATATTTTCATTAGAATTTTTAAAATGAGCTATTTGTGTGTGTTTGTGTGTGTGTGTGTGTGTGTGTGTGTGTGTTTGACTGGATGCTGAACACACACACCTATGAGCTTACCTATGTGATTAATGACCAAAGCTTCTCTCATAAGTGATAGTTGAGGAAAGATCGAAGAACATGGAACTCACTGCTTGGGAAACATCTACTGAGGATTAATTTCCTAAAATCCCTGGTATCTTTCCAGGAAGTGAAAAATTGTTTATTGACAGGCGTGCCATCTTTGGTCAGCAAGATTAAAAATAATTAATTGACAGTCTACAGCCTCTTGTCTAACTACATGACCCAGGTGGAAATCCCAGTTTTTCCGTGTGCTGAATGACACCTATACAAGTGTTTCATTACCTTGAAGGTGGCTGAATCTCACATATTTTGTCCAGGCACCAAAAAAAAGAATTCTTATTCTATTCAGATTTTACAGGATTTTGCTTAGGTCAATGCAGAAAGGTACTACAGGTTGAAGTAGGTCAAACTTCCCAGCTAATATTTTATAGGATACTTTTGAAAATTGGACATGAGCCAGTATTTGGAAACAACTGTCACATAATAAGCTCAAAAAAGTTGGAAAATTTCAAGGAAATGTGGCCTCCTCAGCAACTGTATCAGGAAATAAAGAGGGTGGTGGTGATAAAAATTCTAACATCAACATTCTATTGAGCACCTATATGTAATAATTTATGGGGGAGACTGCAAGTGCTCATCCACATCTTGTCTCCCTTTCCTTCCTGGGCCCATGGAGAGACTATAGTACAAAGTGCATTAGTAGTTAGAAATGATCCTGTGGCCAGTCCTTGCCATTGGTGTGTGAGCAGAGGCAATATTTGTCATTTCCAGGCCAAAACATTTGACATCCAGTTTCACTCTGTTCGTGTGTTTTTTCTCACATTAATCAATAAACGTGAAAATCGTGTGTTTATAGAGTAGACCTACAAGAAGCAAGCATCCGGGACACCTGTGTCACCTGTTAGTACAGAATGTCTACCAAGCCACATGGAGAAATAGACTTTTATTATATTAAGCTGTTCATATTTCAGGTTTGCCTGTTACATCATTTAGCAGTAACTTTTTCTGGTTAAAACACAGCTTTTGTTTCTGACTTTAGGCTTATTTAAATATTTTAATTGCTAAGATAACTGTGCACATATACTCGTTGCAAGACTTTCTAACGGTACTGAGAACTGATGGTTGTCCCCCTTTACAAATAAAAAATGCTGTCCCTTCCTCAAAGGTGAAACACAATTAACACTGAATATATATTATTTTAAAGCTGATTCTAGTTTTCTTTTCCACATATACATGTATTATAAAAATCTATTGTGATATTTTTCATATACATGGGTTCACTAATCTTTTTTTATTCTCTCAATATTTGAAACCAATGTATATTTTTATCTCAGACTTCAACGTTTTCACCTCTGCAGGTTAATTTGGGTTTTTTTTATACGTTCTACATCTCTAACCAGTTTAATCTGTCTTGTTCTTTGAAAAAAAAATACTGTTATAACTGTTTGTCTACTCCAGTGATGGCGAACCTATGACACGCGTGTCAGAGGTGACACGCGAACTCATTTTTTTGGTTGATTTTTCTTTGTTAAATGGTATTTAAATATATAAAATAAATATCAGAAATATAAATCTTTGTTTTACGATGGTTTCAAATAGCAAACATTTCTATATGTGACACGGCACCAGAGTTAAGTTAGGGTTTTTCAAAATGCTGACACGCAGAGCTCAAAAGGTTCGCCATCACTGGTCTACTCCTTGTATCATCTGGATCATTTCCAGTTTAGATTGATTAATTTTCTCCTAATTATTGATTATACATCCCTGCTTCTTTGCATACCTGGTGACATTTGAATTGATGCCACACATTGTGAAATCATGATTTTACCTTGTTCATTCTTGTCCACAACAAATGAACTTTTTAAAAACTGTTACACCAATATTCTCCAGCTCTGTTTTGTCATGCTATTCAGTTACTTAAAAACAAAATAATACTTCTGAGTTTTTGCTTTCAAGCTTTGTCAGATGGAACCATAGCAGCATTAACTAAGGCTTATGTTACCACAATGCTAAGACAAGCACTTTTGGGGGGAACATTTTAAAGTCATTTGCTTAGTTATTCCATATGTACCTTGGTACAATGGATTTCTGTCGTTTCACTGAGAAATCTGAGGGGACAACTCAAACTACAGCGGCCATCAAGTATCAATGGAGTCATTTCAGGAAAGCATGAAAGTTTGAGTTGCTTGAGTCTTTATGACTCCAGAGGTTGTATGACTCCTGAGGCTATCACAAACACCTGAAACCTTGTTAGTGGGTGATAACTGGCTTATTATTATTATCAGTTTAATAGAATATAAAGAATGGACTAGGAATAGAAGAGAGAATATCAGCAAATCACATAGTGAATCTATGTATTTTTTCATAATACATATATACATATGTATTTTTTCATAATACATATATATATACGCAGAGAAAAGCAATCTTGGTTGATATTTCTCTTTTTAAAAATTTAAATTTATTTTGAAAGTATTACAGATGTCCCCCTTTTAATTTTTCTCAATGACCCCCTCCACCCTGAACCTGCCCCTCTCAGGCCTTCACTACACTATTGTCTATGTCCATGGACTATGCATATATGCATATGAGTTCCTGGTTAATCTCTCCCCATCCACCCCTCACCCCTATCTTCCCTGAGATTCGTCAGTCTGTTCCATGCTTCTATGGCTCTGGATCTATTTTGTTTAATAGTTTATTTTGTTCATTAGTTGCCACATATGAGTGGGGTAATGTGATACTTGTCTTTCTCTGACTGACTTATTTCGCTTAGCATAATACTCTCCAGGTCCCTCCATGCTGTCTCAAAGGGTAAGAGATCCTTATTTTTTACAGCTGCAGAGTGTTCCATGGTGTAAATATACAACAGCTTTTTTTAGTCACTCATCTCCTGATGGTCACTTGGTCTATTTCCAAATCATAGCTATTATAAATTGTGCTGCTATGAGCATAGAGGTGTATATATTCTTTCTGACTGGTGTTTCAGGCTTCTTAGGATAAAGACTTAAATGTAAGTTGAGAAACCAAAGTTCTTGGAAGAAACCATAGGCAGCAAAATCTCAGACATCTCTCATAGCAATATGTTTGCCGATACATCTCCTTGGGCAGTGGTCAGCAAACTGTGGCTCGTGAGCCACATGCGGATCTTTGGCCCCTTGAGTGTGGTTCTTCCACAAAATACCAACTTCTGTGCATGGGCCACGAAGTTTCAATCGCACTGTATGTGTGCGCCCGCACATGGTATTTTGTCTAAAAGCCACACTCAAAGGGCCAAAGAACCGCATGTGGCTCACGAGCCACAGTTTGCCGACCACTGTCCTAGGGCAAGGGAAACTAAGGAAAAAAATAAACAAATGGGACTACATCAAAATAAAAAGCTTCTGCACAACAAAAGAAACCATCAACAAAATTAAAAGGGAGTCCACTGTGTGAGAGAACATATTAACCAATGATACATCTGATAAGGGGTTAATTTCCAAAATACATAAGGAACTCATACAACTTACCATAAGGAAGGGAATCCAATTTAAAAATGGGCAAAAGCCTGGCTGGTTTGGCTCAGTGGATAGATTGTCGGCCTCTGGACTGAAGGGTCCCAGGTTGGATTCCAGTTAAGGGCACATGCCCAGGTTGTGGGCTGGATCCCCAGTGGGGGGGGGGGGGCGAGCATGCAGGAGGCAGCTGATCCATGATTGTCTCTCATCATTGACGTTTTTATGTATCTCTCTCCCCCTCTCCCTTCCTCTCTGAAATCAATAAAAATATATTTTAAAAAATGGGCAAAGGACCTAAATAGATGCTCCTCCAAAGTGAACATACAGAAGGTCAAGAGACATATGAAAAAATGCTCAAAGTCCTTAATCATTAGAGAGATGCAAATTGAAACACAATAGCCATTGATAGCCAGAATATATGCACCTCTATGTTCATAGCAGCACAATGCACACCTATCTGAATAGCTATCATCAACAAATGACAAGTGCTGGCAAGGATGTGGAGACAGGGAACCCTAATACACTGCTGTGAGAATGAGAATGGTGTAGCCACTATGGAAAACAGTATGGAGTTTCCTTAAAAAATTAAAAATGGAACTGCCATTCACCCCAGTGATCTCAATTCTAGTGTATTTTTTAATATTATATATAATATATCTATATCCTATCTAATAAAAGAAAAACATGGTAATTAGCCGTACATCCGCTACCCTTCCCATTGGCTAATCATGGCGATATGCAAATTAACTGCCAGCCAAGATGGCAGCCGGCAGCCAGGCAGCTTGAAGCGAACATGAGGCTTGCTTGCTTCAGTGACGGAGGACTCCAACATTCCCCGCCTGCCGCTGCCGGCCTCTGAGCTTGCAGTTTGAAACATTGTTACAAATATAGAAGCTAAACAAAACCCCAAAAACCTGCTTTCAGCCAGCCGGGATCTCAGAGTTGGAGTTGAAACAGTGTTTCGATTATAGAACCCAAACAAACCAGAAACCTGCTTTCAGCAGCCGAGGCCTAAGAGCTGGAGCCAAGCCTCAGAGCTAAAGCTGGCCCAGAATAAAAAGAAAAAAGAAAAAAAGGAGCGGTTGGGAGCTTCAGTCACCCGCCAGCCTGAAAACAACCCTCAGCCCCTCACCCAGACTGGCCAGGCACCCCAGTGGGGACCCCATCTTGAAGGGGGTGTGACCAGCTGCAAACAGCCATCATCCCATCATCCAAGATGGCCAGGCACCCCAGTGGAGACCCCCACCCTGATCCAGGACACCCTTCAGGGCAAACCAGCCAGCCCCCACCCGTGCACCAGGCCTCTATCCTATATAGTAAAAGGGTAATATGTCTCCCAGCACCGGGATCAGCGGAGCCGTGAGGCCTCCTGGCACCAGGATCAGCGTGACAGGGGGCAGCGCCCAAACCCCCTGATCGCCCTGCGGCTCTGTGTGTGACGTGGCAGGGCCACAACCTCCCTAACCGCCCTGCTCTGTTCGTGACAGGGGAAGGTGCCCCAACCCCCTGATCAGTCGGGTTCTGTGCCTGATAGGGGGGAGCTCCCCAACCCCCTGATTGCCCTTCGGCTCTGTGTGTGACAGGGTGCGGTGCCCAACCCCCTGATCAGCCCTGCTCTGTGTGTGACAGGGTGCGGCGCCCCAACGCGCCCCCCCACGGGCCCTGCTCTGTGTGTGACAGGGTAGAGCCATAACCTCCCCATCAGCCCTGCCCTGAGTGTGAGAGTGGCAGCGCCCCAACCCCCTGATTGGCCCTGCTCTGTGGGTGATAGAGGGCGGCGCCCCAACCACCTCCCACCTGCTCTGTGTGTGACGGGGTAGAGCCATAACCTCCCCATCAGCCCTGCCCTGAGTGTGACAGGGTGCGGTACCCCAACCCCCTGATCTACTCTGCTCTGTGTGTGACAGGGGGCGGTGCCCCAACTCCCTATCAGCCCTACTCTGTGAGTGACAGGGGGGAGCTCCCCAACCCCCTGATGGGCCCTGCTCTGTGCATGACAGGAGGGAGCTTCCCAATTCCCTGATCGACCCTGCTTTGTGCGTGACAGGGTACGGAGCCCAACCCCCCTATGGGGCCTGCTCTGTGAGTGACAGGGGGCAGCTCCCCAACCCCCTGATTGGCCCTGCTCTGTGCATGACAGGGGGTGGCGCCGCAACCTCCCCATCGACCCTGCCTTGAGTGTGACAGGGGGCAGTGCCCCAACCCCCTAATTGGCCCTACCCTGAGCGTGACTGAGGGTGGCATCACAACCTCCCGATCCGCCCTGCTCTGTGCATGACAGGGGGTGCCGCCCCAACTCCCCAATCAGCCCTGCTCTGAGCCTGACCAGGGGCTACACCTAGGGATTGAGCCTGCCCTCTGCCACCCGGGAGCAGGCCTAAGCCAGCAGGTCGTTATCTCCCGAGGGGTCCCAGACTGCGAGAGGGCACTGGCCGCGCTGATGGACACCCCTCCCCCCCCCGAGTGCACAAATTTTTGTGCACCGGGCCTCTAGTATATATATAAAAGCCTAAACTACCATTATGACTGGTCAACTGGTTGCTATGACTCACACTGATCACCAGGGGGCAGATGTTCAATGCAGGAGCTGCCCCTGGTGGTCAGTGTGCTCGCACAGCCAATCTCCTGCAACTGGCCAACCTCCTGCAGTCCCTCCCCCTGGCTGGCCGGCCCCACATCAGCCCCGATTGCCAGCCAGACCAAGGGACTCCACTTGTGCACAAATTCGTGCACCAGGCCTCTAGTCATGTATATATTCTTATTATGAATGATGGTTAAAGAATCACTCTGCTAGACAATGCAATGTACTAATAAGATAATGTCAAAATTTAGGGCCTCAGCTCTGGCCAGCGTTTCCCAGTGGTTAGAGTGCCAGCCTGAACACTAAGGGGTCACATGTTTGATTACTGGTCAAGGGCAAGTTCCTGGGTTGCAGGTTTGATCCCAGGCCCTAGTGCGGGAGTGTACAGGAGGCAACCAATTGATATGTCTCTCTTACGTTGATGTTTCCCTCTCCCTCTCCATCCCTCCCTTGCAGTCTTTCTAAAAAGCAATGGAAAAAATATCCTCGGGTGAGGATTAACCAAAAGAATTTAGGAGCTCACAAAATCTTGGGCATCAGTCTTTTCTTTGTATTATGTACATCTTTAAGAACAGAAGGTCCTCTGCCCTGCCCGTGTGGCTCAGTGGTTGAGAAAGGTCAGGGTTTGATTTCCAGTAAGGGCACATGCCCAGGTTTCAGGCTTGATCCCCAGTAGGGGGCTTGCAGGAGGCAACCAATCAATGATTTCTCTCATATCATTAATGTTTCCAATTTCTCTCTCCATCTCCTTTCCTCTCTGAAATCAATAAAAGTATATGTTTTTTTTAAAAAAAAGAACAGAAGGTCTTCAAGAGATTAATTCTACAGGGTAAATAAAAGGAATAGGTCACTGTGTTTTGAGATTCATTCATGTTGTGTGTCTCAGTACTTTGTTCCTATTTGTGTGTATTTTAAAAACATAAATTTTTAACTTTTTAGTCCTTAAAATATTTTTTTTTAAATGAAGAAAAGAGACTGGCTGGCGTGGCTCAGTGATTGAATGTAGACCTATGAACCAGGAGGTCATGTTTTGATTCCCAGTCAGGGCATACACCCAGGTTTCAGGCTTGATCCCCAGTAGGGGGCTTGTATGAGATTGTCAATCAATGATTCTCTCCCATCATTGATGTTTCTCTCTCCCTCTCCCTTCCTCTCTGAAATCAATAAAAAAAATATTAAAAAATAAATAAACAAAAGAAGTATTGGAGTTGTCAACAGATCCAAGGAAGGGAATATTCAAGAACCTCATAGGCCCTGCCTTACAATGAGTGCTTGTGCAGCAACCCTGTCACTAACAAGGTAGCATTTTGGGCATCATATCTATTGTTCAAGTAGAAAATTAAAGAGGTCATCAGAAAGCTACTTTTGCTGACAAATGTCATAAAGGACTAGGACTGTTAGGTCGCTGAAGGAGGAATGCAGGAGGCCAGAGTGGTGAGGGATTACGAATTTATTCGATCATCTGCACACCAAGTGGCTGAGCCTGGATGGCTCCAGCATCCAGTGAGGGGAGTCAGCGGCTTTTAAAGGATTTTTGGTGGGCTTTTCCCTGGGAGGAGACTTCTTTATGCATACCTGGAGGGGAGAGAATGGAATGTGATCACCACAAGTGAAATGTGGTCTTCAGCAAAGGGAATGTCCATAGTGAAATGACCTGAAAAGCCAGTTCCTGGGGGACGGGCATCAACTCAATTGCTCCATCAAACCTAACAAGGACGACTTTCCTGAAGTCAGGAGAGCTTCTGAGTAGATGGAACTGTTTTTTGTCTTGACTTGAAGTGTTATGTTTTAATAAGCTAGTTTATTAATATTAATAATATAAGACAGCAAAGGGGAAGCCATACATTATAAGCATGGTTATCTGGGCAGCTTCACCAGGAAATGATAGCTTCATGCTCCCCAGGCAATCAACGCTGGTCCATTCCCTGCAGATCACTGGGGGAAGGGAATCGAACAAAGGGGGAGATGGGCTCATGTGCAGTGAAGTCTGGGTGACATAGGGAAGATGTTTGCCTGTCAGTCTAGCCTTGGGAAAAAGATCATTGGCTAGAGGATGAAGTCTCTGCAAGCGCACAAAACCTTGGAAGGTAAAAATCCTCAGAGAGAGTTCCCCTTTCTTGTCTTCTGGTCCTCCCTTACTCTTTCTTGCTCCATGACCCACACTTGCTTGCCATGTGGCCTTAAGCAGCTTCATGGCCTATGGCCATGCAGACCCCACACACAATGAACTGCAGCTGGGAACACAAGCTAACTTAGCCAGATGCTGGTCTGGACTGTACTTTAATATGGAACAAATTCTGGCCAGTGGCCCTAATTCTGGCCCTACTGAAGATAAGATTAGACTGCTTCCATGGCAAGACAGACAGATATGGAACCTTGGAGGGGAACCCCCTTAATTTTACATCATCAATAAAGCTTTGCTCAAAAACTCGTCCTCCAGAAATTCTTTTCCCTGCAGCACCCCAAGGACTCCACTTCCACTGATAACAGAAGAAGGTTGACTCCACCAAGCACTTCCATGCCTTTACCAACAAAATGGACCTTACCTTTGATGGGAAGCTGAGTAATGACAAAGACATGCCCTAGTCTGGCCATTTGATGACTATTCTGGATCATGATATTCAGGAAAAGCAATAGAGCCACTGAGGAGGAAATCTGGGATCTATGCTGAAAGGAATCACTTAATCTATTGAGAGCCTATGAAGCTCATCTACAGAGATATCACTGAAGAGAAGACCTGAGGTACTACCGGATTCTCAACAGTGATCCTGCATGCTATGAATACATGTGGAGTCCAACAGCCTATGCCGAAAACAATGAGGTCCTGGATTTTTTTTTTTAACCAGGGTCCTTGCTACAGTCTCCATGACCCTCCCTTCCTGGCATGTAGAGGCTGTAAGAGATGAGGAAGAGAAATCCCAAGCCAGAATTGGAGCCAAGGGTGGCTTTCTGCCAGAGCCAGTGCACATGATAGGACCAAGTACATAGATTTGGTAATGAATTTATCAATATGACACAAAAACAGAACAATAAAAGAAAACAATAGATAAATTAGACTTAAAATTTAAAAAAATTATATATCACAGGATATTAGGAAATTTAAAAGGCAACCTATAGAATGGGAGAAAATATTTGCAAGTCATATATCTGATAGGATATACAAATACCCAACAAGCATATGAAAAGAAGATTTATTCAGTTGTCATCAGGGCAATGCAGATCTAAATCACAATGATGTATTACTTCACATAATTTAAAGAAATGGCAAATAAGTATTGGTGAGGATGTGGAGAGATTGGAACCCTTGTAAATAGATGGTGGAAATGTAAAATGCAACAGCCCCTGTGGAAAAACGGTTTAGCTGTTTCTTAGAAAGCTGAACATAGAATACCATATGGCCCAGCAATTGCACTTCTCGGTTTAAATACAAAAGAAGTTTAAAAAGATACTCAAACAAATTCTTGATACAAATGTTCACTATTCTCAAGAGCCAAAAGGTAGAAACAGCCCAAATGCCCATCAATGGATACATAAACAAATTGTGGAATTACTGTGCAGCCATAAAAGGAAAAGATGTACTGATACATGCTGCAATGTAAATGAACCTTGAAAATATTAAGAAACCAGACATAAAAGATCAGATATTGTATGATTCCATTTACATAAAATACCCAGAATAGGTAAACCCATAGTACAGAAAGCATATTGGTGCTTACCAGAGGCTGGAGGAGAGAGCTTTAGGGAGTGACTGCCTAATGGCTACTAGGTTTCCTTTGGCAGAAATGACACTTTGGGAACTTGAGATAGTGGTTGCACAACATTGTGAATGTACTAAATACCAATCAAATGTACACTTTACTAATGGTTAATTTTATGTTATGTTGATTTTACCACAGTTGAAAAAATTCCCAAGTTAAAAATCTTTCTGGCTGTACTATTTTGAACAGAAATTGGAGGCGTTCGTTGCACAATGGTCTGTGCATTAAAGCAGACTCACAATTATTTCCTAAGAATTTTGGCTCCATTTACAGGAACTTCCTGAGTGGGGTTGGTTGCCTTCCACTCAGGCATAAGTCCTTATTATGTTCCTCAATTTTCACATGAGTTATGTGAACTCAACCTTTGACTCAACTATTAATTATGGCATATTGTTTGTTTACTTGTAACTTAACTGCTATAATTTAGTGGTATACAATAGTTACTATTTAAGATGTGATTTATGATAGACACTTTACAGGGCACTTTGTTTTATCCCAGGACATTTTTGGTTTCCCGTATGAAATTTATCTGGGTCATCTCTCCTCTGCCAATAACCACAGCTCTTTTCCTAGGCGCTTTCTCTGGGTGCCAGAGCCTACATAGCCTCTGAAATAGGCTTTTTTTCGTTTTCTTTTTAAAAATGAGAAAACCAAGGCATAGAGAGGCTTAGCAACTTTCTCAAGATCACAGCACTATTAAGTGATGTTGATGTTATAAAAACTCTATAGCCCATGGACACAGACAATAGGGGGGTGAAGGCTTGGGGGGGCGGGGGTGCAGGGTAGGCTAAAAGAGGTCAATGGGAGAAAAGGGGGAACTTAGGCAATACTTTCAACAATCAAGATTTAAAAAATAAAACAAACAAACAACAACAACAAAAAACCACACCAAAAACTCAAGACTTTAAAGTTGGGTCTCTGAATCCCTTTGTACACGGCCTCTCTAAGCAGGCAGAACACTATCTCACTAATACCTACTGAAGAAGTAATTCTAGTAAATGATTAGAGGAAAGACTTATAATGTATGTTTTCCTTTAAGTGCTTTAAAATCTACTCAGTGATTAAATCGAATGACCAAAAGCCTTGTGCCTGAAATTTACATCCTCCCCTAACCACACTAAGATTGCATTCAGTGAATTTCACTATGTCTTTTTATTTTTTTTATTTTTAATTGCTTAAAGTATTACAAAGGGTATTACATATGTATCCATTTTATCCTCCTGCCCTAGACAGTCCCCTAGCCTCCCCTATCCCCCAGTGTCTTATGTCCATTGGTTATGCTTATATGCATGCATACAAGTCCTTTAGTTGATCTCTTACCCCCCTACCTCCTGCCCCCCAACCCTCCCCGGCCTTCCCGCTGCAGTTTGACAATCTGTTTGAGGCAGCTCTGCCTCTGTATCTATTATTGTTCAAAAGTTTAGAATGGTCTCTATTGTCCATGAATGAGTGAGATCATGTGGTATTTTTCCTTCATTGACTGGCTTATTTCACTTAGCATAATGCTCTCCAGTTCCATCCATGACGTTGCAAATGGTAAGAGTTCCTTCCTTTTTAGAGCAGCATGGTATTCCATCGTGTAGATGTACCACGGTTTTCTAATCCATTCATCTACTGATGGGCACTTAGGCTGTTTCCAGATCTTAGCTATGGTGAATTGTGCTGCTATGAACATAGGGGTGCATATATCCTTTCTGATTGGTGTTTCTGGTTTCTTGGGATATATTCCTAGAAGTGGGATCACAGGGTCAAATGGGAGTTCCATTTTCAGTTTTTTAAGGAAACTCCATACTGTCTTCCATAGTGGCTGCACCAGTCTGCATTCCCACCAGCAGTGCACAAGTGTTCCTTTTTCTCCACATCCTCTCCAGCACTTGTCGTTTGTTGATTTGTTGATGATAGCCAGTCTGACAGGTGTGAGATGGTACCTCATTGCTGTTTTGATTTGCATCTCTCGTATAATTAGTGACTTTGAGCATGTTTTCATATGTCTCTAGGCTTTCTGAATGTCCTCTTTTGAAAGGTGTCTATTTAGGTCCTTTGCCCATTTTTTGATTGGATTGTTTATCTTCCTTTTGTTAAGTTGTATGAGTTCCCTATAAATTTTGGAGATTAGGCCCTTATCAGATATGACATTGGCAAATATGTTTTCCCACACAGTGGGTTTTCTCATTGTTTTGTTGATGGTTTCTTTTGCTGTGCAGAAGCTTTTTATTTTGATGTAGTCCCATTTGTTCATTTTTTCTTTAGTTTCAAGTGCCCTAGGAGCTGTATCAGTGAAGAAATTGCTTCGGCATATGTCTGAGATTTTGTTGCCTTTGGATTCTTCTAGAATTTTTATGGTTTCCTGTCATACATTTAATTCCTTTATCCATTTTGAGTTTATTTTTGAAATTTCACTATGTCTTAATGTCATCTACTCACAGCAGATGACACAGAAATACTAGGGATTCATTATAACGTGTAGGTAGGAATGTTATCAAAGACTTTCTTGTTACATTGCAGTCTTTTAATGAAAACTTTGGGAGAAATTGCTTTCAGATGATAGTATCAGGAAGAGCGGGTTACTCTTAAGCAATTAGTTTTTATCCTATGGAACATGATTGTGTCACTCTTCATCTTTCCTCCATACACAGCCTGCTAGAAATGTACTTTGGTTTATCCAGAGAAGTACCATGACCATACTATATCTCATCACTGCCTGCAGGTGTTGTTCCTAATCTTGTTTCCATTTCCTAAAAAAAGTATTTGTAATTAATCCTTTCTTGTGTTTTATATCTTTGTGATACCTTTAAAAGTTTTTGTAATAGATGAGGGCATAAATAAATGCACTTATGAGACAATTAGCACCATAGTTTATTTCAAAGCTTTTGATTGCTGCAGAACTATCCTACACATGGTGTGGTAAATAAATAATAGTGAATTGTGGCTCTCAACTTCTTTTGGATTTATCCTGTCTTGGTTTAGGAATAGCACTATCCAGGCAAGAACATGTACAGATTACAATAGGAACATAGCAAACCAAAGGAACTTTCAGTTGAGCATTATGCAAGGTAATGTATCGAAAAGATTATGTTTCAGGGATCCATACAAATCTTAAGGCCTGCCAACTACAAAAAGTGAATGGGATAGGATGGGGTGTTTGGATGAAGATTCAAAGATGCATCAACAAGTCATAACTATATATTTATGTTTTTGATTATCTGTTTGGGGAATTTTACTTGTATGCTGGTTGTGGCATTGAAGCATGGCAGAATGCACTCAGTTTCTTGTTCTTGGATAACCACTATGTGTAATTATTTAAGTACATGAACCCTGTTTTATCTTAATTTATTCAAGTATGTCCTTAGTGGGGGGGGGGGGGGAGAGGTGGGTACATTAAGTAATAAATGTGTGCTTATTTAAAGGCCTGACTAGGTAGACCACATAAAACTTTGTTTATAATAAATGTACAAGATTTTTTTGACAATCTATTTAGTTATAAGTGTTCAAAATGTGTTACTTATATTATCTATGGTAATCACTGATGAGGTTTATTTACCTCAGCAATTAGCAAAAGGCCAGGAAGTTACACATTGAATCATCTTGTGATTAGGAGAGCATTCAGCTATGCTGTCAAACCAATTTTATTAAATTCTGTCAGTCTGATTTTAACAGATGTAATGAATGCATAGGTTGTCAATCAGAGTACAGAATATTACTTTTAAAGTAGCTAGTATTTCCAATTATAACTCTATCACTTCATGTTTTTCTATAATTGCCTTACCTGTGGTTTTTATTGTATTCCTATTTAGGAGATCAGTGGTATTCAGGAAAATAATTTCCTGTAAAGATGAATGACAGTGTTTTTTTTTTTTGCCATAGTTTGTGCTTAATTATGGTATGCCAATCATGATGATTCACAGTGACATTGGCCCTTAGGGCCCATAAAATAATCTGGCATTGGGAAAGTCATCATTTTAACATCAATTAAAAGTTGAACACAACATTATTAGTTCTGTGCAACTTCAGAATTCCACCAGCATTGGTAACTAAAGTCATTGCATCTGCTGAATTATTTTTGAAATTTGCATGAGGCATAAGTGAAAGGTGATGAATGGACTTCACTTAAAAGCTTTGTCCCTCATATGATATTACCAAGGAACTGAAAAACATCAGCCACAAAATGAAAGAAAATTTTTGTAAATTCTGTATTGGAGAAATTTTTACTATCTAGAACATATATATGTGTGTATTTATGCATATGTTCTTACAACTAAAAAAACAAAAAGACTACCCAACTGAAAATGTACAGAGGACTTTAGTACTTAAAAGTTAAATATAGTATTACTATATGACTCCTAAATTCCACTTTTAGGTATGTACACAAAATAACTGAAAACACTCAGATGCTGTATGCCATTATTCACTGCAACATCTGTTATAATAGCCAAAGGTGGGAAAACCCCAACTGTCCATCCATAGATGAAAGGATAAATAAATATATATACACTAGGGGCCCGGTGCACGAAATTCGTGCACTGGGTGTGTGTGTGGGGAGGGGAGAGTCCCTCAGCCCAGCCTGCCCCCTCTCACATACTGGGAGCCCTCAGGCGTTGACCCCCATCACCCTCCAATTGCAGGATCAGCCCCTTGCCCAGGCCTGATGCCTCGGCCAGAGGCGTAGACCCCCATCACCCTCCGATCGCCTGATCGGCCCCTTGCCCAGGCCTGACGCCTCCGCCAGAGGTGTCAGGCTTGGACAGGGGACCCCCATCTCCCCCTGATCACTGGCTCTGGCCCCCGCCCAGGCCTGAGGCCTCTGGCCCAGGAATCATGCCTGGGCAGGGGACCCCCATCTCCCTCTGATCGCTTGCTCCACCCCCCGCCCAAGCCTGACGCCTCTGACCCAGGCTTCAGGCCTGGGCAAGGGGACCATCATATCCCCCCAATCCCCGGCTCAGCCCCCCACCCAGGCCTGATGCCTCGGCCAGAGGAGTTGACCCTCATCACCCTCCAATCACCAATCACCGGATCGGCCCCTTGACCAGGCCTGAGGCCTCCTGCAGAGGTGTCAGGCCTGGGCAGGGGACCCCCAGCTCCCCGCGGTTGCAGGCTCCGCCCCTGCCCAGGCCTAACGCCTCTGGCTGAGGCGTCCGGCCCGGGCAGCGGGGACCCGCAGCTGCAGCGGCCCCATGATCGTGGGCTCCGCTTTAGGCCCAGGCAAGGGACCCCTAGCTCCCGGGACTGCCAGCTTCGACCGTGCCCAGCTCCCATCGCTGGCTACACCCCTACTTCCTGCTATCACTGGCCAGGGCGGCACAGGCGCCTGATTCTCCGATCATGGCTGGGGGGCAGGGCAAAGGCGGCCCCAGGGCCGCCTTTGCCCTGCCCCCCAGCTCTTAGCTCCCCCCTGGGTTTCCGATCACTGTCAGTGGCAGGGGGCTTCTTCCTGCTTTCCCTTTCGCCTCCCTGCATTGTGCCTACATATGCAAATTAACCTCCATCTTGTTGGCAGTTAACTGCCAATCTTAGTTGGCAGTTAACTGCCAATCATAGTTGGCAGTTAACTGCCAATCATAGTTGGCAATTAACTGTCAATCATAGTTGGCAGTTAATTTGCATATAGCCCTGATTAGCCAATGAAAAGGGTATCATCGTACGCCAATTACCATTTTTCTCTTTTATTAGATAGGATACAATGGAACATTATTCAGCCCTAAGAGAAATAAAGTCCTGATACATGCTATAACATGGGTAAATATTGAAAATATTATGCCAAGTGAAATAAGCCAGATACAAAAGGATAAATATTATATGATTCCACTATACTAAATATCTGGAAAGGAAAAATATAATCAGAATATAGATTAGAGACTACAAGGTCTGGGAAGAGGGGAAAATCAGAATAATTTATTATTGATTATATAATTTATATTTGAGGTGGATAAAAAGTTTTGGAAATAATAATGATAGCTATGCAACATTCTGAATGTACTTAATGCCACTGAATTTTACATAAAACTGACAAATTTTTGTCATATATACTTCATGACAGTAAAAATACAATGTATAAACAATTCTGCTCACTTTAGTGTAACAGTTCATAACCCCTTTCCTACCAAGTCTATCTTCATCTTGATTTTTTTCTTCCACTGACCTGGTGTTTGTTTTGAAAAAGCTGGCTTTCAAAACAATGTTTTTATTAAATAATAATCATTCATCTATTCTTATTAAGATTTGAAATTGCTCAGCAGTGTTTTCATAGAGGGTAAGGGAGCAAAAATGTGGTTCCTTGTTTTTTTCGAGTTGTAGTAGAGGCTATTATATACTGCCCAGATAACCCTTCAAAACTGAAACCCAGCTTGTGGAAGTACTGCCTGTTGAGAGCTTGCAGTTGTCAGCCCTTTTGGAGAATTGTCCTTCATTGAAGAAAAGAGAGCCAAGGTCTGGAGTTTTTTCCATAGGCAAACTGCATCTAATGACTGGTTGATAAAGGGGTATACAATTTGATTCTAACACCTCACTCTAGAACTAATTTGAAGAGCCCTTCTAGATTTCAAGCTTCACATAGGGTCAGCTAAGATCTTTTTGTGATTGAACCACAGCCCACCTGCTACTTAATCCTGCTTTATTCTCTTCTATCACAGAAGTTGCTCCTGAACGCACTCCTTGATAAACTTCCTGGAAAGTAATCTTTTTAATGTATGCTCTGCTCCATGACACTGAACTGTATAAGTTAAGATAATTCTGAGTGATATACAGGTATTTTAAAAAAATATTTGTATTGATTTCAGAGAGGAACAGAGAGGGAGAGAGAGATAGAAACATCAACGATGAGAGAGAATCATTGATTGGCTGCCTCCTGCATGCCCCCTACTGGGGATCAAGCCTGCAACCCAGGCACATACCCTGACCAGGAATCAAACTGTGACCTCCTGGTTCATTGGTCGATGCTCAACCACCGAGCCACACTGGCTGGGCGTTAATATTTTTAATATTATTATTTATCAATGATTTATTATTTATCACTGATATGGTTAATTTATAGCAATATTGTTTATTGGGTTAAGAGCCCAGACTGCCTGCATTCAACCTTCACTACTTAATGTGCAATTATTTTAAACAAATTGCTTGAACTCAGGAGCCTTAGTTTCATTATCTTTAAAATTAAAATGATAATACTGTAAACAATTCTATGAGGATAAAATCAATATTTCTATGGTGCTTAAAACACTATCCTTTATAATAAGAGGCTAATATGCAAATCAACTGAATGGCAGAACGACTGGTCACTATGATGCGCACTGACCACCAGGGGGCAGATGCTCAAGGCAGGAACCCCACGGAGGGAGGAGGGCGGGGGGGCGGGCCTGAGCTGGCAGTCAGACATCCTTCGAGGGCTCCTGGATTGCGAGAGGGTGCAGGCCAGGCTGAGGGACCCCCTCTGAGTGCACAAATTTTGTGCACTGTTCCTCTAGTCTACCATGAGGTCAGTATAAATGTTTATTAAATAAAACCAAAAATATAGCCAGTAATTTATGTATGAAATTATCAGATAAAAAGGGTAACATTTTTCTAACTCAGATATTTATGTAATGGAAATAGATAGTGTTTTATTAAGGAACACTGTAGCCAGGGTACAATTAAGGTATTACTTGTATTAGAAATGTAATTCACAGAATCATAATTGGTCTTAGTTAAATGTGAAAGCTAACTTTAGATTTTTAATTAGTCATTAGACCTCTAGAGAAAAGCACTGTGTGTGGAATACTGTAGTTAGCCTAATTGTAAGACCAGGTCCAGTGTCTCTATCAGCTATTACTACAAATATGCTGAAAAAACAAATCCACCATAAAATTCTGTGATTTAGAACATGACTTTACACTAAAGCGTATGAGGTTGGACTTTTTGTGTTGTGTTGTGTTGTGTTGTATCTAAGTCTCCACGCAAATAAAAAACTTTACCATCACCAGCTCTGTGAACAAGTCAACAACCTTTAATCTTACAATATGGATTAGTTTCATACTTTTCTAGTTATCTCCTATAAGGGAAATTATGAATGCATTTTATGTAAAAAATCCATCCTCAGATTTTCCTCTTTTGGCTGGACATATAACTCATGATTTTTGTTGCTATTTATTCTTCCTGAATTGTAGCTAAATTGGTTGCCTTTCCTAGAGCAACTGGGCAGGTATTATGGCCCTTGATTTCTTGATAGAAGTAGACAGAGTCATTATTGAGTTAAATTTATCTTTTTATCACATGTAAATGGTGCTCGATATTTACCACAGATTATATCACAAGAGGGGAAATGGTTAGACATTCATCTATACTCAAGCAATTAATTCCTGAGTACATTAGCAACCTGTCCACATATGACATTATTTAGGAGGACTCCGTTTTGAGACTGCTAACCTCATACATAAAATATTATATATATACTAGAGGCTCAATGGACGAAATTCATGCAAGGGGCTCAGCCTCCGCCGTGGTGGCTGCCTCAGCCCATGGCCGCTGCTGCGGCTTCCTCTGGAAGGTTTTCCAGTCTACTTAGCATATTGTGCTTTTATTATCTATCTATCTACATATATAATTATAGTATGTATAATTATATCTAGTTATAATACATATATTCTCTACACATATAGAATACAGAATTTTTATATATAATACACATACATCTATAAAATATAAATCCTTAATACATATGTTTATAGTATACTCGAGGCTCACTGAATGAAATTTGTGCAGGGAAGGGGGGTGTCCCTCATCCTGGCCTGCACCCTCTCCAATCTGGGACCCCTTGAGGGATGTCTGAATGCCAGTTTAGGCCCGATTTTGCAAGGACCACTGGCTCCTAACCACTCACCTGCCTGCCTGCCTAATGTCCCCAACTGTCCTCCCCTGCAAGCCTGGTTGCCCCCAACCATCCTCCCTTGCCAGCTTGGTTGCCTCCAACTGCCCTCCCCTGCTGGCCTGATCTCACCTCCAACAGCACCCCCTGCCAACCTGGTTGCGCCCCCAACTGCCCCCCCTGTCAGCCTGTTGTCCCCAACAGCCCTCCTCTGCTGGCCTGGTCACCCCCAATGGCCCTCCCCTGCAGGCCAGTTTGCCCCCAACTTCCCTCCCCTGCAGGCCTGATCTCACCCCCAACTACCCTCCCCTGCAGGCCTGATATTGCCCCTAACTGCTCTCCCCTGCCAGCCTGACCTTGCCTCTAACTCTCTCTGCCTCAGCCCTCACCACCATCGCTTTGTCTGGAAGGAAGTTGGTTGTCTGAAAGATGGCTGGTTGACCCAGTCTAATGAGCATAGTACCCTTTTATTAGTATAGATAGATTATATAGGATAGGATTGCTTAAATGGGGGGGAAAGCCTTTTTCAGCTGGAGGAGATGCTTTTGGCAGACAAAAATACATAACCCCTATATCTGGACTGACAGCCAGCCATATGCACTGTACTGCCAAACTAGTTATTAAAAAATTGAACCACTTTCTTACACCTTACACCAAACATCTGTTGCCTTTAAAACCCCTCCTCAGCCCACACCTTAGGTCAGTAATGGTGAACCTATGACATGCGTCAGAGGTGACACGAGAACTCATTTTTTTGGTTGATTTTTCTTTGTTAAATGGCATTTAAATATATAAAATAAATATCAAAAATATAAGTCTTTGCTTTACTATGGTTGCAAATATCAAAAAATTTCTATATGTGACATGGCACCAGAGTTAAGTTAGGGTTTTTCAAAATGCTGACACGCAGAGCTCAAAAGGTTCGCCATCACTGCCTTAGGTTCTGCCTTCATAGTTCACCCAGATTAGGTTCTGATTGGCCGGTTTCTATTTCAGTCAGCATCAAAAGCTCCGCCTCCTAGGCAGCCATTGGCTCCTCATAGTTCACCCAGATTTGATTCTGATTGGTTGATTTCTATGTCAGTCAGCGTCAAAAGCTCCACCTTCTAGGCAACCATTGGCTCTTCTGGGAAATCCAAAATGGCCTTGCTGACAGCTGTCTCTCTCTCCGGGCCTATTTCTGAGCCTGATCCACAGCCTCCATGGCAGCTGAGGATCAGGCCTGCCTTGCCCTTCCCACCCACCAGCTGCCCTGCCTGCTCACCTGCTGCCAGCGTTGCTATGATAGGAGCCTGTGGGCCACGGGGGAGGGACTGAGATGTGCTCCATGCACTTCCTGGTGACCATTTGTTTTGTCGTTTTGGTCGTTATGGCCATTGGCCTTTTATTATATAATATGCATACTTATACATGGTTAGGTAAAGAGTGTTAAAAAATGGGTAGATTACATTCTCACCACAGTAAATTCCTTATATGTGATTTATATTTATGAACCTCTTCATTTTTCCCAATCCCAAAGACTCACCCCCCCCAAAGTAGTGTGGGTGTGAGATCTTACTACCACCATCTATCTTTTTACCATCAAGAAATATCTCATTATGCATTTATCCCCAATATATCTGTTACCACATGAAAAACAGATCTTCCATGTCATACTTCATTCTCTGAACTGTTATCACAAAGGGAAGTTTCTGCATCTACTTTTCTGACTATAATTCTTATCTATTTCCAAATTATAAAGCCATACTGCACAGTCATCTGGAAATTTTAAACTGCCATCAGGAAAAATCACTTATATACCCTATATCAACGTCTCTAATGTTCTCTGTAACTTCTTGCCCTACTTGAAAACTGGCTCTTCCCTGTGAGGACAATGCTTCCCTTGCCCAGCTGTTTCATGTGGTGGTTCTTTTCTCTCCTATACCTTCCCTCTCTCCTAAAAATCTTTAGCTTTGAATCTTAGGCCATCAGACAAAATCACCTGTCAAAATTAACTATCAGCTCTATGCCAGTCTCACCTTCTTGGAAGGTTTTGTAGCTCCAGCTCCAACTGTTGATCCAATTCTTGGAAATTTCAATATTCTGTCTGTTAACTTTCCCCAATCATCTTGCTCTTGACCCAACCATAGCCATTAACTACTGTTTTCATACCCTAGATCAAGTCATTCTCAATAACTAAAATTCCTCCATGATCTCAATTTCAAGTATCTCATTCACTTATTACCACCTTCTAATATTCTAGTTCTAAGAATTCAAATTTCTTCCCTCCTGATGTCCTAAGGTCATGTAATCAAGTCTATGATCCATAATTACAATAACTATCATGAATGTACTCTTATCTTCCTTATTTGCCTCTCTGCTTCCTACTTTCCCTTGCCTGCTTTGATAAAATTTTCTTTGTCACTAATTCTTGACAATTTTAATTCCAAGTGCCTTGGAGAGGGCCTTTTTGGATTGAGGTAACTAGGTGTTCTATTTGCTTCTTGGATTCTAAGAACTAGTTCTTTCCTGTTGGGGTCCAGCCCCAGCAGGTCCAGGGGTTCCCAAAGGTGTGGACGGAGTTGGTGAAGAAGGAATGACATGGAGACAGCGTTCAGTTGATCAGCATAGCCAGGTTCTTTTTTTTATTCTCCTGTTACATCTGTATTTATACAATTTGATCCTATAAGCATACCTCTATAGTCACATCATGGTATGTTTTGGGTCCTCCCTTAACCTTCTATAGTTCCTTGTTTCATATCCATAGTTTCTTATCTGACCTTTGCCAAAAATCCTTTTTCTATCTAGTTCTGTTGATTTTAATCTTGTCTAGGTTAATTTCTGTGTTCCATTATAAGGGCTATTCCAAGGTCGCTATTCTACTGCTCTACTGATAGGAAGTGACTGAAGGAGATTATCCTACCCAGTAAAGGTTATGTCCTCCCAGCCTCACTGCTTGCCTTCCCTGGGACTGCCCTGTGTCGGTGGGTCTCCAGGGTGTAGGCTTTGGTGCTTTCCCTGGTGGGCAGACCCCTGGGGATGTGGGCCCCACAAGTCCCAAATTTATTGCCAATAGTCTCAGTCCAAGTTCTTCATAAGTAGTACATGGTATTTCTGTAACTCGAGGGGATTTTACTGATTCATTCCCCTCCCCAGTTCCGTCAATCCCCAACATCCCCACCTGGGGAAACAACCTTTCTCGGGGAGGTGGCCCTGGTTAAACACATAGTGCTAAGAGGGGGAGCAAACATATTAAGAACAGTATGCCATATACGTTAGGTCCCTTGAAACATATGCTGTGCAGATGTTTCTTCCCTGCAGCGACTGTGCCAAGCAGCAAGGGTGGACCGGATTCTGGCACTTTCCATAGGTTTGAGAAGTTCTCATCTACTCTGTTTGAATAGACTCTTTATTTGTTTCTCCCTCTTTTCCTCTTCTGGAATGCCTATTATTCTAAAATTGCTTTTTCTCATGGAATCAGATAGTTCTTGTGGATCTTTTTCATTTTTCTTTATGCTCAGGACTCTCTGTTCTTCCCTCTGCATCATTTGTAGAGTCCTATAATCAATATCTCTATTTCTTTCTTCCTTCTAATTGGCTCTGTTTTCTATAATCAGTAGGTCAATCTTTTTTCATTTTTATTTTTCATTTATTTTTATTTAGGAGAGGAAGAGAGAGGGAGAGAGAGAAACATCAATGATGAGAGAGAATCATCAGTTAGCTGCCTCTTGCATGCTCCCTACTGAGGATCAAAAGCTTGTAACCCAGGCATTTACCCTGATCGAGAACTGAATCGTGTCCTCCTGGTCAACACTCAACTCTTGTGGAACACCAGTCAGGCCAGTAGCTCACTCTTCTTTTTTTCCTTTTATTTTTAAAAAATCTTTATTGTTGAAAGTATTACATATGTTCCACTTTGCTCCCCACTGACCCCTTATAGCCCACCCCACCACCTGCCCCAGGCCTTCACCACGCTATTGTCTGTGTCCATGGGTTATGTACATATGCATGCAAGTTTTTTTTTTTATTCTTTATTGTTGAAAGTATTACAATAGCCCCTCCACCCCATTGTCTTCTCCCAGCCTACTCCCATCCCCCATCCCCGGCCTTCACCCTGTGCCCCTCCATTTCTGTGTCCATTGGTTATGCTTATATGCATACAAGTTCTTTGGTTGATCTCTTACACCCCTCCCCCCACCTCCTACCCTACCCTCTGCCCATCCTCCAATGTCTTCCCTCTGAGGTTTGACAGTTTGTTAGATGATTCTGTGTCTCTGGATCTATTTTTATTCATCAGTTTGTTTTTCAATATATTCAACAAATGAATGAGATCATGTGATATTTATCTTTCTCTGAGTGGTGTATTTTGCCTAGCATAATGCTCTCCTAGTCCATCTATGCTGATGCAAATGCTAAAAGTTTTTTTCTTTTTATAGCAGCAGGAATAGCCTGGTGCACGAAATTCATGCATGGGGGGGGGTGTCCCTGCACCCTCTCCAATCTGGGACCCCTTAGGAAATGTCTGACTGATGATTTAGGCAGTCTGCCATCCCTCTAGCAATCCAGGACTGCTGGCTCCTAACCACTCACTGACCTGCCTGCCTGATTGCCCCTAACCACTCTCCCAGCCAGCCTGCTTGCCCCCAACTGCTCCCTTGCCGGCCTTCTCGCCCCAGTTTGCTCCCCCTTTCCTGCCTGATCATACTAACTGCCCCCCCCCCACCAGCTTGCTTGCCCCCAACTGCACCCTGCCCTGCCAGTCCGATCTCCCTCAATTGCCTCCCCAGCCGGCCTCATTGCCTCCAACTGACCTCCCCTGATGGCGTTATGGCCCACAAATGCCCTACCCGGCTGGCCTCATTGCCCCCAACTGCCCTCCCCTGCTGGCCACATGGCCACCAACTTCCCTCCCCAGCCAGCCTGATCACCCCAAACTGCCCTTCCCAGCCAGAGTCCTAGCCCCAACTGCCCTCCCCTGCCAGCCACATGGCCCCCAACTGCCTTCCCCAGATGGCCTGATGCCCCCAAACTGCCTTTGCCTTCTGGCCACATGGCCCCCAACTGCCCTCCCCTGCTGAACTCATGGCCCCCAACTGCCCTCCCCTGCCAACATCATGGCCCCAACAGCTTTACCCGGCTGGCCTCATGGACCACAACTGGCCTCCCCAGCCAGTGTTATGGTTCCCAATTGACCTCCCCTCCCTGCCTTTGGCCACCAAATGCCTTTCCCGGCCAGCCTAATGGCCCCTAACTGCCCTGCCCTGCCCTGCCAGCCTCATGGCTTCCAACTGCCCTCCCCAGCCAGACACATGGACCCCAACCGCCCTCCTGAGCAGGCCTCATGGAACCCAACTGCCCGCTCCTTACGTCCTCATGGCCCCCAACTGCCCTGCCCTGTGAGCCTCATGGCCTTCAACAGCCCTCCCTGGCCAGACACATGGACCCCAACTGCCCTCCTGAGCAGGCCTCATGACCCCCACCTTCCCTGCCTGGCCATCCTCATGGCCTCCAAATACCATCCCGGCCGGCCTCATAATACCGAACTACCCTGTTCAGCTGGCCTGATGGCCGCCTACTGCCCTCCTCTGCTGTTTTTATTGGCCCCCAACTGCCCACCCCAGCCAGCCAGATTGGCCCCAAGTGCCACTCTTGCCAGCCTGCTCTCCCCCAACTGACCCCCTTGCCAGCCTCATGGGCCCCAACTGCACCCTTTGCTGGCCTCATATCCCCCAACTGCCCTCCCCGACAGAACTCATGGCCCCAAACTTCCCTCCTGGGCCATACGCATGGCCCCCAAATACCCTCCCCGGCTGGCCTCATGGCCCCCAAATGCCCTCCCATGCCGGCCACATTGTCCCCAACTACCCACTCCTTCCAGCCTAATGGCCCCCAAGTGCCCTGTCCTGCCAGCCACATGGCCCTCAACTGACCTCCCTACCCAGACTGATCGCCCCCAACTGCCCAACCCTGCCCGCCTCTAGGACCCCAACTGCCCTCCGCTGCCGGCTTCATGGCAACCAACTGCCCTCCGTAGCCGGCCTGATCACCCGCAATGGTCCACCCCAGCCGGCCTCTTGGCCCCCAAATGCACTCCACGACCGGCATCATGGCCCCCAACTGCTCCTCCTTGGCTAGCCTCAGGGCTCCCAACTGACCCCCTGCTGGCCAGATCGCCTCCAACTGCCCTGACCTGATGGCCTCATGGCCCCAACTTCCCTCCCCTGCCGGACACATTAGTCCCCAACTGCCCTCCCCGGCCATCCTGATTGGCCCCAACTGCCCCCCCTTGCCAGCCTGCTCACCCACAACTGTCCCCCCTCCGCCAGATTCATGGCCCCCAATGCCCTCCCGAGCCGGACTGATTTCCCACAATTGCCCTCCCCATGACGACTTCATGTCCCCCTTCTGCCCTCACCTGTTGGCCTATGGCCCCAAACTGCCCTCCTGAGCCAGCCACATGGCCCCCAACTGCCTTGGTCTGCTGGCCTCATGGCCCCTAAATGTCCTCCCCTGTCAGCCTCATGGCCCCCAACTGCTCTCACAAGCTGGACTGATTTCCCACAACTGCCCTCCCCATGACGACTTCATGTCCCCCTTCTGCCCTCCCCGGCAGGCCTCATGGCTCCCAACTGCCCTCCTGGACTAACCACATGGCTCCCAACTGCCTTGCTCTACCAGCCTCATGACCCCCAAATGCCCTCCCAGGCCAGCCTCATGGGCCCCAAGTACCGGCCCCATGCCGGCCTCATGGATGCCAACTGACCTCCCCTGCCAGCCTCACGCCCCCAAATGCTCTCTACTGCCGGCCTCATTGCCCCCAAATGCCCTCCCCTGCCAGTCACATGGCCAACAACTGCTGGCATTATGGATCCCAACTGACCTCCCCTGTCGGCCTTTTGGCCCCCAACTGGCCTCCATGGCTGGCCTCAAGTCCCTGAAATGTCCTTCTCAGCCAGCCTTGTGGCCCCCAACTGCCCTCCCCAGCTGGCCCAATGGCCCCCAAATGCCCTCCCCTGCCAGCCTCATAACCCCCAACTGCCCTCCCATTCTGGACACTTTGGTCCCAAATGTCCCCCCTTGCCAGCCTGCTCGCCCCCAACTGCCCCGCCCCACCATCTTATAGACCCCTTATGTCCTCCCCTGCTGGCCTCATGGCCCCCAACTTCCATCCCCAGCTGGCCCAATGGACCCCAAATGCCCTCCCCTTTTGGACACTTTGGTCCCAACTGCCCCCCCCCCGCCATCTTATAGACCCCTTATGTCCTCCCCTGCTGGCCTTGTGGCCCTCACCTGCTCTCCCCTGCCAGCCTAATGGCCCCCATCTGCCCTCCCCAGCCAGATTCATGGTCCCAATCTGCCCTCCCGGGCCGGCCTTATCCCCCACAGCTGTCCTCCCCATGACGGCTTCAGGGCCCCCAATTGTCCTCCCTTGCCAGCCACAAGGCCCCCAAATGCCCTGCCAGTAGGCCTCATGGCCCCAAACTTTCCTCCCTGACTGGCCTTATGGACCCCAAATGCCCTCCCCTGCAAGCCTCATGGCCCCCCACTGCACTCCCTGGCCGGCCTCATGGCCCCCAACTGTCCTCCTCTGCTGGCCTCATGGCCCCAAACTGCCCTCCCAGGTGGCTGCATGGGCCCCCACTGAACTCCACTGCCGGACTCATGGCCCCCAACTGCCCTTCCCAGCCAGACTCATGGCCCCCAACTGCCCTCTCCTGCCATTGTTATGGCTCCTAACTGTCCTCCCTGCCGGCCTCATGGCCCCAAACTGCCCTCCAAGGTGGCCACATTGCCCCCAACTTCACTCCCGGGCCGGCCTCATGGCCCCTAACAGCCATCCCCGACAGGTCTCATGGCCCCCAACTGCCTTCACCCAGCCAGCCTCATGGCTGCCAGCTGCCCTCCCCTGCCAGCGTTTTAGCCCCCAACTGACCTCCCCTACCTGCCTTATTGTCCCCAACTTCACTCCCTGGCCAGCCTCATGGCCTCCAACTACCCTTCCCAGCCTGCCTATGGCCCCCAACTATCCTCCTCTGCTGGCCTCATGGCCCCCAACTGTCCTCCCCTGCCAACTTATGGCCCCCAACTGCCCTCCGTTCCCGGACACATTGGTCCCCAACTGCCCTCCCCGGCCTGCCAGATTGGCCCCAACTGCCCCCTCATTGCCCCCAACTACTGACCCCTGCCCAGCCTCATGGCCCCAAACTGCCTTCCCTGGCTGGCCCAATGGCCCCCAAATGCCCTCTGCTGCTAGCCTTATGGCCCCCAGCTGCCCTCCCCAGTTGGCCTCATGGCCGCCAACTGCCCTCTCTGACCAGCCGTATGGACCCCTACTGCCCTCCCCTGTCAGCCTCATGGCCCCCAACAGGCATCCCCTGCTGGCCTAATGGCCCCCAACTGACCTCCTGGGCCGGACACATGGCCTCCACTGCCCAGCCCTGCCAGCATTATGGCCCTCAACTGACCTCCCTTGAATGCCTCATGAACCCCAATAACCCTCCCCCAAAGGCCCCATGGCTCGGGAGAAACCAAGATGGCGGTATAGGTAAACACCGAAATTGCTGCCTCCTACAACAACTTCAAAAATACAACAAAAAGACCAAACGGACATCATCCAGAACTACAGGAAGGCTGGCTGAGTGGAAATTCTACAACTAGAAGGAAGAGAAAAGCACACTGAGAGTCAGGAGCTGCGGAAGTAAAGTGCAGAGGTACGGAGGCTCCAGTGCACGCGGAAAGGGGCTGGTACCTGAGGACGTGGCTGTCTTTTTGAATCGGGAGGGAGTCACAAGCTCCCGACTGCTCTGAACTCCAGTTCCGGGACGTCTCTGGGGACCCTGGACTCATATGAGGAGAAACTGGACTGTCTGGCAGCGGGCAGAACTCAGAACTCCAGGGTGGCTTTCTCTCAGAGATGCTTGCAGCAATTAAATTACCGGGACACTGAGACTCCGGCCCCTTAGGGCAGGGCTGAGGATCTGCCATAGCTGCTTGCTCCGCCCTGTTGATTCCTTGAGACCCCGCCCCACCCAGGCTGCAGCAGAGGCTTTTGCATATGAATGCCCTGGCCCTTTGCAACCTGAAAATTACCTAACAAATTACAGCTGGGCCAGACAGGCCCAGAACTTCCAAGAGAAGGCCCAAGGCCCCACAGCAGCTTGCATTGCTTCACAGCTGGGCCTCATTTGGGCACCTCCAAACTCCAAAAAAGGAAGGGGAATCTGCAGATCTTTTCGTAGCTCCTGCTGGGTACCCTTGGCAGAGACTAAATTAGCACCTCCTTAGATCCAAGAGCCAGTGTACCCAGTGGTCAGAGTGGGACCATCCAGATTACAACTCCTCAGATCCATAAGGGACACACTCAGGGGGCAGACTCAGTGAGCACCAAAGCCCCACTGAAGCAAGTCTTGCCCCAGAAGGGTGTCTTCAGCACTGAAGTTCTCCCACTGCAGACACAGCTGATTCTCACTGCCAATTGGCCTGGAGGTCAACTCCTCCCAGTGATACCTACAATAATCAAGGCATAACTACAACAAGACTGTGCACAAAGCCCACAAAGGGGTGCACCAAGAGTGTCCACCTCAGGTAACTGGGGAGGCTGAGCCACTGGGCCCTATAGGACACTTAGCACACAAAACCACTCTACCAACACAGAGCAGCATAAAAAATGAAGAGACAAAGAAACAGGTCACAAATGACAGAAATGGAGGAAAGCAAACAACTAGATATAGAGTTCAAAACCACATTTATAAGGTTTTGCAAGAATTTTCTGGAAACCACCGATAAATTTAGTGAGACCCTGGAGGATATGAAAAAAGACCAACCAGAAATTAAGCATACACTGACTGAAATAAAGAATAATATACAGAGATCCAACAGCAGACAAGAGGATTCCAAGAATCAAGTGAAAGATTTGAAATACGAAGAAACAAAAAATACCCAACTGAAAAAGAAAAAAGAATCCAAAAATATGAAGATAGTGTAAGGAGCCTCTGGGACAACTTCAAGCATACCAACATCAGAATTATAGGGGTGCCAGAAGAAGAGAGAGAGCAAGATATTGAAAGCCTATTAGAGAAATAATGACAGAAAACTTCCCCTACCTGGTGAAAGAAATAGACTTACAAGTCCAAGAAGCAAAGAGAACTGCAAATAAGATGAATCCAAAGAGGACCACACCAAGACACATCATAATTAAAAAGCCAAGAGCAAAAGACAAAAAGAGAATCTTAAAAGCAGCAAGAGAAAAAAAGTCAGTTACCTACAAGGGAGTACCCATACGACTTTCAGCTGATTTCTCAACAGAAACCATGCAGGCCAGAAGAGAGTAGCAAGAAATATTCAAAGTGATGAATAGCAAGAACCTACAACCAAGATTACTTTATCCAACAAAGCTATCATTCAGAATTGAAGGTCAGATAAAGAGCTTCACAGATAAGAAAAAGCTAAAGGAGTTCATCACCATCAAACCAGGATTATATGAAATGCTGAAAGGTATCCTTTAAGAAGAGGAAGAAGAAAAAGGAACTCTTACCATTTGCCACAGCATGGATGGAACTGGAGAGCATTATGCTAAGTGAAATAAGCCAGTCAGAGAAGGAAAAATACCACATGATCTCACTCATTTGTGGAATATAATGAACAACATAAACTGATGAACAGGACTGATCCAGAGATGGAGAGGCATTGATTGGACTGTCAGGCCTTGGAAGGAAGGTAGGGGAGGGTGGAGGTAAGGGGGAAAGATCAACCAAAGGACTTATATGCAAGCATATAGGCCTAACCAATGGACACGGACAACGGGGGTGGGGGGGGGTGAGGGCATGAGCAGGGGGGGTGGGAGGGGGTAGGGGGTAACGTGGGGATAAGGACACATATGTAATATCTTAATAAAAAATATATTTTTTTAAAAAAGGCCCCATGGCTCCAAACTGCCCTCCCTGGCCGTCCTGACTGCCCCCAACTGGACTCCCCAGCCGACCTCATGGCCCCCAAATGTCCTCCTTGGCCAGCCTTATGGCCCCCAATGGCCCTCCCCAACAGGCCTCATGGCCCCCAACAGCCCTCCCTGACAGGTCTCATGGCCTCCAACAGCCCTCTCAGGCTGGGCACATGGCCCCCAACTGACCTCCCCTGCCGGCCTCATGGATCCCACATGCCCTCTCCTGCCAGCCTAATGGCCCTCAACTTCCCTCCCTGGCCAGATCCATGGTCCCAATCTGCCCTCCCTGGCCAGCCTCATGGCCCCCAACAGCCCTCCCTGACAGACCTCATGGCCCCCAACGGACCTCCCAGGCCTGGCACATGGCCCCCAACTGTCCTCCCCTTCGGACACATTGGTCCCTACTGCCCCCTCTTACCAGCCTGCTTGCCCCTACCCCCCCCCCCCCCGCAGTCTTATAGGCCCCAATGCCCTCCCCTACCGGCCTCATGGCCCCCAGCTGCTCTACCCTGCCAGCCTAATGGCCCTCAACTTCCCTCTCCAGCCAGACCCATGGCCCCAATCTGCCCTCCCTGGCCAGCCTCATGGCCTCCAACTGCCCTCCCCTCTGGACACATTAGTCCCCAACTACCCTCTCCGGGCTGCCTTATTGGTCTCAACTGCCCCCCCCCCTTGCCAGCTTGCTTGCCCACAACTTCCCCCCGGAACCGGATTCATGGCCCCCAATGCCCTCCCCTGCCAGCCTCATGGCCCCCAACTTCCCTGGATGGCGTAATGGCCCCCAAATGTCCTCATCTACCAGCCTCATGGCCACCAACTGCCCTCTCCTGCTGGCCTCATGGCCCCCAACTTCCCTCCCCTGCCGACCTGATGGCCTTCAACTGCCCTCCCCTGCTGGACACATTAGTCCCCAATGCCCTCCCCAGCCTGCCTGATTGGCGTCAACTGCCCCCCTTTGCCAGCCTGCTCGCCCCCAACTGCCCTCCCTTGCCAGCCTCATGGCCCCCAACTGCCCTCCCCAACCGGCCTTATGGACCCCAAATGCCCTCCCTGGCTGGCCTCATGGCCCCCAACTGCTCTTTCTGACCGGCCTCATGGTCCCCAACTGCACTACCTGGCTGGACTCATGGCCCCAAACTGTCCTCCCTGGCCAGCCTCATTGCCCCCAACTGCCCTCTCCAGCTGGTTTCATTGCCCCCAACTGCCCTTGCCTGCCAGCCTCATGGCCCTCAATGGATCTCCCTGCCGGCCTGATCACCTCTAACTGCCTCTGCCTTCCTGATTGCCCCTAACTGCTTTCCCCTGTTGGCCTGATCCCAACTCCAACTGCCCTCCCCTGCCAGCCTGATCTCATCCCCAATGTCCCTCCCCTGCCGGCCTGATCTTGCCCCCAACTGTCCTCCCCGCCAGCCTGATCTCGCCCCTACTTTCTTCTTCTGCATGTCTGATTGTCCCCAACTGCCCTCCCCTGCAGGCCTGATCACCCCTAACTGCCTCTAACTCGGCCTCCCCCCCATCCCCCATGGCTTTGTCTGGAAGGAAGTTGGACGTCCAGAAGATTGCTGATCGACACGGTCTAATTAGCATATTACCCTTTTATTAGTATAGATGTGCGTATGTTGAGAAATTGATAGTATAATGAGAGATCCCTTGTAGGTAAGTTTCTGTCTTTCTCTTGAAGCCTTAAGATTCTCTCTTTGTTGTTAATGTTTGCCATTATATTTATGATGTGTCTTCGTATAGGACTTTTTGGGTACATCTTGCTTGAGACTCTGTGCTTGTGTGACTTTTTTCTTCCCCAAGTCAGGGAAGTTTTCTGTAATTATTTCTTCAAATAGGTTTTCTAATCCTTGCTCCTCCTCTTGTCCTTCTGGAACCCCTATTATATGGATGTTGCTTCATTTCATGTTGTCCCAAAGCTCCCTTAAACTCTCTTCCTGCTTTCTAATTTTTTTCCTCCAATTGCTCTTCTGATTGTTTTCTACCTATCTTCTAACTTGCTTATTCAGTTCTCTGCTTCTTCTATTCTACTCTTGAAACCTTCCATTTTGTTCTTTATTTCAGCTATATCAGGCCAGCTATATCATTCTTCCTTTCCCCTGTGTTTTTACATATGTTGGTGCAGTTTTCATCTAGGCGGTTATCTTCTTTATGACCATCACTCTGAATTATTTTTCTGACACATTGCTTGCCTCCATTTAATTTAGTTTCTTTTCTGTCAATTTCTCCTTTTCCTTCTTTTGGGGATTGTTGCTTTGTCTCCCCACTTTTGCTGCCTCTTTCTGGCCAGTGGCTCACTCCTAATCTCCAAAATTGAATGCTTCATTTCTGGAATTTCTGATTGGTTCTTTTTAAAAGTTTCACTATCTTTGGGAAAGCATTCATTTTTTCATTGATTTGTTTTCTGAGTGCATTGAATTGCTTGTCTGCATTTTCTTGTATTTCTGAATATTTTCAGAATTGCAATCTTGAAATCTCTTTCATTTATATCACATATTTCCATGTGTTCCAGCTTGCTTTCTAGGGATTTTTTCTTTTCTTTCTGGTCATCCTCATTATAGTAGTTATATGTGGTATTTGCTGTCCTCTGTTTCTAGGTATGTATGTCTGTCTATATTACTGGCCTTCTATAGCAGCTTTCTTTGAAGAGGTCTTTCTACTATCTTCCAGTGGATTTCGCTGAATCTCAAGATTTTTTTTAACCTATTATTAACTCCCAGACTTGTTGTCCACTGCTTCCATAAGAGAGTATATCAGGGCTGCTTGGGGGTAGGGTTTGTTTTGCCCTCACTGTAATGTTGACCCCTGACCTTGGTGGGGTTCCCACCCCAAGCATACCACATGTGGATCAGTCACAGAGGGAAACAGAAGTTTTACTGCAATAGCTCTTGGTTTACAGATAGCATGATCCTTGACCTGACACCAAGGGCAACAGGAGGTGAGTTTTGTGAGTCTAAGTGGTGGAAGGACTCTTTGGTTCTGTTTCTTTGTCTGAAACACCACCACTGAGCCTGACAGTGGAGAGTAGCATGGCAGAACCCTGTACTCTCAGTGTCTGCTGGCTCAGTCACTGTTTGCTTCACTTGCCCTGCTGGACTGCCCCCTGCAACTCCCTGTTCCTTCCAGCCACCAAAGGAAATACTTGCTACTGCTGGCTTCCTCCCCTCTCCAGGTCTAGTCATGAGCTCCAGGCTACAGGGCTGCTTCCACAGGTCATCTGAGCATCCCCCCTTCTCATTTCCCCATCTATTCCCGGTTGCCAATCCTTAGATGTTTCAATGTCTGGGTCTCTCAGGCATGCCTCTGTAATGAGTAGGGCACTCTTTGTTGAGTTATAGTTGGTTAACTTGTTGAAATTTCAGGTGGGGAGGCCATGGGGATCTCTCACACTGCTATTCCTCTGAAGTCTGCTTGTTACTATAACTTATAAGATTTGTTACTTTGGCAAGTGTTTTAATCTTGCTATCTCAGTTTTCCTAATTATAAAATGGGAATAATCATAGCACTTAACTCTAGGGGTTTTTCTGATAATTAAATGAGAATATCCAGAACAATGGCCAGCATATATTAAGTACTTAATAGTTAGTTACTATTAATTACTATCTGTGATTTATTTAGTAATAGTGAGCTTAATACATTTGCATTTAAGAAATATAAATTACATTTGGTGGAATTAAAAGAATCTTGAGTTGGGACATATTGAAGAAGAAGAAATTTCTATTTGTTTTTTACTTTATTAATGGTTTCGTAAGAAGTTTCACTTTTTGTGAAACATCTTTGAATACTGTATGTCTTATTACAAAGAATAAGGAAAGTATACAGCCAGCAATTCTTTAGTATCATTAATATATTCTTTCTGTGTTTGTTGCTGTTACAGATTTTAAAGAACTCATAACTTCTGCAACCTCTAAATACCTGTCATGAGTATGTTGTTTTTCAAACTATGGCCCCATGATCATTTGATTTTTAGATCCCTTAGTTTCCAGTTAAAGCTGGTCTTTAAATCAGCAGCTTCCTGGACAGCAGTCAGATTGAACAAACCAGAATCCAGGAGGTGGATTTCACCAGGTTCTCTTTCCTCCATAGATTATTTTTATACAGAGAAAAAGTTTGAGAAATTCTAATCTAGTATGACATAAGAAACTTATCAATCATTTTGCCTTCTGATTTTCAGAAAAGTGAGAATTTTCTTCTTCTTTCTTCCTTCTTCCTAAGGGTAGCCTGTTTAATAGGGCTGATTGATATCTTTTGAGATAAATGGTAATAGTGCACTTGCAATTTATTATACTGTAATTTTTGTTTGAAAGTAATTTCTTTAAAAATATTTATTGAGGTAACAATACCGCTTTCCATGATTTCAGTTACCTGCGCTCAACCATGGTCTGAAAATATTAAGTAGAAAATTATAGAAATAAACAATTCATAAGTTTTAAATTGTGTGCCATTCTGAGTAATATGATGAAATCTCTAGCTCCATCAAGCTGAGGATGTGAATCGTCCCTTTGTCCAGAGCATCCATACTGTATAGATGTTGCCAACACATTAGTCATTTAGTAGCCATCCCGGTTATCATATGGACTGTTATAGTATTGCAGTGCTTGTGTTCAAGTAATCCTTATTAGTTCAAGAAAGCCATATAATTTGAATTTGGTTGGTCTCTTTTTTATTGTAAAGCTAATAGCAACACTCCTTTCAAATCTCTAAAACCTAGGGTGGATGGAAGCTAAAACAATTATTTCAATAGTTTTAATTTTAACAATTGGAGTGAAAATCCACATATCTTATAGTTCCTTTGACAATAATGTTACTTTTTTTTTTTTACTTTCACTATCCTTATCTTGGATTAAAAAATGTGTAGCATTTATACATATTTTATAACTATTAAATTATTTTCAGGATGTTTCAGAAACATGTCAAGATGTTTCTTTTTTATTTCTAGAAGATAATTGATTATATAGTTTTCATAGAGATAAACTTTAAAATTTATTATTATACCCAGTCATCTGATCAAAGTTCTATAATAAAACCTAGATATTGCTCCGTTGAAATTTTAACAGTAACATTGTTTATGTCTGCTGTAGAAACTCCCCCCCCCCCAATTAAAAATATAAAGCAGAAAGTTTTAATCTAAAACAAGGACTGCGAGAACATTGTTAAATATGTATTATATAAATTATGTATAGCTAGTCTCCAATGTTTTCTTCATAGATTATTGGAGATTAACTGTGTGCTTTCCCTTTCAACCGGGTCATCTGTTGATATTTTACTTTTATTTGTATGTAGTTTTCTGTATCTATCACCCAGATTATATTCAAATGCAGGGTTCTTTTTTTTGTGGTTGTGGTTCTGTGAGCCACCGATTCACTCTGGATTCTTATGTGCTCATATCCATTGGGTCAGATATTGGAAAAGAACTTCACTACCTATCACAGTGGAAATACAATGGGAAATGAATTTCTTGTGCTTGAGTGATGCTTGCATTGTCACAGCACTAATCTCTTAAGGAATTATATGACAAGATCAGTGATAAAATAATTGTAAATTCTGTCACATTAATTTCCAATTTAAGGCTTTAAGACAGTAGAGCTAATTATATCCAGAATAGTTTATACAGTTTATTTAATCATTCCAACCCTCTCAATTTACATCTAGCTGTATTTTTATTGTTTATTTTACAAATGTATTATAGGTCCAGAGTGTACAATACCAGACTATAAATCTTATAATGAAATATAAATTTATTTTAGATACTGTATTATATTACAAATACATATAAATGTGCATGCTCACCAATTTTGCAGCTTTAGTAGATATATGATTATTTGCCACAAGAATATAGCATAATAAATTTCAAAAGTTCTATTGATACTATGATTCTCCTTTTCCCATACGTTCAATGTATATGTTCTGTGCATCTCACTTAATAAAAATATAATATTTGGTATATTTGTTAGGAACATAAATTATCCTATTTAGTTGGACTCTTATTCACATAGCCCTAGAGCTAAGGCACAAAGAAAATATTCATACCATGCCTTTGTGTTATTAATGTCTGTACAGATAAATTATATTTTTATTTCTCACAAGATCATTGACAATTTCTCTTCCAATATTCTTTTCATATTGAAAACACATATTTTTGTAATATGTAATCCATATTTATGTATGGATTACATATCCATACATAATATCCATATTTATGTAATATACATTTTACATATATTTGACGTTATTTTTGAGATAACTAATTACAATTATATTTATTTTTCACAATTAAAAATGTAATAGTCTTTTTATTTTGTAAATGGAAAAGCAATTAAAATTTTTAAAAATACTTTACTAAATTAGTTTAAATATATATTAATAAGGTGCATTGGAATAAGTATTTGTTTTTTTTTGTTGTTGTTGTTGTTTTCTTTCTTTTTTTTATTGCTTATAGTAATACAAAGGGTATTACATATGTGTCCATTTTTCTCCCCCGCCCTAGACAGTCCCCTAGCCTCCCCTGTCGCCCAGTGTCTTATGTCCACTGGTTATGCTTATATGCATGCATACAAGTCCTTTGGTTGATCTCTTACCGCCCTACCTCCTATCCCCAAACCCTCCCCGGCCTTCCCGCTGCAGTTTGACAATCTGTTTGAGGCAGCTCTGCCTCTGTATCTATTATTGTTCAAAAGTTTAGAATGGTCTCTATTGTCCATGAATGAGTGAGATCATGTGGTATTTTTCCTTCATTGACTGGCTTATTTCACTTAGCATAATGCTCTCCAGTTCCATCCATGCCGTTGCAAATGGTAAGAGTTCCTTCCTTTTTAGAGCAGCATAGTATTCCATCGTGCAGATGTACCACAGTTTTCTGATCCATTCATCTACTGATGGGCACTTAGGCTGTTTCCAGATCTTAGCTATGGTGAATTGTGCTGCTACGAACATAGGGGTGCATATATCCTTTCTGATTGGTGATTCTGGTTTCTTGGGATATATTCCTAGAAGTGGGATCACTGGGTCAAATGGGAGTTCCATTTTCAGTTTTTTGAGGAAACTCCATACTGTCTTCCATAGTGGCTGCACCAGTCTGCATTCCCACCAGCAGTGCACAAGTGTTCCTTTTTCTCCACATCCTCTCCAGCACTTGTCGTTTGTTGATTTGTTGATGATAGCCAGTCTGACAGGTGTGAGATGGTACCTCATTGCTGTTTTGATTTGCATCTCTCGGGTGATTAGTGACTTTGAGCATGTTTTCACATGTCTCTTGGCTTTCTGAATGTCCTTTTTTGAAAGGTGTCTATTTAGGTCCTTTGCCCATTTTTTGATTGGATTGTTTATCTTCCTTTTGTTAAGTTGTATGAGTTCCCTATAAATTTTGGAGATTAGGCCCTTATCAGATATGACATTGGCAAATATGTTTTCCCACACAGTGGGTTTTCTCATTGTTTTGTTGATGGTTTCTTTTGCTGTGCAGAAGCTTTTTATTTTGATGTAGTCCCATTTGTTCATTTTCTCTTTAGTTTCAAGTGCCCTAGGAGCTGTATCAGTGAAGAAATTGCTTCGGCATATGTCTGAGATTTTGTTGCCTTTGGATTCTTCTAGAATTTTTATGGTTTCCTGTCGTACATTTAAGTCCTTTATCCATTTTGAGTTTATTTTTGTGTATGGTGTAAGTTGGTGGTCTAGTTTCATCTTTTTGCATGTATCTGTCCAATTTTCCCAACACCATTTATTGAAGAGACTATCTTGGCTCCAGACTGAAGAATAAATAAAAAATAAAATTAAAAATAAAAATAAATAAAATGAAGAAAAAAGAAAATGCCTGGGGGTTGGGGGGAGGAGTCTCACTCTCTGGAGGGAATGGCTGCCCCAGTCCTGGGCTCAGGGGTGTCTCAGCGCTCAATTCGCTGCCACCTCTCCCGGCCCCCCTTCTCTCCTCAGTCTCTCCCCAGATTCCACTCCTCCGCACCCTCTCCCTCTCTTCAGCACAGGTGAGTATCTGTATCCGAAATGTCCCATGAACAGGATTCAGTGAAAACAAACAAACAAACGCGGAAACGGGGAAGGCTTGGTTTCTGTAAGCTCTTCTCTTACCGGCACTGCATGGTCTGGTCAGCTCTTCAGGCTTCCCTCTTTAGGCTCAGTCCTCTGTGATCACAGAACCCAGCTCTCAAATCCCCTGGCTGCGCCAGGAATCCCGCGGATCTCCTTTCCCCTGTCAGGGGCTGTGCCTGTCCCAGGGGACGGGGCTGTCTGCCACGTGGTCTCCCTCCGACCCTCTGGGCTCAGAGGTTTGGCAAACTTTCCTGCCCAAATCCCTGGGTTTTTTTTTTTTTTTTTTACCTTTCCAGGGGAGTTCTGCCTGGAATAAGTATTTGGAGTAAAGAATTGGTTGAATAAAAATTTTAAAGCATATAATATAAAGCACATTTGTTATAGTGTCACACTAATTTTGCCAAAATTAGAGGCTGTTATTGCCACAATGAGAAAATTCATGTGTCCATAGTGACCAGTTGTATTCATCATATAATTATATTCTTGAAGCAGATTCTCTATGTACTAATCTAGCCTTCTTAAATATAGAAGATACATTTTTCAGATACATTTTTGTAGTGTATTATTTTATATTGGTTTGCATTCATCTGTGTCATCTTGTATATTCTTTATGAGTTACCAGTCATTCTCTTTTGTGGGGCAGAATGTGTGTGTGTGTGTGTGTGTGTGTGTATGCATGCACACATACATTCATATATTTATATGTTCATATTTTATATTAGTTGTTTATGTATAAACTAGAGGCCCAGTGCATGAAATTCATGCAATGGTAGGATTCCTTAGTGGCTGCTGGCTGCTGGCTGCTGGCTGCTGGCTGAGTACTCCCTTCCTTCCCCTGGCCGGCCTTGCCCCCTGGTCAAACTCCCGGACAAACTCCTGGTTGAGGGGACAATTTGCATAATATGCTTTTATTATATAGGATACCAGAGGGAATGACAAGATAGGGCATAGTAAGGAAGTTTTGTATTTCATGACATAGTTTATTTTCTGATACCACAAAAACAATCATATAAACTAAGAATCAAAATAACTGGAAATACTTCTCTCTAGGAAACAGGTAGAGAATAATGTATAATTCACACTGACTAGTGAATTACTTTTGAACAGTCTTACCTCAGAAGTGAAATGGAAGAGGGTAAAGGGGGGATAAATGGTGATGAAAAAAATAAAAAATTAAAAAGATGGAAAGTAGACAACTGATATTTCCATTACTCTGAGAATGTCCAGTTTCATTCACACGTAAAAAGATTATTTTGTCTGATCCTGCTAGTTACCTGAAGGTTAATGGTTGATTACATTTCATTGTAGAAACTTAGTTGGGATAAAGTGTTCAAACCTTGATTTCTGTTGGAAACCTATCTTGATGAAGGAAAGTGATTCTGTGTATAAAGAAAGGTAAAATGAAATGCTGGTATATAGGAGCCATTGCAGTATGTTCTCACTATTTTAGTGCCTTGTAAATTTGTCAAGGTGTAAACTAAAGAAATTATTAATCAGGAGATGTGGATTGATTAAAAGTTACTACCTAACTTTTAAGAGTGTAAATCCTAAAAGTTCTCATTTAAAGGGGGAAGAAAAGCACTTTTTTTGTAACTAGATGAGATGATGGATGTTAATTTAACTTATTATGGTAATCATTTAACAATATATGTAAGTTAAGTCATGCTGTATACCTTAAATTTATACAGTGCTATATGTCAATTGTATCTCAATAAAACTGAAAGAATAAAAATAAAAAGTTACTACCTAAAAAAATCCACTTTCTCCTCGATGAGCAAGATTTATAAGGAATCTGCCAAAATCATTTTGGGAAATTTGAAAGGCAAATTAGGAAAATAATATCTCTCAGCTTTTGAAAATATAATTTTAATATGGTCCTAATTTATTGCTTTATATTTCTTTTTTCTCTGTTTAGTGCTACCAAACTCAGCAGGCTCATTATTCTTTGACTGAAGGCACTTAGACTTACAAATGTTCATTTCTATTCTCCTGAAACATGCCTTACCATGCAGAAGTAGATTTGACCAGTCTTCTCTCAACTTTAATATTTTTCTCTGTATTTGTGGGACCTGAATATTGATAAAATCAGCTGACCTCTCTCTTGTCTAGTCTTCTTAGAGGTATCTGGTAATAACATGATTCCTTCCATGCCCTTATTATGTGTGTAAATAGCTTGTCTGCACTCACTCTCTGTACATCTCCCTTCTTGTCCTTCTCCTCTCACCCATTTCTTTATAAAGGAATAAGTTTGGCCACAACTCTAAATAGGATTTTATTCTTTAGTATATGCAAAGGAAAACCAACTATTTTTCCCCTGGAGTGTATTTAATTGCAGTTTATTCAGCACATTAAATAGTGTTCAAGAGTCATGTTGTCCATGCCATTTTGTCCTTTTCATAATCACTTAAATCCCTCATGGTGGAAATTAAGACACTTCACTCTGTGATTTGAACTCCCATGGTGTTTTAGGAAAGGTCATTAATCACCAATTAATCACACCCTGACTTACTTCACCTGAGTGTAAAACCAACTGAGAAGTAAATGGAGAAATAATGTAGATGGAAATTAAAGTTAGCTAACCATTTATAAAGATAAATTGAAAAGTGGTTTTGAACTTTGGACACAATGGGCATATTAATATCTTTCATCAAAATTGAGTGTAGTCACACCAAAATGGCCAGTTGTGAACTTCCTGCAGGGAAAAACAACCTACACACAAAGGAGGAGGAGAAAGTGTGCATCTTGTATTCAAATTATTGGGAAAAGAGAGAGAAGTGTCTGCTCATCTACTCAAGTTCCATTCCTTCACCCAAATTCACTTATCAGATATATCACTGTTCCTCCCATGGCAAATCATGAGAGAAGAGAAAAATAGAAGCTGGTATTTTTTTCTCCCATAACTTTCCATTTTTGTGAGTGAATAAGCTCTTCTATATAAACATGGTAACTAGGAAATAAGAATCTCCTCCACTCACTTTTCATTTGCTTCCCTTTATTTCTCTTATTTTATTTCCCCTGGTCCAATAAAACTGTCATGCCTCATTAAGTAAAACTGTCAGAACCCCTTTGTTCTCTCTTTGCCCCCACTCCATTGATCATTTTATTTTATTTATTTTTAAAATATATTTTATTGATTTTTTACAGAGAGGAAGGGAGAGGGATAGAGAGTTAGAAACATCGATGAGAGAGAAACATCAATCAGCTGCTTCTTGCACACCTCCTACTGGGGACGTGCCCGCAACCAAGGTACATGCCCTTGGCCAGAATCAAACCTGGGACCTTTCAGTCCGCAGGCTGACACTCTATCCACTGAGCCAAACCGGTTAGGGCCCATTGATCATTTTAATACCTTTGTCATTTAACAATAGAGTGAACATTTTTGCAGTCAAATACTATGGCCTGTCTCAGAAATGCGAAAATGAACAAAACACAGATTCTGTTGTCAGGAGGTTCAATGAACATCTACCCACCATGTTTTATTTATGCATTCGTCCTATTTAAATTAGTTGGTATTTCCCTACCAGGATATTATTCTCCTTAGATATTTAGACTTTGTTTCACATATCACTTATATTAGATTACAAATCATTCTCTGTGGGCAGAACGTCCCCTATCCTTGTATTTCTTCTTCCTAAGTAACTCTTGTTACAGGTATTCTTTGTACTTCTCTGGGCAGTGGTTCGGTGACTTTTCTTTGTAGAATGTTCTCTGTGAGAGTGGTTTTACTGTTTAAGTACACATCAGATTCATGGCTTTTATCTTTATTTCCCAGGAGGTCTATAGCTCGAGAACATTGTTCTTTGACTAACTTGTTATTTTTTCTGTGTGTCTGATTTTCAAATTTATGTGTCATGCTGATCTCAATTTACCCAAACCCAGTCATCTTGCTGTGTTTTTTTTTGCATGTTGTATGTATACTCTCCTGTCAGGTTTGGTCTGTAATAACAAACAGGTCCTGAGAAGACTGTCATTAATTCTCCCATGACTTCACATTGGCTTGCAGATCATAACCCTTTGCTCTGCTCTTCCTCACTGTTTTTCCTGATCAATTTGATTCATTATAGGTTCTATCCTCCTCAGTTTAGTAAGACTTCTCTTGACAAGAAGGCCAACTTTGTCTATTATGCCTCTAATCCAATGATCAGATTTGTGTTCTGAGCTTACTCAACCTATCAGTAGCATTTAGCCTTTGACTAGTTGAAGTTATTTCTGCTCTTGGATTTCATGACTCGCTTTATTAATTTATTATTTCATGGGATCTATTGCTGGCTCCACTTCCCCTGATCTCTAACCCTAATGGCACTTTCTCAGCAATTATGCCATGTGAGTGACAGCCTAATATCCTAGGTTGTGAAATCTGAATTCAGAGAGTTTGGTTTCTCAGTAAGTGTTGCATAAATGTTAGATATTACCATTATTATTATTTGAACTTCCAGTTGGGTATTCCGTGATAGTGATGTAGTAGAGTGCCCAACTTCCATCTTAAGTGAGTTTTCTCAGAATTACACAAAATAATATTCTATGGAAAGAAAGTACAAAAATATAATACTTAAATCTTGATAGAGTCTGAAATTGAATGCTAATTACTGAAAGCTCAGATAAAGTATGTATGTTTCAGGAAGTCCCTTTATCTTTCATTTCTGGAACCTTTTTAAAAATAGAAAATATGTAAGAAGAGCATCAGGTATGTGACCACATTTTCCCTTCAATTGTCATTATGTTGCTACCTGTTCTTGCAGCCATAGCAGAGGAAAATGCAGTTATTTTAAGTTAATCAAAATGTCTAGTCTTTTAAATGACCTTATGAAAGTGAAGTAAAAACATGTAAATGAAATACCCGTTCAAAAACACATGCAGTTTTGTAAAAAAATAATAAGTATACAATGGCATTTCTTAATTATATGAGCAAAGAATATAGTTTCTGGTAGTTTATCTGTCATCCTCTATTTTCTTTGAATATCTTGTGATTATTATACAATTTCACATTTGAGATATTTTTATTGAGTGTGGCATAAAATATATTTCTTATAGATTAAAATGTTTTTTGATTTTATAAATAATTTCTGTAGTTCAGTAGTTTAAATTATTTATCACATTTAATTAAATACTCTGGTTTGTGTGGTTTTAAAATGACTGATTCTATTATATTGATTAAAGCTCATTCACTGTTCTCATAAAATTCACCCAAGTAATAGGCACTCTTGGCCAACAGAGCTCCTGCTGTATGATCTTTTGGTGCTATGATACAGACATTAGGTTGAATAGTAATTATGCAGTGACAATATATGGATGGAACACTTATCCTTTTGTTCAATATGATGACTTTGTTGGCACATCCAAATGATTATTACTATTCTTATTTTATGACTATACCTGCTTGATTAAATATTTTGTGTATATATTTTTTAAATATCTATTTTTATTGATTTCAGAGAGAAAGGGAGAGGGAGAAAGATAGAAACATCAATGATGAGAGAAAATCATTGATTGGCTGCCTCTTGCATGTCCCCTACTGGGGATCAAGCCTGCAATCCAGGCATGTGACCTTGATAGGAATTGAACCTGGGACTCTGGAGTCCACAGGTCAATGCTCTATCCACTGAGCCAAACCAGGTAGGGCTGTATATCTATTAAGAGTATAAATATAATACTGAAGTGATGAACATGATTCTAATTAGCAATCATGACTACTCATGTAACTCCTGATTTATACATAAGTGGGCAGTTTTTTATTTAATCTACATCTTCTTCTCACACTTGCATATACAACTACCTGGCCTGAGCTACTGCAAAATCTTCATTAATTTCTCTTTTTGAATCTCCTTTACTCAATTTACCATTTTAAATGCACATCACTTTCATATTTAAAACATTCAGCAACTCCCCTGCAATCCCTAGCAGTCCAAAATCTTCACCATACTTTGCATTGTCATGCCATCTTTGCTCAGTTCACATCTTGACAAGTTCTTCCCACTCCTTCCACTCCACCCACATAAGTTCTTCCTAAAAACAGGTCATGCTGGTTTCCATCATGGAAAATTAGCACATGCTGCTCTGGTACCTAGAAGGCAATTTCTTTCTCTTTATATCGAGCTAGCTCTTATCCTTCAAGGTTTGGTGTATTGGTCTCTTTCTGGGGAATCCTTAGCAGTTGGGATCCTAGCACCTCTGCACTTACAGCCTTCTTCACTTATTCATGGTAACAGTTATCACAGTAATAATTTTAAAACTACTTGTGTTGGCAATTGCTATTTGCTGAATGAAAGGAATGAAAATATAAATAATAAAAAATGTTTTCGAAGTATATTTAGATATTGGTTATTAAAACAAAACTATCTACTTCATATTTATGAATTTAGCCACAGCTAGAAAGTTAAACTGTGGTGAATCTATAGGTTGTAGTGGTTTATCAAAATCTTCAGAGAATGGGAGACAATTGACAAAAATTGACAATGGGAGGTGCTTTGAGAAGATAAGCCTGTGCTATTATACATATACTAGAGGCCTGGTGCATGAAAGTCTTGCACTCGGGGAGTGGGGGAAGGATCCCTCAGCCCGACTTGTGCCTTCTTGCAGTCCAGGAGCCCTTGGGGGATGTCTGACTGACGGCATGAGCCCAGCTTCTGGCTGAGCGGTGCTCCTGTATTGAGAATATGCCCCCTGGTGGTCAGTACATGTCATAACGACCGGTCATTCTGCCGTTTGGTCGATTTGAATATTAGGGTTTTATTATATAGGATTGTAAGATAGGAGAAAAACAACAGAGGTTAGTAAATATTTACATACTGTTTAAACACAACTGAAGTTAAAAATATACTTATTCTGAATATAAATTTCATGAATTCAAGTGTCTTTCTAATGATGTGCTAAAAAAGAGCAGAATTTTCTCCAACATTTAAAGGTTTGTTATAGTAGTATTTAGGACTATTGAGTTGTAACTTAGAATTTTTAAAATACTTGTTTTAGAAATCAGTATTTATTCTCTTAAAATTGTCAGCTATGTTTATGATAATGAGATTGATTTTATTCAACAGCCAGATGATAATTCATCTTTAAAACATAATGTAGAATGTCAGTTTATAATGATTTTTGTCAATGGTGATTCTGTCCCTCTCACTCAGGGGCTTGTATCCAATATATTTGAGTTATAGACAAGGGGCACATATATGGAATGAAAAATATACTCACTGATTGTTACTTGCCTCACCCTCTGTCCCCCAGCTGATAATCACATCTTTGTTTACCAATGGATATTCTGATAGTAATTAGAATTATTACAACCATAGAGACAGATTCTGAAACTAAAATTAGCTTCTCATTTCTGAGCTTCATTTTGACACTGTTGTTTCCATAAAGGCACAATGATTAAACAGAAATACATGCAGATATCAACTACATAAAGTGTTTATATGTCTGGAAGTAGGTAAGTATATAGTATGAAAATGTTAGGCTGAAGGAAAGTGGAAAGATTCAGAAGGGAGGAGGAAGAAAATGAGGGAATGTTTGATTTCATTTTTGTGGAGGTTTTATTTTGGTTTCAAAATATTTCATATATTTAGAGGGAGAGGGAAAGTTAAATTCTAAAAATAGGCTTTGGGGGTAAGGGGAAGAGATCAACCAAAGGACTTGTATGCATGCATATAAGCCAAACCAATGGACATGGACAACAGGGGGATGAGAACATGAGTGGGGGGGGGGTTGAGGGTTAATGGGGGGATGAAGACACATTTTAAATACCTTAACCAATAAAGAAATTAAAAAAATAGGCTTTTGAACAATCCATTTTCGGAAAAATAGAAAGGTAAAGGTTCTTAATTTACTGTGAAAATTTAATCACCACAGACAGCATGAATGTGGGACTGCTTATTAAGAAGGATAACTGGGTGTTTTCCTTAGTCTTTTCTACAGAGTGCCACAGGACATGGCAATCTGCCCCTATTGCTGAGCCACTCTATTACTTTAGGTCTCATGACCAGATCAGTGGAAGCATGTGGCCTTCTTTGAGTGAAAAATTATTATTTATATCTAAATGCTCTCCCCCCAGAACACAGCTCAAATTGCAGAAACATTCCTGGGCATTTTGTCCCCCACATCAAGGGATATATGACCCTTCCTGGCCTGCTAGGTGGGGAGGAACTCATTGTCACCAGTGCTATTGTATTTTATCTTTCCTGAAAAGTGACAGGATTGGTGGCCGAGAACTTTCCTATTCCCTGAAACAATCAAAATAATTGTGTTTTGAAATTATGACTGTATTTTAACTATTAATATAATATTAAGTATCTATTAATGTGTTCATTGTATGCATTTGAAATGGCATTGAATATTTATGACCATTTACATAATACCAGAATAATATTTAGGAAGCAGTAATAAAATCAAGCTTCAAGAAGAGCATAAGTTATAGCCATCATAGTACCTCATTTTACCTTTTCTTTGATATGCATAGTTTTCTGTGTTTAAGTTTTAGTATTTGTTCATACTCAGTTTTTTACTGTGTTAATTTAGTGATATGAAATATAGAAGCAATAACTAGCAGGGGATTAGATAGTATTGATAAATATGGGCAGAGCTAATGCCCATATTATACTCAGTCAAATATGTGTGGATTTAGAGCTCATTGGTAAGCATTTGGAAACCAATATAGGACAATTTGCATGCATGAGATTCATAATATTCTATGACTATTGTGTGATATTCTGATGTATTTTAATAATTCTATTTTATGCATATATTTGCATATTAATTGACTTCTGTCAATTTTTGTTTCAAAGCTATTTGACTTGATTCATTGGGAGAGATACATAAATAACACCAGTTAATATAAAAGCAATAATTCACAATCATAAAAAACTAGAGGCTCAGTGCATGAAAATTCATGCACTGGAGGGGGGTCCCTCAGCCTGGCCTGAACCCTCTCATAGTCCAGGAGCCCTCAGGGGAGGGAGGCGACCCGGTTATCAGGGGAAGGTGACGCCCCTATCGCATATCTACTGCTGCCACTGCTTGCAGCTCAAGCCTCAGCCAGCCCTGGTTACCTGAGCCTTGGGCAGCCCTGTGTGGCTGGGCAGCTGCCCTCCGAGGCTTGCCTGCATCATGGGCTGACCCTGGGTGGCTGGGGGGCTGAAGGGACTGGGGGACTCCGGAGGCAGGCGCACAGAGCGGCCAGACCTGCCTGGGGTCGGGCCCATTGTGCCATGTGCCTACCGCTCCAGCGGGGTTGAGGGGACTGGGCGATGCCATCTTGGGGCTGTGGGTGCTGCAATTCTGAGGGCGTGGCAGTCAATTAGCATAGTCCTTCTTTTTTGGCTGTGAGTGCCGCCATCTTTTGATGGTGTGATGGTGAATTAGCATATTCCATCTTTATTAGATAGGACTAGTGGCCCAATGCACAAAATTCATGCATGGGGGGGTTCCCTCAGCCCATCCTGAAACTTCTCCAATTGGGGACCTCTTGGGGGATGCCTGACTGCCTCTTGCAATCCAGGACTTCTGGCTCCTAACCACTCAGCTGCCTGCCTGCCTGATTGTCCCTAACCCCTCTGCCTGCTTTCCTGCCTGATCTCCCCTAACCACCTCTGCCTGCCTGATCACCCCTAACTTCCCTCCTTTGGCAGCCTGATTTCGCTCCCAACTGCCCTCCCCTGCCAGCCTGATCTTGCCCCCAACAGCCCTCCCCTGCCGGCCTGATCTCACCCCTAACTGCCCTCCCCTGCCAACCTGTTTACCCCTAATTGCCTCTGCCTTGGGCCCAACCACCATGGCTTTGTCTGGAAGGAAGTCGCACATCCGGAAGATGGCCGGTTGAGCCAGTCTAATTAGCATATTACCCTTTTATTGGTATAGATAGATTATATAGGATAGGATTGCTTAAATGGGGGGGGAAGCCTTAGGAGATGCTCTTGGCAGACAAAAATGTGGGGAACCTCTATAGGGTTAAACCTTGGACTGACCTGTTGGCAAAGTCACAAACAAGTCCCAGCTTAGAGGGCACAGTCCTCTTAGCATAATTAGGTTTGACCTTATAACGCTTCCTAGATCTTACCTGGGAAGCTAATGGGCCGAGGGAAGTGCAACAAGAACAAAAAAAAGTGAAACTCACAAGAACAGTGTAAACAAGTGAAACTCACAAGAACTGTGTAACTATGGAAACCACTACCTTGTTTACCTCTGACTATAAAATAAAGGCTCAGATTGCCTCAGGATCTTTTCTCTGTGGCCTCAGCCAGGCACAGGGAGATCCACGGAGACTAAAGAGAGCTAGAGAGTTCTGAACACTGTCTCTGTGTAAAACATTCTTCGCAGACTCTGTCCACACCTTTGGGAACCCCTGGACCCCCGGGGCTGGACCCTGTCCCAAAAATACATAATCCCTATATCTGGACTGATAGCTAGCCATATGCACTTTATTGCCAAACCGGTCATTAAAGCATTGAACTGCTTTCTTACACCTTACACCAAATAGCTGTTGCCCTTAAAACCCCTCCTCAGCCCCCACCTTAGGTTCTGCCTTCGCAGTTCACCCATATTAGATTCTGATTGGTCAGTTTCTATGCCAGGCAGTGTCAAAAGCTCTGCCTCCTAGGCAGCCATAGGCTCCTTGCAGTTCACCCAGATTTGGTTATGATTGGTCGGTTTCTATGCCAGTCAGTGTCAAAAGGTCTGCCTCCTAGGCAGCCATTGGTTCCTCGAAGTTCACCCAGATTTGCATCTCCAGGCCTATCTCTGGGCCTGATCAGGGAGGTGGGGCTGATCAGCAGCTCCCGTGGCTGCTGGCGATGCTGGAGAGAAAGAGAGGCAAGGGTTGATCAACAGCTGCCACGGAGGCTAAAGATCAGACCCTGTTTCTCTCTCCGGGCCTCTCTCCAGGACTGATCCGCAACTCCCTCAGTAGTCAGTGCTAGGTCGCTGTAGCACTGAGTACAGGACTGACTTCCGGTGTTCAGGTGTCCGTTCAGTCATTTTGGACATTACAGACCCTGGCTCTTTATATATATAGACTAGAGGCCCAGTGCACAAAATTTGTGCACTCAGGGGGAAGGGGGGGGGTCCCTCAGCCTGGCCTGTGCACTCTCGCAGTCTGGGACCCCTCGGGAGATAATAACCTGCTGGCTTAGGCCTACTCCCAGGTGGCAGAGGGCAGGCCCAATCCCTAGGTGCAGCCCCTGGTCGGGCTCAGAGCAGGGCCGATTGGGGAGTTGGGGCACCGCCCCCTGTCACACTCAGAGCAGGGTGGATCAGGGGGTTGGGGTGCCGCCACTCTCACACTCAGGGCAGGGCCGATGGGGAGGTTATGGCTCTACCCCATCACACACAGAGCGGGGCCCGTGAGGGGGGGAGTTGGGGCACCACACCCTGTCACACACAGAGCAGGGCCAATCAGGGGGTTGGGGCGCCACACCCTGTCACACACAGAGCCACAGGGTGATCAGAGGTTGGGGAGCTCCCCCGTATCAGGCACAGAGCAGGGCTGATCAGGAGGTTGGGGCGCCTTCCCCTGTCACGAACAGAGC